>NC_060139.1:34339443-35022776 GCF_021461385.2 Schistocerca piceifrons | reverse complement strand
CATATCCTTTGGGTGTTAACAGTGTAGGACAGATTGCTACTTACCATAATAAAGAAATGTGAAGTTGCAGACAGGCACAGATTAGATTAATACTAGTTCCATGGATCATGAATACGATATTTCGTAATGATGTGGAACGAGTCAAATTTTCCAATACATGACATAATTAAGTTAATTTAACAACATACTTAAGTTAGTATAACAACTTTTTATTTTTTTGTGTTTTTTTTATTTATTTTTTTTATTTTTTATTTTTTTAATATTTTTTTTTTCTTAATTTATATCTAAAAATTCCTCTATGGAGTAGAAGGAGTTGTCATTCAGAAGTTCTTTTAATTTCTTCTTAAATACTTGTTGGTTATCTGTCAGACTTTTGATTCTATTTGGTAAGTGACCAAAGACTTTAGTGCCAGTATAATTCACCCCTTTCTGTGCCAAAGTTAGATTTAATCTTGAATAGTGAAGATCATCCTTTCTCCTAGTGTTGTAGTTATGCACACTGCTATTACTTTTGAATTGGGTTTGGTTGTTAATAACAAATTTCATAAGAGAGTATATATACTGAGAAGCTACTGTGAATATCCCTAGATCCTTAAATAAATGTCTGCAGGATGATCTTGGGTGGACTCCAGCTATTATTCTGATTACACGCTTTTGTGCAATAAATACTTTTTTCCTCAGTGATGAATTACCCCAGAATATGATGCCATATGAAAGCAATGAGTGAAAATAGGCGTAGTAAGCTAATTTACTAAGATGTTTATCACCAAAATTTGCAATGACCCTTATTGCATAAGTATCTGAACTCAAACGTTTCAGCAGATCATCAATGTGTTTCTTCCAATTTAATCTCTCATCATTGGACACACCTAAAAATTTGGAATATTCTACCTTAGCTATATGCTTCTGATTAAGGTCTATATTTATTAATGGCGTCATACCATTCACTGTACGGAACTGTATGTACTGTGTCTTATCAAAATTCAGTGAGAGTCCGTTTACAAGGAACCACTTAGTAATTTTCTGAAAGGCAGTATTGACAATTTCATCGGTTAATTCTTGTTTGTCAGGTGTGATTACTATACTTGTATCATCAGCAAAGAGAACTAACTTTGCCTCTTCATGAATATAGAATGGCAAGTCATTAATATATATTAAGAACAACAAAGGACCCAAGACTGACCCTTGTGGAACCCCATTCTTGATAGTTCCTCAGTTTGAGGAATGTGCTGATCTTTGCATGTTATGAGAGCTACTTATTTCAACTTTCTGCACTCTTCCAGTTAGGTACGAATTAAACCATTTGTGCGCTGTCCCACTCATGCCACAATACTTGAGCTTGTCTAGCAGAATTTCATGATTTACACAATCAAAAGCCTTTAAGTGATCACAAAAAATCCCAGTGGGTGGTGTTCAGTTATTCAGATCATTCAAAATTTGATTGGTGAAAGCATATATGGCATTTTCTGTTGAAAAACCTTTCTGGAAACCAAACTGACATTTTGTTAGTACTTCATTTTTACAGATATGTGAAGCTACTCTTCAATATATTACTTTCTCAAAAATTTTGGATAAAGCTGTTAGAAGGGAGATTGGACGGTAATTGTTGACATCAGATCTATCCCCCTTTTTATGCAAAGGTATAACAATAGCATATTTCAGTCTATCAGGGAAAATGCCCTGTTCCAGAGAGCTATTACACAGGTGGCTGAGAATCTTACTTATCTGTTGAGAACAAGCTTTTAGTATTTTGCTGGAAATGCCATCAATTCCATGTGAGTTTTTGCTTTTAAGCAAGTTTATTATTTTCCTAATTTCAGAGGGAGAAGTGGGTGAGATTTCAATTGTATCAAATTGCATAGGTATGGCTTCTTCCATTAACAGCATAGCATCTTCTAATGAACACCTGGATCCGACTATATCCACAACATTTAGAAAATGATTATTAAAAATATTTTCAACTTCTGACTTTTTGTTCGTAAAGTTTTCATTCAATTTGATGGTAATACTGTCTTCCTCTGCTCTTGGTTGACCTGTTTCTCTTTTAATAATATTCCAAATTGTTTTAATTTTATTATCAGAGTTGCTGATTTCAGACATGATACACATACTCCTGGATTTTTTAATAACTTTTCTTAATATAACACAGTAGTTTTTATAATGTATGATAGTTTCTGGTCACTACTCTTTCTTGCTGTCAGATACATTTCCCTTTCCGGTTACAAAAGTCTCACAAGGTTTCTTACGAGTATATTTAACTATTTTCTTGGGGAAGCAGTTTTCAAATGCATTTACAAAAATGTCATGAAATAAATTATATTTTAAATTGGTATCAGGTTCACAGTACACCTCATCCCAGTCTAACTGCTGTAGGCTTGCCCTGAAATTTGCAATTGTTAAATCGTTGACTGAACGTACTACTTTGGAGGACTGTTTAGTATTGCTGAATGGAGCTATGTCATATATTGTAACTAGCTGTGCACCATGATCAGAAAGACCATTCTCAACAGGCTGAGCATTTATCTGGTTAAACTTATCTTGATCTATAAAGAAGTTATCTATCAGTGAGCTGCTATCCTTTACCACCCGAGTAGGAAAATCAATAACGGGTGTCAAATTGAAAGAACCGAGTAATACTTCAAGGTCATTTTTCCTATTACCCTCTTTCAGAGAATCTACACTGAAGTCCCCACAAATAATAATTTGCTTCCCCCTGTCTGACAGATAGCACAACAAGGAGTCCAAATTTTTCAGAAATAGATGAAAATTTCCTGATGGGGATCTATATACAGTTACAATTATAAATGTGCCTTTATTTAATTTAAGCTCACAGGCACATGCTTCTATATGTTTCTGTACACAAAACTTTTTTGTTTCTATACTTTTTGCACAATGATAACTTTTGACATATATGGCAACTCCTCCTTTCTCCATATTTTCTCTCGTTACATGTGCAGAGAGCTTATATCCACTTACATTTACCTTATCCATATCAGTAACAATGTGATGCTCAGACAGGCGTAGTATATCTATTTCATCCTCAGCTTCTAAATCTTCTAAAAAAAACCAGAAGTTCATCTATTTTATTCTTTAAACTCCCAATATTTTGATGAAATATACTCACATTATTTTAATTATACTTTTATGAGAACCTTTCCTTATTCTAACATTTGCAGTACTCTCCTGTCTGAGTTTCTCATTGTGCTTAGGCCTAGTTCCTATACCAGTGGTCACATGGTGTTCAGAGAGGCAGATTATGTCAGCTGGGTTGGGTGACTTTAATTCATCAGTGCAATTACCTAGGACTGAGATACAACTTGGTGGAGATAAAATTTCTGGTGATTGGTGAAAATTTATAATTGACAGCTGTGATTGGTGATCCAATGTGCTAGAATTGTGCTGTTTAATTTCTTTCCTAAACTGAAGATTTGATTCAATCCTGACCTCTCGTAGAACTTGACATCTTTCTGTCTTGCCTATCCTAAAAAAGGTGCTGCTCCAACACCCATACACCCATAACCACTGGTATTTTACCATTCATGGCAGTGCCTCCCCCCCTTAAATTTCCTGCTATTACCGCAGCCAGTTTCCCCTTCCCTTTCCTGTTGAGGTGTAGGCCGTGCCTGGTATAGTCCCACCTACTGAGTGAATCAACAGGAACCACACCAATATGAGCCCCTGCACCCGACCCAAGCAGCCGTTCCAACTCCAAATTAACTCTCCCAACAGTAGAGTTCAAATGAGGCTGGTCATGGCGTCTCAGGACAGATACAAATTCAACATTGGTGTGTCTCGATGCCGACACAATCTTTACCAGGTCACACTCTACACTGTACCCAGGACGTCTGTCGATGCTGTTCCCTGGCCCTCCCACAATAACCACGGTGTCTTCCCTGGTAAATCCTTTACCGAGTGAACCTAAATCCTCTGTCACCTGACCCAGACTAGCACTTGGTTTGAAAAAATTTGTGACCTGGTGTTCTGGTCCTAATTCCTCCTGCAGAAGTTGGCCTACACCTCTGGCATGAGAACTGCCTAACAACAAAACCTTCTTCCTTTTCGATGACTTTCCTACATTCTTTTTCAATTTCCTATTGAAAGTTTGTTGTGTCCTGTCTACACCTACCTCTGCTTGAGGCCCATCAGTTTCTAACTGAAGCAACAGGTCAAACTTATTTTTGACATTCACCACAAAACTGTCAGACTTAGTTCTAGGCCTGTTCCTTCTGCTACCTGTTGCCACTTCCCACCTCTCTTTGCCCTTCTCTCTCCTTAACCTGCCCAGATCTTCCCTAGCCTGATCTAGCTCAGCCTGAAGGGCAGCAATTTTCCCCTCCTGTTCCACTATCTTCCTATCTCTGCTGCAAATCCTACATAACCACTGATGAGCCTGATCCACTTTCCCAACACCCACGCCACTGCAGTCCCGCCAGTGAAAAAAACTACTGCATCCATCACACCAAACCCCAGAACTAACAATTCTACGGCAAGTCAGGCACTTCTCTCTCATGGCAAAAATAATACTTTAGCTAGAATAAAGCAATTAAATTACCGAAAATCAAAAAAGACGTTACAAGAAATTAAGCCTATTCACAAATGTATATAAGCAAGTTTCTGATTTAAAATTCCGCTGTTTTTCTGAGATCTGTATTAAAACAATGAAGGTATACGCTATTTATTATATATTTCACTCGATGGAATGAAAAAAGGACAATTAAACGAGATACTTTAACTTTGATTCTCCAAAAATGTTACGAGAATTAGGCCTGTAAACAAATGTATGTAAGCAAGTTTCTGATATAAAGTTACGCTGTTTTTCTGAAATCTGTATTAAAACAATGAAGTTATATGCTATTTACAGTAGTTTACTTATTTGTTACCGAGAAACTAGTTAAATTACCGTGAAACAAGAAACAAACATGTTTACAAAATTTAAGCCTGAGCGCGACTTCACGAAGTTACGATCTTTTCGTGTTTTCTGAAAAAATACGCAAAGAAAAGTCAAACCTTTAACAGCAAGACTAAACGATACACTAATGCGCGTATTTAATTTGTTGTCGGCGTTAAACTAAATTATTTCCCTGTCTAAATCACTTAGCTTTCTGGAAATGGTTTCTGGCGTCACTTACTCGGCGGCCATCTTGGAACATATCATGCTTCAGTTTGGACGTAGCTTTACACTCACATAAAGCTTTCGGCCACAGCCTTCATTGGTAACAAACACACGCGCGCCCACACAAACACAAGAGGAAGCACACCTCATGCACACATGACCGCCAACTCCAGTACCGCAGGCCGGAATGCAACTATCATGTGGGATGCAAGCAGCAATCTGGAGGGGGGAGGGGGGGGGGGCAGGGAAGGGGAAGGGATAGCAGTGTATGTGTAGAGAGAGAGAGAGAGAGAGAGAGAGAGAGAGAGAGAGAGAGAGAGAGAGGGGGGGGGGGGGCAAACACTGTCTGGTGAAGTGTTGTGTGTGTTAGCAATTGTGATGCTCTGATCACAGATCACAACTCTTTATTATTTAATTAGTTAGTTATTTGTATGTGCAGTGGCCCATAATTGGAATGTTTCACTGTGGTAATGAAAGTGTCTTTATGTTTGCAAATATGACACACCTCCTCAGTGTTACATACATTTTCTCTTTGCTGCTTGTAATTAGAAGACATTGGGTGGTCACATTGATCTTATCCCACAAATATTCCACCAGTAATGTAATGGCACTACAAGAATAGCAGTCTCTGCCCTAGTCATTCACAAGAGGAATGTGGTTGAGTGTTATCTTGTTAGGTTATTATTGAGCAGGCCAGTGAACATATGTGTATGATGACTATGAGGTACTGGTAGTTGTTGAAAGAATTCACAGTATGTAGCATCCGACAAGGATGCCCATACCCAGGGGCAAGCACCCCCTCCCCCCCCCCCCCCTTTCCCCAGCTCTGAGGGAAGGAATAAATATATTTTAGCCAGGTTTTCTTCTTTCAGCAAAATTATTTAAAAATCAGTATTACATAGGTTTTTAATAGGTTCAGAAATGGAACTTTCTTATGGCTATTTACAAGTTGCCATTTATCTTCCAAAATATTAAAAATATTTCATTCATATCCCTCTGTTAGGCCCCCACCCTCTCCCGCACAAACCATCATGTGGGCACCCAAGATTGATGTTATTAAAAAATGCACCATGCTATCACACCATCAGTCATCAAATATTACACTAAAATAAACATGATTTTGCCATTGTAATTGTAGTTAAAAGTATGGTTGTAAGTGTAGTGTCCTCACTGTAGTTTATGGCATCTATAATTCAGCATTAAATATCCACGCGCATTTTATTGAGTGACTACCAGGAGAGATCCAACATCATTGAATATCCAACACAGACCTGGCATTTGTGAGTCCTTCCAGCAGCAGTGGGTTCTATGAGAAAGAGATAGAGTAAATGTCCCACCCTTACTTCAATATATTCTTTGGTCTTTGTCCTTTCAAGACAATGCTTGATCACATATTGTCAGGAATGTACAGTGATTCTCCGCAACTTAAAGTAATATACTTAATTTCATGGCTAACGTGTCTATAACCACATTGCTGGTTGAAGATGTAAGAGATTCTGGCCTGCCATAATGCCTCAAGAATCTATGAATTGAAATTGTAATAGACTTACAGACGGTATCCTGAGAACACATTCAGTGACTTGTAGCTCTTACTGGAGCTCATCATGCCACTTCAAAATACCGTTCACACAGCTTTGTGTCTGTCAGTCTGCATAGCTTGCAATAAGAGTGTGTGTGTGTGGGGGGGGGGGGGGGTCATTTTAATATTAATAGTTATTTTATTTGTTTCAGACCGCAACCAGTACCACAACAATTGTCATTCCCTGGATGGAAGGTTCGTGTTGGCGTTGAGTGGTTCATGAACCTTCGTGTCAAGTACCGGAACATTGTTGATAGTGAACAGTTAGTATATATTCATATGAACCTTCCAAGTACTACATTAATTATTTGCATGCCCCTGCACCATATCTTTTATCCTTCACAGTGATGTGGTATGTGTCAGTCAATTAACAACTGTAATACATTTTCTCAATGAAAAGTGTGGTACCAAGATGATAATTTACAAGACTGACTTTTGCATTAATCTTTATTGACTCTTTTAATTAGATGTAATTCCATCTGCAAAAACAGATACTCGCAAAATTGTCATCCTACCACATGTTCAGAAATTCCTCTAGGGAGAAGGAAGAGATATAGTAATGGAACGTACTTCACAGAAATATGGTAATGGAAAGTAATTGGCAGGATATGAATGAAGTAAAAGTAACAATTCACCATGTACTTTTGAGGCACTAGGTCAATGAAAAACATGGGAACAAGGCTGAGAATGTTACTGAACTTTTGGGTGAATCCTCCTTCACAGCTGACAGAATCATATACACCTGCATAATTATATTGTGCCGGCACTGCAGCTCAACTGGGTTGAAGGGTTGTAATGGGTGGACTGGGCAAGAGGAGAAATGAGGTGGGAAGTAGGAGGGAGAATTAAAGGGAATGAGGTCTAACAGCTGGATTTCACTGTGGCGCAGGGACGGGAAGTTGTGCATAGTGCACAATAATATGGAGAACTGGATTGGGTGTGGGATATAGAAGAGATAAAGCGGAAGGCTGCAGAGAGGAGGCTGTAAATGCAAATGAGTGAAGTGGGAGGTCAGGGAAACTCATGGCGAGAATATAGTAAAGTTGCCCCAATTCAGCATGATGATAGAGGTGGGTGGCCCTTAGCATCCAGTTCACGGGAGTAGTCAGAGGAATGGGAGCATGTGCAGATACGCCATTAGAAACAGTGTTTGCATGACAAGTAACACTTTAGGACCCATAGAAAGAATTGTGTGTAGTATGCCCCTCGCTTCTGGACATCATGATAGATAGCCATAGTCCTGTCAAAGGATATGATTAGTTGTTGCACTCTGAGCTGATACTGTGTAATGCGGAGGAAGCGGGAGGAGGGTGCTTTCTCCTTTCAGCTGGTATGTGGGTGTGGATAAGGTGTAGGAGATCTGATTACAGATTAGGTTTAGAATGTAGAACCTTTCCATAGAAGCCGATGGATTGCTGGGCAGGGGATTGCTCATCACTGCTTGCTACCTCTCCATCCAATCCCTGTCATCAGCCACCCTTCCGTCCACCCCTCCATCCCCACTCCCCACCTCCTTTCTCCCTACATCCACTCTGCTTGACATTTTTCTGTCTTGTTATGTGCCTGCTGACTACTCAACATTTCACCTATCCAGTGACTTGTTTACTTCATTCCTTCCATATTGATTTTATCTTAATTTTCATTTGAAGATTTTGTTATTATCTTCTAGACTTTGTACTTCATTGGGTTAGTGTTAAAAAGAGTTTTACAAATGAATACTTCATTTTTTTGTGTCTCACACTGAATAGTGGATAGTGTGAATCATTTTTCTTTTTGGCGTTACATATTGCTGAGAGGAGTTTTTTGTTGTGTACCCAGCAAGAGGTACACAACAAATACCACAAGAGGCCGCCACCACAAGCACGACCACTTGCCTTCTGTCTTGCAGCACTGTGCTGCAGCCTTTAGATGGCGCTCACAAACTCGGACATCTTTCAGCTTCCACACCACTTTCTCCGGCACGTTGTGTATGTCCACCAATATTGTGAACAGCCAATAAGGATTGCTGTCAACCATGATACACTTTGTCTCCACCCTGTAGGGCTGGACATAGGTATTCTTCCACCAACAGGCTCAAAACACCATGTGCCACAAACACTAAGAAAGTTCTGCATCAGCAGTAGACCGTTCTGCAAAAGCAATTAGACAATGTCATTCAGTGCCTGCAGTCATCTCAGACAGTACTCCAAAGACTGTCTTCTAATGTAGCATTCACTGTTTACAGAGAATGTGAATCATTAACAGAGTGATTGTAAACATTGCTTCAGTGACACTTAAGATATCACAGACTGCCAGGAGACAGAAAAGGTCGTTAGATATCGCTATACTAGGTTTAGGACATCAAGTAACATGCATCTGTACCAAAGTCAATTACCAGTTTGTAACGCACTCTTAATACACTGTCTGGTCACAATAATGTGACCACCTGTCAAACACCTGTATATCCACTTTTGCAGTGCCTGCAGGAAGAGACTCATTGAGGCTCTGGAAGGTACTGACAGGGATGTGGAGCCAAGGCAACTTCAGTGTCGCGGCCAACTGCACTAGGTTTCTCGGGTGAGGGTCCATATCGTTACCCAAGGTAGTATTACAGGCCCTTTGCTATTCCGTATCTATATACACGATGTGGGAGACAATCTGACCAGCCGTCTTAGGTCGTTTGCAGATGACGCTGTCGTTTATCGACTAGTAAAGTCATCAGAAGATCAGAACAAATTGCAAAATGATTTAGAAAAGATATCAGTATGGTGCAAAAATTGGCAATTGACCCTAAATAAAGAAAAGTGTGAGGTCATCCACATGAGTGCTAAAAGGAATCCGTTAAACTTCGGTTACGCAATAAATCAGTCAAATCTGAAGGTCATAAATTCAACTAAATACCCAGGAATCACAGTTGTGAACAACTTAAATTGGAAGGAACACAGAAAATGTTGTGGGGAAGGCTAACCAAAGACTGCGTTTTATTGGCAGGACACTTAGAAAATGTAGCAGTTCTACTAAGGAGACTGCCTACACTATGCTTGTTCATCTTCTTTTAGAATACTGCTGCACGGTGTGTAATCTTTACCAGATAGGATTGACAGAATACATATAAAAAGTTCTAAGAAGGGCAGCAAGTTTTGTATTATTGCAAAACGGGGGAGAGAGTGTCGCTGAAATGATACAGGATTTGGGGAGGACATCGTTAAAACAAAGGCATTTTTTGTTGCAGCGGAATCTTCTCATGAAATTTCAATCACCAACTTTCTCCTCCGAATGCAGAAATATTTTGTTGATTACAACCTACATAGGGAGAAACAATCACCACGATAAAATAAGGGAAATCGGAACTCGTATGGAAAGGTATAGGTGTTCGCTCTTTCCGTGTGCTACACAAGATTGGAATAATAGCAAATTGTGAAGGTGGTTTGATGAACCCTCTGCCAGGACTTAAATGTGATTTACAGAGTATTGATGTAGATGCCATGAACAGCCCAATTGAGGTGGTCCTACAGATTCTCAGTTGGGGTTAAATCTATGGAGTTTGGTGGCCAGTGGAGTATTATAAATCATCCTGGTGCTCTTCAAACCACGCACATACACTGCGATCTGTGTGACACATTATGTCCTGGTGGTAGATGTCATTGTACCTAGGAAAAACAAACTGCATGTATGGGAGATCAAGATCCCCAAGCATAGATGAATACTTGTTGTGTAGATGCACTGTGTATTCCAGAACAACAAGATCACCCAGGGATCGCCACAAAAACATTCTTGAAACCATTACTCTCTCTCATCCAGGCTGGAAACTTCCAATAATTGTTACAGGGTGTTTGCTTTCGGATGTTTCACTTTGGTGGAATATAAAATGTGATTCACCTGAGAGGGTCATCTGTCACCACTCAATGGACGTTCAGTTGCAGTACTAGCTGGTAGAGACCAACCTTCCTCATCAATGAACAGCGCTCATTGTGGGTTCTTGAACCAGGTGCCAGTTGTGGAGGCCCACACGCACCAGTGTTCACTTGAATACTTGGCATATACTGAGGAGACACTGTTGGTAGCCTCGTGGTTCACCTGGGTGGTCAGCTGCTCAACAGTTGCTTGTCTATTTGCTTGTACACATCTCCACAGCCATCTTTCAACCTGTCATCTATGGCCCGTGGTGCACCACAGTTGCCTCAGAACCAGATTTGGATAGTGCCATTTTCCATGATAGTATAGTTTAACTGTGGTGGCACGTAAACATGTTGCAAACTTATCTGTTCTGACCCGCAAGCTAATGGTCATGCCCTTTTGGACGTCAAGATAAATCGCTCTGTTTCCAAATTATAACAATGATATCACTGTTTTCTGCATCCCTCTCACATGCTTTATATACCCTCCACTGCTGGTACCACCACCTAGCGTCTGTGAGTGGTTATTGCACGGTTGTCGAACACATGCAGTGTTCACATTTATGTGACTGGACCGTGTAAATGTTGTTTGTTAATTGTTATTGTGTGCCATGTCTTTGCTATAGTGCCATCCTATCAGAAAAGTGATTAACAATCATAGCATACAGTGACTACTGATAAAGAACTGTATCAGGGCAATGTTTTTCTGTTACCATGGGTGTTTGGACTGAATTAATAGTTGCATTCAGTTACTACATTCACAACAGTTGTCCACCACATGCACATCTGTCAACGTGTATGAATGTAGATTCAATGGAACGTTGCTGTTGTTGATGTCTCCCTTCCCCCCCCCCCCCCCCCCCAACCTGTCCATCCACCACACTTCCCCCCCCCCCTCTATCTCCCTTCCCCCCCCTCTATCTCCCTTCCCCCCCTCTATTCCCCCCCTTCCTCCCTCCTCCTTTCCTCTTTGTAAGTTGCTTCATTCCTTATTCCTTAGAATGCTGTCCTTGATGCTCAAGGCTAGCCCTCACTTTAGACAGCAGCCCTTCTAAGGTTACCACAGGCCGTTCCATCCAACTGATTCCTGCCTCCTGGAGAAAGTTGTTCATGAGATTTGAAATTGGAAGATTGTACCTCAGTAGTGCAAAACCATCAAATCACCATTAATAGTGATATGAGGTGTCTGACATGTGCACATGATACCAGCCCAAAACATGACTGACCCAACTTTCTGCTGAAGCCATAGCACTGCCTGCCGTACATGTGCATTCGAACCTGGCCACCTCCACGCTCTTCTGTGATGTTCATCAGGTGCCAAACAAATCCTCCAGTCACTGTTGAAGAGAACCTGATGTCGCTGGTCCCAGTTCCATTCCAGGTGTTCTTTTGCTCTTCTTCTTCACACACCTTGGTGCTGGGAGTTTTGTACTGTTGATTGTAAGGGGTGCTGTGGGCCAAAGTGATAATGAAGAAACAGTTGTGTACTCTCTGGGTTGACAGAGCTCTCCTAGTTACATACAAACATGTCATGTGCAATTCTGTTACAGTCTGACTGGGGTATCTGGAAACCATAATTTGTAGGCAACCATCATCAGCTGTTGCTGTTGACTGCAAATAACTAGTACAAGGCACATCTTCAAAGTTGTGTGTCTCACAACTTTTCAGTTCTTTTTTGAATTGTGATTGCTTGTTAACAACAAACTTCATAGCTGAGTGAATGCCTAATGATCTGTGTGGCTTTAATCAGTCTGCACAATGCTGTCTCAAAAGCATTCTAAAATGAACACTACATATTTCCTTACTACACACTTCAACACAATGAATTCTTTCTTCTCCAGTTATGAGTTATCTCAAAATCTGGTAGAGAGTGATGTCAGTGAGTGAAAAAAAAGAACAGTAAGTGAACTTTTTGATAGTTTCATTAATAATGTTGGCTATTACTCAGTGTGCAAAAATGCTGAAATTAGCTGTAAAGATGATCTATAGAATGAGACTTTCAATTCAGTTTCTTATCAATTTAACACCCATGAATTTTGAAAATTCTGTTTCGTTGATATTCTTTCGTGCAGTATTATATTCGTAAGGGTCATTAGACCTTGTGCAGTATATAATCCATGTTCTATGTATCATCTCAGTCTAGAAACAAACTATTTGCTGAGAACCAGTTAATAATTTTCAAGAGAATTTCATCTACCTTTTCTGGCATTGTCTCCACTACACTTAATCACAATACTTGCACCATCTGCAAGAGAACTAATTCATGTTCTTGGATATCCTATGATAGATTGTGTGTATCAGGGTTATTCAGAAAGTAGGGTTCAACTGATCATGAAGTGGAATGACAGTGAAAATTCGATGAAGATATACAGAGACGTGTTGGGTAGTGCCTCTAGTATGCACATTGATCGTGTCACATCCCTCTTTTTCAGTTCTGAGTGCACAGTGAGCAGGTAAAGATGCCTAGAAAATAATGTCTCCCGCCAAGTATGGTTGCCTGCTGAGAGATTCCACCTGATTTCTTCAGCTCCACATAATGTAACTCTGATGCATTTCCTCCTTCATGACAATTCTCGACTGCACACTGCAGGGGTAATGAGGATGCACCTGCAACATTTTCAGTGAGAAGTGTTTGATCACCCACCATGCAGCCCAGACTAGGCTCCCACTGATTTTCATCTGTGCTCAGCGAACTGCTGTCTATGAAGACGACATTTTGGCACATACAATGAGCTGCACACTGGCGTAGGGAATTGTTGGAAAGCACAGGTGGCTACCTTCTATGACAAGTTATTTGAATGTTGGTGGAATGCTGCAACAGATGTCTAACTCTGAGCAGCGACTATGTAGAGAAGTAGCTGGAAGGTGTAACTAATTGTTTCAAATAAAACATTTTTGATGTTCATTGTGGTTTCCATTCTGCAACTAATTGGATCTTGCTTTCTGAATTATTCTAATCTATAACAACAACAACAACAACAAGAACAGGCCCAATATCAGTTCCTGTGGTGCACTTCAGACACTGATGCATTATGTACACTTTCCAAGTTCCGTAATAAGACTTTCTGCATTCATTTTACATAGGAAGGATGAGAAATGGATACTGCCAAGATTCCTAATATCTTAAAATTTGAGTTGCTCTTAAATAGGGCCAGCCACTGCAAGTCAAACTTCACGTGGGCCTTGTATGTCAGCCGCATGCAGGCCAAGGCCCGACCTGTCACTCAGCTTTGCTTGTTCCTTCCTGCAAGTACCTGGAACAGTTGACAATGAAAGAGCAAACAATTACAATGATCAACAGATGGGATTCATTGTTCAGTACATCAAGAAGCACTTAGTTCTAAATTTCCAGGCAATTAGCATGTCAAGCAATTGGTGGTATGAATAGTAAAATTTATGACGTTGCATGCATTATTCATCTGTCATTTGCAGCAGTTTTTGATGGAACTGAATGAAGAGTATGGAACCTTTATATATTACTGCAAAGTATGTTGGTTAAGTCAAGGACCGAGCGAGGTGGCGCAGTGGTTAGCACACTGGACTCGCATTCGGGAGGACAACGGTTCAATCCCGTCTCCAGCCATCCTGATTTAGGTTTTCCGTGATTTCCCTAAATCGTTTCAGGCAAATGCCGGGATGGTTCCTTTGAAAGGGCACGGCCGATTTCCTTCCCAATCCTTCCCTAACCCGAGCTTGCGCTCCGTCTCTAATGACCTCGTTGTCGACGGGACGTTAAACACTAACCACCACCACCACCATTAAGTCAAGGTGCAGGTCTGGAGTGATTTTCGATTTAAAACCTGCTATTGTTGAAGTATGTATGACAAACGAGTGCAGGAACGAAAACTAGAACATCCAGAATGTATTGGAGACCTCACATTTTAAGTGGACTTAACTACTCACTGTCCACAGTCCGACATTACAAGATGAGAAACGACTTCTTTCTGATTTGATGGAGATCCATTTAAAAAGAAAACACATTATAGAAGGGACACATTCTGACAAGTGCATTCCAGTTCCATAAGCTCACTGCCATTAAAGAAAATGTGATGTTTGAACAATTCACTGTGGCCTTGGGAGAATTACATGAATAGTTTTCTAAAGGTTTCATGGGCACTATAAATCTTAAATCTCTTTTTGAGCTCTTTCTGACACCATTTTGCGTTTCAATTGAAAGTGCCCTGTGCATGTGCAGATGCAACTGACTTGCACAATAGTTCCAGTTTTAATGACAAATCGTTTTACTTTAGAACTGCCCAGGGTGTATACATTGCTTTCCTCAGTCAGAATTTCCATGGCTAAATAATGAGGTTGCAAAAGCGCTACAATATTTCAAGTGACACATTTGTGTTAGAGACCTTTTTTCATTTATGAAGCTAAATAAGTGGTGATTACATGGCAGGTTGAGTCAAAAAATCTGTTAAATTTTCTGTGTCTGTCTGTATGCCAATAGTTTGTACCAGATAAAAATTGTATTAAGTATTCAGTGTGCTAAAAATAATTACATAATACTGAAAATTTGTGAGAAATGTGAAATATAAAACCAAGTTCTATGCAGTGTGACTGCACTGCCATTTAAATGTGGCTCATTTGTAGTTTTCCCTTCTTCCCCCTCCTTGCACTCAGACGGTGTCAGGGAATGTGCTATGAAGCTGAGCACTTCGGCACTCAGGCCCAGGCACAGCCCTGCTCTAAAGTAACATTTTGAATCACTTTTAACAAATAACAGAAAGTACCTACTGGCAATATTTTGTCATTTAAACTTCATATAATGGAAAATCCAGGATGGAATAATGACCCAGCAGCCAGAGACAGTAATTTTAATTTTATTGTGTGTGTGTGTGTGTGTGTGTGTGTGTGTGTGTGTGTGTGTGTGTTGTTTATTTTAGAAGAAGACCTACTGGCCGAAAGCTTACATATTTAGTACTCTTTTTGTTGTGCCTGTCTGTTATTCATCATCTATACTAAATTGTCAGACTGTTTATAAACTAATTAAAAATTACTTGTACAATGAATAGATCATTTTGTAACTCAAAACTGAGACTAAGTATCTCATTTTAAGAGAAGTTTTTTATTTGTTCTTAACTACATAGTTTTCCAGTACTTGTGAAAAGCAAGCAAGCAGTGAAACTGGTTTATAAGTACTAATATCTGTCTTATTACTTTTCTTGTAAAAGTTTATAACAATACTGTACTAAAAACCAACTGGAAACAAATCTTTTTGATAATAATGTTTCGCAGTTTTGATTGAATATACTGATTGCATGTGAAGAACAGGTTTTAAGTGAGTGATTTGAGATATTTTCAACACATTAGGGTTTTTAGTTTTGAGACAGTTAATTACGTTCTTAATGTCCATTGTAGAGCATGGATTTACTGATTTGGCTGAATGTGTATTCTTTAATTGATTTTCTAGTCCTTTTTGAGCTATTGCCCCTATTGTTCTAATTTTATTTGGGTTGTTAGTTTCAGGTATTGTGTAAAGGTTTTGCTTTAACTGACATGCCTTTGGGTTTGGGGAAACATTGTAAATAAGGACACAAAAAACACAGTTTCTTGCACACGTTTCACAAAGAATTATTTTATGTGAACAAGGATTTGGGTTACAGACCCATTTTCTGATGTGAATGTTCAAATATGTTTTTTGCATCTCCTGATGTGGTCTGGACCAATCATCAGAAAAAGATTGAGTGCCAAGTTAAAATACATTAAGATCTTCAGTATACAACAGAGGAGGTAATTCTGACTGGAGAGCAAAACTAGGAAACAGGTACTGATTGAGATATGGGTAATTCTGTTCTATGATACCGATCTGCCTATTATATCACAGAAGGTACCCATTTTTGTTGCCATTCATTATTACATTTCCTTCAGCCCTCCTTCTCAAAGAATCACAAACCCATGAATACACATCTGGTTGCTATCAGATTTGAACACATGTGTGAACACATGCTCCTGTAATATGTCAATGCATGTGAAATACACTAATTCATTTAAAAGTCTTACAGTCAAAAATATAAGGGATTAAGGTCAGATGAACTGGGATACCACGTTACTGTATGTCCTCAACTACTCTTCTTGTTTTATTTCAGATGTAATGCAACACTGAGGACAGTGTTTGCATACTCTATGAGTGGTTGTTGATTAATGCTGTTGGCAGAGGCATGACAGGGTACATGTCTGCTATTTCCTTATGAAAAAATATGATTGTATATCACTGAGTACATTGTTCATACTCCATGGAATCACTAATTGTCAACTGATGCCAGCACAACATCAAAATAAGACAATGTCTGATGGCTGATTCAGGAGACTGTTGTGAATGTCTGACGACATCATAACAGTGAAGGCTAAACACAGAGACTAACACAACCAATAAAAATTAGCAGTGAACATCAACTGTCAGAAAACATACACTAGTGAGTACTGACTATTCGTAATACAAATAAAGTGATCCATATATCAACAGGTATTTGTTTCTGGACATTTTTTTCTAGTTTTGATCAGTACTGTTTCCTGTAAGAACACAGAACAATTTTTTTAATCATCCTGTATAGTCTCTCACTACAAGATATTGACAATTAGTTAAATAGATTAAAGGTTAAATAAAGACTTTCTCATAATATAACACAGTATAACACAAAACACAATATTGACAACAAGGTAGTGGTTATTACATGCTAGTCAAGCTTGTTTCATTAAGTTTCACTATATTTAAGAATGGAATTTTTGGTGCAAGGTATATAACTGAAATATACGGAGCATTTGGGGGAGCAGAAGAAATCAACACTTTAGCTGTTTTGACGGTATCCAGAAGTGATGAGAAAGAAAATTCCATTTGGTCATTCATTAGCAGTTCTGGGTGGCTCTTCCATTTTTGTACTTCTTTGGTTGACGACCATTATTTTATAATTCAAATTTATATTTGTTTTTCTTTTCTCAAAAGAGATGCAAAACGTGAGTATAGTACTAGGATAAAAAAAGTGTATAATATAAATAATATTAATACAGGACTTCAATATTGAAATCTCCCTCACCCCCACCTCTCTCCCCAATCCCCCCATCACCACCCCACCATACTCTTCAAATTGATCACTCTCCCAGCGTCACTCTCATGTATTTTTGCATGTTATTTCCCACACCTTTCCGGTGCCACATGATCTTGTATCTCATCCTAAAAACCCCTCCCCATCCCCCTCCCCCACTCTTTCACAGGAGAACGGGTGCAGTTGGTGTGTTAGCTGCTTTTGCCATGAACCCACACACAATAATCCAGTGAATTTCTGTCAATGGACATTAACAGAGAATACTTTGCAGTTCTACCTGTTTTCTGATAATGCAGGTTTCACAAACTGCGAGGCAGTGAATCTACGAAACATGCATTACTGGTCCGTGGACGATCCTCGCTGGCTTCGAGAGGTAGAGTGACAGCCACTGTGAAATGTAAATGTATGATGCAGAGTAATTGGCGACCACCTCATTCATTCTCACTTCATTGAAGACACCCAAACAGCTGCAAAATACATTGAGTTTGTACAAAATGATCTGCCAACATTGCTAGAAAATGTCCCGCTGGAAATGCATAGACGTATGTGGTATCAACATGATGGTGCTGCTGCACATTCTGCATTGAACACTAGGCTGACCCTTGACAGAATGTTCGACGGGCATCTCATAGGACATGGCAGACGCATAAATTGGCCAGCCCGTTGTCCTGATCTTACATCTTTAGACTTCTTTTGGTGGAGTACGTTAAAGGAGAATGTGTACTGTGATGTGCCTACAACCCCAGAGGATATGAAACATTGTATTGAGGCAGCCTGTGGCAACAGTACACCAGATGTACTGTGCCATATAAGACATTCATTATGCAGTAGATTGCAAATGTGTGCAGCAAATGATGGACACCACTTTGAACATTTATTGGCCTGAAATGTCAGACACAATCTTTTACATTCTGTAACTGAAAACAAAAACCAAATTTGTTAAGTTTAACGACATTCTCATGTTAATGTATATTTTCTTCTAACAAATCAGTACTGTACAGTATTCTTCAGAGAAAAAGACTAATAAAAATGTTAGCAAGTGGACATAACGTGCTGTTCATGTCTCTTCTGTACCTACATTACATCACTGTTCTTTTTGTATCCCTAATTAATTTGGTTCTCTCTGATACACATAATTGAACTGCTTCCGATTTACTCAAGTGTCAGTTTTATGTTAAAAATTACTCTGGATGTAATTAACATTTTACAGTGTAAGAAATGACATTGATTAAGTATTTTTTTCTATTTTCAGTTGTGCTAAAAATAATAACAGGTTTCCATTTAAAGAAACATAAGTATGTGTTAAAAGTCGTACTTCCATGCATTTCTCAGTGGTTTGTGTTAATCAGTTACACAAGCCCTTCTCCTCACTTTCGGTCTGCGGAATTGGTTATTCAGTGTTTGTTGTGGTTTGTGAGGTGTTTCCAGTGGTAATGTTAGGTGACTCACCCTGTATGTATAATTATAACTTTTATATCTAAAAACAAAGATGATGTGACTTACCAAACGAAAGTGCTGACAGGTCGATAGACACACAAACAAACACAAACATACACACAAAATTCAAGTTTTCGCAACCAACGGTTGCTTTATCAGGAAAGAGGGAAGGAGAGGGAAAGACGAAAGGATGTGGGTTTTAAGGGAGAGGGTAAGGAGTCATTCCAATCCCGGGAGCGGAAAGACTTACCTTAGGGGGAAAAAAGGACAGGTATACACTCGCACACACACACATATCCATCCGCTTGTGTCTGTGTATGTGCGGGAGGAAAAAGGACAGGTATACACCCACACACACACACATATCCATCCGCACATACACAGACACAAGCAGACAGAGAATGTTTGCTTGTGTCTGTGTATGTGTGGATGGATATGTGTGTATGTGCGAGTGTATACCTGTCCTTTTTTCCCGCTAAGGTAAGTCTTTCCGCTCTCGGGATTGGAATGACTCCTTACCCTCTCCCTTAAAACCCACATCCTTTCGTCTTTGCCTCTCCTTCCCTCTTCCCTGATGAAGCAACCGTTGGCTGCGAAAGCTTGAATTTTGTGTGTATGTTTGTGTTCGTTTGTGTGTCTATCGACCTGTCAGCACTTTCGTTTGGTAAGTCACATCATCTTTGTTTTTAGATATTTTTTCCCACGTGGAATGTTTCCCTCTATTATAATTATAACTTTTCTTTGATCTCTTTGTGACTTCACGCCAATTTTACTGATTTTTTGCCTTTTGCTATCTCTGACTCCCTCAGATTTAATATTGTTTCTCCCTTTTGGATCTGTTTCATCCTTCTCATGATTTTTCACATGTATTTGGGTTTATTTTTACGAATTTTTTGGGTGTATTCTACTTTATTTATGTAATGTTTCCTTTTTTTCCACCACCATGGATCCTTGCTCCTTCCATTGTGTCAATACAGAAGATTTTCCTAATATGTAGCCAGAACCCAGTCCCACATACTGTTCCTATACTGTTGCTTGGATCATGGAATCCCCCCAAATGGCCTTACCATCAAATTACACATCTCTGGCTGCCACCCCACTTTCCACAATGGCGTCCTCCTGTTCAGATTCCGCCAATCCTTAGCCCTCACCAAAATAGTCTTGCAAAACCATATCAACCAAGCCCAAACCTACTTGCATGATCTTCTCTCCATCTGCAAAATTCACCTGGTATGGAATCCCAAATTCCTGGAACACATAACACACATTGAAACTCTTGTGCTCCAGGAACTAGAGCAACATGCACAACACCACCTCAAAGACCTCTCCATCCTGCTCACTTCCTACTCCCACCTTCAAGTACCATTGTCCACCACCTCTACAACAACCTCCAAACCTCTCCCACATCCCCTCATGGCTGACAAGCCCTGTCTGGCAGACCTACTACACTTACTCTGCCCTCCAAAACTCCCTTCCACCGACACACAGAATCCAGAACCTAAACAGACCCATAACACAGTCATGAACCTTTCCTCCAGAGGCCTTAGCCCCACAGAAATATCAATCCCTTCCAAAGGCCTCACATTTTACCCCACTCCCAAATTCAGTCATGCAGGACTTGTTAAAGACCTTCTCTCCTTCTCCCGGTCCCTACAGTGGAAACGCTTTTTCACCACGAACCCTACCAATCAGACTCAACCAACGACCAATGTTGAACCCTGTCCAACTCAGTTCAGTCCTCCATCCAACCATGATCCTCCCCCACTGCCCCCAAATCACACCTTGTTAATTTTCCAGAATTTCTTAACCTCGAACCTTGCCTCACCATCATTCCCCAAATACCTCAACATGCAAACTAACCTTACATCCGCAGAAAGAATCACAGTCTACCATCGTATCTGCATACAAAGGCTACACCACTGTTGTTTTGAACCGCAAGGATTACCTGGCAGAACGACTCTGCCAACTGTCAGATACTTCCACCTACAAACCTTGCCACAGTGGCCCCATTCCAGAAATCCAGCAGGAACTCCAGTCACGTTTCAAATCCTTAGGCCCATCCCAGAAACTCACCTCAGAGTCCATCTCTCTGCTCACCCCTATGATTCCCCACACTCCTACCTTCTACATGCTTCCTAAAGTCCATAAATCCAACCACCCAGGACACCCCATTGTGGCCGGTTACTGTGCCCTCACTGAGAAAAACTCTGCTCTCATAGACCAATACCTCAACCTATTACCCGGAACCCACCCTCCTATATAAAAGATACCAACATTTCCTTCACCAACTCTCCACAGTTCCTGTCCCTTTACCACATGGTGCCCCGCTTGTCACTATTGATGCCATCACCCTTTATACTAACATCCCTAATGCCCATGGCCTTACCGCTATTGAACACTACCTTTCCCAACACTCAACAGATTCCAAACCAACAACCTCCTTCCGAATCACCATGACCAACTATATCCTCACCCACAATTACTTCTCCTTTGAAAGCATTAACTATGAACAAACCCAGGGTATATCTTTGGGCACCCCCATGGCACCATCTTATGCCAACATATTCATGGGCCATCTAGAGGAATGCTTCCTAAACACCCAGAATCCTAAACCCCTCACCTGGTTCAGATTCATCAATCACATCTTTGTGATTTGGATTGAGGGTGAGGACACCCTATTCACATTCCTCCAGAACCTCAACAACTTCTCCCCTGTTTTCTTCACCTGGTTCCACTCAACCCAACAAGCCACCTTCCTAGATGTTGACCTCCACCTCAAAGATGGCTACATCATTATCACTGTCCATATCAAACCTACTAACCAGCAAAAATACCTCCACTTTGACAGCTGCCACCCATTCCATACCAAGAAGTTCCTTCACAGTCTACCTTCCATACAGCCTAGCCACCAGTGGTCATAGCATCTGCAGTGAGTAGCGGTCTCTCTCAAAATATACTGAGACCTTCACAGACCATAATTATTCTCCCAACTTTGTACAAAAACAAATCTCCTGTGCCCCATGTTTCTAGTCTCACACAACCTCCTGAAGTCTCACCGTCTGGCCACAGAGGAGCATTCCCCTCATAACTCAGTACCACCCGGGAATGGAGCAACTAAATTACATTCTCTGCCAGGGTGTCAACTATCTCTCATTGTGCCCTGAAATGAGAAATGTCCTGCTCACTATCCTTCCAACCCCAGCCATAGTGGTATTCCGCTGTCCACTGAACCTACACAATATACTTCCATTCCTACACAACCCCTGCTCCCAACCCCTTATCTCGTGGCTCATACCCTTGTAATAGGCCTGGATGCAACACCAGTCCCAAATCCTCCCACCACCACCTACTCCAGTCCAGTCACTTATATCACCTATCTCATGAAAGGAAGGGTTACCTGTGAAATCAGTCATGTGATCTAGAAGCTAAGCTGCAACCACTGTGCTGCATTCTATGTGGGCATGACAACCAATGAGCTGTCTGTCCGCTTCCTCCCATGCCCCCTCCCCTCCCCCTCTCCACTGCCCTCCATTTAACCCGCAGCACTTCACTGTCTGCTACCCCTACCCTACTATCCCTCCCACTCCCCACCCCAGCCTCCTCCTTACCCCCACCCAGTCATCACTCCCATCATGCACTTGTGCTGCTGCTCGCAATGTGGTTTCAGTTGCCTGAGACAGCTATCATATGTGTGAGTTGCATTTGTGTGGTGTGTGTGTGTGTGTGTGTGTGTGTGTGTGTGTGTGTGTGTGTGTCAGTGCAGATTGAAAGTCTTATTCCAGCATTTAAGGATGAGAATCTTTAGTTGGGTGCTACATATGAGATTTAACAGTATCTAAATGGAGGGTCACCGTCATTGTTGCCAATACCTTTGCGTTTTCTTATACAACGGTGAAAGGCCTTACATCAGATTACACATGTAAGTTTATTTATTTTATATGTAAATGAAAGGGTGATTACTGCTGTCAGCGGCAGTGAGACATAAACAGAATCAGCGGTGACATCTGTTTTTGACGAACACCTTGCTGGCCAAAAGCTTTATTTGTGACAAGTCTTTTTGTTGTGCCTATCTGCTATTCAGCATCTCCACTATAAGGTGAGTAGCGACTTTCCTTTTCATAGTAATCTGAATTAATATTTTACTGTAGCAAATTATGACTTTTGCCATGAAAATCATCATACCTACTGAAAAAATAATTATTTGTATTTAAAATAGATGTCATTTGACTCACAAACTGGTGCAACCATTTTCCTTTGACATGACTTTGCATGCCTATTTTGCTACTCATTTTATCAAACTTTTCTGATTTTGCCTCATGAAGTTCAGTGGACCCCATTCCCTGATTGTTCACTCTGAACTGAATCTGTGACCGTGCATCAGTAGCTAGCTACTGTAACCAATAAGCCACAGATATATAATTTGATTTTCATCAATAACCAGTCATTCAAAAAGTACTTCTATTTTTGTTTCAGAGTTGAAACCTGGCTAAACCCATGGCAGATCCAGCATGGACTCACCAATCCAATGCAGGTTGAAAGTCTCATTCCAGCATTTACAGAGTGAGTATTAGGTATGAGATTTAACAGTATCTAAATGAAAGATGACTGTCATTGTTGCCAATACCTTGGCATTTTCTTATACAACAGTGACTGGACTTACATCAGATTACACATGTAAGTTTAATTTTTTTATATATGTAAATGAAAGGGTGATCACTGCTGTCTGCTGCAGTGGGACATTAAGTGGAATCAGCAGTGCCGAGTGAAAATTTATACCGGGGTGTGATTCGAACCCAGGATCTCCTCCTTATTAGGCAGGTATGGTAAACACTGTGCCATCTGGGACACAGCGACATCACACCTACACGGGCTGTCTCGGTACGCCTCACAGTCGATCCACACTCCCACTGAGCGCCACCTATCCGCACTTATCCACATTCACATAATTTATTTATTTTATGAATTCTCTCATTTGCAATCACTACATGTATGATAACTACTGATATTCATGAATCTGATCAGGGCCACTCATAGATTTCATGGGTCCCCAGAGAAATTTTTGTGAGGGCCACGAAGCCTTCTCACCCCACAGGAATTAAATATCAAAAATATTGATTCTTCAGTACATTGTTTTATACATGAAATGTTAATAAATGCTGCCTGCACAGTGAACTGCCGATAATTTTTTTTTAATGAATGTCCTGTATTTGAATACATACAAATATTAGTACACACACTGTCGCGCGGGATTAGCCGAGCGCTCTAAGGTGCTGCAGTCATAGGCTGTGCGGCTGGTCCCAGTGGAGGTTCGAGTCCTCCCTCGGGCATGGGTGTGTGTGTTCGTCCTTAGGATAATTTAGGTTAAGTAGTGTGTAAGCTTAGGGACTGATGACCTTAGCAGTTAAGTCCCATAAGATTTCACACACACTAATAATAATAATAATAATAATAATAGCAGCTAAAAGAAACAAACCTAATATTTAGTGAGAAACCTTTGCATGCATGGTTGCCTGAAGGATATTCCAGAGTACGTCAAACCAACACAAGCACTGCAATATGGTATTTCATGCCTATAAACATGTTCGAAACTTTAATCACACTTCTCTCCCTGTATGAGATTCACAGTATCTGTGTGAGTATAGGACGTGGGCAAAACTATGACATATGCAAGTTTGGGTCTGTGTGGGGAGCATGCTTGGATAGCCAAACGGTTAAGGCAACTGCTCGAGTAAAGTGTAAATCTGGCTATGAGCCCGGTCTGCTACAAAGTTTCATTGTCACCAATACATTGTATAGCTGGAGTTTCACCATATTCATGAATGTGAATATTGTTAGAGCATTTGGAATACAAGTGATAATAGGTTAATTTTCTACTTTACTTGTCTACAACTGTCTAAATGTTCTAAGATCAGTATTTTAAATGCCTTTTCTAACAATTCTGCCTCTATCACCATTATGTAACGGATATGGCTATTGCCCAGGATCACTTGGATTCCAGTCGCAGTCACTACATCCATCAGGCTCAGACTTTTGTTAGCTTACCTCTCCTTCATCAGGCGGCAAAATACCTACATCAGGAATAGCTAGTTTAGGTTTTTGCTCAGAACGAGTTTACACTTCTACTGACATTGAAGGCCTACTTACATATGGCAGTGGATTATCTTTTGGCAAAGAGTAGCTAGCTATTGGGTTTTTTTTTTATTTTCTCTAGCTCTTTCACAAATTTTTCCCCACTTTTATGTTTTTCTAATTGCTTGTACACAGTATCTCCATGTGCATATTCTGGAATAAATTATTAAAATACCTACTAATATATGTTTACATGAATAAGGGAAGCTTTATATAGCAGTGAAAGTAGTAGCTCTAAATTATTTTTACAGTTTTGCAACTTATCTCAGATTAAAAAGAATATAAGGAGAATTCCCTGATAGATTCACACATGCCTGCAGTATCTGCACAAGCAACGAAGCCTAATTTTCACAAAGACAACTTGCACACTGCCGTCACTCCTAATGTTAATTGAATAAATTAAAATAAGAACAGCACAGCACATAAATATGAAACACACTGTATGTAAAACATACCACGTGGACAACAGAGCCAAGCTCAGAAACAGTGGTCATCAATATTGTTGCCAAAATGTTTTTCACGAAAATAGCAAAGTCGCAATGCTAGAGTTTCTAAATTCCTGTAGACATTTTATCAAGGGAATAAACACTATTCTTGTCACCAAAATTATTTTAGAAAGTTGTTCAATCCACATATAAATATATTGAATCTCTAGAAAAGTTATGATTATTTGATAATGCCAAATTCTGGATGGGGGGATTGATTTTCATTTAATTTGGTGATAGGGGTGTTCAGTCACTGCCACAATTGATCATCAATATGTATTGTAACGTTGATTTCAACAGTTAGAAGGCTATGGCTTTTCTAACTTTTCTTGAGTTGTGTCAGAGGTTAGCTCAGTGAATGAAGGAGTAAGCATTGTGGTGGCCATGGGGTGAGGAATGTTTTGTTGGGAGCATTTCCAGCAGTGCCACATTCTGACCACTTGCTGTAAAAGAAATGAGGCATAAAAATAACTAGGTTTCATGAGTGCATGTTAAAGCAACATTAATGTTCACACATGATACTTGTAGCAATGAAATTGATATGAAATTAAATGAAGGCCACAGCTCAGGGTCAAACAGTTAGTAGAGTATTGTGTAATACCAACTGCAGTGACACACAGTGTCAGCTTGCGTAGTTTGGCAGCAGTTACAAGCATCGAGAAAACTTACAAAATCTGTGGACAAGTGCCAAGCAGTACTAGGGGCCATTGCCCCAAAGAAAGTTTGAGTAGCTATAAAGAATTTTTGTTGCATCAATTTATTTTCTGTTATTTTAAATTTATAAACTAACAAAAGCATCATTAGCAACATTGACCATACATACTTGTACAATCAACAGGCCCAGACAATTCAGCAAAAATTTCAATCTTGACACGATTGAATTAAGAACCAAAATCACCTTCCCTTATGAGCACGTCTGCTCTGATTTCCGGTGATGTACATCTTGTTCCCTTATTTCTACAAAATAATTTTTGTGGAATTATGTAGTGAACAATTACGCTTACATTTTTATATAGCATATTTTGTTGTGCTTCATGTTTATATCAGCAAAAACTATGGTTATCAGTTCTGCAGGTCAAAGTATTTAATTCTTCCTGTGAGAAGTGCTAGTTTGCGACATTAGTAATTATTTCTTTTTACTCAGAGATGTTACCATTTTTTATATATTCTTCCTTTGTGCTCATTATTGAATAAGGCATGGTGTTTGCACTAAAAGACCAGTCACATTGAACTGAGTGTACACATAGTCTGAAGGTAAAATATTCCCCCATTAAAATTTCCAAGTGGGGACCATTTCAGTAGATATAAACTGAATAAAAATAAATCATCATCATCTTGGACAGTTTCCAGCCTCTGGCCGGGTCTGTATGGAACATAGGCCTCTCCGTCATCTTCTGTCTTGCCACCATCTCTCTGTCTTTATCTTAGTCCAGCCTTCTCGTTTCTTCTGGACGCATTTCTCTACTCCTTTCAGCCATCTGTCTCTCGGTCTTCCTCTTGGTCTGTTTCCTTCCAGTTTCATGTCATGTATCCTCCTGGGTATCCTCTTCTCCTCCATTCTCTTAGCATGTCCATACCACGTCAGCCTTGATTTCTCTATCTCCTCCTGTAATGGTTCCACCTTCATTAACTCTCTGATCCTCTCATTTCTTAACCTGTCTATCTTTGTCACTCCAATACTGTTTCTCAAGAGTTTCATCTCATTAGCTTGTACTTTGCTTTTCTCTCTTCCTTTCATAATCCAGGTTTCTGACACATATGTCAGGATTGGGACATAGTATGACCGGTATATAATCTTTTTACTGATTTGGGGTACATCCTTGCTCCATATCAGGCTTCTGACACTCTTCCGAAATGCTTCTGCTTTTCTCCCCCACTCATTTATTTCTCTGTCATTTTTTCCATCTTCCTGTATCGGGCTTCCTATGTCTTGAAACTCTCCACTCTCCTCAATCGTTCCTCGCCAATTGTTATTCCAGTTGTTCCTCTCTCCTTCTTTCTTGTTGTGATAATCGTCTCACTCTTACTTATACTAAATTTCATCCCATTTTCTTATACTGTTCATTCCCATATGTCCAACTGCTCTTGTACTTCCTCATCTTTTTCCTCCAAATCATCAGATCATCTGCAAACACCATAGCTTCCATCTTCCTTTCACCAATTACTTGTGCTACTGTACTCATTATATCATCCATCATTACAATGAAGAGTAATGGCGAAAGTGCACTTCCCTGCCTCAAGCCTTTCTTCTGTTCAATCCAGCCTGATCTCTCTCCTCCCACTTTCACACAGCTCACACTTCCATGGTACATTTCCCTTATCCTCCAAATAATCTGTTTTGCTATACCTCTGTTCTCTAGGGCTTTCCACACTTTGCTTCTACGTGCAATATTATAGGCTTTTTCAACGTCCAGGAAGGTCATTAGTAGAGCTATTCCGTATTCATAGTGCTGTTCCTGCAGTTGTCTTACAGCAAAAATTAGATCCACCATGGACCTACTTTTCTGAAACCATGTTGCTCTTCTCTCATTCTTTCTTCTAATTTTGCCCGAATTCGTGCTTCCAAAATTTTCTAAAAAATCTTTGCACAATGACTCATCAGTGTTATCCCCCCGATAGTTCTTGTACTCTTTTCGATTTTCCTTCTTAAAGATCATGACAATTATTCTCTTCTTCCAGTCTTCTGGGATCATCTTCTGTCTCCAAACAATTTTCATTACTCGATATAGCCATTTTATCTCCACCTCTACTGCTGCTCTCACCAACTCTACTCTTAGCTTATCCAGACCTGGTGACTTCCCTCCCTTCATCTTGCCCAATGCCTCTTCCACTTCTCCCCATGTAAGGTATTTTCCTATTTGCTGTTCCTCCTCTTTTTTTCTCCTGGGCGTGTCCCTCCTCATCCAGGTCTCCATTTGGGTTCAGGAGTTCTTCAAAATACTCCTTCCACATATTATTGAGTTCCTCCTTATTCTCTACATCATGTCCACTTGTGTTCACCATTCGAGCATAATCTGAATAAAAATAAATCGGGTGACATAAATATAGTAGGAAAGTTCTGATAGAATGTAAATATGTTAAGAGTAAAGGAGATCCCTCACAAAATAGCAAAAGCATTGAGTAATTGAGAGGCACACAAAAAAGAATGAAACCTTTGTAAAAAAGTGATTGCTTTATGATTTTGCATGTCATTTTGCACAGGGTCCATGCTACTTTTCTCTGTATTGTTTCAGTTTTAGCATACATAACATCTGAGTGATTTGGCTGGCATTGTCGAAGATTCACCCTCTGTTGCTGGTGGGACCACTCACACTGGTAAAATGTCAGAAAAACTGTCAAACAAATGTTGGCCGATGAACCAGAGACAGAAGCCAAAAGGCAATATGTCAACAAGTGAGCACAAAGGCCTCATCAATTATGTGGTGCATCCATTATTGTGTCAACCCCATGACCATGGAGCAGAAAGAATGGTGTGAAACCTGTAGTGTCTTTCTTCATTATGTTATACACAAATATTATGAAAGACACTGTTGTATTTTATCTCTCTGTTTGACATCAAAATATGTAGAGAGCATCTTATTAAAGTGTTCTGTGAGGTCATTTGTGTCTGTGTGGTAAGCAGTTGTCACCATGTGTGTGATGTCACAATGTGAAATTACCCTAATACTAGGCTTCACTGGAAAACTTGTCCATAATCAGGTATCATCATAGGAGGTGCTGGGTGTTTCAAACTGATGTCTTTTACAATAAACTTTACAATTGCTGTAGGTTCGGGAACTCTTACGTCTTTGGTGACAGCATAGCAGGTGAGTTAGCCAGTGGAGACTCTTATTCATTGGATTTCCGTTTGTCAACTTCAGGAACCTCCACAGGAGGTCAATTCCAGTCCGGCGGAATAGCACTACTGCAAGCAAAATTAGTACCAGGTGACCTAGATGAAACTGTGACACAGGCTTCCATTGCTGGAATTCCTCACAGCAACTACCAAGTGAGATGGCGCAGTGGTTAGCACACTGGACTCGCATTCGGGAGGACGATGGTTCAATTCCATGACCGGCCATCCCGATTTAGATTTTCCGTGATTTCCCTAAATCGCTTGGGCAAATGCCAGGATGGTTCCTTTGATGGTGCATGGCCAACTTCCTTCCCCATCCTTCCCTCTTATACAATATTTTGTTTATTAATTGGAATCCTCCTTTGCTTCCTCTTTCTTCAAGGCTTCTGTGGTTATCCGCAATGCTGGATCTTCCCTCTGTCTAGCATCAATGCTATGTAATGCATCAGTGACTTAGATTTTGTCGACACTGCTGTGTTCTGCCAAAGGATTTCTTCTTGAAAGGCAGTCTGTGTCCTTGTGGTTTTGTCCATTTTTGTATATCACTGTGATGATGTACACCTGAAGCCTCAGTGTCCAGTTCACCAGTAGGCCTGACAGATCCCTCAGCCTAGTCAGCTAGTGTAGAGAATGGTGGTCTGTCACAATGGTGAAAGGCTTGCCAAGTAAATATGGCTGGAACTTGTATGTGGTCCAAACAACTGCATAGCACAAATAGTTGATCTCAGATTTTGAGAGTACTCGGGAAGCATAAGCTGTGTCCCCACAGTCTTGTGACTGCTTGTGATGCCTGCAAGAAGTATCATCTGAGAACATCATAATGACAACATTCTGTTAAAATGACAAATTTGAAAGGTTGTGTTCTGTTATTGATAGTTATTCTTACAATACATGATCTTGTCATCTGGCCATATTTCCCATTAGCAACTTTCAGCACAGTTGCTTTCATATCACGGAACATAGTCTTCTTTAGCTGCAATGATAAGCATTCGACATTGCAGAAAAGAAACCTATGAGTTGACTAGTTCCTGGACTGGTTGGCCATTAATGATGATAGCAGCGAAGTTTCTTGCCATTTTGGTAACTGTTTTTAATGGCGGATTTTCATCTGTGGCAGCCTCACCTCCATAGATAGCCACTTTACTTATTTTTCGTGAATTCAGCAGCTGTGCAAGCTGCTAATACCTCAGCATGGTGACAGGCCATGGTTGCCACATGATGGGAAGAGAGCTCAGTCAGAGTACTATGCTCCATGATATGAAACTGATTGTGCTGAAGGTTGCAAACTGAAAATACGTCCAGCCAGCAGGAACATGTATTGAAAGAATAACTGTCAATAACAGAACACAACCCTTTGAATTTGTCAGATGCGCTTCATCCTGAAGGTTGACTGCAGCCATTTGCAGTTGACAGGAATGAATAATACTGTTGTAACAATGTCTTGTGGCTTAGTAGTTGTTGAATACTCATTTCCTTTCTCTGCAGCATCGTACAGTGTTTCCAGGACATCCACAGTGGAAACATACCAGCATGTTGTCCTCTGTCTTCCAAATGTCTATTCAGCTTCAGGGCATTGTACTTGGCTTAGGAGTTGGTCGTAACTTTTTTGGCTGAATACTAAGTTGTCTTTCGTAGGCTGCACTGTGAGTCCAAGTTGGTCGAGTCTGCTCTTCCTGGCACTTTTGACTGGTGGTGGAGATTGGTAAAGATCAATACACTTTTTCTTCAACATTCTGTTATCTCCTGGGACTTGATGTCATCATTCATGGGTGCCATCTCTTGCTTCCACAGTTCCACAGTTCTGGCTCCCATAAACTGCAGTATCTGCTCTCTTACTACCTGGCATATGAGAGACGGACAAGGTCATGGTGGTCTCTCACAATTGCCATAGGGACCACATTTGTGAGTTGCTCATACTTCTTCTGCTTGACTCTTTTTCTGTTGCATTTCCTCATTGGTTGTGGTATCATTTACTAGAAGAGCTTGGTGTAATAAGTAAAGTAATGCTAAGCTGTATGGAATGAATGGCTGGAAGACCCTGAATGGCAGTTTCAGGCACCTAATTGAAAAGATTTTCCCTATCTTCCACTCCCACAGGCACTTTTTCTTCACAGAGTATTAGAATTGTATGGATAAGTAGAACTGTTAAGTTTAGTTGACTATGTGTGTGAGAGAGAGAGAGAGAAAGAGAGAGAGAGAGAGAGAGAGAGAGAGAGAGAGAGAGAGAGAGAGACAGTTAGTCTAGTGTTGTGTTCATGTTGGAGATGATAAGAAAAGGGAGAGGGTGAAATAAGCTTACTCCTCACAGAGAGCCACAAGGGGGCTGCCAAGATTAACATCCCCACCTGACAGACGAATCATCAACAACAATGTCACATGCCCTCACTGCAGAGAGGTTTGGAATTTAATCCAGGACACCTGTTCAGTGACTGGTGATCAGAAACTTTATGCCACCACCTTGTCTACCCTAATACTGGCAGCGAAAATTTCATTCACCGTCAGGATTTGAACCAGGTCACCTTCAAGCTGAGCATCACTGCACAGGCATGCGTTAGCCACCTTGGCTATGGAAGTGGGTAGCTTGGTACATATATTTTGTGATTCCTTTCATCGAGTGACATATTTGGATTTACAATATATGGCATATGGCCAAAACATTCTGTATGTAGGTCCGTGTCATTTTCCTAAGATGTTTGACCTGTTCTTCAGTTGTTCTTCCACTAAGCAGACTTACTACTGATTGTCACCAAATGTTTTCTTCAATTCACTCCGTAATTTCTCTTTGTTGTTCTTGAACCACTGTTGAGCTGTGCCACACAAATAAAACTACACATTTGTCAAACACATTGTGCCATCTCACCTGTTGATTTTGGTGAGGTGACTTAAGTCGAATTCTTTCAGCCATTTCATCGAGTCCTGATCAGCATCTCCAGAAAACATGGATGAAAGCCTGATTTGCAGCTCGCTAGTGCTGCTTATATTCTGGTTCCTGTCTGTAGGTAACTGCTGTTACATTGACTAATTTGAGCCCCACTGATGTAGATGTCCAGCATCTCCATTAAACAATGACATATTGTAACCACAATCAAGTCCAATTTTGAAGTACAACACTTAGCACTGAAAGCACATTTATTATGAACAACAATGTACGGACAGAAAGAAATGAACTGAACTCCTGGAAAGTAGCTGTTACTATTCATACAAGCATTGAAAAATCCAGAATGAACAAACATCACAAACATAGGAAATTTTGAGAACCTTCCGTACATTATAAATACTAAATTAGAAATAATTTCTGATAGTAGGGTTTGAACTGATGAACTGCAGTATGCCACAGAGCAATGCTGACCACTGTGCCACAGTGCATGCTGCACAACCTACTGCAGCACTGACATGATCATAAAAAATTGGCTTAAAACATTAAATGGCATAATTAACAATGTACATTTTACATGTTTACTATTTTCTGTAAGGTCATAATTGGAAATGCTGAAAATGAAATCGAGAGAGCAGCTCATACATAAATCGAGTCAAGTTACTGATACATATGGTATTACAGTTCCCAGAAGTAAAACTGAAGTGGTGGCATTTTGAGAATTGGAATCAATAAGAACAAACATTATAATAAATGGATAAAAATCAAACAAATAAGTGAATTTAAATATCTGTGATTTAATCTTAAAATACAAAAATCAGACAATATGTAAATGAAGCTTCAAGGATCTTGGCATTTCTGTTGCATATTTTGATGAACTTTAGACTATAACATTCAAAAGGAAATGTTACTTAAACTATACCTTTGTTACTGTTTTACAGATGCAACAGATGGATTCTTAATTTCTAACCAAATAGGACAAACTGAACTCTCTCAAATAAAGTTACTGTACTATTCAGGAGGATACTTTCTTGTAGAGTGTAAGAACAGTGTTGCTGTCATAAGAAGTAAGTTACAAATGTTATAAAAATACAGAAGAAAGTGGAGGGGATACGTTCAATCTATGAAAGACACTAAAATTGCTTTGCAATACAATCCAAAAGGAAAACAAAATATTAGCTAGCCTTCAAAATGGTGCCATGAACAGTTCTACGACAGAACAGACCAATAAGTCTAATCCTGTATGTCTGTGATGATAACAGTGAGATTTGTGAGGTCACTGTTGCTGCATCTCAATATGTTCAGTGATATATGATGGATACAGTAACAGCAGCAACTGCTGTGAGTTGTGACAGTGAGTGATTCAACATCTCTGGGCTCAAAACTAAGTTTCAGTGGTGCTAAGTTTTGAGTGTACACTAATGCGGCAGTCAAGTGATGCTGTGTAATAATCAACAGCAGATTGAATACTTGTATTTACAGTCATGTTTTGGGTGAAATGATTCTGCCTCATGCCATTAATTGTAACAAATTGTGATCCACAAGTAGGAAGTTTTGCCCAAGACTGAAGTACTCTGAAAGTTAAAAGTTTCATTGAAGCATAGCATAGCATAATTTTGTTGAAAGAATTTCCAATTCAGTTCCAATGGAGGATACAACAAAAGAATATTTTAACTTCACCCAACTGTGCTCAACAAAGGATACAATAAAAAAATCATGCTCATAATTTAAATTAGTTTTTATTACCTGCTAGGTATGTGGATTTTGGCAAAATAGGATTCAGATGGTCTTTTTTGTAGTACCATAACACATTACTCCTGTGCCTCTTTTCCTTCACACACCATCATCTTAAGGACCTACTTAGTAAAAACATCACAAACAGCTTCATGCCATTCTATTCTGACTTGTTTTTATCATAGATGTGAAACTGTATTCATCCTCCAAAGCCACACGTAGTGTCATCAGCCATCAAATATAAATATCCATTGGAAACAACTGAAGAACTTATAGAATTCAAATGATAAAGTAAATGAGTATATCTGAAAAAGTGAGTTGGGATTGGCCTCGATATGAGGAATATATTTATCATTGTTGAGTAGCAGATTTAACAAAATTGCAGCCCACTTTTGTGGTTTAATGTTGGCTTTAAATTTTTTCTGTGCTTGATTATTTTTGTCCCAGAATTAAAATTAGTCTGAATTTCTGTTTTTATTATTGTAACTGGAATTAACAATGATAAATGATCAGCTTTTGTGAAAGAGTTGTGAAAAAAAATGAGAGTAGATTGAGTATTTCATGATAGGCTTGTTATCTGGGATGAAGAGTCGTCGACAAAAGCAGGAGTAACTTCAGGTATACTCCAGGAACCTTTGTTGCTCAAACAGCTGAAATAGTTAAAAATGAACAAAGCTCCAGTGCCCCATGTGTTCCCTATGAGATTCTATACTGAATTTCTGGCTGAGTTAGCCACTCTTTTATCTATAATGTACCACAGATATCTTGAACAAAAAACATGCCCAGTAGTTGGTTGAAAGTGGAGGTCACTCCCATCTACAAGATGGGTAACATAAATCCTTAAAAGGCTATTATCAAATATCCTTGACATAGATTTATTGTAGAGTCTTAGAACATATTCTGAGCTGAAACATAACGAAGTATCAGAATAACCTTCTGGATGCCAACCAACATGGATTCCGAGAACACTGATCATGTGAAACCAACTCTCTCATGTCATACTGAAAGCCTTGATTCAAGGCAGTCAGGTAGATGCAGTATTTCTCGATTTCTGAAAAGCATTTGACTCATTACCACATCTATGATAATTATCAAAAGTACAATCACTTGGGGTATCAAGCACAATTTGTGATTAGGTTGGGGATTTTTGGTAGGAAGGGTGCAACAAGTCATCTTGGATGGAGACCGGCAGATGTAGAAGTAACTTGAGGTGTGCCACTGGGAAGTGTCTTAGGACTCTTGCTGTTCACTTTCTGTATTAATGACCTTCAGGCAATATTAATAGTGACCTCAGAGTTTTTGCAGATGATGCAATTATCTGTAATGAAGTACTGTCTGAAAGATGCTACATAAATATTCTGTCGGATCATGATAAGATTTCAGGGTGGTCCAAAATTTGCTATCTTGCTTTAGATGCTCATAAATATAAAATTTACCACTTCACAAAATGAAAAAAAAAAAAAAAAAACAACATAGTATTGTATAATATCAGTGAGTCACATTAGTAATTGGCCAACTCATTCAAATATGAAATGAAATGATCACATTGGCTCAGTTGTAGTTAAAGCTGGCTGCAGACTTTGGTTTATTGGCAGGATCCGGGGAAAATGCAGTCAGTCTTCAAAGAAGACATCTTGTAAAACACTTGTGTGTCTCATCTTAGAATATTGCTCAAGAGTGTGGAGCTTATATCGGGTATATATAACGGGGAACATCGAACATTCACAAAGAAGGGCAGCCCAAATGGTCACAGGTGTGTTTGTCTCGGGGAGAGTGTCACTGAAATGTTTAAAAGCCTGAATAGGCAGACATGAAGATATGGTGTCAGTTATCTCACAAAAACCTACTTAAGAAGTTTCAAGTATTAAGTGAAGAATCCATCCATACATATTATAAAAATGGATGTACACATATGTACATCTGTATGTTCCTCATACCCTCCTAAAGCACTGAATCAGTTTCAACCAAACTTGTACACATCACCTACCTGTTATAGTTCAGGAGATGTGATGTCATAAAGACTGAGATGTGTGAAAACTGCTGCATTGTGCGTGATGTTTAAATTTATTTCTTATTTGCCAGTAACTCTATTCACAACATATTTGCAGACAGTATCCACATATGATGCTAAATGTATCTACACAAACATGTCATTGTATGACATATAGTTCAAGAGATGTGTTGTCATAAACACTGAGATGCTTGGAAAAAATGCCACATCATGCATGACACTTTAATTTATTATGTCTTTAACACTAATACCACTCACAACAAATTTTGCAGTCATTACCCAATATGCAACTGAATGTACTTGCAAAATTATATCTTTGTACAATACATTGTTCAGAAGATATGATGTCATAAAGATTGAGCTGTGTGAAAATGAAACTGCAGGGTGAAATTCGCTACAAGTAATGTTTGTACAAGTATTTGTGAAACATGATAAATATATGCCACATATGCACACTCGGGCAAAGCTGTGGGCAAAAAGCTCCTGCTAAATCACTGAATCAATTTCAACTGAACTTGGTAGACATATTACTTACTATACTTAGAAATACTGTGGAGGTGAGAACCACCAGCCTGGGTTGGAGATGATAATTTGGAGAGAAAAGGTGAGGAGGAGGAGATGGACAAAGAGGGGGAAGGAGGAGATGGATCTAAATAGGAAGAGGAGAAGATGCACGGAGAGAGGGGGAGCAGGAAATGGACAGAAACGGGGATAAGGAAATGGAAAAACGGGGGGGGGGGGGGGGGGGCGGCCGGGGGGGGGGGGGGGGGGGATTGGAATACATACCTGGGCAGCACTGGGTATTCATTTAGTACAGATTATAGAAATGTACGAGGGTGAGTCAAATCAAAACGTTAAATATTTTTTCAAATATTATTTATTGTGCTGAAGTGGTACAAAGCTGTATCACTTTTCAACATAATCTCCCCTACGCTCAATGCAAGTCATCCAGCACTTACAAAGTGCATAAATACCTTTAGAAGAAAATTCTTTTGGTAGTCTGTGCAACCACTCGTGCACCACGTGGTGTACCTCTTCATCAGAACGGAACGTCTTTCTTCCCATTGCGTCTTTGAGTGGTCCAAAACATATGGAAATCACTTGGGGCAAGGTCTGGTATGGTGGATGAGAAAGACACTCAAAATGCAGGTCTGTGATTGTTGCAACTGTTGTACGGGCAGTGTGGGGCCTTGCATTGTCATGTTGCAAAAGGACACCTGCTGACAGCAATCCATGTCACTTTGATTTGATTGCAGGCCGCAGATGATTTATTAGATCTGAGTATGATGCACTGGTGACAGTGGTCCCTCTAGGCATGTAATGCTCCAAAATGAAGCCTTTTTCGTCCCAAAAGAGAGTCAGCATAACCTTCCCTGTTGATGGCTCTGTTCGAAACTTCTTTGGTTTTGGTGATGAGGAATGGCGCCATTCCTTGCTCGCTCTCTTCATTTCCGGTTGGTGGAAATGAACCCAGGTTTCGTCCCCAGTAACGATTCTTGCAAGGAAGCCATCACCTTCTCGTTCAAAGCGCCAAAGAAGTTCTTCACAAGCATCAACACGTCATTCTCTCATTTCAGGAGTCAGCTGCCATGGCACCCATCTTGCAGACACTTTGTGAAACTGGAGCACATCATGCACAATGTTGTGTGCTGACCCATGACTAATCTGTAAACATGCTGCAATGTCATTCAGTGTCACTCGGCAGTTTTCCTTCACTGTGGCTTCAACTGCTGCAATGTTCTGTGGAGTCACAACACGTTGTGCCTGACCTGGACATGGAGCATCTTCCACTGAAGACATTCCTACTCCATTCATAGACTTATTGCTGTGACAAACATGCATCACCATACTGAACCTTCATTCGTTGATGAATTTCAATAGGTTCCACACCTTCACTACACAATAATCGAATAACAGAACGCTGTTCTTCCCTGGAGCAAGTCGCAAGTGGGGTGGCCATCTTTATACTGATACTGCGACGGTATGTGTGCATCTGCACTATGCTGCCACCTATAGGCCATTCTGCTTGCTGTTTGTAGCACCCTTACCAAATTACAGGATAACGGCGCAAAATTTTGATTGGTTATTACAAATTTAAGGTTTTCATTTGACTCACCATTGTATGGATGTGTGTATGTTACACATCTCCTCCTCAACCTCTGGACTGATTTCAACTAAACTTGGTAAGTATAGCCATATAGTCAGGCAACAATCGCTATAAGGGTTAAAACCACATACCTATCATAGTTTGGGAGATACGACACCATAAACAATGACATGCATGAAAAACTGCTGCGTCATGCATGATGTTTCAATTAAGTACTTCTTGCTACTAACTCTGTCCACAATGTATTTCACGGATAGTATCCACATTGCTGCTGAATGACCTACACAAATATATCATTGTACGACACACAGCTTAGGAGATGTGACATCATAAACACTGAGGTGTATGAAAAAAATGTCACATCATGCATGAAGTTTTAATACATTTATTCTTTACTATTAAGACACTGCTGCAGTCGAGTCTATTTAAGGAAATCCCTAACACCTGGCAGTGTATTTGACAGCTTTCAACTATGAAGCTCAAACAGTTGTAGGCAAAAACAATAACCATCTGTAGAGCTATGAAAAGGCATTGCCGACAATAACCATCTGTAGAGCTATGAAAAGGCATTGCCGTAGAGACGTTTACAAAATCACATTGCAGACATGTGAAGCAGCTGTGCCCCTTTCACTTCAGTCTACTTCAAGAGACTGCAGTTTCCAGTGAGACTTGTGTTTGCCATTACACTTAATAAGTCACAGGGTCAGTTTATTAAATACTGCAGAGTGAATTTGACATCTCCATGTTTTTGTCATGGATGCATTATGCCATTTGCTCAAGGATGGGCCAACCCAAGAATTTATTCATCATAGCTTCTGGACATGCAACTAGAAATATTGTTTATCATGAAGTCCTGAATTAAATAAACATTACAGTGAATTTAGATTTTGCGTACTGTGTTTTGGATACTGTACTTAGACATTTGTATGTTATGCATATTTCTTTCTACAATTGTTTCATAATTTCAAAAATGCTTTCACAAATACGTGGAAATGAAATTTATTCAGTATTACCCTACAAACACAGTTCATTTTTTGTTTTCATTTCTAATAGAAAATAAATGAATACCTGGGCAATGCTAGGTTTGTCAGCTAGTCTAGAGATATTTTTCTTCACTCTATATATCACTTTCGTAGGAACCATGATGAAAAGATTAAACTAATTGTGGCTCACACAAGACATTCCAGTCAATTCATTTTTCCCATTTCAAATATCTTACGGGTTTGCTGCCAGGTGACGTCATCGACCACCACTGATATTTCGACAGGAGCACACCCTGCCATTCTCAAGGCACAACTGCAAGGAGGAAGCCATGTGCAAGGGAATTCAATACCTTGGTTCACAGAGGAGAAACAAGGAAGATACCACACACACAACAAGTAACCGCAGAGTCAACACACAACCACAGATAACCAACATCAGAAATATCAATAGTGACTATTAATCAACAGGTGAGGTAGCACTAATTCTGTCACTCTGTTTTTTGATGAGAGACAGAGCCAGATTCCAAGCAGCATTTAAACAAAATCCACCATCTCTGTTTATGAGGTTGCTTGATAGTTTTCTTTCAACAGCTTCCTTAACAACACTATCCCAATAGCTGGACGTGCAAGCCAGAATCTCCATGTTGTTGTATTCCATAGGATGACCGGAGTCAAGGCAATGTTCTGCAATAGCGGATTTGCTCGGCTGTTGTAAGCGTATGTGACACTTATGTTCAGTACACCGGTCTTCCACAGCCCTGATTGTCTGGCCAATATATGACATGCCACAACTGCAAGGAATACGATAGAAACCAGCCTTACGCAAACAAAAATCATCTTTTACAGACGCCAACAGGACCTTAATCATAGAAGGTGCTCAAAAAAACACATTTCGCATTGTATTTCCACAAAATACGGCCAGTCCTGTTGGAAATGCTTCCTGCAAAAAGGCCATACACTTAGGTGCCACTTCGTTGCTATCGTCACTCACCCATTGCACAGAAGGCTGATAGCGCAACGAGCATTTGATCTGCCTCTCACTATAACCATTCTGATGAAAGGTGACTTCAAGATGTGATAGCTCAGCTGCCAAACTTTCAGGGTCTGAGATAACATGGGCCCTGTGAACCAAGGTACGAAGTACTCCTTCACGCTGAGCTGGATTGTGACAACTATCAGCTCGCAGATACAAGTCAGTGTGAGTAGGCTTCCTATAAACAGAATGTCCCAACGTACCATCAATCTTGCTTCTGACCAACACATCAAGGAAGGGAAGGCAATCCATTCTTTTCCATCTCCATAGTGAACTGAATATTCGGGTGGATTGAATTCAGGTGTTACAAAAACCGGTTTAAAATCTCACTGCCATGAGGCCAAACAACAAAATTATCATCTACATATCTGAAAAAACACGCAGGTTTCAAGGTCGCTGACTCCAATGCGCGTTCCTCAAAGTCCTCCATAAACAAATTGGCCACAGTAGGTGACAACGGGCCTCCCATTGCAGTTCCATCAGTCTGTTCGTAGTACTGACCATTGAATAAAAAGTAAGTGGAAGTCAGCACTTGTTGAAACAAATTTGTTAACTCGAAACCAAGCTTAACCTCAATTAGCTGCAATGAATCAGAGAGAGGAACGTGAGTGAAAAGAGAAACCACATCAATACTGACTAAAGGATCCACCATACACAGGGATGAGGGTACTTGCACATTGATAGACTGGAGTGGAGAGCTGCATCAAGCCAGTTTTCCAACTGAAGACCACAACAACAGTGATAAAGTGTAGCCAGTGTTTTAGTGTCTAAATAACAGTATACATTCCTCTTCACTGCAAGTCAATGTGTCTTCATTCCTTCCCTGCATATGAAATACTAGTCTGTTTGTCACAAATCCCAATTTTGAAATATTAAGCTCTTAATTTATAAGTATTTTAAGTTTTTATAGCTCCATTTTGAAAAACAGCACTTACGTTTAATTTATTTTATATAATGGTTCCATGTTTATTAGAATGTCTCAAAGATTGTAAATTGTTTCAGTTTGATGTTTGAACTGACATCTCTTGAGAGCTACTTACGTGCACACTTAGAAGACATACTGCATACAGCAACAGTGGATGAATGGATTGGAACAAATGTTGAGCCTTTAAAGGTTAGGCTTAGACAACTGAAAAAAGACGCAGAAGCACAAATGCCAATGAGAATACCAATGCAGAGTTTTTCAGATGTAATTTGAAATTGTGATGTCAAGACTATGTGTTTAAATGGAAAAACCATTGGGGTGTTTCATGAAATGTAGCGTTCTCTGTGGCATTGACTTGTTAAGTACTTTGTGCTATAAAAAAAGCCAGACAGATAATTTTGCCATGTTACAGAATGTTTATAGCTCCCATTTGACTCTTTTTGAGTTGAAAGACTGAATGATGTGATATGTGAAATAAACAAGTTGTTCACACACTGCCTCATTTTTCCATTAATGAAGCTGTGAAATATTTTGTATCTATATATATGATTTTAACTCTTGTTAGTAATTTTAATGTGCTCTAGTCACCTATCACTGTAAATATTTCTCCAATAAAAAATGTAAGAGCTATTCCAGATTTCATAGTTTGTACAGTATGAAATAGTACCACTATTAGACAGAGGTGTGTTAGTTGTTATTTAACCTGTTCTGTTGTATGTTAACTTGTGACACAGTCCCTGATTCATATGCTTGAATTGTTACCATTGTTCTAATGAACTGTAAAGCCTGGATGTTATTTTCATGTGCTTGCTCACACACATTTAGCAGAATCAATGGCTGATTTTCCTCACCCACTTCATATATACAAATGTTAAGCAGCAAAACATCCTGAAAAGAGCTTACATAATTTGCAGAATGCATACATGATATTTCTTCACTTAAATTAAGGTAACATTGTGATTCCAAAAAAGCATTCAGGGGCAGAAACAAATATGGCATTACTAAGACTTTTCATTTGCAGACCCTGCAAAGTGAAATAATATCTTAGAGAAGCAAAAAAAGTTATTGGTCATTATTATACTGTGTAAATAAAAGGGAAAAAATATATTAACAGTATTTGCTACAGTAGAGTAGAGTCTACTTACCAACCACTAGACATCAACAGGTAGAAGGACAGAAAAGACTAAGATGATGAATTTTTTTCAAAACCAAAAAATCTTCATTTTCCCTCTAGCACCTGTACGGCTTACTATTTCTTTCTCTGTATCTTGGTTAATTCTTCTTAATTGAGGAACTGACAAAATATTCTTAGAACTATGGGTTCAAATTGTGCTTTAGAATGTGTAAGGTTATTATCACTTTATTCTCATTTAGCAGTTTAAAAGTTACAATTCTGTCATCCCACAAATATTGTTGATATTTGATCAGTCATACATTTTAAGCATATTTGAAGCATGTAAAGGAGCCATACTTTATGTCTGTCCTATGTACATGTGTGTATGAAAACTTCTAAATACAGTAGCATCTCTGTTTGATCTCTCAGGTTTTCTGTGTGTGGTTCATTAACAGAGAGCTTTCAGGTGTTCTGCTGAATTATTATTTCTGTTTTATGTACAATATTTCGATGACCAAACCAGGCATCTTTGGGTGCCGCGAGTTTTATTGTTATGTGAACTCACTGCCTGGGCTCAAACCAGACTGTGAACTTCTGTTGGTCTCATGCTGCCATTTATAGCTGTGTTTGGTTCATGACATCCACTTTGCCCTTTGATCCGTTTTGGTTTTCAGACCTAGCACTCATATTCTATGAAAGGAAAATTGTCTAAGCATGTCCTTACTCTGGTGAGATTTTAATAACTTGAGTGTCTGACCCAGTATATTTCACTCCTATCATCTAAGATAAAAGTATTTTTTATGATGTTAAAGATGATCTAAGTCTTCCAAAGCCAGATGTATCTCATGTTCAATGTGAAAGTGCCACATCTTACATGACACAGACACAGACTATAAGAAAAGTTGAGGAGAGATGCAAGAAACACCAACAACATACCCAACTAAAACAACCAAGAAATCAGCTGTTGTGGAGCACTGTCTCAAATATAATCATGAAATTAAATATGATGAGACCAGTATTGTGGTGCAAACATCAAGTTTGTGGGACAGCGTAATTAATGAGTATCTGCTGTTGAGAAGTCAGGAAACCTAATAAACAGGGACGGTGGTTTCAATTTAAATAAATGCTTGGGGCTTGGCACTCAATTTATTAAAAATCTTATTATCATAGCCAAGATAGACATGAAGCCTACACCACCATGCTAGTAAAAGTTTATATGTCAGAGATAAAAGAAATTATTCAGATAGTTATTGGAGGCAAAAAATTCAGTGTGATGGGGGCTGGAATTCAGTAGTAGGAAAAGGAAGAGAAGAAAAACTTATATGAGAACATGGACAGGATGAAAGGAAAGAAGAGGAAGTTGCCTGGAAGAATTTTGTGTAGAGCATAATTTAATCAACGCTAGCACTTTGTTTAAGAATCATGTAAGTAGGATGTATGTGTGAAAAAGACCTGGGAGCACTAGAAGGTTTTCTGGTTGATTGTATAATGGTAACACAATGATTTCAAAACCAAATTTTAAACTATGAGACATTTTCAGGGGCAGATATGGACTCAGTTTAATGGTAATGAACTGCAGATTAAAACCGAAGAAATTGCAACGACAAGAAATTAACATGAAAGATTATGGGTAAAACGAGGAAGACAGTCATTGAGAGTTTCAGAAGTAGCATTAGGCAACATTAGATTGAAACAGGGGAAAGGAACGCTACAGAACATGAGGAAAGCAGTAGGCAAGAAAGGAGTAAGACAAGGTTTTAGCCTGTCCCCAAGTTTGTGGGACAGCGTAATTAATGAGTATCTGCTGTTGAGAAGTCAGTACATCGAGCAAGTAGTAAGTATGCCAAGAAGAAAATAGGAAAGAGAACTAAACCTCATGGAGAGAAAGACAGAGAAAAAAGGAACTTTGAGGTCTTTCAGAGACAGCAAAGTATGTGGAAGAATAGTGCCATGGCAAGGATAGTATCTTGAAAAGAGGTTGTAATGTCAGTCCTCCATAACCAAAAATAATTAGTGTATTCATTTATAATTTTTTTCTGTCTGTGACGCCAGACCCATCAGTTCTCCAAGAGTCTCAATATTATGATTCTACGTATAAACTCCCATGTAAACTCACTCCAAAACCTCCTTAGAATGATTTTGCAGCTGCTCTGTCTGCTGTAAAACACATTTCTCTGGATGGTCTACTTCTGCTTCTCCCGCCCTTCACGGTTAGAGATGAGCCCAACAACTGATGTTAAGGTCTGTATCGCCACAAAAATTGGGATTTACTTAGTTATTAATTAAAGTATTCATGCACTAAGCTCCAAGAATATTTCCACCACCCTCACTTCTACGCCACCTGGAGGTATCGTGTCTCTGTCTAGCATGCCGACACAACTTGCATTACAACGGTTGAACCAGATGCTATGCACCTCCATGAATCTTAGTGTGCTACTCAATTAATATTCAAATAACTCATGATCCAGCTGACATATTTTGAAGTGGTCTACACCAATCAATTGCAGGTTAAACAAGATCATGTTTAGGATATGTTCCACCATAAATTATTCTCTTGTGTCACTTACTGGATTACATACTTGTTCCTTCTGAATTGAGTGTGGTGTGTGAAATAACAGGGCACTGCCACATCTCACACTGCCTCGATTGGTTTTAAAACTCCAGGAGGTTTGAAAATCAATACATATGTAATAAATGTATGTATGTACCACCTTAAATGTTTTTTACCACCAGCAAATTTTATCCTTAAGTCAGCCTTTCATAATCTAATGATGTTTCATTTTGCCTTACTTTTGAATCTGTAATTATACAAGATCTCTTGGACCATATCAGATCTCTATTATCCTATTACTGTAACCACCTGCCTGAATAGCCATGTGTGTCAGCATGCCACTAATTGGATTTGGATAGATGCATCAGCACCGGATTAAATCTGACTGTTTAATTAAAGACGAGAGCCAGTGTGCCGGCCAGCCTGGATGTGATGTTTAGGCAGTTTCCCACCTCTGACAGGGTGAATACTGGGCTGGTACCCTTGTGGTGACTCAGTTACATGATTCACAAATATTTCATAAATGTTCTCACACTTTCACATGGCTAACACTAGAAGCAAACAGATGGAGAGCAAAAATTTCTATTCCAGGAGGGGAGGGGGGGGGGGGGGGGGAGGAGGCGAAGGGGGCACTGGAATGCCACCTTATATCACTCATATGACAAATCAAGATTTAACAGGCCAACCTGTATACAAGAGTAAGTCAACAAGTTTAAGCAATTTTGCTTGGCTCTATGGCTTTGTGTGCTCACCACCCACAAGACTGCACTGTTGTTTTTGTCTGAGGTAGGCTGCAACATTATCACATCAATCCATTTAGCACTGTTGTGATGTAAAGATGGCTTTGACACTCTTTGTTTGCACCATAGAACAACAGTGTTCTGTAATCCATTTTTTGTGACCAGAAGGTGAACCTGGCATGGCAATTAATAGAAGACTTTCAGCAAAATGCAGGGACAATGTTTAGTTAAAGATAAATGTTTACCAATGGATTGAACAGTTCAAAGTGATCACATGAGCGTGAAGGCTGAAGAAAGAGTGGGGCTTCCAACTACAGCTGACACTAATATTGAACAATTCCGTGAATTGATTCTGAATAACAGACAAATGAATATTTATGATGTGGCAAACCATTTGCAGATTCCGCCCACTTAAACTTTCTTTAAGAGGCCACTGATTCAGTTCCAATCAAGAGGTGAAGGAAATGGTACATACCCTTCACCTGGTGCACAGCAAGCCACATATGGTAAATACATGGCTTGCTGTGCAACCAAAAGCCTTCTTTTTTTTAATGTGTATCAGAAAGCTTGTGCAACAGTGGACCAAGTGCATTGAAAAGCAGGTTGACTATGTTGAAAAATGATATCAATAAAACTGTGCACTCTTTTTTGTAATACATTATAAAAATTGATTGCAGATACTTATTGACTTACTCTCGTACATACAGAATAAGAGGCTGAAGAAAACAAAAGGAAGGAAAAGATAATATTACAATACCTATACCCCAAAAATATACAGAATGTTTATATACCAGCAACTAACAACAAAAGCAACTCATTTATAAATTTTTCAGATACTGTACATTGACAGCCTACTATCTCACTTTTTGCCTCACTGCACTTGCCATCTCACTTTTTTAAAACTTCCATGTACCTATAACATGTTACTAAAAGTTTTTCTGTGATCTGTGGCTTTGGTCATCATATGTAGAGGTGTTGCTGCTGGGAATATAGCCTCTCTCTAATTAGGTTTCTTCCTTCATTATCAAGAACCATCAAAATATAGTTGACAGGGGGATAGGGGGAACTCTTCCCTACACCGCTGTGAAACAGTGCCACCACCTGCATTGTTGCAGCTTCTGTCTGTGATCTCTTATATCTATTGCCTCTTGACAACTGTGGGTTATGTTTACGAATCTTAGAAATTGACCATACAATACCGATCTGCATGACAGTAATTAGTTGTCGTCTATACCTAGTGTACATTCAATTGCTAATCTTCCCTGGTATTGTCTCAGTTTTATTCCCCCTCATCCTGATAAACTAGGAAGCCTTTCCACTTTTCTTGCAAGCTTCATGACCAATGGCCGTAAACAGAACCCAGTTAACCTGGGTATTTCACAATTTTTAATTAAAGCTTTTGAATTAATGAAAATGACACTTTCTTATTACACACACACACACACACACACACACACACACACACATATACACACACACACTCATGCAAACACAACTCACATGCACATGACTGCAGCCTCTGGCAGCTGAAGCCATACAGAGTCTGGCAACTGGCAACTATCCTTTTCATAATATTGTTACATGTGATCCTGCATTTTCCATTGATTAATACTTAATTACATGTACATAAAATTTTGTTATTATACACTAGCATACCTGGCTGCTCTGCGCATTTGAATTGAGCATCACTATGCTGATTTTAACCTACATAAACATGAAATGCAAATGTAATTCTATCCACAGCCACTAAAAGGTCCATCGGCACCAACCGTCTGCCATGTCATCATCTGCCATTGGCATCATTGGATGCGATATGGTGGGGCATGTGGTCACCACACAATTTCCTGGCTTGTAAACTTAACACTTGTGTACATATATCACTACTCTTCAAGGCTGCTTGGTCGTTTTTCTGTCTGTCCTTTCCTAAACTTGACACTCATGTACATTTGACAGTGGCACTCATGACTCCTTAGTCCGTTTTCCTGCATATATAAACTTAACACTAACACATGTGTGCCTCTAATGCTCATAGTCTCCTTAGTTACTTTTCTTATATTTCATCTTTAGATTTGTCATTTATCAAGTTGTTCAGTAAGGAAGGCTTTATGTTATTGAAGATTTTTTTATAACTAAACATAACATTCTACCTTTGCCTCAGTTTCTCGCCTCATTTATTTTTCAACTGAACCACTTTGCACTAATCTCTAATGATTATATTTCCAACCTTGTTCATACCAATGGTTGCTTGACATCACAGCCTTCATCTTTAAACCAGTCCGGAATCTATCAACTTACCACTTAGGTTGTCTGACTTACTGACAGTATTCAAAACCTTACATACCACCACTTTTTTTACTGTGCTTATAAATATTCCACAAAAATTGTACTAATACAATATTTATTCATTAAATTTATCACACCTTCAGCTATATTTTCAACAGTAGAGCTGAACCTCAAACTTGCTACTATACAGATAAAAGAAAAGAAAATAGACCATGGAAGAGAATAGAACAAAAAAGGAAGAATTGCTCTACACAGCTTGAGTGTGGACACTCACCCAACTGTGAAGATGCCCAAAGCCAAGGATGGCCTGCATGCTTTTTCATTAAGGAACCTCTTCCTCCACAGGTATCCTTTCTCCTACCTTTAAATCAATTGTTGCCTGTTTATCCTCTAAAGGATAACTTATAATTACTCTATTACCATATCACTCAGTTCTAAGCCCATACAAACTGCTCCCACTTACCTTGTTCTTGCTGTTCAGTTCTTCAATGCAGTGAACTCTCACAACACCCAAACATTTTTCATGTCATTTTACAAAAGGTACCACTAGGTGACACTTATCAGAATCCAGTTTACAATAACAATGATTTAGGAAACATACACATACAATCATATTTAACCTAAGCTGAAGAATAATCCAGAATCAATGTACTGTAATGATGTTATGAGATTGCAAAGGCAGCATCACTTCCTGCCTGATGGCTTTATACTATTTCCCTGTTGCTTCAAATATTTTGACACTTGACACTGGCTTAATTACCATTCCTGTTTTGCTTGGCAGTGCTTTAAGATATTCCAGTGAAAATACAGAAATTTCCAAATCACTGTGTTGCAATTACAAAACGACTGATGTTACTACTAGTTGGCACTAGATCCTCTTTTTGTAACAAATCTTCAATCATTGCTTCATGGTCAAGATCTGATTTAACAAGTTAATTTTTGGGTTTTGCAATTCTCAAGAGCAACAGTGGAACTCCTTAAGCTTCCTGCTGTGAAGTGACAAGTCACATATGTGCTGTGCTTTGCACCACTCTTCCTATGTGACTAAAAGAAATGCAACATTATTATCTGGTCTGAACCGAGCGTGGTGGCGCAGTGGTTAGACACTGGACTCGCATTCGGGAGGACGACGGTTCAATCCCGCGTCTGGCCATCCTGATTTAGGTTTTCCGTGATTTCCCTAAATCGCTCCAGGTAAATTCCAGGATGGTTCCTTTGAAAGGGCACAGCCAACTTCCTTCCCCATCCTTCCCTAATCGGATGAGACCGATGACCTCGCTGTCTGGTCTCCTTCCCCAAACAACCCAACCTATCTAGTCTGAAGGGCAGTTCTTATTCAGATTTACCATTACATATAAGTCTGTAGGTGCTATCACTTTCCTCCATAGGCACTTCTGCACTTTTTAATTGTTCTGCTTTATCAAGTTCAAAGTCCACCAAAGATCCCATTCTTACCAACTAAATGTTTGTTCATTTCCTTCTTTTCCTACAACATGATGTTTTTGCTCATTAAATAACCACACAGTTCCTGGAGTATCAGCCACTCGGCTATTGTCTAAAATGTCAGGGTGTCTAGAACTGCTAAAACAGATGTCGCGTGGTGCTATGCACAAGTCATTCTTCACCTGAGCTTCCAACCTCTGCTTATCAAGTTTAACCATGGCACCACCAGGCCAGGGTCACTGGAATGCTCCACAAGCTGACCTGCCACAACACTGAGTGGACTACTTGTATCCATGTATCCTGTCTCACATCACCATGATTAAGTATGGCACCACCAAACTGGTGTTCTCTTCTTCTAAATTAAACAGAAGTGTTAGTACCTCAGACCTTGATCCCTCTAGCCAATCGTGTAGCAAGGCAGTACTTAGTTTAACAGCTCATGAGGAATATGCTGATTGCCATATTCTGCCTCTTCCAAATGGCTCCTACTCTGTTGCTCATTGTGTGTTTTACCTCCCCACTGTGGCAGTGCATCATATGCACAGGCCTACTGCCACTTTGTCTTGCCTGTGTGCCATCATAGCCCTGTAAGAATTCCATCCTTTCCAAGAATCTCATGTAATTATCATGATTGTGTCACGGTGCTGCAATCAACTATTCACTAATGTAGAACGGCAACATCTGTTCAATATCAACAACAAATAACTTGTTGGCCATTCCAACATCAAGACACTTAATGAATTTCCACCAGTAATAGCAGAAAACTTTCATTGTGCTGTGGTCTACCTGGTATCGATCATGTCTCCAAAAATCAAGCAACTCCCTCTGAATTTCTGATGACGAATGTTCCTTCAGAAAATTGTGCAAGACCCCTTTCAGATGTCTGACTATAAAAGAAAATTGTTCCTGTGCCAGCGAAGATACTGGCAATATATCTGCAAATTCTTGTGTACACATTACCTTGTGAATCAAAATAATTAAACCTGTGACTTCTAATAATGGGAGCTTTTGCAGAGGTAACAAGTGAATGCTGTACTACACTTTGAGACAACTTTAGAATTTCTTAGCCAATTTTTACCATTTTTTTGTCAACTACTTTATTATGCTCTAGCTGTACACTTTAAAATGACTCACACGCTGTTCATTGTTTCCAGTGTGCAATTATTCTCTGTTACATGATTGTTAAAATATCACTATGTTGACCTTGCACTTTTATTAGACAATTCTTTACCCTTAGCTTGTTTTAACTCTGCCTGTTCAGTGAAAATGTGATTGGTATTTTCATTCATTTAGAACTTTTATGCGATTTGTATCGTGGCTAGCATGGTACATATTTCACTTACTTTGCTCACAGAATTGAGGTATGCCCACCTAAGAAGCAAGGGTTTCCAATTTAGAGTAATGGTGCTCATCCAATTGTGCTCAATATTGGTCAGACATGTTTGACTGTATTATCTTATTTCTGATTTCAAGATAGAAATTTCTTTCAAAATGTAGGTTTTCACACTATCAATCTCATTCTGCACTTTCTCAGTCTCAGTTTTTACAATGGAATTTACCTTATCCACCTCAGTTTTTAGGCTGGACCTTTGATTGACAATGCACTTTTGCAATTCAGACTTTAAATTGCTAGCTGTCTCAATTAAAGACAATATTAAAAAACATTTTACCCATTGAGTTTGACATCTGGAGACCATTTCTCTGCTGTTGATTCTGTCATTAAGTGAATGTCATCGGTGCTCAGCTCGAGCACCACCATTTCCCTTTTAAATTGAACTGCTGATATAACATCAGGAGATTCTGCAGCAGTTTCATTGCCATATTGTACACAAGTAGAATACATATCTGCACTAAACATACTAGTATCATTGACTTCTATTTTAATTCTGTTCTCATCAGCATTATCTTCTGCATCACTCTGTGTTGTAGAACCTACTATATCATTAGCCTCAGCCATATTGGTCTGAGAGCACCCAGCAGTTACAGTAAGACGTAACAACTTGGCTTTTGATGTGTCAGATGTAATGTGATTTGGATACTTGTCGTCAGTAAGTGTAGATGGTACAGATGGTCATTGAGCGTGTCCCTGAAGTTGCGCCACACCACCAGCTCTCCCTGCCCTCTTGTTATAGAAGCTAACTGGGTCACCCACTCAGCCAATTTATGGACAGCCAGTATCTTTACTTCTCTGTGGTCAAGAGGGCTGCTACTTGCTCCACCTAGAGTCACTTATAGTGTCTCAGCAATGAGTTGATGGATGTTGTAGGTCTCACTCTTTAGCTTCAAAAGAATAGGCTACCAACAAATTGTGCCCACTTAGTGTTGCTTTCTAAACAATACCTCTGCTTGGAGAATTCTCTCCAGAAATTTATTATCCTTTATTCCTCTACAGCAACATTTAATATCATTTCCCAGTAACAGGATGCACATCTTTGTAATATAAGTCCTCCATATACATTAATCATTAGTGCATTTCTTTGGAACTCATATAACAAAGACAACAAAAACAATCCTGGAACTTCTTTTAGGATGAACTGTCTGTAACCTATCTGCTCTTGACCTGGCCTGCCTTCATTTTCAAACTGCGGGGACGTACTTTTTGCATGACCAAAAACAACTTACGGAATGTTTGTACACCATCAAATTAATAACAACATGGATCTGGTAAAAACAGAATATATTGCCAGGGCCAAATATCCTGTTATTAGACTGTTGTACACTAGCAACAATATAAACAGAAAGAGAAAAGATCCATGCCCCAGAATTTGTACCGGCTACTCTGCCCAGGAAATTTAAGAAGATGGGACCTGGATAAACTGACTAAACCAGAGGTTGTACAGAGTTTCAGGGAGAGCATAAGGGAACAATTGACAGGAATGGGGGAAAGAAATACAGTAGCAGAAGAATTGGTAGCTCTTAGGGATGAAGTAGTGAAGGCGGCAGAGGATAAAGTACGTAAAAAGACAAGGGCTACTAGAAATCCTTGGGTAACAGAAGAAATATTGAACTTTATTGACGAAAAGAGAAAATATAAAAATGCAGTAAATGAAGCAGGCAAAAAGGAATACAAACATCTCAAAAATGAGATCGACAGGAAGTGCAAAATGGCTAAGCAGGGATGGCTAGAGGACAAATGTAAGGATGTAGAGGCTTATCTTACTTGGGGTAAGACAGATACTGCCTACAGGAAAATTAAAGAGACCTTTGGAGAAAGGAGAACCACTTATATGAATATCAAGAGCTCAGATGGAAAACCCGGTTCTAAGCAAAGGAGGGAAAGTAGAAAGGTGGAAGGAGTATATAGAGGGTCTATACAAGGGCGATGTACTTGAGGACAGTATTATGGAAATGGAAGAGGATGTAAATGAAGATGAAATGGGAGATAGGATACTGCGTGAAGAGTTTGACAGAGCACTGAAAGACCTGAGTTGAAACAAGGCCCCAGGCGTAGACAACATTCCATTAGAACTACTGACAGCCTTGGGAGAGCCAGTCCTGACAAAACTCGACCATCTGGTGAGCAAGATATATGAGACAGGTGTTGACAGATGCGAAAATTACCGAACTATCAGTTTAATAAGTCACGGATGCAAAATACTAACGCGAATTCTTTACAGACAAATGGAAAAACTAGTAGAAACCAACCTCGGGGAAGATCAGTTTGGATTATGTAGAAATATGGGAACACGTGAGGCAATACTGGCCTTACGACTTATCTTAGAAGAAAGATTAAGGAAAAGCAAACCTACGTTTCTAGCATTTGTAAACTAAGACAAAGCTTTTGACAATATTGACTGGAATACCCTCTTCCAAATTCTAAAGGTGGCAGGGGTAAAATACAGGGAGCGAAAACCTATTTATAATTTGTACAGAAACCAGATGGCAGTTATAAGAGTCGAGGGACAAGAAAGGGAAGCAGTGGTTGGGAAGGGTGTGAGACAGGGTTGTAGCCTATCTCCAATGTTATTCAATCTGTATATTGAGCAAACAGTAAAGGAAACAAAAGAAAAATTCGGAGTAGGTATTAAAATCCATGGAGAAGAAATAAAAACTTTGAGGTTTGCCGATGACATTGTAATTCTGTCAGAGACAGCAATGGACTTGGAAGAGCAGTTGAACGGAATAGATGGTGTCTTGAAAGGAGGATATAAGATGAACATTAACAAAAGCAAAATGAGGATAATGGAATGTAGTCTAATTAAGTCGGGTGATGCTCAGGGAATTAGATTAGGAAATGAGACACTTAAAGTAGTAAAGGAGTTTTGCTATTTGGGGAGCAAAATAACTGATGATGGTCAAAATAGAGAGGATATAAAATGTAGACTGGCAATGGCAAGAAAGGCGTTTCTGAAGAAGAGAAATTTGTTAACATCGATTATAGATTTAAGTGTCAGGAAGTCGTTTCTGAAAGTATTTGTATGGAGTGTAGCCATGTATGGAAGTGAAACATGGACGATAAATAGTTTGGACAAGGAGAGAATTGAAGCTTTTGAGATGTGGTGCTACAGAAGAATGCTGAAGATTAGATGGGTAGATCACATAACTAATTAGGAGGTACTGAATAGGGTTGGGGAGAAGAGAAGTTTGTGGTACAACTTGACTAGAAGGGATTGGTTGGTAGGACATGTTCTGAGGCATCAAGGGATCACCAATTTAGTATTGGAGGGCAGCATGGAGGGTAAAAATCGAAGAGGGAGACCAAGAGATGAATACACTAAGCAGATTCAGAAGGATGTAGATTGCATTAGTTACTGGGAGATGAAGAAGCTTGCACAGGATAGAGTAGCATGGAGAGCTGCATCAAACCAGTCTCAGGACTGAAGCTCACAACAACACTCTGCCCAGGTTGCTTAATCTTGGGCTGCTAATTTGTACTAATACTAATCTCCTGTAAATTTGCCTATCTAGTGAGTCCAGTCTGAGATCAAAGAATGATACTGTTGCCATGCAGGACCTTATAATTTAAATTCCAGGATAGTTCTGAAACTGCTTTGCATCAAAACACACAATATTCTCCATGACAATAAAACTGACACCTACAATCATGACCAAAAGGCCATCTGCAATTATTTTAACACAACACTGAGAAAATACACAACAAGATAAGATGCTTTGTCCTAATTTCCAGCTTCATTGTGAGAAATACCATAATAGTGGAACATAAGCTTTGTTCATCTAATTGTTCAGTAGTTGTTGCAGCGAAATATACAACTTTGAAACACAATTTAAAGTCACTTCCTACGTGACTGTTCGTATTTTGACTTTGCAAACATCAGGTGGACTACCAAAAAGGTTATTGCATCACTGAGGTGTAAATGGATATCAGCCACAGGTCCATCCTCAGTCAACACCTGTTGTAACCTGCCTTGAACAAGTGATTCTGACCCTTATTTATAAGTTTTAGCTAACTATGATGTCAGACCAGACACTTATTCAATGATATATACATATTCCCCCTAAGTAAAGTCTCTGCAAAAACGTCTTAGAATAATTTTGTGGCCGCTCTATCTCCTGTAAAATGTATTTTTGTAAATGAATGGCTTTTGCTTCTCCCACTGTTCAGTGCCAGGGACGAGTCCAACCTCTCTTGCTAAGTGCTGTTTGCCCACAAAATCAGTGTCTTACTTTTACTTTTTTACCAGGGTATTCCTGCTCCAAGCTTAAAGAATGTTCACAGTGCCCTCGCTTCCACCCCACCTGGAGGCCTCCCATCTTCAGTGCCCTCCAACTTCCATTATAATAGCCGAACCTGACTGCCACATCTTTCCAGCAGTCTTGATGTGCTACACAATTAAAATTCAAATAATTCATAATCAACTTGATGCAGTCTGCACCAAGCAGTTGCAAATTAAACAAATACCATATTTAGGAAATGTTCCATCATAAATTATTCTCTAATGCTACTTACTAGATTAATTACTTGTTCTTTCTGAAATGTGCATGATTAGTGAAATGATATGGCACTGTCATGGCCCGAGGTTATAAGATAAACAAGGCTAATGGAATGGTAGAAAATCAGGTGAAGCTGAGGGTATAAATTGGGTAATGAGACACTAAAAGTTGTAAGTGAGTTTTTCGATTTGGGCAGTAAAAAACTGATGATGGCCAATGTAGAGAAAACACACACGCACACACACACAACACACTGCTCACACTCATGCACACGTGACCACTATCTCTTGCTGAGGCCAGACTTGACAACTAGAGACAGAGGTCAGGTCTGTGTGAGTTGCATTTGCATGAATATGTGTGTGTGTGTGTGGGGGGGGGGGGGGGGGCGGGGGTCTATTACAGGTGAAGGCCTTCTGGCCAAAAGCTTATTTGTTTAGTAGTCCTTTTGTTTGCCTGTCTGCGACTCAACATCTCCACTGTATGATGAGTAGCAATCTATCCTTTTCCTAATATTGTCATTATTCCATCCTGAAATTCCCATTATTCCACATTATCTATTTATTTTACTTTCATCTGTTCATAAGTTTTTGTAGTGATATTGGATACTACAGGATATACATGGATGGGCTGTAAGGTATGTGCTTAAAAAAAGTAGATATACACAAGTTTTCAGGCATTTCTAAAAGTGATTAAGAGTTTACACCATATAAAGTTTACACACGTACTACACAACACATTATCAGACAAAGTTAAGAAAATATATACAATTATTCATAGGCCTGCATATGCTGCCTAGCACAGTGTCTTTATATTATTTACATGAAGTTTGCAGAAAAATCTCTTATTTAAGAATTTTCTGTACTTGCATCTAATAACTACTTTACACTGTTTTACTTGCATCTAAGAACTTCTTTGCACTGTAGCAACAGTGCATGAATATGTGTGTGTGTGGGGGGGGGGGGGGAGGGGGGTCTATTACAGGTGAAGGCCTTCTGGCCAAAAGCTTATTTGACCTAGTAGATAGTGTCGGAAGTTCCATGCGGCTTTTCGCGGATGATGCTGTAGTATACAGAGAAGTTGCAGCATTAGAAAATTGTAGCGAAATGCAGGAAGATCTGCAGCGGATAGGCACTTGGTGCAGGGAGTGGCAACTGACCCTTAACATAGACAAATGTAATGTATTGCGAATACATAGAAAGAAGGATCCTTTATTGTATGATTATATGATAGCGGAACAAACACTGGCAGCAGTTACTTCTGTAAAATATCTGGGAGTATGCGTGCGGAGCGATTTGAAGTGGAATGATCATATAAAATTAATTGTTGGTAAGGCGGGTACCAGGTTGAGATTCATTGGGAGAGTGCTTAGAAAATGTAGTCCATCAACAAAGGAGGTGGCTTACAAAACACTCGTTCGAACTATACTTGAGTATTGCTCATCAGTGTGGGATCCGTACCAGATCGGTCTGACGGAGGAGATAGAGAAGATCCAAAGAAGAGCGGCGCGTTTCGTCACAGGGTTATTTGGTAACCGTGATAGCGTTACGGAGATGTTTAATAAACTCAAGTGGCAGACTCTGCAAGAGAGGCGCTCTGCATCGCGGTGTAGCTTGCTCGCCAGGTTTCGAGAGGGTGCGTTTCTGGATGAGGTATCGAATATATTGCTTCCCCCTACTTATACCTCCCGAGGAGATCACGAATGTAAAATTAGAGAGATTAGAGCGCGCACGGAGGCTTCAGACAGTCGTTCTTCCCACGAACCATACGCGACTAGAACAGGAAAGGGAGGTAATGACAGTGGCACGTAAAGTGCCCTCCGCCACACACCGTTGGGTGGCTTGCGGAGTATAAATGTAGATGTAGATGTAGATGTAGAACAGCCCGCAACCAGATGACATCTTAGTTTTTGTTTGAAAGCAGACAGTGTTTTTAGGTTCTTTATACTGCTTGGAATTTTGTTATCAAATATGCATGTAGTTATTTAAGGTTCTTTGTCACTTAAGTCTTTTTGTATACATGTGGTAGTTTTATGTACACTTACTTTTGTAATTATCCTATCCCCATGAACCATGGACCTTGCAGTTGGTGGGGAGGCTTGCGTGCCTCAGCGATACAGATAGCCGTACCGTAGGTGCAACCACAACAGATGGGTATCTGTTGAGAGGCCAGACAAACGGGTGGTTCCTGAAGAGGGGCAGCAGCCTTTTCAGTAGTGGCAGGGGCAACAGTCTGGATGATTGACTGATCTGGCCTTGCAACACTAACCAAAACGGCCTTGCTGTGCTGGTACTGCGAACGGCTGAAAGCAAGGGGAAACTACAGCCGTAATTTTTCCTGAGGGCATGCAGCTTCATTGTATGGTTAAATGATGATGGCGTCCTCTTGGGTAAAATATTCTGGAGGTAAAATAGTCCCCCATTCGGATCTCCGGGCGGGGACTACTCAAGAGGATGTCGTTATCACGAGAAAGAAAACTGGCATTCTACGGATCGGAGCGTGGAATGTCAGATCCCTTAATCGGGCAGGTAGGTTAGAAAATTTAAAAAGGGAAATGGATAGGTTGAAGTTAGATATAGTGGGAATTAGTGAAGTTCGGTGGCAGGAGGAACAAGACTTCTGGTCAGGTGAATACAGGGTTATAAATACAAAATCAAATAGGGGTAATGCAGGAGTAGGTTTAATAATGAATAAAAAAGTAGGAGTGCGGGTAAGCTACTACAAACAGCATAGTGAACACATTATTGTGACCAAGATAGACATGAAGCCCGTGCCTACTACAGTAGTACTACACTCCTGGAAATTGAAATAAGAACACCGTGAATTCATTGTCCCAGGAAGGGGAAACTTTATTGACACATTCCTTGGGTCAGATACATCACATGATCACACTGACAGAACCACAGGCACATAGACACAGGCAACAGAGCATGCACAATGTCAGCACTAGTACAGTGTATATCCACCTTTCGCAGCAATGCAGGCTGCTATTCTCCCATGGAGACGATCGTAGAGATGCTGGATGTAGTCCTGTGGAACGGCTTGCCATGCCATTTCCACCTGGCGCCTCAGTTGGACCAGCGTTCGTGCTGGACGTGCAGACCGCGTGAGACGACGCTTCATCCAGTCCCAGACATGCTCAATGGGGGACAGATCCGGAGATCTTGCTGGCCAGGGTAGTTGACTTACACCTTCTAGAGCACGTTGGGTGGCACGGGATACATGCGGACGTGCATTGTCCTGTTGGAACAGCAAGTTCCCTTGTCGGTCTAGGAATGGTAGAACGATGGGTTCGATGACAGTTTGGATGTACCGTGCACTATTCAGTGTCCCCTCGATGATCACCAGTGGTGTACGGCCAGTGTAGGAGATCGCTCCCCACACCATGATGCCGGGTGTTGGCCCTGTGTGCCTTGGCCGTATGCAGTCCTGATTGTGGCGCTCACCTGCACGGCGCCAAACACGCATACGACTATCATTGGCACCAAGGCAGAAGCGACTCTCATCGCTGAAGACGACACGTCTCCATTCACGCCTGTCGCGACACCACTGGAGGCGGGCTGCACGATGTTGGGGCGTGAGCGGAAGACGGCCTAACGGTGTGCGGGACCGTAGCCCAGCTTCATGGAGACGGTTGCGAATGGTCCTCGCCGATACCCCAGGAGCAACAGTGTCCCTAATTTGCTGGGAAGTGGCGGTGCGGTCCCCTACGGCACTGCGTAGGATCCTACGGTCTTGGCGTGCATCCGTGCGTCGCTGCGGTCCAGTCCCAGGTCAACGGGCACGTGCACCTTCCGCCGACCACTGGCGACAACATCGATGTACTGTGGAGACCTCACGCCCCACGTGTTGAGCAATTCGGCGGTACGTCCACCCGGCCTCCCGCATGCCCACTATACGCCCTCGCTCAAAGTCCGTCAACTGCACATACGGTTCACTTCCACACTGTCGCGGCATGCTACCAGTGTTAAAGACTGCGATGGAGCTCCGTATGCCACGGCAAACTGGCTGACACTGACAGCGGCGGTGCACAAATGCTGCGCAGCTAGCGCCATTCGACAGCCAACACCGCGGTTCCTGGTGTGTCCGCTGTGCCGTGCGTGTAATCATTGCCTGTACAGCCCTCTCGCAGTGTCCAGAGCAAGTATGGTGGGTCTGACACACCGGTGTCAATGTGTTCTTTTGTCCATTTCCAGGAGTGTAGTTTATAAGCCAACTAGCTCTGCAGATGATGAAGAAATTGATGAATTGTATGATGAGATAAAAGAAATTATCCAGGTAGTGAAGGGAGATGAAAATTCAATAGTCATGGGTGACTGGAATTCAAGAGTAGGAAAAGGGAGAGAAGGAAACATAGTGGGTGAATATGGATTGGGGGAGAGAAATGAAAGAGGAAGCCGCCTGGTAGAATTTTGCACAGCGCATAACTTAATCATAGCTAACACTTGGTTCAAGAATCATAAAAGAAGGTTGTATACATGGAAGAATCCTGGAGATACTAGAAGGTATCAGGTAGATTATATAATGGTAAGACAGAGATTTAGGAACCAGGTTTTAAATTGTAAGACATTTCCAGGGGCAGATGTGGACTCTGACCACAATCTATTGGTTATGGACTGTAAATTAAAACTGAAGAAACTGCAAAAAGGTGGAAATTTAAGGAGATGGGACCTGGATAAACTGACTAAACCAGAGGTTGTACAGAGTTTCAGGGAGAGCATAAGGGAACAATTGACAGGAATGGGGGACAGAAACACAGTAGAAGAAGAATGGGTAGCTCTTAGGGATGAAGTAGAGAAGGCAGCAGAAGATCAAGTAGGTAAAAAGACGAGGGCTAGTAGAAATCCTTGGGTAACAGAAGAAATATTGAATTTAATTGATGAAAGGAGAAAATATAAAAACACAGAAAATGAAGCAGGCAAAAAGGAATACAAACGTCTCAAAAACGAGATTGACAGGAAGTGCAAAATGGCTAAGCAGGGATGGCTAGAGGACAAATGTAAGGATGTAGAGGCTTATCTCACTACGGGTAAGATAGATACTGCCTACAGGAAAATTAAAGAGACCTTTGGAGAAAAGAGAGCCACTTGTATGAATATCAAGAGCTCAGATGGAAACCCAGTTCTAAGCAAAAAAGGGAAAGCAGAAAGGTGGAGGGAGTATATAGAGGGCCTGTACTAGGGCAATGTACTTGAGGACAATATCATGGAAATGGAAGAGGATGTAGATGAAGATGAAATGGGAGATACGATACTGCGTGATGAGTTTGACAGAGCACTGAAAGACCTGAGTCGAAACAAGGCCCCGGGAGTAGACAACGTTCCATTAGAACTATTGACGGCTTTGGGAGAGCCAGTCCTGACAAAACTCTACCATCTGGTGAGCAAGATGTATGAGACAGGCGAAATACCCTCAGACTTCAAGAAGAATATAATAATTCTGATCCCAGAAAGCAGGTGCTGACAGATGTGAAAATTACCGAACAATCAGTTTAATAAGTCACGGATGCAAAATACTAACGCGTATTCTCTACAGACGAATGGAAAAACTGGTAGAAGCTGACCTCGGGGAAGATCAGTTTGGCTTCCGTAGAAATATTGGAACACGTGAGGCAATACTGACCCTACGACTTATCTTAGAAAATAGATTAAGGAAATGCAAACCTACATTTCTAGCATTTGTAGACTTAGAGAAAGCTTTTGACAATATTGACTGGAATACTCTCTTTCAAATTCGAAAGGTGGCAGGGGTAAAATACAGGGAGCGAAAAGCTATTTACAATTTGTACAGAACCAGATGACAGTTATAAGAGTCGAGGGAAATGAAAGGGAAGCAGTGGTTGGGAAGGGAGTGAGACAGGGTTGTAGCTTATCCCCGGTGTTATTCAATCTTTATATTGAGCAAGTAGTGAAGGAAACAAAAAATGGTTCAAATTGCTCTGAGCACTATGGGACTCAACTGCTGTGGTCATCAGTCCCCTAGAACTTAGAACTACTTAAACCTAACTAACCTAAGGACATCACACACACAGCCATACCTGAGGCAGGATTCGAACCTGCGACCGTAGCAGTCGCACGGTTCCGGACTGCACGCCTAGAACCGCGAGACCACTGCAGCCGGCTGAAGGAAACAAAAGAAATATTTGGAGTAGGTATTAAAGTCCATGGAGCAGAAATAAAAATGTTGAGGTTCGCTGATGACATCGTAATTCTGTCAGAGACAGCAAAGGACTTGGAAGAGTTGAACGGAATGGACAGTGTCTTGAAAGGAGGATATAAGATGAACATCAACAAAAGCAAAACAAGGATAATGGAATGTAGTCGAATTAAGTTGGGTGATGCTCAGGGAATTCGATTAGGAAATGAGACACTTAAAGTAGTAAAGGAGTTTTGCTATTTGGGGAGCAAAATAACTGATGATGGTCAAAATAGAGAGGATATAAAATGTAGACTGGCAATGGCAAGAAAGGCGTTTCTGAAGAAGAGAAATTTGTTAACATCGAGTATAGATTTAAGTGTCAGGAAGTCGTTTCTGAAAGTATTTGTATGGAGTGTAGCCATGTATGGAAGTGAAACATGGACAATAAATAGTTTAGACAAGAAGAGAATAGAAGCTTTTTAAATGTGGTGCTACAGAAGAATGCTGAAGATTAGATGGGTAGATCACATAACTAATGAGGAGGTATTGAAGAGAATTGGGGAAAAGATGAGTTTGTGGCACAACTTGACAAGAAGAAGGGACCGGTTGGTAGGACATGTTCTGAGGCATCAAGGGATCACAAATTTAGCATTGGAGGGTAGCGTGGAGGGTAAAAATCATAGAGGGAGACCAAGAGATGAATACACTAAGCACATTCAGAAGGATGTGGGTTGCAATAAGTACTGGGAGATGAAGAAGTTTGCACAGCATGGAGTAGCATGGAGAGCTGCATCAAACCAGTCTCAGAACTGAAGACAACAACAACAACAACAACAACAACATTGTAATTATGTATATTTTTGTTCATCAAACCTGCACAGTTCATTTTTAAGAACATATTAGTTTCACATATGTGTAGGGCAAGCATTGTCAGTGTTTCTAATTTTTTGAATCAATACCAGAGCAGAAAAGTTGCTACTCACCATATAGTGGAGATGCTGAGTCGCGATAGGAACAACAAAAAGATTCAGTTCTCTGAGACTGCAGACATGTGCAAGTTGCGTTTGCATGAGCATGTGTGTGTGTGTGTGTGTGTGTGTGTGTGTGTGTGTGTGTGTGTGTGTGTGTGTCTACTGCTGACAAAGGCCTTAATGGCCGAAAGCTATGATTGTGTGAATCTTTTTATTACGCCTATCGCAACTCAGCATCTCCGCTTTATGGTGAGTAGCACCTTTCCTTCTCTGGTATTGTTACATTCCATCCTGGATTTCCCGTTTTTTGATTTCTAATTTTTTGAATTTATTTTTGCAGGAGTGCCTTGGTGATAGTTTTACAATGTACTTAATCACTTTCTTTCCCAGTTTAAGTAATCTGCCTATGTGTATACTAGCTACACTGTTCCACATGAGTATACAATAGGGAATGTGCATATAAATTAGACCATAATGCATTTTTAGTATTGTGTTGATCAACAGTTTGTGACTTTTTCTCATCAAAAATATATTTGTGCTAATTTTTGAGCATATTTTATTTATATGAGTCTCTCATATCATGAAACTGTCCACCATCACTCTCAAAAACTTTGTGCAGTTAGCTTCTGAAATACTTGAGACCCCAAGCTTGATATTAAAATGATCTCCTTTGTCTGTCCTATTTAGTTGTATTCTCATAAAAGTTATTTTCTTTCCATTTGTAATATGTAATAGTAGGCACACAGTATTAAGCCATCAGACAAAATGTATCATAAGTTTTGATTTCTGTTATTTCTGATACACATCAATGATGTTCCACTTGCAGCTTCAGAAGATGCAAATTTTTTGTACTTTTTGAAGATGATATAAGTGTAGGAATAAAAAATAGTACTAATCCCCTGCTGAAAAGGCAGCAGATGATGAATATTCGAAAACATCAACAGATGGTACAAGGCAAATGGATTACTAGCCTATTTAATTTTGACAATGCTCAGTACCTACGATTTAGAACTTCTCACAGAACTCCACAAGCTATGAAAATAAGTTTCTCAAACAATTAAATACAAGAAGTAGAAAGGATTAAATTTTTGGGACTACAGAGAGAGCACGGCCTCAGTTGGAAAACCCACTGCCTAGAATTAATTAAATGCCTTGGTTAAGCTATGTTCGCAGTGCAGATCACTACTTCTATAGATGATTTAGAAATGAAGACACTAATTTAATTTGCATATTTCCATTCAATAATGGGTTATAGGATCATTTCCTAGGCAAATGCAAGTTACAGTCTTCAGAATGCAGAAGCATTTTTCCACAACTACTTGAAATATAGAATTCTGTTATCGGGCAATTCCTCTGGTGAAAAAATCTTCTTTCACAAAAAAGGGAATCAAAATCATCAGCGCAGCAAAAAATAAGGTCTTCTAGACAATATTTCAGAAGTAAAAGCACACACTGTTATGTTCCACTATATTCAATACATGCAACATGACATGTCCAAAAACTGCCTATTGTATCCCACCACATTTATCTCTCAAAGTGCGTACAGTGTCATTCAGTTTCTCCCACCAATTGGTTTTATGCAATCTGTGCTACACACAAGATTTTCATATTCTCTCACTTACTAAGTGCGAACTATTGGTTGTGCAAAAAATGAACACAACCATTTTGTAGGAAATTTAATGTAGTTAAATTTTGTACTGGGATAAGTTTCTGCTAAAGGTCATAGTTTTTGAATTATTCAAGCAAAATGTACGAAAGTGCCCTCCAAAGCATTTTTCTTGAATAACTGTGGTGTCCAGTGAAAACTTATCCCAGTACATAATGTAACTAGTTTAAATGCCCTACAAAAATGTCCTGTTCATTTCTTGTGTAGGACTAATAGTCTGAGCATAGCGAGTGAGAGAATGTAAAAACCTCACACGTCATTTTTGAAAGTGTTGTGGGGTGCATGGAACTTCATAGGTAGGGGAGCTGAATCACTGTGTATATATTTATAAATGTATGTGTATATGTAAAAAAAGTGATGACATCAGCTGCATTTATGTGCTTAAAGATAGATAAATAATAATAATAATTATATCTAGTGTTAATTTAAGAACATCCAGCAGTAAAAAACTTTGTAAAAAATTGGGTAGTTGAAGAACACATTACAAAATATATAGTGGCTATTAATTAACGATGTTTGTCATTACCAGCGTTTCTCTAATCACAAAAAATAGTGAAAAGTATGACTGTAACACTAGAAACAAAAACAACCTCTCCAAAGACTTCAAGGAGTCACACTGATACCAAAAGGAGTGAGATGACATACCAGAGCACATTAAAAGACAGTAGATAAGGTAATGGAGTTTAAAACCGACTGTCTATTGGACAACACCTTCTACTACATTGCAGTGCCCCTCAATATCTACACCCAGTGACGCCTGCCGACTGAGGGTGATATGGTGGTCAGTCGGTACTGTTGAGCCTTCCAAGGCCTGTTTGGAGGAGTTTAGTTTTTAATGTATAATTGTAATTAACACTGTATTATAGGTGTGTACTCTCATTACACTGTTTTGTACTTAAATTAATTGCCATTTGTTACCATGGCTACATCATTTGCCAGTCATGACTGGATAGACTGTGCCAATGTTACAAGTTTAAGATTACACAAGCATTATAATAGAGGAACAAATTAGCATAAATGTAGAATTACACTTAATGCTGTATAGAGTGTGATTTTTTAACAAGTACACGTTCTCTAAACACTAACGATTTCATGTAGTATTGCATTACTTAGGAAGTCCAATTTGCTCTTTCACTATCAATGAATTCAATCAAACTGTACAACGGCTTACGGCATTTGAAGACCAAGGAAGCGATGGGAGGATGAACTGCAGAAGGACCTTCAACAGCCAGCTGTCCATAAGGATAGGATACAAAGTGCAGAAGATCACCATTTATGGAGGAAAATTGTAAGGTTGCCACATGATCTTAGGGACCGTGATCACCAATATGTATAATGTGAAGTTTTTAATAGGCACTTCCTGGAAAACTTTTCTGTGTCATAGAGAGTCAACAGCTTGGCATATCTACGTTTTCCTTATTTCTTTTTTTGTAATTGTGGATATCATTGCTGTTGCTGATTGCTTCATCATTTTCCTTCACATGTATGAGACAGATAAAGATATATTGACTGAAAACTGTCATCACTCCTAGTCGTGTGATGGTGGGTTTGCTGTTCCAGTTTTCTACCTGTTACGGCATAAAGTCAAGTGCAGGCATGTCAGGCGGGAACGACAAGAAAGAGAAGGCAGTGAGAAGAAGTCAGCCAATCGCACAGTGACCGGACCTCCCTCCAGGATGACAACACAACTGCAGTGGCTCCTAAGTGAGGAGGGCATAAGCGCTGCGATCGACTGCCGATGGGCCAGTTCAGTAGCAGCTTCAAGTTTAGCGACTTGGATAGAAGCATCAACTCTAGTCACTTTGTTTGTACTCTATATTTAGCACAGACTGGAGAAAATCAATTATTTTGCATGTCGCCCTTTGCTTACGACACATCTGTGTAATTGCAAAAGTTAAGTATTGTAGTTTTCTTATTGTAATAAAACTCAGTAATACGACTATTTGATTGTCTGGCGAACCGAGTATGCAGGCTTCCTATAGACACTACACTGCCTGATTACAAACGACTCTGTGCCCGAGGTGTCTGCAACGGTGGTAGCACATTTTACAAGAAGATCCACGTAAACAGCTGCGTCTTGTAGGGATTTTATTAAGGCACGAATTTATTAAGGCGCGTTTCTTAATGGAATTGGTTTAAGTTGCAGCTGTCCATTTATGTCAAATATTTTGATACTTGCAAACAGAATCTATATGGTTCCCGTTGATGTAGCATCATGAAATTTGGCAAAGGGTAAGGTTAACGGTACAAGTAAAGGAAAGAAATCCGAAAAGTGTTAATTTGTAATTATATCATAGGGAAAAATACTTCTATTTTAATTTGTTGTTCAATTTCCTGTCTGTCCATCTTTTAAAACGCTGTTTGTCGGGAACGGGTACACACAACACGTTGACATCTCGCATAATTAAGCCTAGGGTCGGTTGGCGGTGAAAAAACTTAAGCTATTAAGTCAATGCAATCAAAAGATACGGTCATCTATGTCACATATTTTAGCACACGTCCCATAGACGTAAAATCATTAAGAAACAAGGTTTCACAGTACAAGTAAAGGAAGAAAACCTGGAGTTGTAAATGTGTGGTAGCAGCTCACGAAAAAATTTTCTTTTGTCATTTGTCAATCGACTTCAAACTTAAAATTAAAACATTGTCGAAAGCCTTGGACTTACTGGGACCGATATTTTACCCGTATCCCGTATCAGTGTCGATAATAGGTAAAAATCGTCGATTCTCAGAGTGGATGAACTGTGATATATCAGTTTGTACGGAGCTCTCAGTTCGCGAGTCCTACCTGCACCTCGACCTTTTTTTTCCGGAGTGGTAGTACTTTCTTGCAGCCTGTAGAGTGACCTCATAGTAACAAGCCATAGCTGACACGATTGTGAAACGGTGAACAACACCATTAAGCAATTAATACTGATCAATCATCACATGTTTTAGTTTTCTGAGGAGGCGTATGAATCGTGACAGTTTGTCACACAGATCTGCGATGTGTTCTTGCCTAGTGAGCTTGCTGTCCACTTTGAACCCCAGAAGTGTCACTGACCATATACAGTTAGCATATCTTTCCGCGTCCCTGGGACCACTACCTGTGGAATCCATGGAATATGACTAATGTAAGGTAATACAATGCCCAATTATCTGCCAGACGGCAGTTTAACTAGCAATGTGTCAAAAAATACCAGTAACCTATTGATTTCAGGACCAATATTTATTAGACGTTACCATTTTGTAATGGCAAAAGGATCGCTGTTTGGAACATGCGACAATTTTATATTGCTAAGAGCATTTTCGCTGTTGAATGAACAAGTAGAGGAACACGATACCACTGCTGATTTTCGTAATGCTGAATACAAGGTGAGAATCTAAGAACAAGATGCTTGTCTACATGTGACAACGGCAAGAGCAACAAAGTTAGCTTCGCACCAGGCGCTTTGGAAGCAACACCAGTTCATCTCGCGCCAAGCGAAGACGCCCGCAGGCTTACCACTCGCTGAATCCAGCCATAAATATTCTCCTGCAGGCAGGTGCGTGGGAAATGGGACGCGCCGCTGGATGATGCAACGCTGACGTGGGGCCTCATCTGTCTGCCCAGACTTCCGCGACTGCTGCTCAAATTACACAGTTACGAGACGCTGCAGTTCTTGTCCGTGGCTCAGACTGCACTTCAGATAGCGTGTATCAAGCTTTATCTGTAATTTTCTGCATTGATATTTCACTATTACAGAAAAAAATCTCCTTCCACTATGTATATCAAGAGTGCAGCCGGATGACACATTAAAAACTGGAATTCTTGTATTGTATAACATAGTCTTTGTATTCGTGTTGCATAAATTTGAGAAAAGTGTAGTTTTTTGCGACCTCCTCTGTCAATACCGTCGCGAACGCAACTCTATGTACCGATATTTCGCGCTGTAGTGTCGCCATCACTATCGCTTGGACACATTCTACCCTACTACATCAGGGGAGAGTAACTGCACAACTCCACTGAATCCTTAAAACGTGCGTTTACTGACGCCATAGATGAGGCAGCTTGCCAACAACATACCCCAGCAATATTACGTGATAATATTACAGCTACAACAGTATGTACAGCATCATTGTCGGACATTATTGCCAGGCAATATTTGCGGCAATACATTTCCCGGCCAGAAGGGCTACACGGGCAATTGTATCGCTGTGCAATTGACGAAAGGGAGTTAGTGATAGTGTGGGTCTACTGTTTTTGCTTTCCACAAAGAAAAAAGAAAAGATACGATACTAGAAAAGAGAAACTGGACTTCGCCGATGCGTTCTTTTTTAAGCAGCGCAGAAGGTGTGTCCGCACGATGCCTTTTCTCTGATCAACTTCGGGCATGCGCATAAATTTCCGATAGCGCCACTACACAACCACATTTGTGCATGCGTAATTTCCTGGAAATGTAGGCCGTGCGTAAAGCGCACTGCTTCCCACCTTCGGTCGGAATCTTTGCGCCTAGGGTCCATGTCTGTTTCATTGTGTAGTGTGTTGAGGTGATGCTGTGAAACAATTTATGTGCAATAATGTCTTGATTTCTAAAGGAAGGGCGCTCGAATTTATAGTTGATTACAGACAAAGATATGTCGCATGGAATGCTGCTTCTAAAGGTAATTCGAATAAAAATTTGTGATGTGATGCCTTGAGGGTCAAGTATTGGATAAAAAATCCCCGATCGTATTACTGTAAAGAAAAGACACCCAATATCGTAAATTTCGAAATAGAAATAGAAGAATAAGCCAGAAATTTTTGAAAAATGTATATGAAAACTATGAACGAATATTCATGTTATGACGACTTAATAGCACAAGTGAGGAGCCAGGCATGAGTGGGGTTTGAGTAGCTCCTCAACAAACATCTAGAAATAGAGATGAAGGACACTGGTGGCGCAAAAACTACAAAACTGGAAAACACAACATGCGCCCTAGTGGATACTGGCATCTACGACAATCCCAAATCTATCCAATCCGAGGATGTTAATCTGCATATGCACTACTGGCCATTAAAGTTGCTACACCAAGAAGAAATGCGGATGATAAACGGGTACTCATTGACAAATATATTATACTAGAATTTACATGTGATTACATTTTTACGCAATTTGGGTGCATAGATCCTGAGAAATCAGTACTCAGAGCAACCACCTCTGCAGTAATAACGGCCTCGATACGCCTGGGCAATGAGTCAAACAGAGCTTGGATGGCGTGTACAGGTACAGCTGCCCATGCAGCTTCAACACGATACCACAGTTCATCAAGAGTAGTGACTGGCGCATTGTGACGAGTCAGGTGCTCGGCCACCATTGACCAGACGTTTTCAGTTGGTGAGAGATCTGGAGAATGTGCTGGCCAGGGCAGCAGTCGAACATTTTCTGTATCCAGAAAGGCCCGTACAGGACCTGCAACATGCGGTCGTGCATTATCCTGCTGAAATGTAGGGTTTCGCAGGGATCGAATGAAGGGTAGAGCCACGGGTCGTAACACACCTGAATGTAACGTCCACTATTCAAAGTGCCGTCAATGCGAACAAGAGGACACCGAGACGTTTAACCAATGGCACCCCATACCATCACGCTGGGTGATACGCCAGTATGGCGATGACGAATACACGCTTTCAATGTGCGTTCACCGCGATGTCGCCAAACACGGATGCGACCATCATGATGCTGTAAACAGAACCTGGATTCATCCGAAAAAATGACGTTTTGCCATTCGTGCACCCAGGTTCGTCGTTGAGTACACCATCGCAGGCGCTCCTGTCTGTGATGCAGCGTCAAGGGCAACCGCAGCCGTGGCCTCCGAGCTGATAGTTCGTGCTGCTGCAAACGCCGTCAAACTGTTCGTGCAGATGGTTGTTGTCTTGTAAACGTCCCCATCTGTTGACTCAGCGATCGAGACGTGGTTGCACGTTCCGTTACAGCCATGCGGATAAGATGCCTTTCATCTCGACTGCTAGTGTTACGAGGCCGTTGGGATTCAGCACGGCGTTCCGTATTACCCTCCTGAACCCACCGTTTCCATATTCTGCTAACAGTCATTCGATCTCGACCAACGCGAGCAGCAATGTCGCGATACGATAAACCGCAATCACGATAGGCTACAATCCGATCTTTATCAAAGTCGGAAACGTAATGGTACGCATTTCTCCTCCTTACACGGGGTATCACAACAATGTTTCACCAGGCAACGCCGGTCAACTGCTGTTTGTGTATGAGAAATCGGTTGGAAACTGCCCTCATGTCAGCACGTTGTAGGTGTCGCCACCGGCGCCAACGTTGTGTGAATGCTCTGAAAAGCTAATCATTTGCATATCACAGCATCTTTTTCCTGTCGGTTAAATTTCGCGTCTGTAGCACGTCATCTTCGTGGTGTTGCAATTTTAATGGCCAGTAGTGTGTAATCTTCCGTGATTGAAGTTGTGCAAACAACTTTTCTTATAAAATAAAATACAAATGTTTTGTTTTGAAATTCGAAGTACATAGTTCAAACTGGTAAGTAAATCGGCGGTTACTAACTAACGAAATGTTATTACCAGCCCTTTCGGTGCAATTTCCCAAGCAAAAAATCTAAAATCTCCTCCTGAAATTTGTAAACAAAACGCTATCGTCACTTTGTGTTCTTCGTACATTTGTTTTTTAGATACTTTTCAGCTACAGCCGCTTTTACGTGTCATTTTTCTGTTGACTTTTCGTCACAAGAAACACAGCGCAAGATCCCAAGCAAAGGAGCGGATCCATAGCAGACTGCTCGCGCAACGAGGCAACGTGTGGGCACGACAACGCCCATGTGTGCAGGCGTTCTTTTCGCAAATGTCTGTGCATGCCCGTTATTCCTGTGCATCTGCGATTGCTGACGGAGAAAGAGGTATCGTGCGGACATGCTTTACGCGAACTTCTTTCGAAGCTTTAATTTGTGAACTGATGCTGTGTACATACATTTAATTTCACCATAATGTCGAAGCATTGTACTGAAATCTCGGAAAATCGAATAGTCTGAGAATTAGTAAGACCGATACCAATACGGGAGACTGTACACCAACTAGACTGGCCCTCATCCTTCGGTACTTGGCAATTAGCAATTGATATGAATGTTTGACATAACATTTTAGAGTGCACTCCTTATCAATTTGCTTCTTGGTAGCATAAATTCGCAACATTTTTATAGAAGAACCGAAGAATTCATTACGGTAAGTTAGAAATAATACCCATATGATTGTACTGATAATTTATTACGGTTCAACTAAATGTAAATGTCGTGTGACTAGGGCCTCCAGTCGGGTAGACCGTTCGCCGGGTGCAATCTTTCGATTTGACGCCACTTCGGTGACTTGCGCGTCGATGGGGATGAAATGACGATGATTAGGACAACACAACACCCAGTCCCTGAGCGGAGAAAATCTCCGACCCAGCCGGGAATCGAACCCTGGCGCTTAGGAGTGACATTCTTTTGCGCTGACCACTCAGCTACCGGGGGCGGACACGGTTCACCTGTACCGATACTATAAGAGAACTATGGATTTTATACATGAGATACAGCAGCGATCAGAGCAATGGGACGTAGAAAGTAGTGTACACAAAGAGCGTAATCATTCTGCAAAGGTTCGAAAACTTCAAAATTGTTAGCTTCACCCATATTTCCGAGCTCGTCAGCAGCCGCTTGCCAACTGTCTTTTTCCATATTGCTGTTTTCGTGTAGATTAGCTTGTACGTCCCATAGTTCTGGCCATACATGCACCACAAATATGAATTTCATAGAAGTTCACCTGCGGTCATTCATGAACAGCTACAGAAGAGGTCATCTCTCGTCAAATGGTTGATCGCTGACGTTGCATGTTCAGAGAAGGAAGACAGAGTGCGAAAGGTGAAGTTCAAAGTAGGCATCACTCCACATCCACGTATACTGTATAAACAACACTACTACAGCACAGGACGTGGAGCTGGCTGTGCGACAATTCCTTGAATCGCAGGGCACCTAGTTTTAGCAGAGTTTCAGACTGGTTGCTCACTACGACAAGTGTCTCAACGTCATTGGCCACTATGTTGAAAAATAGTGCAAGGTGTATTGTTCATGCTACCATGGTGTATGCTATTTGTTTTGGGCAATAAACTTTCCATGTGAAAAACAGTGCTGAAACTTACTTTCGGAAATCCCTTGTATATGTCTGGGTAAGACGCAACACCTCTACCATTTTGGTAGATTCCAGTGCTATTTTATTTTTATACTTGAGCATAGTTTCCATAGCTCTGGAAACTCGTGATACAGTGAGATAAATTGTGATAAAGTCATTTTCACTGAACGTATGTGATGAACATCAGCATAAACAATGTCCACCATCTTGTCAAACTCAGCGTCAATCAAAATATCTTTCAAACACGTCAAACACATTGTATATTAACAAAAGGTCAAACAGCAGCGCACAAGTTAAATATTTGGCAGTCATACTAAAGTTTTGACGTATGGTTTGATGGCCTATTTGGGGCCTTTTGTGGTGTGCTAGGTTACTGTTGCGCACGGTTTTCAGTGGGTACCAGAACAGCATATGTATACTTGCAAACAACAAAAAAGTAGGAACGTAACTTTTTTTATAGATTATAGTTAAAGTTTATTATTACCTTTCATATCAAAACTTAGGTATTTTCTGAGCTGAATCACGAAAATTCTTGCGTTAATATACCTGTAGATTTACAAAGTCTTAAATGTGCGTGCAGGCAATTAATCGAAAAATTCCCGTTTCAGTTCTCTGTACACCACAGTAGTTAACTTGACATTAGAATCAATATTATTAATATAAACTGCTAAAGGTGTATAATGTTACGAAGTCAGTTACCCTTGACATTAGGGTAAATATTATTCATATGAACTGCTAAAGGCGTATAGTGTTACTGTGTCAAATCACGAAGGTGTCATAATGGAAAGGACATTCAATTATGTGTGTCGGAGGCCGATTGCAAGATAGGTACTGACTACGAGAGGAGGCGCCAGTAGTCGTTCCGACAGAACGCCGCTCTCTGATGACAGTGGTCGAGGTCGGTCAAAACTGGATGAGTTACTCCGATCTGGCGCTACTTATTTACAAGGAATACGAGTGAAAGGCGACATGTTCCCCGTCTGAGACGAAGATGATGGAGAAGAGAGAGTTTTTTTATTACTTTGCTGCATGCTTGCTATCAACGCAAGTCAAGCTTGTTTGTGACCCGAGGCATATTTCTGTATTAATTTCTTCCAGAGTAGTTGTATTTTGTGCTAATCATGTACACGGATAAACTGGAACCCCATGCAACCACAAAAGTTTCGGTTGAGGCTGTTGATGACCAGTAGAAAGTTATCCTAATTTAGTCGAAGCTGATAAGGCATCTGCTCCTCTATTTTTAACAAGTAAGAAATGCTTAACGTAACTCAGACGCAGGTGGGATGATGATCCACGTAAAGGGCGTTGGGAAACGACCACCTTAAGTGAAGGCGTCGGGAGTACTCACAATGTGATGGGTCTATTTGACGATTGACAATTGAAGGTATTGGAAATAACGAATGTCATAGGCACAACAGAAAAAGAGTACACTTTACGTGAGAAGTTAACTATGAGAAAACTCTGTGCGAGAGGGAAGCTGCATTTGTCGAATGCTGACCAAAAACTGGTGGGAAAACGGATTTCTTGACAGTTTTTGGACTGTTTTCAAGAGAATCGGATTGATTTTGTGCAGCGAATGGTTACCATGGATGAGAAGCGAGTGCGCAACTCCATGCCAGAAACGAAAAAGCAATCAAGCAATCAAAATAGTGTCTTTTTTTAGTGCAAGTTGATCATTCAACAATTTTTTCGAATTTAGGTGGGAATTTTTATATATTTCATATTATTCTAAGAGATTACTATGTAACCCTTGTCAACTATATGCAAATTTTCCCCGCTAGGCAAGGATGGGGGCAATGCATGCCAGATATGCTCAATAATGTTTATGTCGGGGGAGTCTGGTGGCCAGCGGAAGTGTTTAAACTCAGAAGAGAGTTCCTTGAGCCACTCTGTAGCATTTCTGGACGTTTGGGGTGTCGCATTGTCCTGCTGGAATTGCCCAAGTCAGTCGAAATGCACAATGGACGCGAATGGATGTAGGTGATCAGGCAGGACGCTTACGTACGTGTATGGTCGTATCTAGACGTATCAGGGGTCCCATATCACTCCAGCTGCACACGACCCACACCGTTACAGAGCCTCCACCAGCTTGAGCAGACCCCTGTTGACATGCACCGTCCATGGATTCATGAGGTTGTCTCCATACCCGTACACGCCCATCCGCTCGATACAGTTTGAAAAGAGACTCGTCCGACCAGGCAACATGTTTCCAGTCGTCAAGACTCCAATGTCGGTGTTGACGGGCCCGACCTAGGCGTAAAGCTTTGTGTCGTGCAATCATCAAGGGTACACGAGCGGACTTTCGGCTCCGAAAGCCCATATCGATGACGTTTCGTGCGACAGACACTTGTTGTCTTATAATCAGTAATAATAATATCGGGAACTAAAGTGACGACCCATAAATGATGTAGGCCACACAGTTGCGATTCGGTTAGAATAATGTTTATTCAGAAAGTAAACTAATAGCGAACGTGACCATATTTATAGAGTTACTGTTACACTCGAGCGCATAGCCATTTGACAATGTTCGATCATTCTCAGTAGTATCGCGGAACCCAAGTCCAACACTCCACCGCGTTATTCACACGAAAAGTTAAAAGAGTTCACACCAGGCGCGCTGCTACTCTCCGCTCAGAGACTAAGTCCCGCGATACCACACAACGCGAAAGTTTCCAAGTCATTTCACTTCCTAGATGCCTAAAGACCGACTGTCCGCTTTCGCGTCTCAATCCGAACTGTACCCTTTGGTGTCTCCAGCCGAACTGAACTCTTTGGTGTCTAGACCAGAGCTGCCCTCTGACTGTCTTCGACCGAATTTCCCGCGCGCCGAATATCTTCGCTCAACTGATTAGCGCAGTTCCCTTTCGTGAAGTCGTCCATCTGATTGGCTTCAGCTTATTCTACATTATTTTACACTTTAACATATTTATATAGTCAAAGCTTGACCACTTTCACGTCCTAAGTAAAGTAACAATAATATCCATTACATAATAAACGTTAAATTCTTTTACATAAAACCAATACAATTTCCTTCCTAACTTTGAATGTCACGGGCAGTAGCTTTGCACCAATGTGCTTTCTGATAAATAACTAAAGAACAAAAATAGCTATTATGCACTAAACTTTACAACAAATATTCTATTACCTAATGACTCAATAAGGTGTCATGCTGTCATCGTTCAGTGTGTTGTGTGTGGAGGAAATGATGATCTGATACTTAACTCAAAATACTGATAATTTAAATTTACTATGTATTTTAAACAAATAAAGTTACAGAGTTGATATTTACAATGTTTATCATTTTAATGATGCGCTTCTATATGAAATGTCGATCGTTAAGATCGACCAAAGCGTTCAGATTTTAGCATTCAGGTCTTTGTTACAAAACTTGTTAATTTCACTTTAACAGTAAATCCTAAACTACTATATATGTGAACAATATTCAAATTTTATTGGGTTTACCATGAAAATTTATGAAGGATGGTAGATTAAAATTACTGTGCCTTCATTCCCTGATTTATTACAGAATTAAATAGTTTTCATAAATGTTTCCCTTGATGGCCGATCTTAGGTCCGCCATATTTAACACTGCTACGTGTCCCTGTCCACAAACAGGTTCTACGGGGTTTCCCTATGATGTGTCTCACTCGCACACTACAGTGCTTAGGCCTCGTTCAGCACAATAGACGCCTGTGAAATTTCCCCATCTCGTGGCGAATTTGCGCACTTTGTGGCACACGATCCTGGACGACAGGGTTTGTTTCACAATTCCTGTAGGCTGGCTCTTTTTCAAATGAGAGTGATATGCTCATTAACTCACAGTGTGCTTATACCACTTTCTTTGGCGCTTCAGTGTATATACCCAAGATTTGAGAAATTTGTCACTAGGAGTTTTCTCATTAAATATAATGATCTTCTTGATCATATTATTGGTGGTAAAGGACACAGTAATGTCATTTTTTTTTTAAACAAAATGAATTTATATTGCTGTTGGTTTTACAAATATACGTAAGTGTATAGCCAAGACTCAAGAATTTGTAATATCCCTAGTTTTGTAGGCTTCTGAAGCTGACAAATTCATTTGTCGAAACCGGTAAGATAAAATAAAAATATATTTGCAACTGACGACAAAGTTTTTTTCTGAAACTATGTGTTTCTACCGGAAGACCGAAAAGGCCCTTCCCGTCTCCTAGAAACGTCTAATAAACACATAATTGATTCATTGGATAAATTGGGCATTGCACAATTATTAGTTTTCAGAAGTCGTCGATGGTCGGCACTAATATTGGGCCACCTCTATATTCGAATGTTAACGTAGCTGCTTACTGACATGCATGTCCTGGATTCGATTCTCGGAGACCACCACAGCTTTCTGCAGCCAAAAGGTTTCTAACACCAGCCACTCAGCCTCGACAGGACAAATGACTAGGTGTTTGAAAAAAATAAACAGTAAATCTGTGGTACACCAGCAGCTACTGAAACACCAAATCGAAAGGTTTGCACCAGCCTAGGAACCGCATGACATGTTTTTATTTATTCTTGTACTGCCGTCCATTCTGTACGCGTAAGGGCAATGTAGTGACTCAGTGGGTAATTGAAGTAGACTGATACACGGAATATCGTTTGTCAGATAGCAGCTGATCAGCTTTACAGAGTGATGTAGCTAAATAACCAGGAAATGTCTCAATGTTTGGTTGTGCGACTATGAAATCGCTTCTTTCGAGCAACGGAAGGTATTACTAAAAGAAAGTAAGGGGTGAACGCCGTATCAATGAGGAAGTTGTTAGATAAGGAGCACAAGCTCGGGGGAGAAAGGAAACTTGCTGTCTCCTTCTCGAGGGAGACGGCCCGACATATCCCAATATGGCTCATGAAATCGCTCTCCATCCAGGAGGGTTCCCCTACCCGAAACATGTGCTCCGTCTCTAATGACCTCGTCGTCAACGAGACATTAAATCAAAACCTTCCCCCCGAAGTGAGAGGTGGCGCAATGGTTTGTACGCTGGCTTCGAATTTAGGAGTAGCAGGGCTCCAGTTACTGTCACCCATCTTTGTTTAAGTTTACCGCAATTTTCCTAATTCACTTCAGGTGAATGACACGAAGAGTTTCCAAAACCCATATCTTACCAACTGAGCCAGTGTTTTGTAGAGACCTTCAGTTTTAACCATCCTTCCCTCCTTGCTCTATAGGACCGCCTCACTCGTCGCAGGGCATCTCGACGATGGAGGAGGAACAGTTGTGCTTTGCAGATTTAAATCTTAGGTGCTATTCCAAGCTGTGATTCAGAAAGATAAACAGATAGCGTTGTTCATGACACTTGAGAGTACAAGTCTTATCTGGAGTGGCGTTTTTTAGCGTTTTAGCCGAAAGATAGCCCACACGTTCTCTGCAACAGCACATCCTCTAGTGTTCAATCACTGTTGCTTGGTTTCTTATTTACGTTATTCATGGTATCTATGCACTATTATATTCAACAAGAAAAATGATAAACTCAGTCTCCATCAATTAAATTCCTTTACTCTTGGCTGACAATACACTGAGTTGATCTTTGTGGCAAGCTAACTGTGACCATGATATCAGTTGCTGATTTCCAGAGTATAAGTACAAAGGTTAAGGGTTCGACGACACACCACCTCCAATAGGACCATCTACATCTACATCCACATCTGTACTTCGCAAGCCACCTGACGGTGTGTGGCGGATGGTAACTTGAGTACCTCTATCGGTTCTCCCTTCTATTCCAGTCTCGTATTGTTCGTGGAAAGAAGGATTGTCGGTATGCCTCTGTGTGGGCTCTAACCTCTCTGATTTTAACCTCATGGTCTCTTAGCGAGATATACGTACGAGGGAGCAATATACTGCTTGACTCCTCGGTGAAGGTATGTTCTCGAAACTTCAACAAAAGCCCGTACCGAGCTACTGAGCGTCTCTCTTGCAGAGTCTTCCACTGGCGTCTATCTATCATCTCCGTAACGCTTTCGCGATTACTAAATGATCCTGTAACGAAGCGCGCTGCTCTCCATTGGATCTTCTCTATCTCTTCTATCAACCCTATCTGGCACGGATCCAACACCGGTGAGCAGTACTCAAGCTGTGGGCGAACAAGTGTACTGTAAATGTAAACAACTTCCTTTGTTTTCGGACTGCATTTCCGTAGGATTCTTCCAATGAATCTCACTCTGGCATCTGCTTTACCGACGATTAATTTTATATGGTCATTCCATTTTAGATCACTCCTAATGCCTACTCCCAGATAATTTATGGAATTAACTGCTTCCAGTTGATGACCTGCTATAGTGTAGCTAAATGATAAAGGATCTTTCTTTCTTTGTATTCGAAGCACATTACACTTGTCTAAATTGAGATTCAATTGCCATTCCCTGCACCATGCGTCAGTTCGTTGCAGATCCTCCTGCACTTCAGTACAATTTTCCATTGTTACAACCTCTCGATATACTACAGCATTATCCGCAAAAAGCTTCAGTGAACTTCCGATGTTATCCACAAGGTCATTTATATAAATTGTGAATAGCAACGGTCCTACGACACTTCCATGCGGCACGCCTGAAATCACTCTTATTTCGGAAGACTTCTCTCCATTGAGAATGACATGCTCCGTTCTGTTATCTAGGAACTCTTCAATCCAATCACACAATTGGTCTGATAGTTCATATGCTCTTACTTTGTTCATTAAACGACTGTGGGGAACTGTATCAAACGCCTTGCGGAAGTCAAGAACCACGGTATCTACCTGGGAACCTGTGTCTATGGCCCTCTGAGTCTCGTGGACGAATAGCGCGAGCTGGGTTTCACACGATCGTCATTTTCGAAACCCATGCTGATTCTTACAGAGTAGATTTCTAGTCTCCAGAAAAGTCATTATAGTCGAACATAATACGTGTTCCAAAATTCTACAACTGATCGACGTTAGAGATACAGGTCTATAGTTCTGCACATCTGTTCGACGTCCCTTCTTGAAAACGGAGACGACCTGTGCCCTTTTCCAATCCTTTGGAACGCTACGCTCTTCTAGAGACCTACGGTACACCGCTGCAAGAAGGGGGGCAAGTTCCTTCGCATAATCTGTGTGAAATCGAACTGGTATCACATCAGGTCCAGCGGCCTTTCCTCTTTTGAGCGATTTTAATTGTTTTTCTATCCCACTGTTATCTATTTCGATATCCACCATTTTGTCATCTGTGCGACAATCTAGAGAAGGAACTATAGTGCAGTCTTCCTCTGTGAAACAGCTATGGAAAAAGACATTTAGTATTTCGGCCTTCAGTCTGTTATCCTCTGTTTCAGTAACATTTTGGTCACAGAGTGTCTGGACATTTTGTTTTGCTCCACCTACCGCTTTAACATAAGACCTAAATTTCTTAGGATTTTCTGCCAAGTCAGTACACAGAACTTTACTTTCGAATTCATTGAACGCATCTCGCATAGCCCTCCTCACACTACATTTCCCTTCATGTAATTTTTGTTTGCCTGCAAGGCTTTGGCTATGTTTATGTTTGCTGTGAAGTTGTCTTTGGAGTATGTATAGTGGTCAACCGTGGTCGACGAAGAAGAGAGATAGAGCAAAACTGGAGCTTTTTGAGATGTGCATATGGCGGAGGGCGGAAAAAACAAGTTGGATGGAAAGGACGGCAGATGTGGAAGTACTGAGAAAAGTAGGAGGGCAGAGACACTTACTAACGTAGTAAATGAAGGAGAAAATGTGGATAGAACACACGTTAAGCAGTAAGTGAGGGCTTATTAGGAAGAATCCCAGAAGGACATGCAGAGGGGAAGACGAAGATATTTCAAAAAAATGGCTCTGAGCACTATGCGACTTAACTTCTGAGGTCATCAGTCACCTAGAACTTAGAACTAATTAAACCTAACTAACCTAAGGACATCACACACATCCATGCCCGAGGCAGGATTCGAACCTGCGACCGTAGCGGTCACGCGGAAGATATTTCAGATTCTCGATGAATTGCTAGATGGCAGCGCAGACTGCGTCATTACGATGGACCACCATAAAAAGAGGTGCAAAGGACCTGTTAACGTAGCAGAAAACCGAAGATGATGGTAATGATTTTGTACGAAAGTTTGGTGCACTGTTTGCGATTTGTTATTATGTGAACAGTAAATGGATGAATGAGTCGTTGATGTATGTCTTCAAGCGCTTAATAAGCTTCCCAAGGTTAACTAAGTCAAAGGCTTTAGAAATATCTAAGAGTATGCCTGTTGTTATTATGTCTTCGTCTGCTAGCCATACACATCATGCGGAAGTTGAGCAACTGTAGCAGTTTTGCTGCTGTCTCTCCTGAAGCCATAGTGTGTTTCTGGGATAACTGTTTCAAAAACCTTGCTAAGGTTGTGACCATTGATACTGAACAGTAGTTTGAAGCCTCTTTTATATATTCCTTCTTAAGCACCGGTTTATATGTGCTTATTTTTAGAGTCCTTTAAGAGCACAAGTTTATGCGGAAGGTGTAATTTTTAACTGCCTGTTTCAATAAGTGTATTTTGCAATTTCTTTAATCTCTTTTGGTAATTTATTGTACAGTTTTATTCTTTGGTAGAAAATGATGTTTTGAGTTTTATGTTTGTATTTGGCATTGTTTTAAAACTGTCGAGCATTATAAGCAAGTTCTTTTTCGTTTTATAAATCAGTTTTCTTCCTTTTCACATTACTGTGATGCACTCTTCTTGATTTTATCACCCTCAAAAATAATTTATCTGCTTCCACTACATGTTCTCTGTCTATTGCATACAAAGCTTTGATGCAGTTCACTCCGGGCTTCATTCCCATTTTCTCTAAAACATATTTCCTGCTTTGCACATCATCATTAAAGCATGAAACTGCATCATAAACACCAACAGCAAGTGCATTTCTTCCCTTAAAAATGGGAAAATTGTAAACCTATTTCTACGCCTATGGAAAATAATGCAAAACTGCTAATAACTGATGATGACAAGAAATGTAAGGAAAGTGTACCCTATTTGGAAGCTGTAGGAAGTGTACTGTACTTAGCACAAACTTCCAGACCAGATATTGCATTTTTCACATGTGCAGTAAGCAAGTTTTGCAGTGATCCGAGAGAAAAGCACTGGATAGTAGTCAAGAGGATATTCAGATATTTAAATGGAACTGCTGATTATAAGTTAAAATATTCTAAAACTGGAAATGTAAATTTGGAAGGATACAGTGATGCAGACTGGGGAAATGAGCTGGAAAGCAGACACTGCATCACTGGAAGTTGTTTTAGACTAATGGGAGGATTGATATTATGGTCATGTAAGAGACAAAGAACTGTTGCTTTGAGTACTGTAGAAGTTGAATATATGGCCTTGTCCTCCACTATCCATTAAGCTCTTTGGATCCATACTCTGACGAGTGAAATAGAATCTCATCCAACATTAAAGACAACTGTCGTATTTTGTGACGATATGGGAGCTATTAAACTTGCAAAAACATGTCATCAGTGTAAGATCCAAACATATTGACATAAGGCATCACTTTATAAGACATCATGTGGAACAGGGAAATATAATCCTCTATTATCTGTGCACAGAAGAAATGTTATCTGATCTCCTAACCAAGCCTCTCTGTAAGGACAAATTTCAGAAGCTGTTGAAACATTATGGTTTAACCTGGGATGTATAGTGTTGAGTATCTGAAACTATTTGTTCAAGGGGGAGTGTTGGGGCGCAAGATATGATGTGCAGAATGCATTAGACTCTGTGGAATATACATGTGCTGTGTTTTCTGATGTGCAACACAATATATTTGCGTAGCCAAATTTATTAATATGTGTTATGCGAATAAAGCAAAAGTTTATTTTGTCGCTTAAATAGTTGTTACTTGTCATTTAACTGCGTTAATCTACATAAACTACAACAGTCACCATCATTTTCGATAATAGATTCTCTGCAGCACTTTTAATTGATGATTCTGCAATTTCTTTTTCAGCCCCAAGCAGTAAGCCATAATATCTCCCATATTTTGGTGGAGGAGGTGGAAGATTCATCACTGCATAAAGTGTTTTTGCTGCTTTCTGGCGCCTACCGATACAACGCATGCCACATGCTACCCTCAAATTCACATCATAACCTTTGTGTACGATTTAGATGTCATGCAAGACGCACCAACGTTGCATTTACTGCATGTAAGTTCGTAGTAAGGCCTTTCCTGACACCCTCATCTTCCACCACAGAAACACACTGTACACTAAAGCAATGCTTGCACACAACATTGTCCAATATTATCGGTGAGAGTATGTTAACATCAACAATAATATTACATGAACCTTCGGTAATTTACAAGAATGATTGCCCATCGAATTCGCGGTGTCCAAACGATACAAATCGAACGAGAGATCGTAAATCGATTATGTGACTCTGGTGGCGGGCGTTGTGATCAATTATTCGTGATCGTCGTTTTTTATCTGTTTTCCGTCGTTCCTTTAGTTGCTCTAAGTTACATACCCCTACGAATGATTTGTGAGTTGCTAGGGAATCCCAAAAAATTTATGTCGTTAGTGAATGGGATGTTTGGTGTTCTTGACGTTTCTTCGGCGGATTCTCTCACATGGAAAAGTCTAATTCCATGTTTATCCAACGCAGAAAATTGTTCGACTTTTCGTCGCAAAAGTGGAGTACCACCGGACGCGGAAAGAAGGGACTACGAACACTGTGGTGGTGTGAAGTGTGTAAAACTTAGTACGAACAGTTTCGATGCTGAAATACCGTCTACAATTTCATTGCGGACAGTGCGAAAACAAACGATATCAGGAACAATACATGGTTCGACTCTTCCAAATTACCCATCCAGACCACCTTAATAGACTTTCACATGATGACAACACCAACGACGCGTAAGGTAAGTCGTCTCCTTTGCAATTACAAGTATTTTTGTAATGCTCTTCTTTTGTCGTTGCTGTAGCGACCACCGTAAATTTACTCATAACGCCCGCCACCAGAATCGCATGATCGATTTACGATCACACTTTCGATATGTATCGTTTGGACTCCGCGATTTCGATTGGCAATCATTCTTGGAAATTACCAAACCTTCTGATTCACGGCCCCCATTTGGTCCTCACCAAAAACAAATTTCCTTCTTGAAGCACTCGACAGTGGTTTGTTTACCTGCTCTAAGAGCTACTGGTCTAACATTTGTTGTAGCACCCTTTATTGTGAATCTGTTGCTCTGGTGATGTTGTATACGGTTGAAGCAACGAATTTTAGTGATCTTGTGCGATAATATGCAACAAACGAAAGTAAAAAACACAGCCAAATGAAAATCGTTTCGAAATTCACAACACCACCTGCATGCCTTTCAAAACAGAGAACAAACAAAACAGCGATCAAAACAATGCACGTCGATAGCAGCAGAGAAAGTATCGATATCAATAGTCCTTTGTTTCGCGTATGACAATCTCTGGAGCAAATATTCGAACTCTACAAAGCGAAATACACTTATACGTATGACAGAAGAATGCTGTGCAAAGGGGTGTGGCGCTGCATCTTGGTACATTTAAGACCTATAATCTCTCAAATATGTATGTTTTTTTACATCAAACTATTCAGGAATATGTGCACTACAAAACAGGCATGTATTCGAAAAATAGAGTTTTTTAAAAATTTTCATGTCCTACCCCGCTTAAAACACTTACCATCACGTTACAATGACCGTCCTTCATGATAATATTCAGTATTTGAGTATCACAGGCAAACATTATACAAATCAAATAATTAAATTTCCTCCACAAATAGATCTTAGAGCTAAATATACACACATCAAAGAAAGTTTTGCATCACCTTGGTTCCCAGGACTCCTGAAGATAGATGTTGACTGTGGGATACTGAATCAGTGACACAGTCCCTTCGACTGCTCAGAGATGTCACTAAACCCACCCAAAGATGTAAAACGACCACGCATGAGCAGCGCCTATTAGACGGAGGGGGTCTGACAGCTGATCACTTCCAGTCATTTCACCAGGAAGGAAGTACACGGTATGTGCTGTCGGTAGTTCAGCCATACCTAGACGGTCAATATCGCGGCTCGATCGAGTACGCATTATTACTTTGTGCCTGGAAGGGCTCTCAGCAAGTGAAGTATGAACCAAAGTGATGTTGTTCGGACATGGAGGAGATACAGAGTGATAGAAACTGTCGATGACATGCCACGTTCAGGCTGCACAAGGACTGCTACTGCAGTGGATGACCGCTAACTACGGATTATGGCCCAGAGGAACCCTCACAGCAACGCTTGAAAAACGCTTTTCGTGCAGCCACAGGACGTCGTGTTGCGACTCAAACTGTGCACAATAGGCTGCATGATGCACAACTTCACTCCCGACGTCCATGGCGAGGTCCATCTTTGCAACGACGACACCATGCAGCGCGGTAAAGATGGGCCCAACAACATGCCGAATGGACCGCTCAGGATTGGCATCACTTTCTCTTCGCCGAAGAGTGTCGCATATGCCTTCAACCAGACAATCGTCGGAGACGTGTTTGGAGGCAACCCAGTCAGGGTGAACGCCTTAGACACACTGTCCAGCGAGTGCAGCAAGGTGGAGGTTCCCTGTTGTTTTGGGTTGGCACTGTGTGGGGCCGACGTACACCACTGATAGTCATGGAAGGCGCCGTATCGGCTGTGCGATACGTGAATGCCATCCTCCGACCGATAGAGCAACCATGTCGGCAGCATATTGTGGAGGCATTTGTCTTCATGGACGACAATTCGCATCCCCATCGTGCACAGCTTCCGAATGACTTCCTTCAGGGCCGCGCGGGATTAGCCGAGCTGTCTTAGGCGCTGCAGTCATGGACTGTGCGGCTGGTCCCGGCGGAGGTTCGAATCCTCCCTCGGGCATGGGTGTGTGTGTTTGTCCTTAGGATAATTTAGGTTAAGTAGTGCGTAAGCTTAGGGACTGGTGACATTCGCAGTTAAGTCCCGTAGTGCTCAGAGCCATTTGAACCTGGGGATGAAGACGTGAGCTCTACACAAGTGGGGTTGCCCTGTTTGCCATAAACTTATTAAATAAAGAATATACGTAATGTATTATTAACATTGATTTGCAATTCTTGTCGTGAGATCCTCCCTCTTTGCATGGAGGGAGTCTTTTGACCACTATTTTTTTCTGGGAAAGGTGGGTAGCTAGGGGGCGAGGAGTGAGGGGGTGGGACATCCTCTGGTGGTGGCGCTGTGCACTGGCTCATGTCAAGGTGAGTGCACACGAAAATGTCCAAGAGGACAACACCTGCAATCTGCAGTAGCATAATAACATAATTAGGAAATGTAGTTGCTGGATGTCAGCTCTTCCCACCAAATGAAGAGACTCAATTCCCGAAAATTAAACTCTAAATTGTTTAAATAAACAACATTCCACACATTGCCTCTCTGCCAGAAATAGTTTAAACAATATTCCATACACTGCCATAGATTTTCCCTCAAATTCTGTAAATAAATGAATAAACTACACTACCAGCCATTAAAATTGCTACACCACGAAGATGACGTGCTACAGACGCGAAATTTATCCGACAGGAAGAAGATGCTGTGATATGCAAATGATTAGCTTTTCAGAGCATTCACACAAGGTTGGCGACACCTACAACGTGCTGACATGAGGAAAGTTTCCAACCGATTTCTCATACACAAACAGCAATTGACAGGCGTTGCCTGGTGAAACGTTGTTGTTATGCCTCGTGTAAGGAGGAGAAATGCGTACCATCACGTTTCCGACTTTGACAAAGGTCGGATTGTAGCCCATCGCGATTGCGGTTTATCGTATCGCGACATTGCTTCTAGCGTTGGTAGAGATCCAATGACTGTTAGTAGAATATGGAATCGGTGGGTTCAGGAGGGTAATACGAAACGCCGTGCTGGATCCCAACGGCCTCGTATCACTAGCAGTCGAGATGACAAGCATCTTATCCGCATGGCTGCAACGGATCGTGCAGCCTCGTCTCGATCCCTGAGTCAACAGATGGGGACGTTTGCAAGACAAATTCGACGACGTTTGCAGCAGTATTGACTATCAGCTCGGAGACCATGGCTACAGTTACCCTTGACGCTGCCATCACAGACAGGAGCGCCTGCGATGGCGTACTCAACGACGAACCTGGGTGCACGAATGGCAAAACGTCATTTTTTCGGATGAATCCAGGTTCTGTTTACAGCAGCATTATGGTCGCATCCGTGTTTGGTGACATGGCGGTGAATGCACATTGGAAGCGTGTATTCGTCATCGGTAATCTGGCGTATCACCCGGCGTGTTGGTATGGGGTGCCATTGGTTACACGTTTCGGTCAACTCTCGTTCGCATTGACGGCACTTTGAACAGTGGACATTACATTTCAGAAGTGTTACGACCCATGTCTCTACCCTTCATTTGATCCCTGCGAAACCCTACATTTCAGCAGGATAATGCACGACTACATGTTGGAGCTCCTGTATGGGCCTTTCTGGATACAGAAAATGCTACCCTGGCCAGCACATTCTCCAGATCTCTCACGAATTGAAAACGTGTGGTGAATGGTGGCCGAGCAACTGGCTCGTCACAATACGCCAGTCACTACTCTTGATGAACTGTGGTATCGTGTTGAAGCTACATGGGCAACTGTACCTGTACACGCCATCCAAGCTCTGTTTGACTCAATGCCCAGGCGTATCAAGGTTGTTATTACGGCAGAGGTGGTTATTCTGGGTACTGATTTCTCAGGATCTGTCCACCCAAATTGCGTGAAAATGTAATCACATGTCAGTTCTAGTATAATATATTTGTCCAGTGAGTACCCGTTTATCATCTGCATTTCTTATTGGTGTGGCAGTTTTAATGGCCAGTAGTGTATATTCCACATGCCCCCTTCTGTCCAAAAAATTGTTTAAACAAACGATATTACCCAAATATTTCATACGCCACAATCGATTTCCCGACAAATAGCCAGTCAACTGAGTCTTTTTCCCACCAATTTCCAGATGGGTGAGGTGAGGGGTGGCTGGGGATTTGACAGACGGGGAGAAGTTAATTAATTGATTGATTTAATTAATTAGTCAGTCAGATGGATAGAGTGGGAGGGGCTATTCGAGTAACTCTGGTCTGAAAGTGTGCTTGTATCGGTAAGGGGGGGAGGGGGGAGGATTGGAGGTTTCCAACGGGATGGGTTTGGAGAGCTGGGAGGAGGAGGGGTAGAGGAGCTGTCTCGGGAGGACGTGTTTGCCATTGGGGGTCATAAACCACTTAACAGAACAATAGATTGAGGGGGTGGGGGAAGAGTCATATATCAATAAAGTATGCCCCTTTGCAGCTCACACAAACAAAATGGTACAGAAAGAATTTTGCCCTACTACTGATAGGGTACACAAATTGTCTGTGGCGTGGGAGTGAGGGAGGGTGTTGTGGCATAGGTCACACTTTGCTGCTAACAACGCCTAATACAAATTAACATACCATTGAAGTTACCAGTATGGGTAAAGACCAGGAATAAGAAGATTGCAGAATTACGTCAAATGAATGAGAATCCATCCTCAGAGAGTTTCAATAAATATTTGGATGACTTATACTCAAGTCACTTAATTAGGGAGACCATACGTCCCGATTAATCAGGCTTGTCCCGTTTTTTGAGGCTCAAAAATTTGTCCCGACTTTTTTTTTTAAACAAGCAATTTCTCCCGATTTTCAAAGATTATTTTCAGACATTTACAAAGTGGTTAAAATATTTTCTGAGTGTCGATTTTATAAACTATCAATTGAAACTGACGTTACGTACGTTGGTACCCCCTGATAATGTACAGCTTAAGCACTATAATTGTTGCGTACTCTTATTTTCTTTGCTTTTGCTTGCCATTGTTGTCAGCACTCAGTATCAGTTTCGTGAAGTGTTACCACGTCGTGGCGATGCCGAAACGAAAATCAACGTTTTCAGAAGAGCTTAAGAGGAAATTTCCTTGCTTCACTGCTACAGACAATGACTGTTCAGCAAAATGTAGCGTATGTAACTGTGCTGTATGCGTGTCTCATGGTGGTGCTGCAGATCTCAAGCATCATATGGAATCAGAGAAACACAGGAAGAATCTTCGATCGGCAGGTTCCTCGCAAGAAATGACGAGATATTTTGTAACTTCAAATACACAGGAACAGAAGGAACCCTGTCATTCCATGTCGTTAAACACCATCAAAGCTTTCGTTCTAATGACTGCAGTGTTCAACTAAACAAAAAAAATTTTCCTAATTCTAAGATTGCAGAAAATGTTTCGTGTGAAAGAACAAAGTGTGAAGCAATTATCAACAATGTTATAGCTCCCCATTCCCACAAACAGGTAATAGTTGCTGTAACCAGTGCAAAATACTTTTCAATATCTACAGATGCTAGCAACTATGGGCATCAGAAATTTTTTCCTGTGATAGTTCAGTATTTTTCTGTAAGTGAGGGTGGACTGCAGACGAAATTGCTTGATCTTGATGAATTGCAGAACTAAAAGCCCGAAGCAAGTAGTTACAAGGGCAACAGTCTGGATGATTGACTGATCTGGCCTTGTAACAATAACCAAAACGGCCTTGCTGTGCTGGTACTGCGAACGGCTGAAAACAAGGGGAAACTACAACCGTAATTTTTCCCGAGGGCATGCAGCTTTACTGTATGATTAAATGATGATGGCGTCCTCTTGGGTAAAATATTCCGGAGGTAAAATAGTCCCCCATTCGGATCTCCGGGCGGGGACTACTCAGGAGGATGTCGTTATCAGGAGAAAGAAGACTGGCGTTCTACGGATCGGGGCGTGGAATGTTAGATCCCTTAATCGGGCAGGTAGGTTAGAAAATTTAAAAAGGGAAATGGATAGGTTGAAGTTAGATATAGTGGGAATTAGTGAAGTTCGGTGGCAGGAGGAACAAGACTTCTGGTCAAGTGACTACAGGGTTATAAACACAAAATCAAATAGGGGTAATGCAGGAGTAGGTTTAATAATGAATAGGAAAATAGGAATGCGGGTAAGCTACTACAAACAGCATAGTGAACGCATTATTGTGGCCAAGATAGATACGAAGCCCACACCTACTACAGTAGTACAAGTTTATATGCCAACTAGCTCTGCAGATGACGAAGAAATTGAAGAAACGTATGATGAAATAAAAGAAATTATTCAGATAGTGAAGGGAGACGAAAATTTAATAGTCATTGGTGACTAGAATTCGAGAGTAGGAAAAGGGAGAGAGGGAAACATAGTCGGTGAATGTGGATTGGGGCTAAGAAATGAAAGAGGAAGCCGCCTGGTAGTATTTTGCACAGAGCACAACATAATCATACCTAACACTTGGTTAAGAATCATGAAAGAAGGTTGTATACATGGAAGAACCCTGGAGATACTAAAAGGTATCAGATAGATTATATAATGGTAAGACAGAGATGTAGGAACCAGGTTTTAAATTGTAAGACGTTTCCAGGGGCAGATGTGGACTCTGACCACAATCTATTGGTTATGACCTGTAGATTAAAACCGAAGAAACTGCAAAAAGGTGGGAATTTAAGGAGATGGGACCTGGATAAACTGAAAGAACCAGAGGTTGTACAGAGTTTCAGGGAGAGCATAAGGGAGCAATTGACAGGAATGGGGGAAAGAAATACAGTAGAAGAAGAATGGGTAGCTTTGAGGGATGAAGTAGTGAAGGCAGCAGAGGATGAAGCAGGTAAACAGACGAGGGCTAGTAGAAATCCTTGGGTAACAGTAGAAATATTGAATTTAATTGACGACAGGAGAAAATATAAAAATGCAGTAAATGAAGCAGGCAAAAAGGAATACAAACGTCTCAAAAATGAGATCGACAGGAAGTGCAAAATGGCTAAGCAGGGATGGCTGGAGGACAAATGTAAGGATGTAGAGGCTTATCTCACTAGGGGTAAGATAGATTCCTCCTACAGGAAAATTAAAGAGACCTTTGGAGATAAGAGAACGACTTGTATGAATATCAAGAGCTCAGATGGAAACCCAGTTCTAAGCAAAGAAGGGAAAGCAGAAAGGTGGAAGGAGTATATAGAGGGTCTATACAAAGGCGATGTGCTTGAGGACAATATTATAGAAATGGAAGAGGATGTGGATGAAGATGAAATGGGAGATACGATACTGCGTGAAGAGTTTGACAGAGCACTGAAAGACCTGAGTCGAAACAAGGCCCCCGGAGTAGACAACATTCCATTGGAACTACTGACGGCCTTGGGAGAGCCAGTCCTGGCAAAAATCTACCATCTGGTGAGCAAGATGTACGAAACAGGCGAAATACCCTCAGACTTCAAGAAGAACACAATAATTCCAATCCCAAAGAAAGCAGGTGTTGACAGATGTGAAAATTACCGAACTATCAGTTTAATAATTCACAGCTGCAAAATACTAACACGAATTCTTTACAGACGAATAGAAAAACTAGTAGAAGCCAACCTCGGGGAAGATCAGTTTGGATTCCGTAGAATTACTGGAACACGTGAGGCAATACTGACCTTACGACTTATCTTAGAAGAAAGATTAAGGAAAGGCAAACCTACGTTTCTAGCATTTGTAGACTTAGAGAAAGCTTTTGACAATATTGACTGGAGTACTCTCTTTCAAATTCTAAAGGTGGCAGGGGTAAAATACAGGGAGCGAAAGGCTATTTACAATTTGTACAGAAACCAGATGGCAGTTAGCCGGCCGAAGTGGCCGTGCGGTTAAAGGCGCTGCAGTCTGGAACCGCAGGACCGCTACGGTCGCAGGTTCGAATCCTGCCTCGGGCATGGATGTTTGTGATGTCCTTAGGTTTAACTAGTTCTAAGTTCTAGGGGACTAATGACCTCAGAAGTTGAGTCCCATAGTGCTCAGAGCCATTTGAACCAACCAGATGGCAGTTATAAGAGTCGAGGGACATGAAAGGGAAGCAGTGGTTGGGAAGGGAGTAAGACAGGGTTGTAGCCTCTCCCCGATGTTATTCAATCTGTATATTGAGCAAGCAGTAAAGAAAACAAAAGAAAAATTCGGAGCAGGTATTAAAATCCATGGAGAAGAAATAAAAACTTTGAGGTTCGCCGATGACACTGTAATTCTGTCAGAGACAGCAAAGGACTTGGAAGAGCAGTTGAATGGAATGGACAGTGTCTTGAAAGGAGGATATAAGATGAACATCAACAAAAGCAAAACGAGGATAATGGAATGTAGTCGAATTAAGTCGGGTGATGCTGAGGGAATTAGATTAGGAAATGAGACACTTACAGTAGTAAAGGAGTTTTGCTATTTGGGGAACAAAATAACTGATGATGGTCGAAGTAGAGAGGATATAAAATGTAGACTGGCAATGGCAAGGAAAGCTTTTCTGAAGAAGAGAAATTTGTTAACATCGAGTATAGATTTAAGTGTCAGGAAGTCGTTTCTGAAAGTATTTGTATGGAGTGTAGCCATGTATGGAAGTGAAACATGGACGATAAATAGTTTGGACAAGAAGAGAATAGAAGCATTCGAAATGTGGTGCTACAGAAAAATGCTGAAGATTAGATGGGTAGATCACATAACTAACGAGGAAGTATTGAATAGGATTGGGGAGAAGAGAAGTTTGTGGCACAACTTGACCAGATTTTTACTGACCTGTTTAAACTTCAGTAAATACAGTTGCACTGACTTCTATTCATACCTATTAGGCAAACCTGAGTTGCTGAATGAAATTTCATCTTCGAAGAAATATGACTGCAGTGTGGAATCCACAAAACCATAAATTCCTTGTGCTTACTAAGAACTTTTTTTGTAGTGATTGTTACTGTAGGTCTTTCTACATTCTGTGTAATAAATGTTACATTTCTTAATAAATAAAATTCTGAAAACTTGAAATGTACTTCTTTCCAGTCTTTCCATTCTTTGTTTGGTTTTGTACACACACACACACACACACACACACACACACACACACACACACACATATCAGTGAAGGCTATTTGCAGAGGAAGAATAAATGTTAGCATTAAAAGTGATATTTAACGAGAAGTAAAAATTGTCCCACTTTTTGGCCAAGAAAATGTATGAAAGTTCCACTTTTGTCCGAAGAAAATATGGTCACCCTACACTTAATAGATTTTCATAGTTGATACTCCCCTTTTCTCATACCACTCCTTCACCCCTCTACACTTCTGCTTTCCTTTCCATCATGTTTGCACCTCTGAGATTTGTTTACCCTGTACAAACGCTCGTTCTTGGGCGTGCAAGCCTAATAGGAGAGATGCTGTCAACACTCTGTGATGATAAGTTTAGTGGTTACGTAAGGTAAGGGCGTAGCATGGGAGACACTGTGAGCTATTGAAGCGGCTGGCTGACTGCCGTACGAAATGTGCTTTGTTGAGTGAGATCGCCTCTGAATTGTGCTAGTGTCGATACTGCAGTATGCAAATGACTGCCGCTTTATTTTGAAAGGCGAACAATAAAGAGAGACACATGTTGCGGTGGTACATTATTAACCAAAAGAATTGTAGTCTGTACTCAAAAGAATGTCATTTCGTGTGCCTCACGCTGGGAACTGCAACTATCGATATTTCTCGGAAAAACGGACGATATGGCAACGGACATAAGTAAACATTTTAACCCTTTCATGACCAGCACAAATTTGTTTCCTTGAGTTCACAGGGATTATGAAACTCCTACATCTGAGTGGTGCTGCGCTCTAGCGTGCGCCAACAGGCTCACGGTTTTGTACTATTGCGAGAGGTACAGCTTAATTGTTGCAATTGTGCATTGTGAGCCTTGTGTTCTGGAGGTTTAGTGTAATTTTATGCCAGTCTGCAACAGATAAGCCCAGTAAAGCTATTTATTGTCTTTCTTACATTGTTTATAGAAATATACAGATTTGTGCACATATTTATTGATAAATCATTTTTAAATTCGTTTAGTGGTGTTGTGTTGTGGCCAGTGTGTGTGTAGAGAATTTCTGTTTGTGCCTTTTTTTCATATTTGTGCCTAAATTTTCACATTTATATATTTTACCCAGTGCCTGTTATTTTATTTCCCTTGATTTGATATGAATCAAAAACTCCACAAACTCCAGGATTGATTTTTGTTATGAATACTTGCCTTCCCCTTCCCTTTATATTTCTCCCGTTGAAATTTGTCTTACAAGAGCAAGATGAAAAGGGAGTTGGTCAGATTGTCCTCCATTATTACAGTTCCACATAATAATAATAACGTCGTGTGACGAGGGCCTGCCGTCGGGTAGACCGTTAGCCTGGCGCAAGTCTTTCGATTTGACGCCACTTCGGCGACTTGCGCGTCGATGGGGATGAAATGATGATGATTGGGACAACACAACACCCAGTCCCTGAGCGGAGAAAATCTCCGACCCAGCCGGGAATCGAGTCCGTGCCCTCAGGATTGCCATTCCGTCACGCTGACCACTCAGCTACCGGGGTCGGACTCAGTTCCACAAGATGAAACTGTTTACTATTGCAAAGTCCAAAAGAAATAAGAAAGACGAGGCCACCATTTGAGTGGCCTTCTTTCACCTGGTCGAACTGGCCTACAGCTCCCATTGCAGCTGTGTACCCTGCTATGGTTGCAAGGCAGGACATAGCTGAGGTTGTACCATTTTTATTTTTTCTTGTGACGAATCTTATCTTCCGGATGGTGAGCAGTTAACAAAGCTATAACAGGCTTATTATCTTACCATTTTGTTGCAGACACACACCCTTTTGTACGGGTTATGATGTGTGTTTACATGCAGATGGAAAACATTTTTCAGCGACGAGCACAAGGAGAGAATTCAGACAATGAGAGCACACAGGAGCAAAAGATAACGATAAATTTAATATGTAGCCACTGCAAAGTACCGCGATGTATTCAGCAATGTTTTGAAAATCTTCATAAAAATATTAAGCTGCGAGCAAATAAATTTGTTTGACATGATAATGGTACTTACGTGCGACTTTCTAAAATCTTCGTACCCAATAATAAAATTATTTTAAGTGAGATGTATACGTATGTCCCGATAGATTCGAGAAGGAATAAATTTAAGGAACCTTTTATTCCTCATCGAGTCCAGTGAGACATATTAGTGGCATTTAATATAATTATAAAACTATAATCAGCAATCGAAATTTAGAAACATGGCCCGACTCAGCATCCATTCCAAAGGTAGGAAACCAGTTCTTACACTAATATGCGAAATTTGAATTTATTCAGTCACTAGATTGTTAAGACGTGTTTCGGAGGCTTAGTTATCGATACTTTTAAGGAACCCTGTATAGATGTGTATCCTATATTTGTTTGTCACTTGTCTTGTTTTGTGTGCCTGAACAATTTTAATGAAATGTAGGAATGTAGGACCATGGTCTTTATGTCATGCTAGTTTTTTTTTTGTTTCTTCAAAAAGAACAAGCACGAGAATCTCCAAGAGCAGTTCATTCGGTTAGAATATTCATAAAGTTCTGTAATCTGTTGTATGATGTAACATCCCAGAAGACACCATGCTATGAAGCCAGATTCAGTGTCAACCTGCCACTATCTTCATATTAAAAAAAAAAAAAAGTGGAAGTATCTTCGTGTATGGTACTGGTCGTTGCCACGATGTCAACGATTCTTTATGTGTTCCTTTGATCCTGAATAATAGCCAAATGCAGCGTGATTATTATAGAGAAACCCACGTTCAGTACGCCTTTATCAAAACTGTGAATTCAAGTTTGTTCTTGTTTGACGAGCAATTTGTTATGGGCAATATGCAAGCTTATGAATATGATGAACCTCTAGCATGATGCAGCATTGTACTGGTGACTTTGACAAGAATCATTTATCGTGTGTTCTAAACGATCTGTACATGTCACCTATGATTATTTCCAAAAGTACTGGTTGTACTGCGTTTCAATACTTACGACGAAGGCGATGGTTTGATCACTTCGATGGCTTCACAAATAGCAGTTTTAGTGTAAACATGAGATGGTCAGTTTTGAGATGTATCATGCCACAAGACCTAAATTTTTAAAGTGACACTGGACTGTACCTTCTCGCCTATAATTTATAGTAACCATAGAATTGCGACAGCAAAGAGAAAAGAAAACAATTGATGTAAAATTATCATATTTATAAATCATTGCATCGAGTAGGCACACTTCAAAAGTGGTGGAATAAATGTAAGGGTCTCATTCCAGTTTTAGATTCAGGTTCTCTGTGAATCCTGTTCCAAATGCAGGTACCAGAATTCCTAAATATTATCCCGAGTAGAATCAAATAATAATCCACAGTCCCACAACGCCCTCGTGTGTTTAAAATAGCTCTGTAGTTGAATGTTGGAAGTGACATGCTATAGACATATTTCAGAAATATTCCCACCGTAAATTCTCATTGAAATCAGGCCAAAGTGCATTGTTGGCTCCTGTCATTGCCTAGTGGCATTTGACCATGTAAGTTATTGAAATTTCCCTGCAACGAAATACTAACTGAAGTATAAAAAGACTTTGTTTTATGTGAAAGCAGGTTCTTTGTGAAAAATATGAAAATGTTAAACGGTAATGCTCAACTGGTGCATGAATGTTCACTCAATAAACAACCAAGTCACAACTTTTTATATAGCTGATAATTTTTAATAAGTCGAATAGATATCTTTAATGTAATAAAGGAAATAATTTTTAAACTAAATCTCTTTAACCACATTTGAATTGAAATTATTATTAACAGACAGTTCCTTACACATCATTCCCATCCGATCTGTTGACTGCCGAAACAAAAAGGGTGTCTCATGCAAAAAAGAAATAAGTGATTCGCACTAAAGAAAAAAGCGAATGATTTTTACAACAAGATTATATACATTAGCAATTTCTTTGGTTGTAATTTTATAGAGCTAAGTATTTGCCACAGAGTGGCTTGTATGTACAGACTTTTCTCTTACAGATGGTCTCATATGTGTTATTTGTGTTTGATGGAAACAATGCAAGAAAATGAAGCCTAAATTGCTCCATTGAATGATGGAACTGATGGGCATAAACAGCACCTCACTTCCACAATTTAATTACGTACCTCTCTTGAATACGCTATGGCATTATGGAAGTGTGGATTATAGCTTAATTGCACTATGGGTAATATTTAGGAATTGTGGCCCCTCTATTTGGATGAGTAAATACGTTCCTCCGTGAGGTTTGTGTGCCTATAAATGAATGGAGTGATGCCTTCATAGGTAGACTAAATTTACATTTACATCCGTATGCTCAATTCACAAGCAATCGTGCAGTGTGTGGTGGAGGGTATTCTGTACCACTACAAGTCATTCCATTTCCTATTCCACTCGCAAATGTAGCGAGGGAAAAAGACTGCCTTTAAGCCTCCTTATGAGCACTAATTTCTCGTATCTTATCTTTGTGGTCCTTAAGCGAAGTGTATGTTGGCGGGGTAGAATCCTTCTGCAATAAGCTTCAATAGTCATTACTCAATAGCGTTCTTTGAACAGAGCATTGCATTCCCTCCAGGGATTCCTATTTGAGTTCTTGAAGCATTCGCCCACTGATATTGTGGGAGGCAATAGGAACTTTTATATAGGGCTCTATTCTGAGGGACCGCGTAGGTCTGCAGACTCCACATTTGGGACATGGCCGTCAGTAGACAGGTGTTTTGTTATGGCTCACTGCGTCAGCCTTTCTGGGATAGTTCGAAAACACATATCAGAACGTTTTGGTTTGCAGGAAGGATGAGAGGAAGTATATTGTTCAACGCCCTGGTATTTACTCCAACGATATTTAAGCGCCCAGCCCTTCTGGAGAGGATAGGACAATTTTTGGGAGTCTGGAATCATTATCAGCTGTCCGGCACAGCGAGCAGTGGACTGTCAGCCAGCAGCAGTACAGCCCATACGAGCGGATGAAGGTTCACATATGGAGGTTCGAGGTGGCAGCTGTTCACATGTGATCCAGTGGCGGAGGCGTTGTGGGAGTGGAGAAGAGAGTGAAACATCCTACACCTCATAGGCTGACAGGTTCAAAAAAAAGTTCAAATGTGTGTGAAATCTTATGGGACTTAACTGCTAAGGTCATCAGTCCCTAAGCTTACACACTACTCAACCTAAAGTATCCTAAGGACCAACACACACACCCATGCCCGAGGGAGGATTCGAACCTCCGCCAGGATCAGCCGCACACGGCTGACAGGTCTCAGCAGGATTAGTTCAGGAACAGTATACTAGAAATCTAAGTGACTTACTTCTACCAATATGACAACGCAACCGAGAGACAGAATGCAGTTAGCATTGGATGTCTTCAGCTAATTGACGATGGTTACCACAGACTTTGGTATGAGAGGAAGTGATGTCGTAGCCTGTGGGAAGCCTCCAGAGCTGTCACAGAAGCTTCTATAATGGTTACTTGGCGAGTATAATCCGACTGCAGCAAAAAAAAATTAATCACTTGCGAAGGGACTCTCATGATTAATTTAATTAATCAATTCGATATTAATGATGTGCCGCTGGGTGGGTGGAAGCGAGGGTGACAGTACCACGAGTATGATTCAAAAGCTGATGAGGTGATAAGGCGTTTTTTAGGAATTTCAATCTCCCATCTACACTGGGAGAGATGATTATCGTAATAAAATCAATTATATTACCGAATTTATGAAGTGATACGTAGTATAAACCTGACATTTACAATTTATCTTTGCTCTTATCTTCAGGGACTTCGAATGTGATGAGACATTTGTTTACTCTAAGAAAGTTCGAAAAGTGAGGAGGCATCTTTGACAGAGGAAGAGCGTGCTTTTAGCACTCCATTATGAGCCAAAAACGAGTTTAATATTTTAGTCCTGTGCTGCAGGATGTGGCAGATATTAAGCTCATAAGAAATGATTTTGCTTCATGATGAGAGAATACTTGGAGGAAATATAGCCTCTGTGACGGTGTTGAACAGGATTTTCACCACATGTAAGGATACTTTAGCGATCTGAAAACCCTTGTATGGTCATTCCTTCGGTCTTCAAAAAGAACTCATATAGAAGGAAGGGATCTACGTTTGTGAGAGAAATTCGAGGTGTATTGACAAAACAACAACCTCATTTAGGATTTTTTAAATTGAGGAGTCTATGTCAGGGATGGTACCGCAGTTAGTCCAAATCACGCCGCATTCTGCCACAGTGAGTGGCAGGAGTGGTTACTGGAGGTTCAGGCGACTGGAAGTCGAGGCTTTAGGCTATCCTGAGCGGTGGTGTCTCGGCTGGCCGGCCCTTCAGGTACACAATACACTAGGTAGATGGTGCTGGACTAGACTGGAAGTGACTGGTATAGTTCTTTTTTCGTCTTGAGACGCCATGTTCTGGTAAGATAATGAGCACTACATTCTTAAAAAATATTGTGCGATATATTTCCCATATTTCTGTTGGCTAGGACGCGACTTACGACTTGTAAATAGGTATACATTTGTTTCATTCCCAAATGATGTTGCCAGAGGAGTCCTGTATATAGGGACAGGGAGCTACAAGAGCCCTCTGCTCATCCCCCATCAGCTCCTTTCCCGGCTCCCCCCCCCCCCTTTTTTATTTTCCCATCATCTGTCCAGTTTCCCCCCACCTGCTCTCGGCTGTGGTATGTCACATTTGCCAACTTTTTAGTGCAGTGTTCCAGTGACTGTTCAGTGTTGTTCGTCTTTCTCGTGTTGCGAACAGAAACCATGCTGTCGCTGGGTGTGAATTTTATGTCTTTTGCGAACAGAAACCAGACTGTCGCCGTGTTTTTTTTTAATTGTCTGTCTATTGTTTTACCTGTCTGCTTTGTATGTATTTCCTTAGCGTCATCATCCCTCTGTTCTTTGTTTTAAGTTCCACGATTTCTTTTCGCCATGTTACTCTTTAGGTCTCCGATTTTATCGCCTGTTTTTATTATTTATTCTCTTCATCTTTGTAAGGAAGTCTGTAGGCTGAAGAGCGGCATAGGCATACTAAGCTGCTGCCAGCCCGCCCCCTTCGGGGGGAATTGAAATTCAATAAAGGAAAAAAAAAAAAAAAAAAACAGGAGCCATCCGCCGGAGATCATCGTCACCAGTTTCCCGTGTGTGTGCCATCGTGTTTGTGTTTAGTGTTCGCCGTCACGCCCCAACACTCGCATGTGCCATCAAAATCATCAGTGTTTGTGCGTCGCATCGACAGTTTGTAGTGTGGCTTTTCGTCGAGAGTGAACGGCTTCGTGTTTTTCATGTTCTGTGTCTACTGTTTTTTACCTGCTGAATTGTTCAATCTCTTTTGTGTCTACTATATGTTTTCTCATTGTTAACTCTGAGGCTGAAGAGCAGTGTAAGGTGCTGCTGCCAGCCTACCTGATGTACAGGTGTTTAACTTACAATAAAGGAAAAAAAAAACAGGAGCCCTCGCCATCTTTTCTTATGCCAGCGTTACTTGGATTTTCGCCCCTCCCAGGTTCTAGAAAGCCCTCCAAATCCTCAAACGTCATTCACTCCGCCTAGCCTTCCGCATCCGCCTCCCGACCCCCACGGGCATCCTCTACTACCTCATCCCCTTTCCCCACCTTCTGTTTTTCCCTGAACACATCCACACCCTGTATATTGTCTGCTGACTCAATCCCACTCACCTCCTGGTGTCTCCCTTCCTCTCCACCCCCAGCCTGTTGCCGTGCCTTTACCGTTGTGTCTGACCCTCTCCCCATCTCCTCATTCTCCACCTCCTTTCCCAACACAACTACCAGCATCTACCCTTCCTGGATGATGAGCTTCGCCCTGACATCAACCTTTCCTACCAACTCTAACCCCACCTTCCTCCTGCCTTCTCCTCAGGGCTCCCTCTCCTGCCTCTCCTCAACAGCTTTCCCCCTCCTACGCCCCCTCCCTCTCCTTTGCTCCCCTTCAGTGTCTCTGCACTCCTTCCTGCCTTCTCTTGCCTCTTTGTCTCCTGCTCTGACTGTCTCCTGCCTCTTGGTGCTCCCTCTGTCCCCCCTTTCCCTTTTCCTCCCCCCCATCCCCTCTACCCTCTTTTTTCCTCCTCTTGGACCTCCAGTCCTTCGGCAGATATCTACCAGCGGTTTTTATTCTTTGTAAGGGGTCTGTCGCTTCCAGTAGTTTTTGATTTAAATGTCTCACTCTGTGTGATTTTTATACTGTGGCTGACTTTTAAATTGTATTTGACTCCAGTGATTGTAAGTACGCAGCGAATTGCCAGATGTGCTCTTTTAGCTTTATATCGACCTTTTAATTGTCCCCAAATGTCCCTGTATTAGTGTATATTTTAACTCCCATCACCTCCATTTACTGTATTTTTATGTCCCCCTTTTTCCCCCATTGTTTATGTAAGAGTTCCACTTGTATTTCTGTTAAAGCGATTTGGGTGAAGAGTGGTGGACTGTGCCGCTGCCAGACCTCCCCTACCCATGTGGGACAGGGGAATGAAATTGCAGTAAAGGGAAAAGAAAACAGAAGCACTGGGTCAGTTGTCGCTGTTCTAATATTATCCTTATGTGCCTCCCAGCAGAAATTTACTTGTAGATCGACAGGATGTTACCGCCCTTTACTTCTTGTCATTATTACCCATCCTTTGATTATATGGCTATTGGCTAGACTGGCTGGAGCAACTCTCTAATGGTAGATTATTGCGAAAATATCCACTCCACAACCAGCAGTGCTCAGTCAATGGCAAGTACCCCTGCTCTACTCAAATTGTTTAAATAAACAATATTCTGCTGTACATGCAAATAAAGCCTTGCATTTGTCCTATCTGGCAGCTGTGCACAGACCCACGTGTTAACTGGGGAAAATCCATAGCATCATCAGGGGGTGGGGGTAATTAATTGGTCAATTAATTAATTTGCACAATTAATTCGATATCAATTTTATATCATAAGTGGTTCAGAACCATTTTTGGTTTCCATGCGTCACGTGTCTCCATGAACTGTCTAGCTATGTTGAGGTACTACCAGGCCAATAAAGATCCCAAGAGAAAACTGTGGGATTAACTCGCACTCAACTCCGTCTCAATGCGAGTGACAAGGATATCAAGGAGCAGTTACAACAACTTTGGGCCAGCTTGTCTCAGAAAACAATGCAAAGGATTTGCAACACCCTTCCCAACCGAAATCATTGTGTGTATGTTGGGCCTCAGACTGCTAAGTTCTTCGTAAATTTTCCTCCATTTTGTAATCACTGTAACATCACATATCCTCTCAACATGTGAAGTTTCATCCCGTTTCCTCCATCCCTTCTGTGTGCTTAACTTGTTTTTCGTCAGGCAATATATATATGAGTATATAGGTTAGGGTTACACAATATGGCTCATATTCAAGCAAAAGTGCACTTATGGTGATGCTGTTGCTAGTAAAGATTTCACCAATGAATGATGGAAAGTGAACACAATGAAACATTTATCGGATATGGGTACCAATCATATTGTTGTTCGTAATTTCCAATGCTTCACAAACGAAGTTGACTGGTGTGTTATTTAACTAGCAGGAATTTCATCTGTGCTATTAGGTCCCACAAAAAAAGACGGAAAGGAGACGGTAGGCATGAAGCATAGAACTAAGGTCAGTGACATAATGGAATAAGAAAATACCTTGAAATGACAGTGGGCTGGGCCATGTCGCTCGAAGAAACGATTGCAGATGGTCAAAACAAATACTAGACTGCAGCTCAATTTACCAAAAAAGACCGAGAGGAAGATTACTGTACAGATGGGACAGAGACTTTAGAAAGACAGCTGGTTTCAATTGGCAAAGGGAAGCTCAAGATCGGCAGAAGCGCAAGAACCTGCTGGGGTCCTATGTTGCTTGCATACCGAAAGAGGCTACATCACAAAGTCGTTGAACTGGCTGATAATGATTGATGATTAGGTTCTACGCCAACTACAATCTCGGAAATAGTGACATATTAAAAAAAAAAAAAACATGATTAGATTGCGCGATTCAGTTTGGTTCCCATGTAATGTCTCCCGTTTGGTTACGACCATCGGCAACAAATTGCCAACAGCGACACGCAAAGGACCGGCCGTGGACAGCGTGCTCATAATGTTCCGGCTGATCAGTGTACATTACTTGTCGAGGGCGCCTAGATACCAGCAGAGGGCTCTTTTTGTTATCTTGTAGGGGCTTTGTAGTCTTTTTGTCTTTGTAAAAGTCCTCCACCTGGAACAACGCAGAGCCTATAACACAATTTATGACTCTCTTCTTTGGATGTCAACGGGAGGCTGCTGCCGTCACACATGAGAGGCCCACGTATAGCTGCTCCAGGTAATATCATCGCTGCTTAGAGATAAAACCTCACAACGTCTGCCGTAATGTCATGTGTGAGAGAGCGAAGTACCGAGCTGTACCCTGATGCTGCTGCTTCACGTAATGTTTAAGGAAAGACAGACATTACCAATAACATTGACACTTTTTATAGCTAGGAAGCTAAGTTTCCGTAGCGTTAAGTGATGCCGTAATAGATTTAAGTTATTTAAATGCTGGTAGTAGAATTTCTGGGAATAAAGCATCAAATTTGTAGTTTTGCTCACTCATTCATTTCTTGCAAATACATATTTACTGATAATAGCTCACAAATTGTAAAATGTCAATTTTACATGTGATAAATATTGATGTTGCCGCAGGGTTAGCCGGTCTAACAAGGGGAGGCCGCCAATTGTGAAATTCAGATTCGATTCATACTGCGCATAATAAAAGCTCATGGCCAGAGGTGTAATGTGGCAAAGCACCAAGATGCACTTCTCAGCCGTTGTCGAGAAAATCGACACTTAAAAGAAACCGTTGTGGTGAAATACTCTCTACGGTTAACAACTTTCTACATCGTCGTGGCGCAGTGGTAAGCGCTTGGGTTCGTAATCCGAAGGTGGCCGGATCGAATCTCGCGCCATGCAATTTTTTTTATTATTAGTTTTTTGTAATTCAAATATATATATATATATATATATATATATATATATATATATATTTATTTATTTACTATTAATGGATTGCTTATGCATGTTGGTGAAGGCGGATCGCTCTCCAATTGTATCGCCTCCATTTTTCCCTTTTTTAACAGGGTGTACCAAAGCTCTCCCGTCCGCACTGATTTTCGACGATGTTATAAGTTGCGCTAGGGACCGAATCTACCTTCTTTCGAAGTTAGCACGCAACTACGCTGTTATGCGGCGGCTCGTTTCGCCCATTCAACATCTGTCCTTCAAGTGTAACGAGCGAGTAACGGAGTTTATATTTCATACCTGCCACAGCAAATTTGTGTTCGTGGGGTCTCTATTGTAATTCGAACATTTGACTTACGCTAAACGTATTCGTTTCGGAATATCGTTTCTACGTCTTCCGTTAACTATACGTGGATAACATTATGAAGATAATTAATAACATTTGTGAAATACAACTTTGTTTGCGGAAAACATAATGATGTTCGAAGTTGCCACTTTTTCCACGACAAATGACTTTCAACAACTTATTATATGCATAATTGTTGCAACTGATTGCCGGGAATTTACAAAAAACAAATACTAAAAGAAAAGGTTGCATGGCGCGAGATTCGATACGGCGACCTTCGGATTACGAACCCGAGCGCTTACCGCTGCGCCACGACGCTGCAGAAAATTATTAATCGTAGAGAGTATTTCACCGCAACGGTTTCTTTTAACTGTCGATTTTCTCGACAACGGCTGAGAAGTGCATCTTGGTGCTTTGCCACATTACACCTCTGGCCATGAGCTTTTATAATGCGCAGTATGAATCGAATCTGAATTTCACAATTGGCTGCCTCCCCTTGTAAGAGAAACATAACAAGACTGTGGATTGATGTTCCATGGGGCACTTGTAGCAGCGGGCACAGGTTAAGTACGAGGGTAACCCCAAAACTAAGGTCTCGTATTTTTTTATAAGTACACAACACTATTTGTGTGGCAGTTGGTCACACTGTTATGAAGAGTGCTTCACGCGGTGTGTATAAACATGCGCACGCCGCGCTGAGGCGCTCTGTCTTGGCCTGGCAGCCGTTGAGAACGAAGCTCCCGTTGGATGTTACCGCCAAGTGCGAATTGCGCGTAGTTATTCGGTTTCTGAACGCAAAGGACACTGCGCCGAGTGAAATCCATAGCCAATTGACGGAAGTGTATGGTGAGTCGCGCATGGATGTCAAAAATGTTCGTAAGTGGTGTAGAGAGTTTGCAGATGGTCGGACCGAAATTCACAACGAACAAAGGAGCGAGAGACCGTCACTTTCTGAGGAGACAGTGTTGAAGGTTGAGCAAAGCATGCGTGAAGATCGGCGGATCCCCCTGGATGATCTCTGCATGTTGGTTCCTGAGGTTTCCCGAAGCACCGCTCACAGAAGTTTAACGGAAACATTGAAATACCGGAAGGTGTGCGCAAGATGGGTGCCACGTATGCTGACTGAGGACCACATGCGGCAACGAGTTCATGCTTCCCGCGCATTTCTTCACCGCCTTGCAGCCGAACAGGACAACTTTCTGGATTCAATTGTCACGGGTGAGGAAACCTGGGCATACCACTTTTCCCGGAAAGCGATTCAGCTCCGACGACGAGGTGAAAGATGAGGTTCATAACTTGCTGAACAGCATGGCGGCGAGCTGTTATGACATGGGCATACAAAAACTGCCACAGCGTCTACAAAACTGCATCGACAGAAATGGTGATTATGTCGAAAAATAGCTAAATGTTCAAGCTGTAAGCTGATGTAAACCATTGTAGAAATAAACAGGTCTATGTACTTATAAAAAAATAGGAGACCTTACTTTTGGGATTACCCTCGTATCAGATGAGAGTCACTCATAGAGCTGTAGATAACGCAGTCGAGGGAAGAGAATCGTGGAACATGGATAAAAGATTTGAGCCCTTTAGGTATAATTATAAATGGCGTATTCTGACTTACATCCTCAGAAAACACATTTCAGATTCCGGTTAGCACAACCTAACTTGTTACATTAAATGGGAGAAGAGTCTAAACCAGTTATTGAGAAAAGCAGAGTACAAAAACTCGTTTGAATCTACACTGGTAGAAAAGTCAAGTAGAAAGAAAAGAGTCCTCCGGTAGCAAATATGGGAGGAGTGAAAGCCAAATACTACAGGAAAGGCTAGGTGTAGATCAGCATGTTAGAAGCAGTTTGAAACGTAATGCCAAACGTAGCGAAATGGCAGAGGATATACGAAATCTGTGCAGAGATTTTGATGAAGAAGATCAGATACTTATACTAGGAAGAGCAGGAAACAGCCTAGCTAGCAACTTAAGAGTAAAGTACTGCAGCGACGTGGAGGAAATAGGAGCTGCAACGGACATAGTCGTGTGGGTTTGTGGAGGTTTTGTAGCGCCACGACCAGCCCTGGGTTAATGCAGCTGTCAGCCATGTAAACAAATGCTGAATGGATTGTTTTTGACTAAAAAGAAATCTTACATCTGTGCTGTTCCTGTTGCTGTAGTTGGGAGACACGGATACAAAAGTCGTAGAAGCAGAGCCTAGACCAGTTTTTGAGCAGAGTAGAGTACACCAGACTCGTTGAAATAACTGTAATGGTAGGAAGTGGGAAGGGCAGCTTAGCTGAGCATCTTGCAGAAAGTGTAAGAGGGGAGGATGGGGGCATATGCAGAAAGGATAAAATTCCTGTGGTTATTGGAATCATAGGGACACACTTTTTAGGTTAGGCTCATGTTATATACATGCAGTCTTGCAAGATATTAGAACAGAACAGGACCATAAAATATGTAACAGTTCCCAAAAAAGGAAAATTTGTTTATCAGAACACTGAGGGCTGAAAAACAATGAAGATGAGCCTCTTGTTTACCTAGCAGATGTGTGAAATTCTGAAGTGATAGATGTTCTGAGTATCTCTGAACACCATCTAACCACAAGGATAGAGAATTCAGTTATCATAGACAGGTATTATAGACTGGCATGATTTTTGTATACACATAAAACGGAACAGGAGAAGTTGCTATCTAAGTAGCGTAGGACACAAAGTCAAAAACATTTAAACAAGCTGTTTTTGTGTAGATCAGAAGCTAGAAGCATGTGCTTGTGAACTGTTACTGCAGAACACTGACCTTGTAATTGTGCGAGGGGCGTTCGATAAGTACCGCAACATTTTTTTCTGAACGCAAGTTGGTTTTATTCATAATTCCAATACACCATATTATTTCCCACTCTTTTGGTTTCAAAACCCTATTTCTCAACACGATCTCCGTTCAACGCGACGGCCTTACGCCAACTTACTGAGAGGGCATAAAGACCCGCATGCTATCACTCTACTGCTCTACGTCGGAGGTGCGACGTCTCGACTACAGGGTGGATGAAGGAGAACACTCCAATGAAGTTTCGTGCGCTCCTCTCTGGTTCGCGGACTTGTGTGAGGCCTTGCTTTGTCATGGGGAAGGGAAAGTTCGTTTGCATTCCCGTGGCGACGAATAAGCTGAAGTCGTTTCCTCAATTTCCTGGGGTTATCACAATACACTTTCGAGTTGATCGTTGCACCACGATGGAGGAAATCAGTCAGAAGAATCAGAGTCCCTGAAGACCGTCACCAAGGCTTTACCGGCTGAGGGCGCGACTTTCAACTTTTCCTTCGGAGGAGAGGCGGTGTGGCGCCACATCCGGTTCGAAGTGACGACCCCATGAAACTTTCTTACAGTTAAAATTGTGTGCAGGACCGAGTCTCGAACTCAGGACCTTTTCCATATAAAAAGGAGGGAGGAACCTACATTTTGTGTCACAAAAATTGTTCAAAGGGCTCTAAGCACTATGGGACTTAACATTTGAGGTCATCAGTCCGCTATACTTAAACTTACTTAAACCTAACTAACCTGATATCACACACATCCATGCCCGAGGCAGGATTCGAACCTGCGACCGTAAGGCAGTGCGGTTCCGGACTTAAGCACCTAGAACCGGTCGGCCACAGCGGCCGGCTTTCATGTGACAAATTCGGGGTATATGGACAGCATCGTCCCTATCTCGAACAGACTAAAGTGGATTTTTTTTTTTTTAATTGGGGAGTCTATGTCAGAGATACAGTTAGAACTTCACTTCCCAGCTGCGCCTCCTTGTCTCACAGTGTGCTGCGGCTCAGCCTCTCGCGACCTTTGGATGCAAAGAAACTCCCTAACATGTCGGTTTTTCAGGTACACCATACACTCGTAGACGGCGCTGGGCTAGACTGGAGGTGACTGGCCAATTTTTCATCTTGTGATGCCGCGTTCAAGTAAGGTTATGAGCACTACACTCATAGACGATATATTTTCCACGTTTCTGGTATCTAGGATGTGATTTGCAACTCGTAAATATGTATAAGTGTGCTATTGCTACAGGACTCTTGTATATAGGGGCAGAGATTTATGCCAGCACTGGAATAGTGGGTCACTGTCCTAATAATCACTTGTAGATGGGCAGGACGCCACTCCCGTGCACTTCAGTGGTAGTTTGCTGTCCTATTACTATGACGCATCCTTCCTTCCCACGTAGGGCTATTGGCTGGATTGGCTGGAGCAACTCTCAACTACAAGACTAACGCCGAAAATATCCTCTCTACGTCCAGCAGTTACTGATGAGACTGGCTAGAGCCTCTCTCCAACGCTCGATCAATGGCAGCTACCCCAGTTGGGACTCCCGTGCTTCACATTCAGAAGAAAAAAATTGAATTTTCCCGCTGATTTTTGAACTTCCTGCCAGTTATGAATTTCTCGCCAATAGCAGGAGGGGAGAGTGTAGAATTTCTTGGGCCGTGACAGTGCCAGTATCCCAAAGATGATGAAATAGAGAGAGTACACTACATCCTTCCACACCAGCTATATGAAAATTGAATTTTTATAAATAATGAATATACTACTACTACTACTACTACTACAATTATTGTTATTACTATTATTTCCTCAGCAGTGCGATGTAATTAGCATTTTAATTTACCGCCAAATTCGAATTTACCATGAAAACTTTAATTTCCGATTTTCAAATTTCCCGGCGATTTTTGAATTTACAAGCTGTAGCTTGTCTACTGAAATCTAAAAAAAGACTCGTCGCTCGGACTCAACCACTGGAGAGAGCACAGGAGTCCAACTGCTTCACCAGATGGAAGAGTAAGCCACCGCTTATATCCTTGGAAAATGCGAAGGAAGAGCTAGGCCCAGGAAACGATCTGCCCTACTCTGTTTGACATCACTCAATCGTCTTAGGGTGGGCATCCCCCTTTGCAAGACCAACATGCAATAATGGAAATCCTTACTGCTGATGGAGGCATTGCGACGTATCATGGTAGATTCTTCCCGTTTGTTATGCCCTTTATACCCCAAAAAATAACAAAATGTTTTGTTGCTTAATCTTTATCTTACTTTCTATACATTTATCTACTGGCATGTGACTGTTACATGAAAATCTCAAGATATTACTCAGATTTAATTTCACTTGAAATTAAAGTTCAGATTTTCGTTTTGGTTGTTCTGTTTACAATGACGTAATTAGTTTCCATTAGGGCGCTCATAACAGGAAAAAATAATTAAATGATGTCAGTACTTACAACGTTACGCCGTTTCAGAATCTGCTGAAGTGTAAAAGAATTTGTCGCTGTTCGTAACAACAGCTAATATTGCGAGTAGTTCATTGGACGAGGGTGTAAATTCAGCTACGTACAAATACGTATCTTCTTGAAACTTTCTACGAGATTAAAACTGTATGCCGGACCGAGACTCGATCTCAGGGCCTTTGCCCAAAGGTCCCGAGTTCGAGTCTCGGTCCGGCACATAGTTTTAATCTGCCAGGAAGTTACATATAAGCGCACACTTCGCTGCAGAGTGAAAATCTCATTTCTGGTGGTATCTTCTTGTTTTCTTCTTTGCTGCAACATTTCACTCTCGTAGATAATCTGAAATTCTTCCGATCTGCAGACTTTACATGTGGCATGCATAATAATGAAGCCTACACACGCACCATTATTATTTACTACCAAATTGTTAGGACCGACGACAAACATAGATTCCGCCTCAAAATCTGATGGAAGACTGACCTCCTCGCTAAAAATCCGCTACTAGTTAAAGTAAACATTAAAATGGATTAATTGTTATAAACAGACTTTAAGTGGACTGCAATTAAAGATTATGCATTGAGTTGATAATTCGGATGGCAAATTACCTCTAATTTACAGTTACATGCGTTTAAATACGAAGGTCACACTAACGTTTATGTTTTTATATTGAAATACGAGATGTTCAGTTTAACAACAATTCAGTTACTTCTTTCTTTACTTACGCACAAACTAATTAATAAAAATAATACAATATATTGAGAGATGATATTAAATATAGAATTTTGTTATGTAGGAAAAACTTATGTATTTGGCTTGATTATCAGAGAGTTTGATTTGTTCGCATTTCCTAATAATGCCCTCACCATGCATTGTACAGTTTAAACATACTGACTTGTTTCTGTTGCTTTGAACACAAGAAAAGTTTACGAATATTCAATATAAATACATTTTGGTTAACACTACATTGAAATACAACGGTATAATGTTCGAAAAATTACATTGCATCACTCATTGTGTGTTATTACATTCTCGCGAATTACAAAAGGGCCAGATAATCTTATTCATTTCTACCAATGTCAGCAGCACATTTCAATACGTAGAACATCATTACGTAGTTATTATTTCCACAATATTTCCCTAAGGTGATATTAACGATGTTTGGTTGTTTTGTGTTATTGTCTTTTAGTATTGTTTGCATCTACAGTATTTCCTGATAAATTCAATACATATACACCTATATCAGTATCTGGACATCAGTGTATAGTAAACGAATATTCTACATGTGGCTTTGGATAGGCTTGAAATCAAAGCTGTTACGCTTCATACTACACTTCACAACACGCAAAATCATATGAGCTGATCAGTATATTTGAGGAAAGTGACCTACACCATTCGAAAGCTGAGTATTCCAGCTTCCCAGTAACGTATCTTAAATTACCTGAAACTTATTTTCTTTCTAAATAATTAACCTTGAAGTTCAAAGACAATACCAGTTTTCATTGCAGAGTTTGCCCTAACCCAGTGGTCATCAAGCTTATTTTCACAAGAGCCAGTACTGACATTGTGGGGTGACTAACCTACATACGCTAATCAGCCAGAACGTTATGATCACCGACCAACTATGAATATCAACCGGTCTACACGATAGCAGCATCACCTGGCTAGGAGTAACTGCTAGTATCAGGGAGCATGCTGCCTGCGTGCAGAATGGGGAAGGCGCGCGATCTGTCTTAGTTTGACAGAGGGCAGATTGTGGAGGCCCGGAAGCTCTGCACGAGCATTTCGGAAACTGCACGACTTGTCGAGAGTTTGAGATATGCTGTGGTGAGTGTCTTCAACAAGTGGCGAACCCAAGGTGAAACCACATCCAGACGTCATGCGGTTGGCTGGCCACCCCTCGGACGTCGTAGGCTGGGCAGACTGGTAAAACAGAACAGGCGGCGAACTGTGGCAGAACTAATATTAGACTTTAATACTGGTCAGAGTACAAGTGTGTCTGAACACACAGTGCACCGAACACTCCTAACGATGGACCGACGACGCAATCATGTGCCAATGTTAACACCACGATATCGGCAACTATGACTGAAATGGACACATGACCATCGGCACTCGACGCTGGCGCAGCGCTAGAGCATTGCATACCTTCTTCAGCATTCCGATGGGTGTGCGCGAATCTGACGTCTTTCAGGTGAAGAGCTCCTTGACGCCTGTACTGTGGGTCAGAGACAAGCTGGTGGCAGCTCCATTATGCTCTGGGGACCATTCATGTGAGCATCCATGGGATCAGTGGAGTTCGTACAAGACACCATAACGGCAAAAGTGTATCGTACACTGGTTGCAGACCACATACACCCGTTCAAGGCGATCATGTTTCCCCATAGCAGTCGCATTTTTCCACAAGGTAATGTGCTATGTCACAAGACCAGGCGTGTGATGAAGTGGCTCGAGGAACACAGCGGCGAATGCCAGTTGATGTAGTGGCCCCCCAAATTGCCAGATCTGAACCCGATCAAGCATATCTGGGATGTGACTGGACGTGGTGTCAGAGCTCATCGTCCCTTCCCCGGAATTTCCGGAAAGTAGGTGAACTGTGTACGCAAATGTAATGCCATCTCACTCCAGCGACCTACAAAGGCCTCACTGCTTCCATGCCAAGATGTGTCGCCGCTGTTATCCGTGCCAAAGGTGGACATACCGGCTATTTGTTAGATGGTTATAATGTTCTCGCTGATCAGTGTAAATTAGATCGTTATGTGCCCCAAACAGAGCAACGTGGTACGTTTGCTGCCAGCGCAGAATTATTGACCGTTAAGTCAGCACCATTCGGAACACTTTGTGTGGAATGATTCAAATTGCTACCCCCATCAGTGACCCCCAAGTTGTGTCATTGTAATTACCTGATGAAGTGTTGTGTTGCCTGTGTGAGTGGTTAAAAAAAATGGTTCAAATGGCTCTGAGCACTATGGGACTTAACACCTGAGGTCATCAGTCTCCTAGAACTTAGAACCACTTAAACCTAACTAACCTAAGGACATCACACACAGGATTCGAACCTGCGACCGTAGCGGTCACGTGGTTCCAGACTGAAGCGCCTAGAGCCGCTCGGCCACTGCGGCTGGCCCTGTGTGAGTGGATGAGTAATTGAGTAATAACTGTAACTGTACTTATATTTAATGGGACACTGTCACATATTATTACTAAATGCTGTGTATATCAGTTTTCTTCTACTCACTGCATCGTATTACAACAACCTCAATTCAATTTCATATTCCTTCCAACAAATAAGTACAACATTTGAAGATGACTGTCTCTGTAACATGTGTTATTAAATCTGTGTTACTTCTGTGTCAAGATTTATAACGTAGAAGCTGATGGGTACAAGTTGAGCATGCCCGTGAATGTCACTACTGTAGGACAAACAATAGAACATTCCCCCTCTCACGTCCTTTTACTACGCAGTGGACCCGCTGTTTACCCCTCTTCCCCTGTGTTCAGTGGCAAAGGACTCTTTAGACGCTCAGATATTTGCACAAACGTATCTGTATAGACAGTTTTTACGCACACAAATCTTTGAATGTGAATAAACTGCAGACTGAAAGATTTTTCTGTGTTGCTGTGTTCTGCCTGTGTGCTGAGCAGATGTGCGTGTGGGATGAAGTGATGAAGTACAGTACTTCATACATAGCTGATGGTGATATCACAGCAGAAAATTTCTGATAAGCAGAGCTTCTGCCAGCTGCCAAGTACCACAAAGTTACTGTAAGTCTTTCATAAGCACTTAGTTATTTCATTTCAGTGTCATTTCTCCGTACATACGGTGTAAGATACTGAAACAACACGAGGAATGACTCTTCGTCCCAGGTAGTTACGAGTCCGCTTTTTGCAGTTTTTAGCTCCTTCTAAAGATTAACATGCGAAAGGATTACACGTTTTAGAAGTCACTCTTTCGTCCATCTTCTCCATGCTGACGTTTTATACACTACTGGCTATTAAAATTGCTACACCACGAAGATGACGTGCTACAGATGCGAAATTTAACCAGCAGGAAGAAGGTGCTGTGATATGCAAATGATTAGCTTTTCAGAGCATTCACACAAGGTTGGCGCTGGTGGCGACACCTACAACGTGCTGACATGAGGAAAGTTTCCAAACGATTTCTCATACACAAACAGCAGTTGACCGGCGTTGACTGGTTAAACGTTGTTGTGATGCCTCGTGTAAGGAGGAGAAATGCGTACCATCACGTTTCCGACTTTGATAAAGGTCGGATTGTAGCCTATCACGATCGCGGTTTATCGTATCGCGACTTTGCTGCTCGCGTTGGTCGAGATCCACTGACTGTTAGCAGAATATGGAATCGGTGGGTTCAGGAGGGTAATACGGAACGCCGTGCTGGATCCCAAAGGCCTCGTATCACTAGCAGTCGAGATGACAGGCATCTTACCTGCATGGGTGCACGAATGGTGCACGAATGGCAAAACGTCATTTTTTCGGATGAATCCAGGTTCTGTTTACAGCATCATGATGGTCGCATCCGTGTTTGGCGACATCGCTGTGAACGCACATTGGAAGCGTCTATTCGTTATCGCCATACTGGCATATCAGCGGGCGTGATGGTATGGGGTGCCACTGGTTACACGTCTCGGTAGCCTCTTGTTCGTATTGACGGCACTTTGAACAGTGGACGTTACATTTCAGATGTGTTACGACCCGTGGCTCTACCCTTCATTCGATCCCTGCGAAACCCTACATTTCAGCAGGATACTGCACGACCGCATGTTGCAGGTCCTGTACGGGCCTTCCTGCATACAGAAAATGTTCGACTGTGGCCCTGGCCAGCACATTCTCCAGATATCTCACCAATTGGAAACGTCCGGTCAATGGTAGGCGAGCAACTGGCTCGTCTCAATACGCCAGTCGCTACTCTTGATGAACTGTGGTATCGTGTTGAAGCTGCATTGGCAGCTGTACCTATGCATGCCATGCAAGCTCTGTTTGACTCAATGCCCAGGCGTACCAAGGCCGTTATTACGGCCAGAGGTGGTTATTCGGGGTGCTGATTTCTCAGGATCTGTGCACCGAAATTGCGTGAATATGTAATCACATGTCAGTTCTAGTATAATATATTTGTCCAATGAATACCCGTTTATTATCTGCATTTCTTCTTAGTGTAGCAATTTTAATGGCCAGTAGTGTAGCTTCCAAAGTAATAGCAGTAGACTAAAAGAATTATCTTAGAAGCAAATTTACTCTGCACTCGATCTACTACTTCAGGATAGGGCCACTGGCTTCCCCACTGCATTCCCCCCCCCCCCCCAATGAAAATCTGTAGTAGAAACAAGTTAATAGAGGAGCAGGAGCGTAAGATCTGTGCCCTTCAGGTGCAGTTACAACGCGCAAAGGAGGAACTAGATAGGTTGAGGAGGGTGAAGGGTGGTGGGGAATGGGAACTGACAGTTGGCAAGAAGGTAGCTAGGAAGAGGAGGTATTCAGACAGTTTTACTTTGCATACATGCAATAGATACGACCAACTGTCAGAGTTGAGTGGAGAGGAGCCTCGTGTAGCCGTAGATGTAGGTAACTTGCAGCAGTCCTCAGCAATTAGGAGGCCTAGGTTAGTTGCAAAGTCTAGCAGAAGCAAGGTTCTGCTGCTAGGTAGTTCCCACGGTAGAGGTGTGGGCCAGCAGTTGCAGGAAGTGCTTGGGAGTGAGTACCAGATCACCAGCATTGTGAAGCCTAGTGCAGGGTTGGCTCAGGTGACTGAAAGCATAGGGGAGTTATGTAAGAATTTTACGAAAGAGGATCAGGTAGTGATAGTGGGTGGAGCAGGGAGCAGTCTCGATAGGGACGGGGAATATGATTTCAGTGGTGACTTGGTTAAGATAGCCACTCAAACTGGTGGTACTAATGTGCATTTCGTGCAACTGTTTCAGCGTCATGATCGGCCTCACCTTAATGCGGCTGTTAGGTGCGTTAATGTGGGGCTGGGGAGGGCAGTGATGGCGGAGGGCATGGATCACATCTCAGTGGTGCCAGTTGGGTCTATCAGTAGATGGGGTTTCACTAGGCATGGCCTGCACCTCCATAGGTATGGGAAGGGGAGGCTGGCTAAGCTTATAGGTGACAGTGTAGTGGGTGGTGGTGGTAATGGTGTCACTCATGGAAAAATTCCTATAGTAGTTGGTGTTAGAGCTGCACCTTTATTAGACTGAAGTCAGCTGATAGGTATACCTGCTTAAAGGTAGTGCCTCTAACTAAGGGCTCACCTCCAGAGGATGTAATGTTTCCAAGTAGAGAAGGAATTAGCATATTTCATCAAAATATAAGAGGTATTAGAGATAAAGATAGTGAACTGCTAATAGATGCTAACTCTGAAATTATTGGTATATCTGAGCACCACTTAAATAATTTGATAATTCAAAGGCTTCCTTTACCAGGCTACAGATTAGCTGGCTGTTTCTCAAGGAGTTCCTTGCGGGGTGGGGGAGTGGCTTTGTACGTAAAAAACAGTATTTCATTTGAGTCCATAGACGTATCACGACACTGCACTGAACAGATATTTGAAAGTTGTGCAGCATTAGCTGAATTTAGTGAAACTAACCTTCTAATTGCTGTTGTTTATAGGTCCCCTAACTCTGACTTTAGAGTATTTTTGCTTAAGCTAGAGAGGGTTCTTGATTCACTTTGTAGGAAGTACCAGAAAGTAGTTCTATGTGGTGACTTCAGTATTAATTTTGTACATGATTGTGCAAGAAAAAGGATGTTGGTAGATCTCCTAAATTCATATGATCTGATGCAAACTGTGTTTTTTCCAACTAGGGTGCAGGGGAACAGTAGCACAGTCATAGACAATATTTTTATTCATTCTTCATTACTAGATGGGCATTCTGTTAGTAAAAGGGTGAATGGCCTTTCAGACCATGATGCACAAATTTTAACACTAAAAGGTTTTTGTACTCTAACCAATGTTGTATTTAATTACTAACTACGTAGGAAAGTTAATCCAACAGCAATAGAGAGTTTTTCAAAACTTGTCAAGGAACAAGAGCGGCAAGATGTTTATAGTGCCGATAATATAGATGATAAATACAATCCTTTCCATAACACATTTCTCATGCTCTTTGAGAGTTGCTTTCCATTAGAACATTCTAAACGGGGTACTAGCATTAATGGACAGCCCGGTTGGCTGACTAGTGGGATAAGGATATCATGTAGAACAAAGTGGGAATTATATCAAAATGTTAGAAGTAGTCACAATCAAGCTACAGTAGCCCATTACAAACAGTATTGTAAGGTGCTTAAAAATGTTATTAGCAAGGCAAAAAGTATGTGGTATGCAAATGGAATAGCTAATTCACAGGATAAAATTAAAGCCATATGGTCAGTTGTGAAGGAAGTGTCTGGTCACCAGCACAAGGTTGACGATATAAAGTCAGTTTTCAGTAATAATGTTTCTGTTGCTGATAAATCAGATATATGTACAGTATTTAACAACCATTTTCTGAGCATTGCTGGTGAATTAAATAAAAATTTAATATCTACAGGAAATCATATAAATTTCTTAGCAAATGCCTTTCCGAGATTGACGTCTGAAATACTCCTCTGTGATACAGACAAGAGGGAGATTGAGACAATAATCAAATCACTGAAGACTAAGGACTCTCACAGTTATGATGGAGTGTCTAGTAGAATATTAAAGTACTGTGCTGCACATGTTAGCCCTGTATTTAGCCATATTTGTAATTTTTACTTTAGGAATGGTCAGTTTCCTGAGCGATTAAAGTACTCAGTAGTAAAGCCGCTTTATAAAAAGGGAGAAAGGGATAATGTAGATAATTTTAGGCCTATTTCTATGCCGTCAGTGTTTGCAAAGGTTATCGACAAGGCTGTGTATGTAAGGTTGATTGATCATTTTATATCACACGATTTGCTATCAAGTGTACAGTTCGGCTTTAGAAGTCGTTTGACAACTGAAAATGCTATATTCTCTTTTCTCTGTGAGGTACTGGATGGGCTAAACAAAAAGTTTCGAACGCTTGGCGTATTTTTTGATTTAGCAAAGGCATTTGACTGTGTTGATCACACAATATTGCTTCAGAAGTTGGACCATTACGGAATAAGGGGAGTAGCTCACAATTGGTTCACCTCTTACTTTAGCAACAGGCAGCAAAAGGTCATTATTCACAATGTTGATAACGGCTGTGATGTGGGATCTGAGTGGGGTACTGTCAAGTGGGGGGTGCCGCAGGAATCAGTGTTGGGGCCGCTCCTGTTCCTTATTTATATAAATGATATGCCCTCTATTATTATGGGTAACTCTAAAATATTTCTGTTTGCTGATGACACTAGCTTGGTAGTAAAGGATGTTGTGTGCAACATTGACTCGGTTTCGAGTAGAGCAGTACATGACTTCAGTTCATGGCTTGTAGAAAATAAACTAACGTTAAATCACAGTAAGACTCAGTTTTTACAGTTCCTAACACACAATTCAATAAAACCTGACGTTTTAATCTCACAGAACGGGCATATGATCAGTGAAACTGAACAGTCCAAATTCCTAGGTGTTTGGATAGATAGTAAGCTGTCGTGGAAAGCCCACGTTCAGGATCTTGTTCAAAGACTTAATACTGCCATTTTCACTATTCGAACAGTATCAAAAGCGAGTGATACTTCGACACGTAAATCAGTCTACTTTGCTTATTTTCATTCACTTACGTCGTATGGTATTATGTTTTGGGGTAACTCTTCCCATTCTAGAAGGATATTTTTGTCTCAGAAATGGGCAGTTCGGGCAATAAGTAGTGTGAGTTCACGAACCTCTTGTCGACCTCTTTTCACGAGTCTGGGTATTTTGACATTGGCCTCTCAATATGTATATTCCTTATTGTCGTTTCTTGTTACCAATATTAGTTTATTTCCAAGAATAAGCAGCTTTCACTCGGTTAATACTCGGCAGAAATCAAACCTCCATTTGGATCGGACTTCCTTAACTCTTGTGCAAAAAGGTGTGCAGTATAGTGCTGCATCCATTTTCAATAGGCTGCCACTCGAATTCAAAAATCTTAGCAGTAATCCACGAGCTTTCAAATCGAAACTGAAGAGTTTCCTCATGGGTCACTCCTTCTATTCTGTCGAGGAGTTCCTTCAAAAATCAAGATGATTCTCGTTGTATTGCTGATAGCGTTTGCTTAAACTTATGGACTGATTTTCTTTGAGGTTCATGAACATTTATTTTTATCTGTTATTACTTTTTATGTTGCAAATTCATGTACTGACACGTTCCATGACCTTGGAGATTTGCTCCTCAATTTGGTCCTACGGAACTTGACATTTAAATAAATAAATAAATAAGGGCGAAATCTGCATTGTTTCCGGAAGGTGTAAATGTGAATTTAATACTGCAAGCCCCTCATTGCAAACTTGGTCTGTTCATACAAACCTGAGAGGGTAAGTGCCCTTTACTTAGCTCATCAAATTCAAAACATCAATTAAAATTAAATTCATCTTACTATTGTCCCTGTAAGTATTTTTGTTTGTTGCTGAGCTAGAAAACTACGCTCTTGAAAAATTATTAACCTTATTTGACGTTTTAGGATTCGGCTGTTAGTTGCTGGATGCATATTGTTATAAAACACTGAGAACTTGATTCAGTCTGCATGCGGTCCACGGGCCTCAGTTTGACGACCACTGCCGTAACCACTGTAAGAGCTCGCGCAGGGTACAGTGACCGATGCGCAGGGTCCGGTTTCCGTCCAGTGCTCTGGGTGAGTTCATTCGTTTGTTGGGAAGGGTAGGCCGACAACTGTCTTCCATCTTTCTGCCGGTCAGTGATGGCAGAATCGAGGCGCACGCCTTGCAATCTTTCTCAAACGATTTTACAGAAACTATTCAGTAAAAAATTTCATTTTTGCTTTACTTATAGCTTTATACGTAAAGTTGATGATGATGGCCGGCCGAAGTGGCCGTGCGGTTAAAGGCGCTGCAGTCTGGAACCGCAAGACCGCTACGGTCGCAGGTTCGAATCCTGCCTCGGGCATGGATGTTTGTGATGTCCTTAGGTTAGTTAGGTTTAACTAGTTCTAAGTTCTAGGGGACTAATGACCTCAGCAGTTGAGTCCCATAGTGCTCAGAGCCATTTTTGATGATGATGTGCCCATCATTTAGTTAATGGTCACAGTTATTGTGATATTTACTTGGAAGTAAGACACTGCGCGAAATTCGGAAATGTTTGCAATGAGAAATAGGTGTCGCCATGATTTTGCGTTTGTTGCATATTACATAATACGTTGTGGTGTATGAATTTTAGCGAACGTATTGAATTTCTCTTTAGAATTGGGTAGAGGTATCTGTCTGGCACCAATCTCGAGAAAATTGATCTGATGTAGCACACTCTGCGACCGCGCCACGCCAGCGTTAAGGCCTGCGTGAAATACAACGTTCCTCATATTTCATAAACCGTTTCAGAAATCGAAATGAGATTTTGGTAAATGATAACACGCAAATAGGAGAGCATTTTACCATATGGTTATTCCGCAAAATTTCATTACCTACCGTGTTATTCCGCTAACTACAGACTTCGTCGATGAAAGAATGCAATTTTTAGGGGCCATCGATACCTTGTGAAACGTAATATGCTTTGGGTTTTGGAGCAACATAAGTGAAGACATTACACGTTTTTTTGTACCAAGAACGTGCTTTTTCGTAATATGATGGCCTTACCTTTCCACAGCTGCTCACTTAATAAAACTAAAGAAACCAATGTTTCAGAATTCTCCCGCAACTGCGACTGCACAACATAGCGAAGTGAGACTGTGTAAACTCCGCTGAGTTTTGCCAAGAGAAGCAAATTTTAAAATGGCAACCAGAGAAATGTCTAGATTTTACTCTCACTCATGACGCTTCTCTGAAAGTCATCATTTAGTTAATGGTCACAGTTATTGTGATATTTCCGTGGAAGTAAGACACTGCGCGAAATTCGGAAATGTTTGCAATGAGAAGTAGGTGTCGCCATGATTTTGCGTTTGTTGTATATTGTGGAATTCCACCGAAAATGCAGCGATTTATTATCGTCTACGTTGCTAGTCATTTGCGAAAATGCAGCGATTTATTATCGTCTACGTTGTTAGTCATTTGCAAATGACTAGCAACGTAGACGATAATAAATCGCTGCATTTTCCGTGGAATTCTTTTTAGATACTAACCAACAGAAATGACTGAAGATCTTTTTGAAGGGTTGCCATGCAAGTGTGAGCTTGGAAGGGCTCCACTTAATGTTTACAAAAAATTTAGGCGTATGCTTCAGTTTAGAATGGCAGTTCCGCTCCGGCGTTTCCCCTACATCTGCCCGTAACCCCCATCATTACCAGTTTCCCCATGCGTGCCCTGCCATCTGCGCACCTTCTGTCTACGGCATTTTGAGCGGGTTATAGATACTGACTTTCCGTTACTTACTTTTATTACTTTCATTTTTCCGTACAAAATGACATACGGCACTGAGTAGTTAACTCACTATAACTTGATGTAATGTACCCTAATCTGCAGTCTGACGCTTATACATGTAATTACGGGGATTCATAACGCATAAGAATAACCGTGTCCATGTATTTTTCTAAATTTCTAACTAGTGACTTTTCTACAGGGTGTCACACTTGAAACTGGTACGCCTCACAACTCAAATCCAAGTAACAATGTACTAGCTGAAGAGGAATCCATAATAGTAACGTTAAAAACATGTAGCTACCTGTTTGTAAGAGATGCTGGAAGTGGCAGCCATGTGCATCCAGGCATCGTCGACTTCACGTGATAACATCACCAGCAACACGCTGTAATTGTGCAGGCATGATGGTGTTAATTTCTCTAGTAATGTTCCGTTTAAGATCGTTTGTTGTGCGAGGACTGCAACCATACACTTTGCCTTTTAGAATTCCCCATAAATAAAAATCACACGATGTTAAGTCCAGAGACATTGGGGACCAGAGGCCTCCAGTGACAAGTCTGTCTTCAGGGAAGTCTTTGGTGATGGGGGCCATACTTTGGTTGGATGTTGAGCGGTTGCTCCATCTTGTTGGAATATTGCATACAGCTCCTCTGGATCGGTTAACTGTGTACAGAAAGAGTCAAAGATCTTTAGATATCTCGCACTGTTTGCGGTGTAACTGAAAAATATGGACCAATAACGCACATATTAGACAACGCACACCAAACACCTGTCTTCTCTGAGTGGAGAGGTTCTTCATACAGAATATGTGGGTTGTCCTGCGACCTGCAATTCTGGAAGTTAACATAACCTGACAAATGAGACAAGACATCATACGACATAAAGTAGAGCAAGGGGTCCAAATAACCGCCATTTACAATAATGATCTCTTTTTTTTTTCCTGCTCCTCAAATTTCAATTCTTGCACCACACTCACATGATAGGCTTTTAATTTCATATCTTCTATTACACGATGACACGATGTACGAGATACACAACTCTGCTGCGATAGCCTCCTTACCGACTAGAGAGGACTTCTGGTAATGTCGAAGCGAATTTTGTCTGTAGTTTCGGCGGTCTTCACTGTCGGTCTCCTATTCCTCTGCACGTTCTGAACGGATACTACAGCTCTCCATTTGTTGTTCAGATCTAGAATATCTACATCTACATCTACATCCATACTCCGCAAGCCACCCTCTGGTGTGTGGCGGAGGGTACCTTTAGTACCTCTATCGGTTCTCCCTTCTATTCCAGTGTCGCATTATTTCTGTAAAGAAAGATTGTCGGTATGCCTCTGTATGGGCTCCAATCTCTCTGATTTTATCTTCATGGTCTCTTCGCGAGATATACGTAGGAGGGAGCAATATACTGCTTAACTCCTCGGTGAAGGTATGTTCTCGAAACTTCAACAAAAGCCCGTACCGAGCTACTGAGCGTCTCTCTTGCAGAGTCTTCCACTGGAGTTTATCTGTCATCTCCGTAACGCTTAGGCGATTACTAAATGATCCCGTAACGAAGCGCGCTGCTCTCCGCTGGATCTTCTCTATCTCTTCTATCAACCCTATCTGGTACGGATCCCCCACACCGGTCAGCAGTATTCAAGCACTGGGCGAACAAGTGTACTGTAACCTACTTCCTTTGTTCTCCGACTGCATTTCCTTAGGATTCTTCCAATGAACCTCAGTCTGGCATCTGCTTTACCAACGATTAATTTTATATGGTCAGTCCATTTTAAATCACTCATAATGCCTACTCCCTGATAATTTAAGGAATTAACTGCTTCCAGTTGCTGACCTGCTATATTGTAGCAAATGATAAAGGATATTTCTTTCTGTGTATTCGCAGCACATTACACTTGTCTACATTGAGATTCGATTGCCATTCCCTGCACAATGCGTCAATTCGTTGCAGATCCTCCTGCATTTCAGTACAATTTTCCATTGTTACAACATCTCGATATACCACAGCATCAACCGCAAAAAGCCTCAGTGAACTTCCGATGTTATCCACAAGGTCATTTATGTATATTGTGAATAGCAACGGTCCTACGACGCTCCCCTGCGGCACACCTGACATCACTCTTACTTCGGAAGACTTCTATCCATTGAGAATAACATGCTGCGTTCTGTTATCTAGGACTTCTTCAATCCAATCATACAATTGGTCTGACAGTCCATACGCTATTACTTTGTTCATTAAATGACTGTGGGGAACTGTATCAAACGCCTTGCATCTACCTGGGAACCCGTGTCTATGGCCCTCTGAATCTCGTCTTTTTCGAAACCCATGCGGATTCCTACAGCATAGATTTCTAATCTTCAGAAAAGTCATTATAGTCGAACATAATACGTGTTCCAAAATTCTACAACTGGTCGACGTTAGAGATATAGGTCTATAGTTCTGCACATCTGTTCGACGTCCCTTCTTGAAAACAGGGATGACCTGTGCCCTTTTCCAATCCATTGGAACGCTACGCTCTTCTAGAGACCTATGGTACACCTCTGCAAGAAGGGGGGCAAGTTCCTTCGCGTACTCTGTGTAAAATCGAATTGGTATCCCATCAGGTCCAGCGGCCTTTCCTCTTTTGAGCGATTTTAATTGTTTTTCTATCCCTCTGTCATCTATTTTGATATCTACCATTTTGTCATCTGTGCGACAATCTAGAGAAGGAACTACAGTGCAGTCTTCCTCTGTGAAACAGCTTTGGAAAAAGACATTTAGTATTTCGGCCTTTAGTCTGTCATCCTCTGTTTCAGTACCATTCTGGTCACAGGGTGTCTGGACATTTTGTTTTGATCCACCTACCGCTTTGACATAAGACCAATATTTCTTAGGATTTTCTGCCAAGTCAGTACATAGAACTTTACTTTCGAATTCATTGCACGCCTCTCGCATAGCCCTCCTCACGCTAAATTTCGTTTTGTGTAATTTTTGTTTGTCTGCAAGGCTTTGGCTATGCTTTTGTTTGCTATGAAGTTCCCTTTGCTTCCGTAACAGTTTTCTAATTCGGTTGTTGTACCACGGTGGCTCTTTTCCATCTCTTACGATCTTGCTTGGCACATACTCATCTAATGCATATTGTACGATGGTTTTGAACCTTGTCCACTGATCCTGAATACTATCTGTACTTGAGATAAAACTTTTGTGTTGAGCCGTCAAGTACTCTGAAATCTGCTGTTTGTCACTTTTGCTAAACAGAAAAATCTTCCTGCCCTTTTTAATATTTCTATTTACGGCAGAAATCACCGATGCTATAACCGCTTTATGGTCGCTGATTCCCTGCTCTGCGTTAACTGTTTCAAGTAGTTCGGGTCTATTTGTCACCAGAATGTCTAATATGTTATCGCCACGAATCGGTTCTCTGTTTAACTGCTGAAGGTAGTTTTCAGATAATGCCCTTAAAAAAATTTCACACGTTTCTATGTCCCTGCCACCCGTTATAAACGTTTGAGTCTCCCAGTCTATATCTGGTAAATTAAAATCTCCACCCACAACTATAACATGGTCGGGGAACCTACCCGAAATATTTGCAAATTTTCCTTCAGGTGTTCTGCCACAACAGCTGCTGCTCGAGGGGGCCTGTACAGACATCCAATTACCGTGTTTGAGCTTGCTTTAACCGTGACGTTCACCCAAATGTTTTCACATTTCGGATCTCCGTCAATTTCCTTCGATACTATTGAACTTCTTATCGGTATAAACACGCCTCCCCCTTCACTGTCCAGCCTGTCTCTGCGGTATACATTCCAATCTGAGTTTAGAGTTTCATCAGTGCTTACATCTGGTTTCAGCCAACTTTTCGTCCCTAGTACTATGCGGGCATTGTGACCGTTTATTAATGAGAGCAGTTCTGGGACCATTCTACACACGCTCCTGCAGTTTACTATTAGCACATTAATATTGTCATTCCCTGTTGCGTTTTGCCTACTGCTACATTGTCGCGTCTCAGGAGGCGTCTTGTCGGGCCTAGGGAGGGAATTCTCTAACCTAAAAAACCCACATGTGCACTCCACTCGTACTCCGCTACCCTTGTAGCCGCTTCCTGCGTGTAGTGCACGCCTGACCTATTCAGGGGGACCCTACATTTCTCCACCCGATAGCGGAGGTCGAGAAGTTTGCACCCCAGATCTCCGCAGAATCGTCTGAGCCTCTGGTTTAAGCCTTCCACTCGGCTCCGAACCAGTGGAGCGTGATCGGTTCTGGGAACAATACTACAAATAGCTAGCTTTGATTCCACCCCGCGAGCGAGGCTTTCCGCCTTCACCAACTCCGCCAACCGCCTGTATGAACTGAGGATGACCCCTGAACCCAGACGGTAGGAGTCATTGGTGCCGACATGAGCAACAATTTGCAGTCTGGTGCAGTGTTGGTCGTGGGGAGTCTCCTACCAGGATAATTCGCTTGAAACATTTCTTTACAGTCCTTGATGGAGCCTGTCTTTATGTACCACTCCATTATATCAAATCGCTGTTCTAATGCAAACTGCCCCAGTTCTGTAACAACCAACAATACGAGCTTCTCACAACAACTGACATACGAACACACAGCTGCACTCAACTTTCCGATAAAATGCAGTACACAGGGTGTAAATTTTAAGTTGACAAACCAGAATAACTCAAAAAATAAGCTTCACACGAAAAAATATGTAGAATCCAAAGTTGATTGTTGTTGATAATTCTTCCGGGTTATATGGCCGTGGTCCATGGAATTCTTCTATTCCTACCGTTTCGTCCAATACTACGTTGGACATCTTCAGAGGTATGGCTGGTCCTGCTGCGTCCTGCCGACTGACGAGTCGGGTGTCGGAGAGCGGCCTAAATACCGAGGAAAGTGGGCGTGGTCTAGCTTGCACATAGTAGCAGAGAGAAAACTAGTCAAAGATAAAATGTAACTATCGATAATAGTCCGTCATGGAAAAAAATCACTTATCGATTCTGTAACGCCACTGTCCATATCTCCCTTAATTTCAAGGCCTCTTCTTTCCTATTAAAATTATCTTCATGTTTATAAATTTCAATAGCCTCCCTATACAGTCGTGGATAATAGTTCGTGGTAGCACTTAAAACTGTAGTTTCGGAAAACTTAACTACATGGTCACCTGACTGAAGCGCATGTTCCGCAACGGCCGATTTATCTATTTTTCCCAGTCGGCAAAGACTTTTATGCTCCATTACCCTCGTATTCACAAGTCTTTTCGTAGTACAGGCCTTCGAAAAGAATGGGTACTCAAACAAAGAAATTAATAAAGTTTTAAAACCTAATTACAGCAGGCCAAAGGACAAGGATGGTACACAGCAATGGAAGAACACGGTGGCTTTACCTTTCATTAGTAAGGTTACAGATCGAATCGGCAAAATTTTGCTGAAACATAAAATGAAACCGGTATTCAAACCTACCAGAAAAATAGGACAAGTACTTCGTTCTGTTAAAGATAGAAGGCCACCATTATCATCTAGCGGTGTGTATAAAATTCCGTGTACTTGTGGCAAGGTCTATATTGGTACTACGAAAAGAAGTGTGAATACGAGGGTAAAGGAGCATAAAAGTCTTTGCCGACTGTGAAAAATAGATAAATCGGCCGTTGCGGAACATGCACTTCAGTCAGGTGACCATGTAGTTAAGTTTTCTGAAACTACAGTTGTAAGTGCTACCACGAACTATTAGCCATGACTGTATAGGGAGGCTATTGAAATTTATAAACATGAAGATAATTTTAATAGAAAAGAAGAGGCCTTAAAATTAAGCGAGGTATGGACAGTGGCGTTACAGAATCGATAAGTGATTTTTATCCATGACGGACTATTATCGATAGTTACATTTTATCTTTGACTAGTTTTCTCTTTGCTACTATGTGCACTTTCCTCGGTATTTAGACCGTTCTCCGACGCCCGACTCGTCAGTCGGCAGACCTCAGCAGGACCAGCCATACCTCTGAAGATGTCCAACGTAGTATAGGACGAAATGCTAGGAATACAAGAATTCCATGGACCACAGCCATATAACCCGGAAGAATTATCAACAACAGTACCATCCGGTCGTGAAAGCCTTCATTGTATGGCCAAAGTCGACTGTTTTCGAGGGGGATATGTGCTGGTGCTAAAATTAGCCCGCCAGCCGAACACTCGCCTACCACTCGCGAAAGCATGATGCAAAGAATAAGAGATGCTTGCGCTGCGCGGCGCGGAGTGGTCGCGCGGTTTGGGGATCCATGTCACGGACTGCGCGGCCCCTCCCACCGGAGGTTCGAGTCCTCCCTCGGGCATTGGTGTGTGTGTTGTTCTTAGCATAAATTAGTTTAAGTAAGTTTAAGTAATGTGTAAGTCTAGGGACCGATGGCCTCAGCAGTTTGGTCCCTTAGGAATTCGCACGCATTTGAACATTTTTTTGCTTGCGCTGCAATTACACCAGACATGTTATCAAGATGTGTGCAGGGATCTACAGAACGGGTCAATAAATGCATCGAAGTTGGAGGCCATCACTTCGAACATTTGATTTCATAAAACGGTGAGATGCAAGGGATTTACGGACAACAAGCAGGCCGAAAGTGAGAGGCGAGGGCACCCCCTGGAAACAAGCACCCCGAAATTCATTTACTTGCAAGTATATGCAAATAATCAACAATAAAACGAAACCAATCGTTCCTTTTCAGGACCACCAAATCTTAAACGGGAATACATTCATCTTCAGTTAGCGAGTGGGTTAGTCTTTTCCTTAGTTAGTCTTTTACTTCGTTTACTCTGTGAGTTAATGAGTTCACTCGTTAGTAAGTAGGATGTTTCGTTAGTTAATTAGCTAGTCAGATGATTTGTTTGATAATTAAACAATGGCTGTAAGCACTATGGGACTTAACATCTGAGGTCATCAGTCGCCTAGAACTTAGAACCACTTGAACCTAACTAACCTAAGGACATCACACACATCCATGCCCGAGGCAGGATTCGAACCTGCGACAGCAGCAGCAGCGCGGTTCCGGACTGAAGCGCCTAGAACCGCTCGGGCACAGCTTCCAGCGTTTGAGAATTAAAATTCGTGTGGCCTCGTGACCATGAAACAAACAAAACTTATCCGAATCTGTAGAAAAAATTAATATTTGGGTTAACATTTGTAAAATTCTAATTCCTCTCTCAAACCCCACCCTATGGGGAGAGAGGGAGAGTTTTTGTATTAGCGAATCAGAATTTACCAAGTAAATAAGTATTTTTTATTTATCTGTAAACATTTACCGCGCAAAAATGAGAACATGGATTTTCTTGAAATACAGCGCCAACTACCAAGAATCAAAACAAATGTTTAACACAAAGTGTACGTCGTTTGTTTGGTAGAACTGATTCTACAATAAAAAATGGGGTTTCCCATTAGAAATTTTAAAGTTGCCTCCCGCCTCACCCCCAGGGGGTGGCGGGCTAATTTTAGAACCAGCAGATGTGCCCCTCGAAAATAATCAACTTTGGATTCTACAAATTTTTTTCGTGTGAAGCTTATTTATCGAGATATTCTGGTTTGTCAACTTAAAATTTACACCCTGTAGACAATTGTCGAGACACTATTGCCACTTCACAACCAATTTGGCTAGAATAAATGATGACTAACTGACAACCTCAGCTGCCGACAGGTGTTGTTGTTATACCTCGATGTGGACAGCTGAAAATGTGTGCCCCGACCGGGACTCGAACCCGGGATCTCCCGGGTTCGAGTCCCGGTCGGGGCACATATTTTCCGCTGTCCACATCGAGGTATAACAACAACAACTGTCAGCAGCTGAGGTTGTCAGTTAGTCATAATTTATTCCAGGGAAAAGCTGCACGGTCATCAACAGTAACTGTTCTTTCGAGAACTAGTTTCTGTCTTCGTACATATAATTTGGCTAGAGATGACTAACCGTTGTGCGTGGCGTACCGGTTTTATATGGGACACCCTGTACAAGCCAGAATCACATTAGCTCTTGTTATACATCATAAGCAGTAAAATCCAGACTAATCTATTTTCAAAACCTAGTTTACAAAATAACAGTTTGTTCTTACTCCTGTCTTTAAATAGTCGGTCGTCACCTAAAATTAGTAGTTCGTGGTTCGAAAGCCCACGAGTAAGACCTATTCGGGTTCACTTTCGGTATTGACTCACGCCACAGCCATGCACGTTTCTGCGCGAAAATATGCTCGCTGACATCCGCGAAACTCAAGAACTTTGGCGGTTAAAGACTTTCGAGTGATTTTTTGTAACCCAAATTAATGAACATTTAAGGAACTGTGTTGTGATTAACAAGTGGTGTGGAAAATTATTGTCATCGAAGCGAATGATTTTTGGACACGGCGATACTAATGATGGACTGAATTGCTCAAATTACGTCACTGTATTCCTATATTACAATACTGACTGTGAACCGTGACATTTCGTATAAATGTTAACTGTGTTTTGTGCCGTATTTAAATAATTAAGTTGGCCACACGACTGTGTTAATTAGATATTGCAGGTGCTGATTTGGTTTGTGCGCTAATACATGTACTTTCGTAATTCACAATGTTGTTGTTGTGGTCTTCAGTCCAGAGACTGGTTTGATGCAGCTCTCCATGCTACTCTATCCTGTGCAAGCTTCTTCATCTCCCAGTACCTGCTGCAACCTACATCCTTCTGAACCTGCTTAGTGTATTGATCTCTTGGTGTCCTCCTACGATTTTTACCCTCCACGCTGCCCTCCAATGCTAAATTGGTGATCCCTTAATGCCTCAAAACATGTCCTACCAACCGATCCCTTCTTCTAGTCAAGTTGTGCCACAAACTTCTCTTCTCCCCAATCCTATTCAATACCTCCTCATTAGTTATGTGATCCACCCACCTTATCTTCAGCATTCTTCTGTAGCACCACATTTCAAATTATTGTCATCGAAGCGAATGATTTTTGGACACGGCGATACTAATGATGGACTGAATTGCTCAAATTACGTCACTGTATTCCTATATTACAATACTGACTGTGAACCGTGACATTTCGTATAAATGTTAACTGTGTTTTGTGCCGTATTTAAATAATTAAGTTGGCCACACGACTGTGTTAATTAGATATTGCAGGTGCTGATTTGGTTTGTGCGCTAATACATGTACTTTCGTAATTCACAATGTTGTTGTTGTGGTCTTCAGTCCAGAGACTGGTTTGATGCAGCTCTCCATGCTACTCTATCCTGTGCAAGCTTCTTCATCTCCCAGTACCTGCTGCAACCTACATCCTTCTGAACCTGCTTAGTGTATTGATCTCTTGGTGTCCTCCTACGATTTTTACCCTCCACGCTGCCCTCCAATGCTAAATTGGTGATCCCTTAATGCCTCAAAACATGTCCTACCAACCGATCCCTTCTTCTAGTCAAGTTGTGCCACAAACTTCTCTTCTCCCCAATCCTATTCAATACCTCCTCATTAGTTATGTGATCCACCCACCTTATCTTCAGCATTCTTCTGTAGCACCACATTTCAAAAGCTTCTATTCTCTTCTTGTCCAAACTGGTTATCGTCCATGTTTCACTTCCATACATGGCTACACTCCATACAAATACTTTCAGAAACGACTTCCTGACACTTAAATCTATACTCGATGTTAACAAATTTCTCTTCTTCAGAAACGATTTCCTTGCCATTGCCAGTCTACATTTTATATCCTCTCTACTTCGACCATCATCAGTTATTTTACTCCCCAAATAGCAAAACTCCTTTACTACTTTAAGTGTCTCATTTCCTAATCTAATCCCCTCAGCATCACCCGATTTAATTAGACTACATTCCATTATCCTAGTTTTGCTTTTGTTGATGTTCATCTTATATCCTCCTTTCAAGACACTGTCTATTCCGTGCAACTGCTCTTCCAAGTCCTTTGCTGTCTCTGACAGAATTACAATGTCATCGGCGAACCTCAAAGTTTTTACTTCTTCTCCATGAATTTTAATACCTACTCCGAATTTTTCTTTTGTTTCCTTTACTGCTTGCTCAATATACAGATTGAATAACATCGGGGAGAGGCTACAACCCTGTCTCACTCCTTTCCCAACCACTGCTTCCCTTTCATGCCCCTCGACTCTTATAACTGCCATATGGTTTCTGTACAAATTGTAAATAGCCTTTCGCTCCCTGTATTTTACCCCTGCCACCTTCAGAATTTGAAAGAGAATATTCCAGTTAACGATGTCAAAAGCTTTCTCTAAGTCTACAAATGCTAGAAACATAGGTTTGCCTTTTCTTAATCTTTCTTCTAAGATAAGTCGTAAGGTTAGTATTGCCTCACGTGTTCCAACATTTCTACGGAATTCAAACTGATCTTCCCCGAGGTCTGCTTCTACCAGTTTTTTCATTCGTCTGTAAAGAATTCGCGTTAGTATTTTGCAGCTGTGAGTTATTAAACTGATAGTTCGGTAATTTTCACATCTGTCAACACCTGCTTTCTTTGTGATTGGAATTATTATATTCTTCTTGAAGTCTGTGGGTATTTCGCCTGTCTCATACATCTTGCTCACCAGATGGTAGAGTTTTGTCATGACTGGCTCTCCCAAGGCCATCAGTAGTTCCAATGGAATGTTGTCTACTCCCGGGGCCTTGTTTCGACTCAGGTCTTTCAGTGCTCTGTCAAACTCTTCACGCAGTATCTTATCTCCCATTTCATCTTCATCTACATCCTCTTCCATTTCCATAATATTCTCCTCAAGTACATCGCCCTTGTATAAACCCTCTATATACTCCTTCCACCTTTCTGCTTTCCCTTCTTTGCTTAGAACCGGGTTGCTATCTGAGCTCTTGATATTCATACAAGTGGTTCTCTTCTCTCCAAAGGTCTCTTTAATTTTCCTGTAGGCAGTATCTATCTTACCCCTAGTGAGACAAGCCTCTACATCCTTATATTTGTCCTCTAGCCATCCCTGCTTAGCCATTTTGCACTTCCTGTCGATCTCATTTTTGAGACGTTTGTATTCCTTTTTGCCTGCTTCATTTACTGCATTTTTATATTTTCTCCTTTCATCAATTAAATTCAATATTTCTTCTGTTACCCAAGGATTTCTATTAGCCCTCGTCTTTTTACCTACTTGATCGTCTGATGCCTTCACTACTTCATCCCTCAGAGCTACCCATTCTTCTTCTACTGTATTTCTTTCCCCCTTCCCTGTCAATTGTTCCCTTATGCTCTCCCTGAAACTCTCTACAACCTCTGGTTCTTTCAGTTTATCCAGGTCCCATCTCCTTAAATTCCCACCTTTTTGCAGTTTCTTCAGTTTCAATCTGCAGTTCATAACCAATAGATTGTGGTCAGAATCCACATCTGCCCCTGGAAATGTCTTACAATTTAAAACCTGGTTCCTAAATCTCTGTCTTACCATTATATAATCTATCTGATACCTTTTAGTATCTCCAGGATTCTTCCAGGTATACAACCTTCTTTTATGATTCTTGAACCAAGTGTTAGCTATGATTAAGTTATGCGCTGTGCAAAATTCTACAAGGCGGCTTCCTCTTTCATTTCTTCCCCCCAATCCATATTCACCTACTATGTTTCCTTCTCTCCCTTTTCCTACTGACGAATTCCAGTCACCCATGACTATTAAATTTTCGTCTCCCTTCACTACCTGAATAATTTCTTTTATCTCGTCATACATTTCATCAATTTCCTCATCAACTGCAGAGCTAGTTGGCATATAAACTTGTACTACTGTAGTAGGCATGGGCTTTGTGTCTATCTTGGCCACAATAATGCGTACACTATGCTGTTTGTAGTAGCTAACCCGCACTCCTATTTTTTTATTCATTATTAAACCTACTGCTGCATTACCCCTATTTGATTTTGTATTTATAACCCTGTAATCACCTGACCAACAGTCTTGTTCCTCCTGCCACCGAACTTCACTAATTCCCACTATATCTAACTTTAACCTATCCATTTCCCTTTTTAAATTTTCTAACCTACCTGCCCGATTAAGGGATCTGACATTCCACGCTCCGATCCGTAGAATGCCAGTTTTCTTTCTCCTGATAACGACATCTTCTTGAGTAGTCCCCGCCCGGAGATCCGAATGGGGGACTATTTTACCTCCGGAATATTTTACCCAAGAGGACGCCATCATCATTTAATCATACAGTAAAGCTGCATGTCCTCGGGAATAATTACGGCTGTAGTTTCCCCTTGCTTTCAGCCGTTCGCAGTACCAGCACAGCAAGGCCGTTTTGGTTAATGTTACAAGGCCAGATCAGCCAATCATCCAGACTGTTGCCCCTGCAACTACTGAAAAGGCTGCTGCCCCTCTTCAGGAACCACATGTTTGTCTGGCCTCTCAACAGATACCCCTCCGTTGTGGTTGCACCTACGGTACGGCCATCTGTATCGCTGAGGCACGCAAGCCTCCCCACCAACGCCAAGGTCCATGGTTCATGGGGGAGGTCACCGTTATTACTAACTGATTTTAGTGAAGAATGAATATGTGTGTTAATGCAAACTAAATTAAGGTGTCATGTGCTTGTTTGAGCAAACAATACAAGATGCGATTGGTCAGACTGGATTCATACATGTCTAAAACATCATGCAATATGATGTATACGTTTACTTTTGTACCTTAATCCATTACTATACATTGAAGAAAACAACCCATTTAGACGTTAGAAGTCAGTTATAGCACAAAACACTGACTTTCTCGAATGTATGCCTCGTTAACCAGTACCTGCCTGTATGAAGTACGTACTATGTACTCTTTAACTCACAAACAAGTAAACACATCCATAAAACTTCGGGAATGCATCAGCATAAACTTCATTTCTTCTTTTTCTACCGTTTCGGCCCTGTATCTCAGGCCTTCTTTAGTGTGTGTCGACTAAAGGTACAGTTTGCTACAGCAGTTGTCTCTGGCACTTGGGTTCTCTCTGGCTTAAAACGGCAAAATAAGTACTGTAGCTTCAGACGACTCATTCTGAAAATGACAGGAGGATACACGATGAAACATCAGCAAAAGAAGAAACAAAGTTTGTGTTTCTGCTTTCCCTAAATTTTATGGATGAAATAAACACGTGCCCGATCGTCGTTTATGAGCAACAACAACCAACTGAGATGCAGCCAGCACCAAGGAAACTAGGCTCAGTCCAAGTATATCACATAGTTTCTTTCATTTGCTCTTTGGAAGGCAATGTACGCGCTACACCAATCGATAATATGCTTATCGTTATCAAATAAAACAATACCTAAATAGCTAAAAAAGGACACTGTACAACAATAACATAAAAAAGCATCACGTAGGCTATTATCAATATCATGCTCAATGCGAGGTGCTTTCAACAGTTTCCGCAACAAATCTCTGCCTCTAAATGTAGAAGAAAATCCAAAGAGATTCTGGTCATATGTGAAGCAAACCAGTGGCAAGACGCAATCAATACTTTCACTGCCCGGTAACAATGATGAGGTCATTGATGAGAGTGCCACTAAGGCAGAATTACTAAACCGGTTTTCCGAAAGTCCTCCTCGAAAGAAGACGAAGTAAATAATCCAAAATTCGAATCTAAAACAACTGCCAGCATGAGTAACTCAGAAGTAGATATCCTCGGTGTAGCGAAGCAACTTAAATTACTTAATAAAGACAAGGCCTCCGGTCCAGACTGTATATCACTCAGATTCCTTTCAGAGTATGCTGATACAAAAGTTCGTACTTAATAATCACATGCAACCGCACGCTTTTCGAAAGATCCGTACCTAAAGTCTGGAATGTTGCACTAGTCAGACCAATACCCAGAAAAGGAAAAATGAGTAATCCGCTGAATTACAGATCCATATCGCTAATGTATATTTGCTGTAGGATTTTGGAACATATACTGTGTTCGAGTTATGTGACTGGATTCGTGATTTCCTGTCAGAAAGGTCACAGTTAATAGGAATTGACGGGAAGTCATCGATTAAAACAGAAGTAATATTTGGCATTCAACAAAGGAATGTTATAGGCCCTTTGCTGTTCCTGATCTACATAGGAGACAATCTGAGTAGCCCTCTTAGACTGTTTGCAGATCATACAGTCATTTACCGTACTGTAAAGTCTTCAGATGATCGAAACCAATTGCAAGACGATTTAGGCAAGATATCTGTATGGTGCGAAAAGCGGCGATTGGCTTAAAATAATGAAAAGTGTGAAGTCGTTGACATGAGTGCTAAAAAAAAAAAAGGTGTGTGAAATCTTATGGGACTTAACTGCTAAGGTCATCAGTCCCTAAACTTACACACTACTTAACCTAAACTATCCTAAGGACAAACACACGCCGGGACCAGCCGTACAGTCCATGACTGCAGCGCCATAGACCGCTCGGTTAATCCGGCGCGGCGAGTGCTAAAAGAAATGCTCTTAATTTCGGTTACGCAATACATCACACAAATCTAAAGGCTCTAAATTCAGCTAAATACTTAGGGATTACAATTACGAATAGCTTAAATTGGAACAATTGCGTAGATAATGTTGTGGATAAAGCAAACCAAAGACTGCGATTTATTGCCAGAACGCTTAGAAAATGCAACAGGTCCACTAAAGTGATTGCTTCCGCTACGCTTGTCCGCCCTCTTCCCCAGTTTTGCTGTGACGTATGAAATCCACGTCAGATGGGACTGACGGAGGATATCGAAAAACTTCAAAGAAAGGTATCTCGTTTTGTACAGTAGCGAAATAGCGGAGAGAGTGCCACAGACATTATACGTGAATTGGGGTAGGAATCGCTAGAACAAAGGTGCTTTTCATTACGGCAGGACCTCCTCGTGAAATTTCTGTCACCAACTTTCTCCTCCTACTGCGAAAATATTCTATTGGCGCCCACGTACACAGGGAGAAATGATCATGATAAAATAAGATAAATCAGAGTACGCACCGAAAGCTGTAATTGCTCGTTTTCCCCGCGCGCCGATGGAGAGTGGAACGGCTGAGAAATAGCTTGAAGGTGGTCGATGAATCCTCTGCCAGATTGTGATTTGCAGAGTAATCATGTAGATGTAGATGCAAAACTAGAAAGTAGTGTGTACGGTGACTGGTACTAAGAAATCAACGAGCATTACATTTTTACACTACGAAATAACTTCTTTGCATGAATGTATAGACAAAACAATTTCATACATCGGTGATAAACGGAACGAAGTTGCGATGATTTTAACAGACTAGGCTTGTGTTCGGAAGAATGGAGAATCACCCCATCTGCTCATTTTGATTTAAGTACTGCATATTTCTCTAGATTTCTTCAGGAAAATTCCGGGATGGTTCCTACTATATGGCCTCAGCCGACTTCCTGTCCCATCCTCGTCAAACTGGACCTGTAAGTATGTTATGCCTCTATAAATGAATTATGTTTTTTTTTTCTTCAGCTGATATGTATAACGCCCTCTCAGCTAGTATAACATGAAAACAACTTCTACTACTACTATTGCCACCACCACCAGCAACAACCCCACCACCGACAAGGCAAAAGTTACGACAAGGCAGAGGCAGCCGGTGGCGGCTTCATGAGACCCTTAAGTGAGAGCGAGAATTTAGTCTCGTTAGCTAACACTGGAACCTCGCTGGCGATGAAACCGCTTCGAGCAATCTCGCAGAGGTTTCGGTGCAGCTCAGCAGAGTCTTGCGAAAGGTTAAGCACCCATTCATACGAATGAGATCAGCGACAAACTGGCCACAAACGGCATTTACAGCTGCGCTTTGTCTTCGTCTGATGTCACTTCCTTTCGAAACTGCTTTTCTTCTTCTGCAGCTTTGCCAGCGCGAGTCCTTTCATCACCTCGCTCTCCTTTACGGTTTTACCAGAAACTGAGGAAAAACAGTCGCTTTTCACGGCCACTGTTGACTGATATGATTTAAAGGGCGGACGAGAGCAGTTACCGTGCCAAACGTCTTACTCATGCTTCCGTGGCGAGAGGGGTACAGCTTCCATACTTCCAATCGTCACTGCCGTGTGGCATAGTCTTTGGAACAGTGCAGCTAAGATCATGAAAGTATTTATTTTACAGAAGAGTGCGGTAAGGATGTCGTGTAAAGTCGATTACCGAACATCTTACATAAGTACACTATGTGATAAAAGTATCCGGACACCTGGCTGAAAATGACTTACAAGTACGTGGCGCCCTCCATCGGTAATGCTGGAATTCAATTTGGTGTTGGCCCACCCATAGCCTTGATGACAGCATCCACTCTCGCAAGCATACGTTCAATCAGGTGTTGGAAGGTTTCTTGGGGAATGGCAGACCATTCTTCTCGGAGTGCTACACTGAGGAGATGTATCGGTGTCGGTCGGTGAGGCCTGGCACGAAGTCGGCGTTCCAAAACATCCCAAAGGCGTTCTACAGGATTCAGGTCAGGACTCTGTGCAGGCTAGTCCATTACAGGGATGTTATTGTCGTGTAACCACTCAGCCATAGGCCGTGCAGTATGAACAAATGCTCGATCGTGTTGAAAGATGCAATCGTCATTCCCGAATTGCTCTTCAACTGTGGGAAGCAAGAAGGTGCTTAAAACATCAATGTAGGCCTGTGCTGTGATAATGTCACGCAAAACAACATGGGGTGCAAGCCCCCTTCATGAAAAACACGACCACACCATAACACCACCGCCTCCGAATTTTACTGTCGGCACTACACACGCTGGCAGATGACATTCACCGGGCATTCGCCATACCCACACCCTGCCATCGGATCGCCACATTGTGTACCGTGATTCGTCACCTCACACAAGGTTTATCCACTGTTCACTCGTCCAATGTTTACGTTCCTTACGCCAAGAAGGGGGAAATATGACTTTGGCGCGAATTGTGCCCTCCGCCACACACCGCTTGGTGGCTAGCGGAGTATATATGTAGATGTAGAAGCGAGGCGTAGTTTGGCATTTACTAGCGTGATGTGTGGCTTACGAGCAGCCGCTCGACCATGAAATCCAAGTTTTCTCACCTCCTGCCTAACTGTCATAGTACTTGCAGTGGATCCTGCTGCAGTTTGGAATTCCTGTGTGATGGTCTGGGTGGATGTCCGCCTATTACACATTACGACCCTCGTCAACTGTCGGCGGTCTCTGTCCGCCAACAGACGAGGTCGGCCTGTACGCTTTTGTGCTGTACGTGTCCCTTCACGTTTCCAGTTCACTTTCACATCGGAAACAGTGGATCTAGGGATGTTTAGGAGTGTGGAAATCTCGCGTACAGAAGTATGACACGAGTGACACGAAATCACCTGCCCATGTTTGAAGTCCTTGAGTTCCGCCTTGCGCCCCATTCTGCTCTCTCAGGATGTCTAATGACTGCTGAGGTCGCTGATATGGAGTACTTGGCAGTAGGTGGCAGCACAATGCACCTAATATGAAAAACGTATGTTTTTGGGGGTGTCCGGATACTTTTGATCACATAGAGTATCTTTAGAGACCTAGAATTCTTACACTCAAGTGCTGTTACAGTTACTAGATACCCTGTATTTGTGGTTAGTAATAAGAGAACCGTGAAATTCACAACCAAAATACCGAAAGTGAAGTCCCATGCGGACTTTTTGCCCGTGTATAGGGTTCATAATGGATTTTCATATTGTGTTGCGAAAGTTTTTAACAGGTTCCCGGCAGACATCAGGAATCTCTTCAAAAATAAATTAAATTATCTTATCAGTCACTCCTTAGGTAACTTATCAGCATCTTTAGACCTATGGAATCAAATTCTGGTTAACGCTGAAGTTCTTCTAAACAGGTTTTAACTTTCAGAATAAATAACCAGCTGGTTTCGTCCTCCGATATCGGCAAACTTACGTGAATACTTAGTATGGAGTAGTAGATACAAAATGGGAGGTAAGCAGTGTTAGGTGGAGAAACGTGGATTTTTCAGTTCTGATTTACAGCGCACTGGAGAAGTCATTCCCGCCGTTAACAATGTGAATAGAATGGCACTAGTAGACTACAGAGACTGCTTGTGACTGGTAATGTATAATGTGACTCTTTCTACATAACTGAAGGCAAGAAAATGGTGAAATATGATGTATGTGTGTATGAATCAATGAATAAATGAACTGAATTAAACTAGGTTGAATCCAAATGTTGTTCACCTGAACTTTGTAGCTTGTGGCTTAATAACTGTGTATGTTACGTGCTAAATACTGTGACTTAGCTGCTGGACCGCAATGTGTAACAATTTCGTTGTTGGCCCAGGTTTCCGTATTGTTTGTAACATGACGTGAGCGCGGACTGTTTGAGCTGCCATAGGGAAGTAAGTTCTGAGGTGCTGAGTAGCTGTTAGCCTTCATTGTGGGGTCGGAGGATGTAGTGACGTGGGAAATGGCGATGTAAGTGAGACTCTTCCAAGGTATTTTGGAGTCTGTGCAAGAGACACAGTAATGTAAGAAACATAGATCCTGTAAGCTGGAGTTTGACAATGCTAAGAAATAATTAGAAACGTTAACAGGAAGGAAGGTAACAAGAAACGGGAAGTGGTAGCAGGAGTTATGGGCCACAGGCAGAGGACAGCATCTGAGGACTCTGTCTCTGGCACAAAAAATAGCTATTTTCTCCTAATATACACAATATTCTGATAAAAACCAAACAATGGAAAATCCAGGATGGAATGTAACAAAATTATGAGAAGGAAAGTTGCTATCCAGTATATAGTGGAGATGCTGAGTAGCAGATATGCACAACAAAAAGATTTCCACAATTAATGGCCAAAAGTTTTAATTTAATTGTGATAGTCTTTCACAATTAATGGCCAAAAGTTTTAATTTAATTGTGAAAGTCTTTTTGTTGTGCCTATGTGCGTCTCAGCATCTCCTCTATATGGTGAAAAGCAACTTTCCTTTTCATAATATTTGCAATATTCTGACAAGAAATTCAACAGCTATAGGTGCAGCCAAGGCAGAGCAGTTCTTCAATAAGAAACCAGTGGCTTCAGAGAAAGCATGAAAGAGGAGGAAGGTGCTGCTGTTAGGCAGCACTTGAGGTGTGGAGACTTGTTGCAGGAATAGTTAAGAAACAAGGACGAGGTGGCAAAGCTCTTTAAGCCAAGACTTACACTACTGGTCATTAAAATTGCTACACCAAGAACAAATGCAGATGATAAATGGGTATTCATTGGACAAATATATGATACTTGACCTGACATATGATTGCATTTTCTCGCAATTTGGGTGCATAGATCCTGAGAAATCAGTATCCAGAACAACCACCTCTGGCCGTAATAACGGCCTTGATACGCCTGGGCATTGAGTCAAACAGAGCTTGGATGGCGTGTACAGGTACAGCTGCCCATGCAGCTTCAACACGATACCACAGTTCATCAAGAGTAGTGACTGGTGTATTGTGACGAGCCAGTTGCTCGGCCACCATTGACCGGACGTTCCAATTGGTGAGACATCTGGAGAATGTACTGGCCAGGGCAACAGTCGAACATTTTCTGTATCCAGAAGGGCCCGTACAGGACCTGCAACATGCGGTCGTGCAATATCCTGCTGAAATGTAGGGTTTCGCAGCGATCGAATGAAGGGTAGAGCCACGGGTCGTAACACATCTGAAATGTAACGTCCACTGTTCAAAGTGCCGTCAATGCGAACAAGAGGTGACCGAGACGTGTAACCAATGGCACCCCATACCATCACGCCGGGTGATACCCCAGTATGGCGATGACGTATACACGCTTCCAATGTGCGTTCACCGCGATGTCGCCAAACACGGATGCGACCATCATGGTGCTGTAAACATAACCTGGATTCTTCCGAAAAAATGACGTTTTGCCGTTCGTGCACCCAGGTTCGTCGTTGAGTACACCATCGCAGACGCTCCTGTCTGTGATGCAGCGTCAAGGGTAACCGCAGCCATGGTCTCCGAGCTGATAGTCCACGCTGCTGCAAACGTCTACGAACTGTTCGTGCAGATGGTTGTTGTCTTGCAAACGTCCCCATCTGCTGACTCAGGGATCGAGACGTGGCTGCACGATCTCGACCAACGCGAGCCCCAGTGTCGCGATACGATAATCCTCAATCGCGAGAGGCTACTATCCGACCTTTATCAAAGTCGGAAACGTGATGGTACGCACTTCTCCTTCTTACACGAGGCATCACAACAACGTTTCACCAGGCAACGCCGGTCAACTGCTGTTTGTGTATGAGAAATTGGTTGGAAACTTTCCTCATCTCAACACGTTGTAGGTGTCGCCACTGGCGCCAAACTTGTGTGAATGCTCTGAAAAGCTAATCATTTGAATATCACAGCATCTTCTTCCTGTCTGTTAAATTTCGCGACTGTAGCATGTCATCTTCGTGCTGTAGCAATTTTAATGGCCAGTAGTGTGTGTTTTAGTCCAGTAGTAGAAGATATACCGGTAGGTTCTTTGCGCAGAGTTTCTGGAAAGGGGGATCATATTACGAAAATCGGTGTATCAGGGAACCATACTGACAAGAATGAGAGCTGCAGTGTCGAGAATGGCCCTTTAAACGTAGTTTCAGCAATGAACCATAAAATGTTGTGATTGTTACTGCCTTAAAGTGTTATGGTCGGCCCCAGTTGAACAGCTGTGTGAACTGAATCAACATGGAATTAGTTCAGCCGCTTCTCTCAGATGTGGGACCGAACGTAGGTTTGATTACTTTTTCTGATTTTGGGAGGTTGCGTTTTACAAGGCCTGGTGTACATTTCCATAGTATTAGAAAAGATAAATTGGGTGGGTTGATGGCAGAATCTTTAAGAGGGAGACGGGGGTGGGGGGAGGGGATACTGACACTCATTGACGCATCCTTGTAGTCACTGGTGTGAGGACAGCATCTGCGTTAGAGTTAACTCAAATATCAGGCCGCCAGTAGTAAAGGGAGTTAACGTAACTGAAATTTTTGGACTTAAGACATGTGAAGAAAAAAAAGGAACGCAAAGTAAACTTATTGCGTCAGAATTTTAGAGAGTTATAATATCAATCAATCTTAAATATGTGCAATAACATTAGAGGGTTGAAAAACGCGATACCTAGAAGATGTAGAAAATTCTGATGTGATAGATGTTCTATGCCCGTCTGAACACCACGAACCACACAGCTGGGGAAGTAAATATCAGGAATTATAGACTAGCGTAACTTTCGTGTAGAGTTAAAATGGAGAAGGGAGGGTTGCAACATATATAAAAGTTGAACACAGAATCAAAAATATTGAAACAAAGAGTTTTTGTGTGGCTCAGAATCTGTGAGTTGTCATATCAGAATACTTCTCTTGTAATCGTGATGCACCATAGATACCCTGTATCAAACTTTCGGCTGTTTATGAAAAACAGAGATGCATTATTGAGTTACCTTTCAGACAAGAAGAAACAGCTGGTAGCTTCTGGAGACTTCAGTAGAGATTTCTTATAAGATGTGGACAGGAAAAATGAACTGAAGTCATTAGTTGATTGTTGCAATCTAATTTCAGTAGTTCATTTTCTAACTCATGTGCAGCAAGATAGTTGGTGCCTGATTGATAACATTTTTATAGACAGTTCTCAGGCTGGTACAATCAGTGTGTACCCAACTAGTAATCGGCTATCAGCACATGATGTAAAATATAAACAATATAGCGTCTTACAGCCCTGAGGAATGTTTCTACAAAGCTATGAGGCTAATTGATGAGAACACGATAAAATGTTTGAAGAGTAAATTAAAAGAGGTGGTGTGGGATGAGATATATATAGAAAGGATGCTAATGTCTAATTCAATTTATTCCATAGTAAATTTACGGTAATATTGTAATGTAGCTTTCCTATAAAATTATCCAAAAAATCGATTATTAAAGCAAGTAAGTTATGGAGAACTAAGGGAATTAAAATCTTATATAGGAGGAAGAGGGAAATTTATATAAAGGCCAGAAAAAGTCAAGCTCCACCACTACTTCATACTACAGAAAATACTGTTATTTATTTATTTACTGAATAACCTCTTTGGAAGGTACGATCAATTAACTTTGTTTTCAGAATGAAAATTTCACTCTGCAGCTGAGAGTGCGCTGATATAAAACTTCCTGGCGAATTAAAACTGTGTGCCGGACCGAGACTCGAACTCGGGACCGTTGCCTTTTGCGGGCAAGTGTTCTACCAGCTCAGCTACCCAAGCACGACTCACAGCCGCTCCTCACAGCTTCAGTTCTGCCAGTACCTCGTCTTCTACCTTCTAAACCTCACAGAAGCTTTCCTGATAACCTTGCAGAACTAGCACTCCTGGAAGAAACGCACTTGCCCGCGAAAGGCAAAGGTCCCGAGTTAGTGTCAAAGTCCAGCACACAGTTCTAATCTGCCAGGAAGTTTCAACTTTGTTTTTGTGTTTTTGTTTCTTTGAGTTTAATTTTCGTTGCTCCTAGACTCATCCTTCGAGAGCGTCATTCCTTTTCTCCTTAGGTTCACTTTCTTTATTTTGCAGATCTCTTTCTTTCCTGAAATCCTGGCTTTTATGCGGCTTCTCTAAACAGAATTCTGTTATACGTTATCTTCATTCGAATTCCAGTGTTTTCCATGTTGTTGTTGTGGTCTTCAGTGTGAAGACTGGTTTCATGCAGCTCTCCATGCTGCTCTATCCTGTGCAACCCTCTTCACCTCCGAGTATCTACTGCAAGCTACATATTTATGAATCTGCCTGCTGTATTCATCTCTTGGCCTCCCCCTACGATTTTGCCCCCCCCCCCCCCCCCAATTCCCTCAAACACAGCCTTGCTGTCTCAGAATGTGTCCTATCAACCGTTCCCTTCTTTTGGTCAAGCTGTGCCACAAATTTCTTGTCTCTCCAGTTCTATCCAGTACTTCTTCATTAGTCATGTGATCGACCCATCTAATCTTCGGCATTCTTCTGTAGCACCATATTTCGAAAGCTTCTATTCTCTTTTTATCTAAACTTCTATCGTACATTTTTCACTTCCACACGTAACTACACTCCAGACAAATACCTTCAGAAAGGTGTTCCCAACACGTAAATCTATATTCGATGTTAACAGACTTCTCTTCTTCAGAAATGCTTTTCTTACCATTGCCAATCTACATTTTATGTTCTCTCTACTTTGGCCATCATCAATTATTTTGCTGCTCAAATAGCAAAATTCACCTACTATTTTAAGTGTCTCGTTTCTAGTCTGATTCTCTTAGCATCATCTGATTTAATTCGATTACATTCCATTATCCTTGTTTTGCTTGTGTTGATGTTCATCTTATATCCTGTTTTCAACACACTGTCCATTCTGTTCAACTACTCTTACAAATCATTTGGTGTCTCTGACAAAATTACAATGTCATCGGTAAACCTCAACGTTTTTATTTCTTCTCCCTGAACTCTAATTGCTATTATAAATTTTTCTTTGTTTCCTTTACTGATTGTTCAATGTACAGATTGAATAATATCAGGGATAGTCTACAATCCTATTTCAAACCCTTCTCAATCACTGCTTCTCTTTCATGCATCTCGACTCTTATTACTGCCATATGGTTTCTGTACAATTTTTAAACAGCTTTTCGCTCCATGTATTTTACCCTGCTCCCTTTAGAATTTCAGAGTGTTCCAATCAACATCGTCAAAAGCTATCGCTAAGTCTACAAATGCTAAAAACGTCGGTTTGCCTTTACTTAACCTATCTTCTAACATAAGTCACAGGGTCAGCATAGACTCGCGTGTTCCTACATTTCTTCGGAATCCAAAATAATCTTCCCCGAGGTCGCCTTCTACCAGTTTTTCCACTCTTCTGTAAAGAATTCTTGTTAGTATCCTGCAACCATGACTTACTAACGTGATAGTTCGGTAAATTTTACACCTGTCAGCAACAGCTTTGTGTGGAATTGGAGTTACAACGTTGTTGTTTGAGATAGGTTTTAGAATGCTCAGACTCATTCTTTGCACAGTGTCATAGGTCACTAGAATCCAAATGCCTACCTCTCATGTCCTTGGAAATGGAGACTGGTTGCCACCTGGGGTGAAATGTCTTACAAAGTGCATCTCCATTGTTGACTGTTTGTTGAGTTAGGAGAACAAGTCCCTTACACATAGTGCTCACTGTTGTCAGCTCTGAGGATTGTGTTTCCAGCTGCACCTCTGGTGAACAGACGCTGATCACTTTTCTACTTGTTGCACCTGGGCTAGGTGTGCCCTGGTATTCTTACGAGGTTGTTACTCTTCCCCGTCCTTCTTCATCACTTGCACAATGAAGCCCCAGGCTTGGGACTGTCATAGTGGAGTTAAAATACTTTAATATATCAAGAGAATCATTGAAATACATACAGAAATTAAAAATATATATAATAATTGTGTGGAAAGTTGCCTAATAGGAGACACGACAGCCACCTAGTATACAAAACGCCGTTACAGTTAAACTAAACGATAATGTTGTGACTCATAATTTACAAGTTGTGAGTGCTGTTAACATTCAATTTCTACATGTAGCATCAAAAATAAGATTAAAAGACTCAATTTGAAGTAGCAAGAGACTACATAAAAATGTCATTTCACAAAACTTGAAACAAGTAGAAGTGGTACCAACACCATTCACTAAAATTAAAAGACCAATAAAAATTCTGAAAAACAAAAGCTCATATGATGTTGATGGAATTTCAGACAGAACTCTGAAAAGTTTTTCTAACTAGTGAGTAACTTCCTTAGTGATATATGTAATACATCACTGGCACAGAGAATTTGTCCATACATTAAAATATGCAATTATTAAACTTCTTTATAAGAAAGACTTAAATAATTATTATCCATTTCCTTATTGATACCTTTTTGGAAAATAATCGAAAAAGTAATGTACCCAAGAGCAGTTTGATATTTAAGTAGAAACAATTTACATAGCACTTCGCAGTTTGGATTCCAGAAGGACTGCTTGACTGAAAATGCTATTTAAACTTTCACTCACCAAACGTTACAAGCTTTAAACAATAAAATATCGTCAATTGGTATTTTTCCTGACCTGTCCAAGGTGTCTGCTTATGTGCACCATGTTAGTCTCCTAGAAAAATTTAAGTTGTATAGAATTGCTGGCTTTATACACAACTTAAGAAACAGGATGCAAAAAGTTGTGCTGAATAAGACATCAGTGTTGAATGCAGAGAAAATTTAAGTGACTGGGGAGAAATGAGAAAGGAAGTCCCTCAGGGTTCAATTTTGAGACCACTCCTATTCCTTATGTATATGAATGACCTTCCACTTAACATTCAACAAGTAGAATTGGTACTTCTTGCAGACAATGCTAGTTGTATAATAATTCCCATTAGAGAGAAAGCAACAGAAGAGAACGTTAATAATATTTTTCAAAGAGTTATGAAATGGTTCTCTGAAAATAATATCTCCCTAAATTTTGAGAAAAAAATATATATATGCTTTCCATACAACAGGAGGAGTCATACCTAAACCTAATCTAGTACAAGAACAGGAGTCAGTGAACAGTGTAGAATGCTCGAAATTTCTGTGTGTGCATATTGATGAAAGTCTGAACTGGAAGAAGCGTGTTAGTGAGCTTCCCAAACAAGTTCAATTACTTTTGCTCTTCTTATAATTGCTATTCTTGGAATCGAACAAATCAGCCTCAAACATATCTTCCACTCAAGAATGTTTTGTGGAATATTGCCGGCCGCAGAGGTCTAGCGGTTCTAGGCGCTCAGTTCGGAACTGCGCGACTGCTACGGTCGCAGGTTCGAATCCTGCCTCGGGCATGGATGTGTGTGATGTCCTTAGGTTAGTTAGGTTTAAGTAGTTCTAAGTTCTAGGGGACTGATGATCACAGATGTTAAGTCCCATAGCGCTCAGAGCCATTTGAATCATTTTTTTATGGAATATTTTTCTGGGGTAAGGCTCTACTTAAAAACAAAATATTCATAACACAAAAATGAGCAGTAAAAATACTCTGTAATGTTCATGCAGAGTCATCTCATACGTACCTCTTCAAAGGATTCAGTATTTTAATTGCACCATCACAATACATATACTCATTACTGAAATGCATCATAAATAAAACATAACACTTTGAGAACAGAGATGCCCATGTCTACATCACTGGACGAAAAAGTGACCTTATTACCCTTGATTAAAGCTATCAGTAGCTCATAAATGAGTTCAGTATTCAGAAACAAAAAATTTTGATTGTTTGCTCAGTAACTCAAAATGTCGGACAGGTATCAAAGCAAGTTTTAAAACCAAGTGTAGTTGCATGAGTAACACTAGGAAAGAATATATATATATATATATATATATATTAATGTATTTATTAAGACAATATTATAAATAAATACGTTTGTTTATAGTGTTCCTCATGCAACTACATTAAAAACAAGGGTTTTAAAACTTGCTTTGCTACCTGTCAGGATTTGTATATACAGGATGAGACAGTTAAGTCGTAACACCCCTTGCATCTCCCCAACCGTAATAGATACAAAGATGCCGTTTGAACAGTGAATTGTATGGACATGGGCTACTTGAATACATCACATTTCATGCCTATGCTATTTTTTATTACACAGATATAAGGCCATCTTTGGTTTTTTTTAAATGGGACCCTACGTTAAATTTTAGCGTAACATGATGGGCTTAAAAAGACGGTTTCAAATATGTGAAGATCATAATATTTAGGCGAATAGTTTTTGAGACACAGATATGTTCCCGTATCGTATTCGTCCTTCGAAGTGGCGTTGTCCAATGCGAGCTTTCCTGTTGCCCACTGACGAACTTAACAGGGAAGGCGTTGTTTTCCTGCTTCTCGATAACGTTGTAAGATGACGCATGAGGTAGCTGGAGAGAAGGGTATAAACGTGCTGCTGGGGTAATGAGACATCGCATTTCCGTCACTGTTTCTTGGAGCAGATATGTACACCAACGAAGAAAAGTTAGATATGCTTCTAGTGTATGGTAAAAGCAGAAGAAATGCTGTTAGCGCAATACAACGATATGGAGAGCTGTATCCTGATCGTGAACGTCGTACTCGCAAGCTTCTTGCACGTATTTGCAAGAAACTACTTGAATCGGGATCATGGAACGGCATACAGAGGACAATGCAAAAAACTGCAACTGGCGAGGTACACGAAGAGGGCGTTCTAGCGTTGGCGCATAACAACCCTACTGTTTCGTAACGACGTATCGCCTCGGAATGTGGTGTAAGTCAGAGAAGTGTTCTATGCATATTGCACCGACATAGATTTCACCCGCTTCAACTGTCATTACATCAAGCACTATCCGGTATGGATTTCGAACGGCACCAGGAATTTTGCCCGTTTGCTCTACAGCGCCTACAAGATGATGCAACCTTTTTTCAACGGGTGATTTTTACTGATGAAGCGACTTTAACCAACCACGGCAATGTTAATTTGTATAATATGCAATACTAGTCAATAGAGAACCCTCATTGGCTTCAACAAATACAGCATCAGCAACCGTGGAGTGTTAACGTGTGGTGCGGAAATGTCATTGTGGGGCTGTACGTCATTCCCGGTATACTAAATGGCAATAACTATGCAATAACGTTCCTGCGAAACGTTCTGCCCATTTTGCTGGAGGAGATACCACTAACTACGCGTCAGTGCATGTGGTCCCAGCATGACGGCTGTCCTACTCACTCTTCCCGTGTGGCTACAGAGCTCTTAAATGAAAAGTTCCCTGATTGTTGGATAGGATGACGTGCTAAAGTGAAGTGGCCAGCCCAGTCTCCTGATTTGACCCCTCTTGATTTTTTTTTCTGTGGCTAGCAATCAAACATAAAGTGTATGCTCAAATACCAACTACGCCAGACGGTATGAAGGAACGAATCATCGAAGCGTGCGTGACACCCTCGCAACGTTCACAGATCATTCGAACGGCGACTGCAAATGTGCATCGCAGCAGAGGGGAAGCATTTTGAGCACATGCTTCAGTAAAGTTTTGTGTCATGTACAGTATGTATTTTGCATCTTTGTGTGTATTTGCTTCGTATTGTGATCAATAGTAAATAATTTCAAATAAATAACAAATATGTACGAAATAATTGTGACCAATAAGGGCATCCTCACTTACATTTCTATTTCTGTTATTTAAAATGTATTAACATCTTGTAGTATTTTAATACTGTGTGTTATCTACTATTTTGGTATCACAGTTGTCAAATAACTGAATAATATTTGCGAGACATCATCAGTTAATTTTTGCGCAAAATATCGCAATATGTATTACTGTTGTCGGGTAAATGGGCGTGTTTGTGGAAAGGTCGCATTGGAGAACGCCGCTTCGAAGGACGAATACGATACGAGAACATATCTGTGTCTCAAAAACTATTTGCCTAAATATTATGATATACACATATTTGAAAATGTCTTTTTAAGCCCATCATGTTACGCTAAAATTTAACATAGGGTTCCATTTTAAAAAAAACAAAGATGGCCTCATATCTTTGTGACAAAAAATAGCACAAACATGAAATGTGATGTATTCAAGTAGCCCCTATCCCTGCAATTCACTGTCCAAACGTCATCTTCGTATATATATATCAGATTGGTTTGTTCCACATCATTTTAATAAAAGAATTGTTGAAATAATCTATGGAACATGTAACTAACTTTTCTTGCCATTTCTGATTCCTATAGTTAGTTTGTTTGGAGGTTGTTTTTCTGAAGTCCAGCTGATCATCTTATTGGTACATTAAACTATCCATCTTCCACTCTTTGGATCTTCTACTTCTTAACAATTTTGATATAACCAGTCTTCCTTTGCTTTGTCCATTTCTTTCTTAAGAAGATTATTGAGAGTTCTGTATCTTCTCTGGCCACCTTTCCACTTTTACCTTCTGTCCATCCACTGATCGATGACCTCTTCCTTTCGTTCTTAACTGTCAATCTAAATGTTTGTTTTGCTATTTTTGTGTGTAGTTTTTGAAGTTAACCCATCTGTTGTTAGAGATTAGTTTCATGAAATGTAATTTGGCCTATTTTGCCCGGAAATTTACTTGGTAATACTTCTTGGTTTTTATGTTTTAAAATTTTTTGCATTAAATATTTTTATTACCTGCATTGTGAATATGTTCGTAAGTTTCTTCACCTCTTACAGTGCTCGTACGCTGTACTCCAAATTATAACGCTAAAAAAGAATCAAAATCGTTGGCTATCTTGATATCTAGTGCTCTTTCTGAGATAATTGAAATATGGCGATTCATAATACGTCTCCATAAACGCCATTCTTGAGGTGTTCGATACGCATAACATTGTATCAAGGGGAACGACACACAGAAAATAGTCCCACTAGAGTATTTTTGTGATGAACATTTGGCATTTGGAAGGTAGGAGACGAGGTACTGGCAGAAGTAAATCTGTGAGGACGGGGCATGAGTCGTGCTTGGGTAGCTCAGTTGGTAGAGGACTAGCCTGCGAAAGGCAAAGGCCCTGAGTTCGAGTCTCAGTTCGACACACAGTTTTAATCTGCCAGAAAGTTTCAACATTTGGCAAATTACTCTGAAGAGTCCAACAGTAGTCCGACACCGCTGCACTGGATCGTCTTTGGCAGCTTTACTCCTTCATCGAGATGTCCTGATGAAAACTTCCACCAATTTATCACTAACTGAACCTTGGTTCTCAGGGAAGAACGAATTTTGGGAGATCTGTTGCACCCTAACTGTCTGTATAGAGTAATACACTTATGCACAACTTTTATGTAGTCAACAGACTTGCAATTTCCGAGAAAGTTGCGACTGTCATGAATGCCATGTATGCATGTCTTTCATCACCACTCACTTACTCTAAGTCATGGAAATGGCGAGCAGCAGAGATTTTCTTGTAGACCAAAGAACACACCTTGTTTCATTTCCTCATCACTCAACAATCGTCAGTGTGTGCCAGTTCTAGCCTAAAGGGGGGCCTTGTTCTCGTAGGCAAACAAACCAGCCAGTGCCCTAGCTCCTCTTATGTAAACAAACCTCTCAGTTGTGCCCATGTTTTGTTGATTTAGGACGCAATAAATTGGCAATAACTGACATAATTACAATTAATGTCAATAACTGTCATAATAACTACCATAATTTATGGTCAAGATGGCGGCTGAGTAGCGCAATTGTTTTGATGTTTACCCAGGTCTCAGTTAATGGTCATTTGCTTTTAGCATAAAGTGATAACTGTCAGTTTAATGATTGGATTAGATTAGATTAATACTAGTTCCATGGATCATGAATACTATATTTCGTAATGATGTGGAACAAGTCAAATTTTCCAATACATGACATAATTAAGTTAATTTAACAACATATTTAAGTTAATATAACAACTTTTTTATTTTTGTGTTTTTTTATTTTTTATTTTTTTATAATTTTTTGTTTTTTTTCTTTCTTTTTTTAATTTATATCTAAAAATTCCTCTATGGAGTAGAAGGAGTTGTCATTCAGAAATTCTTTTAATTTCTTCTTAAATACTTGTTGGTTATCTGTAAGACTTTTAATACTATTTGGTAAGTGATGAAAGACTTTAGTGGCAGTATAACTCACCCCTTTCTGTGCCAAAGTTAGATTTAATCTTGAATAGTGAAGATCATCCTTTCTCCTAGTATTGAAGTTATGCACACTGCTATTACCTTTGAATTGGGTTTGGTTGTTAATAACAAATTTAATAAGAGAGTATATATACTGAGAAGCTACTGTGAATATCCCTAGATCCTTAAATAAATGTCTGCAGGATGATCTTGGGTGGACTCCAGCTATTATTCTGATTACACGCTTTTGTGCAATAAATACTTTATCCCTCAGTGATGAATTACTCCAAAATATGATGCCATATGAAAGCAATGAGTGAAAATAGGCGTAGTAAGCTAATTTACTAAGATGTTTATCACCAGAATTTGCAATGACCCTTATTGCATAAGTAGCTGAACTCAAACGTTTCAGCAGATCATCAATGTGTTTCTTCCAATTTAATCTCTCATCAATGGACACACCTAAAAATTTGGAATATTCTACCTTAGCTATATGCTTCTGATTAAGGTCTATATTTATTAATGGCGTCATACCATTCACTGTACGAAACTGTATGTACTGTGTCTTATCAAAAATCAGTGAGAGTCCGTTTACAAGGAACCACGTAGTAATTTTCTGAAAGACAGTATTGACAATTTCATCAGTTACTTCATGTTTGTCAGGTGTGATTACTGTACTTGTATCATCAGCAAAGAGAACTAACTTTGCCTCTTCATGAATATAGAACAATAAAGGACCCAAGACTGACCCTTGTGGAACCCCATTCTTGATAGTTCCCCAGTTTGAGGAATGTGCTGATCTTTGCATATTATGAGAACTGTTTATTTCAACTTTCTGCACTCTTCCAGTTAGGTATGAGTTAAACCATTTGTGCACTGTCCCACTCATGCCACAATACTTGAGCTTGTCTAGCAGAATTTCATGATGGTAATTTATGACCCAAAAATGGCGTCTCCCCAACTCCATGGTTTCAGTGTGCACCTTCCCCCGCAATCGGTCACATCCATCATGACGTAACTGGCATTCATAGTATGGCCCGGCCCTCACTCAAGTAACAGCAGCAGCATGAGTAAACTCAGGTGGTATTGAAAATATCCTGCGTAGTATAGCCCTCAGCAGTACTGGCCTAGTTTTCACAAATGTTCAGCAGAACATCGTGATCACGCTATTTTCTGCAACATACGTCATTATTTACAGTTTTGTGGCTAATGTATACCATTTTTTAAAAGGAGATGCTCATTTCTTAGCTGTTTTATTGACTTTCCCCCACATTAATAAGACACACATGAATATGGGCTTCGTTGCTATTTTATCAACTTTCAAGAAACATATGTAAGATAGGTGGCTCTAAGTGTTTATTAACTGTCACCGCCACCATATGAGAGTATTTACAGTTTTTACGCTATTCGTTAAAATTTTATGGATTTTTACTCCAATATTCTGTACATACCCGCTTTTTCAAAAAGATTCAGTTAAATACAGAGCTTCAATTGTATAACAACTAACACCACAGTTTATTTAGAGTCTTTTAGCAATTCGTTAAAATTTTGTTCATTTTCTCCCAGCATTCCGCAAATAGTCACTTTTTTCAAGAAGACGCACCACAACAAGAAATACGCAGCATGCCTAAGTTTTACTTAAAACAAACTTATCACCCGCACCTTTAGTGTTATATAATTATCAGCCTCCCCAATATTATATGATTATAGTGTACTTGTAGAATATAATGATGGGAATGTTTCTACACAGAAGGATGTACGGTTATACTTTGCTAATTGGTCCACACATGCGCCGCTACCACTGCAATAAGAATAGGACAAAGAGACCGCTAGGCACATCATTGAAGAACAAACAAAACAAACATAGCTTCCGCACTACGAGCAGCGCATTCCTATTGCACCGTACTGCACGTTCGAGAGTGCTTTTGTTGACAACAATGAGGTCATGGAAGGAGGAAGTTGGTTAGTTCTTCATTTAAAACTGAGAAAAGGTGACAGGACCTCTCTAGCGATGTATTCAAACTGTATTCATCCATACTGTTCCTGCTACAGCAGATGACTGGAGCTCCCACTGTTGCAGCGATCTGGTTGGCCAGCTCCAACATTCACTGGGGCTGTATAGTGAATGCAGTTAACCAGAACATTAAGGGTGTAGGCCTAGCACTGACCTGACGAGTGGTGGTGCTCTCCATCCCCCTCACCCATCCCACCCTCACCTGCCCAGCGCCCAGGGGGCAGATAAGCGAGGTGTCTGACTCTAAAGCCAGCATCTATGAGCCAGGTCTCTTCACACACATCTCGATTGAAAAACCAGTAATGATGGATTCAATCACCTTTTTTCACGAGCCCAACATGTTTGAGCAGACAGGATCTGAGAATTTGCATCCCTTGTGTACTAGTGCGATTCTTACCAAGGGTAAAGATTTTGTGAATAATACTTGTCAGAATAGAGATGCAATAATCACTTCAAAGGATGCAGCAAATATTAAACGCACATCAAATCTTCTGAAAGCAGTATAGAACACCATGTGAGTGTGAGAACTTCTGACAATACTTGCCTGTGGAAAATATGATTCCAGGAATAAATGGGAGTACTATTTCTTCCATGCAGACATACTGCTGCTTATGTGAAATGTGAACCTCCCCTTTCCTCGTGTGGTGTATGTCAGAGACATGTTTCAGCTACAGTAAGGGTAATTTTGATGAAAATAGCGATTTTGTAGAAAATACTGTTCTTTTGTATTATTTTTTATACATTGTTAATATGTATTGTGAAAAACAATGCATTATCTTTAAAATACATTATTTTCTTATTTTTCTGTACATCAATCACACTTAGTATGTTCTTCATATGACAGCTATAATTACACTGTGATCTTAACACCTCCTGATCTGTGTTAAAGAATCGTGATTTTTTACTGTTTAAACATAGAATTGACAGATGATACCACTCTGTCGAGGTATGAAGTCTTCCATGGGGTTAAAGGAACTTCATTTTGTCCCCCAACAGGGTACTATTGTTAAGATCTATGCTTCACAGTTTCATATGATCTGATAACAAGTGCTTTGCCACATGTACACACCACTAAGCTTGTAGTGACTAGATTTTGTATTGGGGTGTATTGCAGCACTTTAATAGGGGAGGAATTCTATACATTCTAGGGACATTGTACCACTTCCCATATATGGAAGCGTTGGTGAGGTATTGAGAGGTTTATTAGGAGAAATTGGAGTGGTGCAGCAGAAATACAAGAAATCCCTATAAAGCAGAACTGACTGACTTTAAAATGGACCATCAGCTTGGACAATTGCAATAGTTTTGTGTGTAGATGACTCTTAATTTATGGATTCGGATAAAATGCGGTATTTTTTTACAGAATGGATATGTGTGATTATATAACATCTGGAAGAACCCAAGATGGACATTATCCTAGCTGTAGACAGGCAGGACTACATACACACTTAATTTGACATATATAAAAACAATTATTTGATAAATATTGTCATGTGGCTAACAGTTTTGAGGGATGAAAAATGAGCCTGTATTAGAACTCAAATGAAAAATGTAACAAATTGTTATTGTTTTTAAAGGTTGCAATACGTGTATAATTCCTCATCATGGGGAATGGACGTTGGTGCTGCATATGCCATAGAAGTTTGTAGTTTTAACAGAACATTTGTTAACGGCAGGAGTGAGTGGATAACTGACTATTCATCACAAACAAATTACATTTCATAAATCAGCATGTGACATATATTGCATGTATATGTTGTGGAAAACTGTAGTTTTAGTGGAATGTCTGTTAGTGGTGTCAGGGAGTACCCTACACAGCATCATTGACAAACATTTGCAACATCTGCAAAATTGTGTTGAACACAAACATGTGATTCCCTTTCTCTGCTTTATCAGTGAGTATTACCTTTGTAAGAAAATTAAGTTTCAAAATCAAGAGGGAGTCTATACACCACAGAAGACTGGGAGTGAGTGGGTAACTGATTAGCCACCATAAGCAAATTAAATTTCAGAAATCACTATGGGATGTATATGGTGTGATGGAGTACAAACACACACACACACACACACACACACACAGACACACAAACACACACACACAGTACTGCTGTACTGAAATAGGACTGACAGAGATTGGAAATAGTTACACACAGATGATTCCATTGCTCTGCTGGATGACTGAGTATTTCTAAATCACAGATAATTCAGCTTTTTAAAAAATTTAAAAATATCAAATTATTACACTTTTTTAGTTCCTCTACTGTATTACGTACAAAATGCTCTGACATAGCTACAAAACTGATGGTACATATAGCAATTTAAAAAAATCATAGTCTTCATCTTCACTTCACTTCAACCACCTATTCATAATGAGACAATATTTCGCAAATAACTGTTTTCTGTATGCTTTGAATTCCACGTGTATTGCGCCCAAAACCTGTTGGAGTAGGTATACTTTTGATGCATGCACTTATACATTTACTAATGCAGTATCATCATCATGAACTTTACATTCCAATATATGTATTACAATATCATCAAAAAGTGTTTTAACACCAGCTTGCAACTGACTTAATGAATTCACTGCGGGACATACCACATCCTGCAAACCATATTCATGACATTTTGATACTTTAGAAATATACTTTGCGATGATTCTTTAGCTGTTAATTTTAATGTAACAACACTCAACACAATGAGTACTGATGTACTGACACAGTTGCTGCTGAAGGAAGGAGAGTTGAGAAACAGTGTGCTGTGTTGAGCTGTCAACTGATACTCGATATAAATATCAGTTTTCTGCACAGCTCCTCCCATGCTATTTGAACAAGTGTCACCTTCATACCTTGACATAAATTCTCAGTTTCCACTATAACTTTGAGGTAATTTTTAGGTGCTGTCCCAATATTAACTGGCGTAGACACGTTTGTGGTTAAATGATACCTACAGGTGAACAGTAACATCGATTCAGTAGCTCAATACTAAGTACATGGATGGACTGCTGAGTTTAGTTCTACACCCCACCGAAGAGAGTTGCTGTCTACCAACCATGAGAGTCCACATCTGTTCGTGCTACATGGGCACACCATGTGGATGGTGCTACAATTGTATAGCTTGCTATACTCCATTCAAATATGCAACAGAAAAAAAAACTCTGGGAAAGACGTTTTTCTGCCAAAAACATAAGGGTGGATTATAAAATGAATGGAGGTATACAGGCAATCATTTTTCACTTGTTCAGTGTGTAAGGGTGTGATGGATGAGTAATTGATAATACACGTATGTTAACGGGACTCTTTTCGAGACGCAACGGATTGCAAAGTTATAATTCCAATGTTTCGATAGCCTCTTATGGTGAAGTAACATACCATAGAGAATTACGAGAACAGTGGCTGTAAAAAGACAGGAGTACCGAGCGACTGATTTCAATATTGAACTACGTGCCATTGACAAAAACTATGACGTTCGAACAACAGTTACAAGCGCTCATTACATGCAATGACGTGGTCCAGTACGAATTGCATTTTGTTCTGCGTCATCAGCCGCCAGCGCGTCGACGAGGCGAGGGGAAGGTACACAGTTTTACAGTGTCTTCAAACATTAACTTCCAGGAGTAAAGCTACAGCGGTATTATTTAACAAGGCTTGCAACTACTGTGATATGTTTGTGGGACGGCTCACCGTTTCTCACAGCTGTTTGTTTCGCCGAATATTACAATTGTTAGGGAACTCTTAGGTGTGTCTGTATTGCATAGATTGTTTTAGTTATTATTCACTTCACATACTTGACTACCTGTAATGATATGAATTATAACATTTTTTGTTCCAATGCACATACAAAAGGAAATGTCCTCACTGATTCACTGACTCATCATCGCCTAGCCCAGGAAGGAAGCTTGAACTTCGGAGAGGGTGTTCATGTTATACTGTAGGCATCGTTTAAGAATGGATTTTTCGAAATACCACCGCTAATAGGGTGAAGTAGGGGATGAAGCGTTTTTTTGAAAATACGTCGCTATTAAGGTATTTTTTGAAGTTAGAATTACGAGGAAAATTGGTATTTGGTTTCTCGGCCAGAAATAAAAACAGGTGTTCCATAATTTTTTGAAATTCGACGCTTGATCACGGCGAGTATCGACTGTATTTCGTTATGCTAGTGTGAGAAACACGTGAAAAATCAGACCTTCACTTATGTTTTCAATGGATCACTTAGAAACGGCCGCACGATTATAGTTCTACAACACGCAGTACTATGGAAAGAGGACAGATAGGCGCTACTGCGCCGACAGATGGAAGAATAGAAGTTCCCCCCAAAAAATATAGCTATATTTCAAAAAACCACGAGTTTAGTCGCCTCCTACGATTATACACGATTGATTGATAAACACAAGAGAGAATTCTATCTCACCATTGATACCACGGATGCCTGCATTCTGTCTGAAAGACACTTGGTCGTTCTTTTCACTATCACAAAGAAACCGACTAAAGTTTCGATGCAAAATGCGTAACAAATCATAGTGTATGCATAACCTGAATAACCGAATTCTCTAGTAATAATTTATCCTCACTCAGTACAATTCGCACTGCAGCACACATTAGCAAGCGATCGTACAAAGGTGCAAAGACACTTAACTTCAGAAGGGAATTTGAATTGAGAACAAGTGTGAAGGATTTTAGTTCATATTAATTATTCCCAGGAACTGAGAGTGGATTTCTTATGATAAACGTTAAACGAGTATCCACTTCTTTTGTGCGTCCGCTACACGTTGTCAATGGTCCAACATACAAAGTAATCTCACAAAAGAATGTTTATGATGAGTTATTGATAGCTGAGCATTGAAAGCTCGGCTAATATTTTAACACTGATGCGAAAATGATTTGGTAATGTTATCTGTGATATATATAAAGCAGAGTGTATGTGTGTATGTCCGAGATCTCCTGCCATACCCCTGGATGGATTTCAACCAAATTTTGCACAGAAATAGCAGGCCTCACGATTAACACCACTATGGGGTTTACAACCTCCTAGCTCCAAGAGGAGGAAAGATACAGATAAAACGTGTTTTTCCCAGCTCCTGGCATATACATTGCCTTGCATGGCGCATATGTTGTGTGGGAATATTATTGGCCTTTTAGATCAACCTGCCTGGAAGACTAGCATACATGTCAGGGGCATGAAACTGTTTTCTGGGCCCTGACATGTAGGCTGCCCTGCATGACATGCATGTTCTGTTGGAGAAGTACCGGGCTGCATAATGGCCAGTACATCATATGCAAATAAATAATTTTCATAGGGAGGAAAAGTTGGACACACAGATGGGGAGGAAGAGGTGTGTTCAGTATATGTGTCGAAGGCATACACAGGCAAAGCTGTTGGGAAAAGACTAGTAACACACTAAAGTAAAAATTCGAATATCTTACCAAATACAGAGTGGAGCATATCTAGGTCTGTCTTACTTAGTCCCCAAGCCGCAAGCGCTATTTTAAATAATTTCCATTCGCTGCTTGTGAACGACCATGGAGTGGAAATAGCTCTTCGGAGAAGCTGAGCTCACCCTGACTAATGCAGCAGAAACACCAACAGACTGCTACACCCAAGGAGTTGTGCACATGATCTGTCTGTCCATGCACAAGTGTTCTAACATTGGTAAATCAAATGCTGCCTTTCATCAAAAGAAAACATGCTCAAACACATTCTACCTCCACAGACACACAGGAGGTGGAAAACAGGAATGAAGATACATTCATTCACTCTATTGTACACTTGTATTCAGATATGCATAGGATAGGGAGAGTAGGAACAATGCTGATACTTTTTATATGAGTGGAATGAACAAACAGACACGCTCCTCTTTTGTCAAGGTCTGCTACTGTCACAGCTGAGAAGCGAGGGGCTGAAATGACAACACAGTCTGGTTAAATGTTACGAAAGAGGTCTAATCGGTTTCCTCCAGGTTATCCTGTTGGAAGGTGCAGTCACTGTCAGGAAAGTTATCAAGCTCGAAGGGATGTATGTGTCTGCAATAATGTTCACCAAGTCCAAAGATGTTACAGTGCCTTCAATTATCACCACAGGTACCATGGAAGCTCAAGTAAATGTCTCCTATAGCATAAAACTGCCCCCACTGGCCTGCGTCCTGTTTCGAGTAGCCGTTCGCCTGGATGAAAGCATATCGGGACACGACCATCAATCTGATGTAATAAGAAACTTGATTCATCCAACCACGCGAGACGCTTCCATCGATCAACTGACAAACTTCGATCATCTCGCTTCCACTGAAATCGTAACTGACTTTGTCGTTGGATCAACATAGGAATACACAGAGATCTTCTGCTTCGGAGCCTCAAGGTCAACAATATGCTCTCAACAGTGTCTTCCGAAACACTTGTACCTGCACCAGCATCATACTCTGCTGTTAGATCTGCCATAGATCGCCACCTAACCCACTTTGCAGAGAGAGCCAGCCTCCAACTTCTACGTTCTGTGATGAGGTGTGGATGTCCAACACTTTGTAGCCTACTCGTGGTTTAAGCGTGCTTCAGCCCTTTTTCTACAGACGATCGCGACAGTAACACGCGACCAACTGACCAGCTTCTCGTTTCCATGTACCAGGCTATAAAATTAAGCGTTTTGTCAGTGTCTCTTATGTCAGCGGATATCCCCATTTGCGTACCGAATCAGAGGAATGATTCCCCACTCATCCGCGCTCTGGTTATACACTTCGATTATAGCATCACGTGCCCGAACTCCACCTTGCGCCATACAGTCTCGCGAAGGACAGTGGCCATAATGTTTCGACTCATCCGTGAGTACTTGGCGCTTACCTTCATACTTCCACTTTGTTTCACGGCCCTTCATTCCCTGACCTTGGCGTAGAATTTACATTCCTAGTTACATCATTCACGTGTAGGCCATTTCGTTACGGTATTAATCGTTAATCTCAGATCCATTGTTCTGCATATCCTCTGAGTTTCGAATCACATTGGCCATTTTTCCAGTCTTTTGTAATATTTCACAAACGTTAGTAGATTTGGATAATAAACAAAAAAAGTATGGTCAGCCTTCCAGGGCGCATTCATTTACATCTAAATTTACATGACTAATCTGCAGCTCACATTTAGCGCATGGCGGAGGTTCTGTCGTACCACCGCCAGACTATTTCTCTACCGTCTTATTCTCGAACAGCGTGTGGGGAAAATGAACACTTAAATCTTTCCATGCGAGCTCTGATTTTTCTTATTTTATTATTTCTTGCTATATGGATTGGTGTCAATAAAATATTTTCACATTCAGAGGAGGAAGTTGGTGATTGAAGTTCCGTGAGAAGATCTTGCCGCGATGAGAATCGCCTTCGTTTTATTGATTGCCATTCCAACTCGCTAATCACATCCGTGGCACTTTCTTCCGTATTTCCCGATAATGCAAAATGAGCTGTCCTTTTTGGGACTTCTTCTGTGTTCTCCGTCAATCCAGTCTGATACGTTCCCAAACAGCACAGCAGTACTCTAGCAGAGGCCGGATAAGCGTAGTGTAGGCAATCTCTTTAGTAGACCTGATGCACCTACTAAGTGTCCTCTCAATAAAATGCAACCTTTGGCTCACTTTTCCCCACAACATTATCTATGTGATCGATCCAATTTAAGCTCTTCGTAATTGCTAACCCTAGGTATTTTGTTGAACTGACAACCATTAGATTTGTGTGCTTTATCACGAAACTGAAATTTAACGGATTTCTTTTAGTACCTGTCTGGACGGCCTCATGCTTCGTTATTTAGGGTTATTTTCGCACCATTCTTCACACACTGAGGAAGGAAGTATGTTATGTGTAAAAGGCAGTATTACCACGCCAGAGCTCATCAGCGCACCCAATCCAGAGTATTCTGCTGTATCGCAGGAGTACCGTGTATAGTTTCAAACCCTTCCACAGTAGGAGCACGAAGTCTATCTCAATCTTGCACTGCGGTTCTATGCACAAATGCTTTCACAAAAAAGCTCTAGTGCGTTCATGTACCGAGAACGTGGAGCGCAGGAAACTGGTCCTTCTCTCCCTGCCCATAACTCATGGAATCTGTTATTTAGAAGCCGAGAGGTCTTAACAATCATACGAGGAGCTCCGTTATGCACGAAGAACAGGTTTTATCGCTCTGTTAACGACACATCTTCTGCCATAGCGGGTAGAGCATTCTCTAAGAAAGCACTGTAAGTTGTTCGTCTGCCGACCCTAGGCACAAGGATTCAAGTCTCTAACAAACGCACACCAAGCCAGTGTCCTTATTACATAATACTGCCCATTCTGCGCTCGCCTCAACTGCAATGCAGTCGTCATTAAACATAATGCGATCGTGATATTAAAGTGGTAGCTAATCGTTGCGCGTTTTTGGCCGGTTGGTCAGAGCTTCCGTTGTTCGTAATGCAGATAGGCCCAGTGTACGCTTCGAATTCACGGAGATCTTTGCGGACCGGTAACACGTGTTTGATTTCCTGCCATAGTCTGCAGTTTTTCTCGAAGAATCTCTTCCTAGGCTCAAGAGAGCACTCGTGGAATCGATACACATCAGGATTCTGTTGACTTGTAGCTCTGTCGCATACAGTATAGTATGGCCTTTGGGACAAAAAATATCTCTGGTATGTGGATATATCAGCCATGTTCAGTTACCTGATTGCAGAATGTACACTCATGCTCGTAAATTAAGGAGAAATGCAGAATGTGGTGCCATACAAGTGGTACTACACAAAACTGGCGCTAATAGCAAAGGCACATAGGGAACACACACCGAACACACACTACACAGATCTGTAAGTCCACGGTATTGGTGATATGTTGAGAAAACCGTCCCGAAACGAATGTGTTACAAAACGCCACTGTTTCCTGCGCATGTACTCCGACATCAATATGGGATATGATCACCATGCATCACCATGCACACGCAACAACGGGTTGGCACACTCTGGACCAGGTAGTGGAGCAGCTGCAGGGGTATAGCCTCCCATTCTTGCACCAGTGCCAGTCGGGGCTCCTGAAGTGTCATAGGGGTTTGAAGACTTGCAGCGATTCGTCGACTAAGAGCATCCCAGACTTGCTCGATGGGGTTTAGGCCTGGAGAACAGGCAGGCCACGCCATTCGCCTGACATCTTCTGTTTCAAGGTACTCCTCCTCGATGGCAGCTCGGTGTGGTCGTGCTTTATCATCCATCAGGAGGACGTTGGGACCCACTGCACCCCTGAAAAGGAGGACATACTGGTGCAAAATGGCGTCCCGATACACCTGACTTGTTACAGTTCCTGACTTTGACAGACATGCAGGGGTGTACGTGCACCAGTCATAATCCCACCGCACACCATCAAATCACGACCTCCATACAGGTCGTTTTCAAGGACATTAAGGGGTTGGTATCTGGTTCTTGGTTCACGTCAGATGAAAACCCGGCGAGAATCACTGTTCACACTATACCTGCACTCGTCCGTGAACATAACCTGGGACCATTGTTCCAATGACCATGTGCTGTGTTCTTGACACCGCCGGCCGGTGTGGCCGAGCTGTTCTAGGCGCTTCAGTTTGGAACTGCGCGACCGCTATGGTCGCAGGTTCGAATCCTGCCTCGGGCATGGACGTGTGTGATTTCCTTAGGTTGGTTAGGGTTAACTAGTTCTAAGTTGTAGGGGACTGATAACCTCAGATGTTAAGTCCCATAGTGCTCAGAGCCATTTGAACCATTTTTTTTTTCTTGACACCAGGCCTTACGGGCTCTCCTGTGACCAGGGGTCAGTGGAATGCACCTTGCAGGTCTCCAGGCGAATAAGCCATGCCTGTTCAGTCGTCTGTAGACTGTGTGTCTGGAGACAACTGTTCCAGTGGCTGCGGAAAGGTCCCGAGCAAGGCTACCTGCAGTACTCCGTCGCCGTCTGCGGGCACTGATGGTGAGATATCGGTCTTCTTGTGGTGTTGTACACTTTGGACGTTCCGTACTGTAGCGCCTGGAAACGTTTCCTGTCTGCTAGAATCGTTGCCATAATCTTGAGATCACACTTTGTGGCACACGGAGGGCCCATGCTACGACCTACTGTGTTTGACCAGCCTCCAATAGCCCTAGTATTCTACCCCTCATAACGTCATCAATATGTGTTCTTTGAGCCATTTTCAACACACAGTCACCATTAGCATGTCTGAAAACGTCTGCACACTTACTCGCTGCACCGTACTCCGACATGCACCAACACACCTCTGCGTATGTGGACTGCTGCCAGCGCCACCGTGCGACGACCGCAGGTGAAATGCACCGCATGGTCATACCCAAAGGTGATTTAAATCCGCAGACAGCCCACCAGAGCGTTGTTTCGCCATGTATCAGCATTATCCATAATTTATGAGCATCAGTGTACTTTCCTAAAAGATGTCATCTGTAAAAGCTTTTTAGCAGCCGTTCCGAAAGCACGATTTGGGCAGGAAAACAATGCCGGCCCAAAAAACGACAGAAAATCTTTTTTGATTGCGAATGAGTACTCACGCACCGCATACGTGCAGATCACGAGAATTTACATTACCATCACGTTAAACAGTTGTGCGAAAATAACAGTTGATGCGTTGTTGAATAAACCATTCGCACGAGTGTACCTGTTCAGGAAAATCAGCTGCTTATGGTCGCTGCACACGCTATAAATGGCATGGATACAGAAGATTATCACGTAAAACTGGTTACATTAATTGTTGCAGTTACTTGTTACACTGACGCTATGGCTCATGTCAATCGCAGGACGTACATATCTGAAAAAAGGTAGGGCTGGCTCCTCGATGTTTGTTTCAGTGCGAATGCACACGTACCGTCCGAGCTCCTATGGGAATCAGGATTTGCGAGTAATGCGTTTAATGGAGGAGGGACGCTGCAGTACAGCGTGCGTTAAGCTGGAAATCTGACACGGGAAAGTCCGCGTCGCACCCCTCTCAGATTTGGTGGTAAGAGTGCCCGTCAAAAACTGAACACAGATCAAGCACGAAAACAAGAAGAAGGTGTACTGGACTGTTAAAAAAAGTAGCTAAAGAGAACCAGTGAAGGGTCGGAGAACAAGAAGTGCGATATAGAGTGGGTGGCATCATGGTGAGTGGTTACGGCGTTGGGCTACAAACCGGGTAAGTCGTGTTCAAACATCCCTCATGCCCTTTTTTCCACTGTCCGCTTTATTCAAATTTGTGTCTGTGTCGTGGTGTAACGTCCGTTTGCAACAGCGAGGTGTAAGGTAGGAAGCTGTAATGACAGTTGATTCTGCACAACTACTCTAAATGGAAATGAGCGTACGGCATTGTGGGCCGGGAGTCCCCCATTCGGGGAACTTCGGCCGCAGAGGGAAAGTACTTATTGTTATTTTCCGCCATAATGGCCATGTTTGTGAACCGTGACTGGTAGCAAAAACTAGAAATAAATAAGTACTTATTGCATTCGGCGACACATTGGGTGACTTGCACGTCGGAGATGGGGATGAAGTGATGATGAGGACAACACAACACCCAGTCCCTGAGCGGAGAAAATCTCCTACCCCAGCCGGGAATCGAACCCGGGCCCCTTGGCGTAGCATTCCGCCGTTCTGACCACTCAGCTAACGGAGATGGACAGAACTACTCTATTAGTAGCCGAAAGAAAGTGGCTTTCGAATGAGAACCTCAAACGTTTGATGACAAGGCGACAAGTCAACCGAATCCCCTACCGGAAAACACGTCTGTTGGTGGCATACACAGGATTAGTGACAGTATGTGTGTCATATGATAGCAATCTCTTATCGATGCACCTAATTTGTACCACTGGTAAATCCGTGAGATTTGCCTCGTTGCCCGATATAGGTGTTGCTATAGATGTGAATGTGATCACTCCCAAGCAAATTATGAGATCGTAAGTTTGTCACATAAGCTGCAGCAAATGAATGCAACAGTTTCACAGTCACACAGTTTCTCTGTGCTGTATCAAAAAATATGTTTTTGACCTTTTAGGTTGTGTTCCGTTTTGGAAGCCGTGACTCTTGAATTCCTTTGTTGTAACAGTTCACACCAGTTTATTTGTTGCTTTCACTTCTGTGAGATGTTTATGTGGAATCTCGTCTGCTCTCACTATTCATGACATTTACTTGCGAAGGTAACGTATTCTTACGACATGACTCATATTTTGTAACAAATGTATAGTACGGCAGCTGCCATTTCATTGACAGGACGGACAGTTCATAATTTTGTGAAAATAATAAATAAATAATTGGTATGAGGGAGATTTGAACACAAGTCGACCGATTGGCAGTCCAACAGCATGATCGCATACCCGAGCCGCCATTGTTGGTTCTGAATACTGCTTTTTGCACTTCGTATTCTTTGCCTTTTTTCCAGAGTTCACTACACGTTCTTCCTGTTTTCATGTTGATCTGTGTTCAGTTTTTGACGGGTTATCCACTGGCCATCTTACCACTAAATCTGAGGGGGCTGCGATGGAGAGTTTCCCTTGTGAGTCGGTCAGAGATCGTGTCCGGATAGCCGAAGTGCTTGAGGCAACCGCTCATGAGAAGCAATAACCCGGGTTCGAGTCCCCGTCCGGCACAAATTCGCAACTTACGCCATTGTATTAACACAATGCCCTCTTACGTCATTGCATTACCACAATGGCTTGTGCGGCTAACTGTCGCGATTTCCTACCTTTCATGATTACACGTAATTCGAGGAACAACCGCGCGCTCCAGGTGCGATGTCACTCTAGACGTCACTCAGTCGCAAGTAGTGGATTTAAACAACCCAGGTTCGCTAAGACAGTGATCAATTGTTACAAACGTCCCCCTGTCAAGGTACGTTCGTTCTGGAAACCTCTCCCGATACAAATATTGAGCGGTACGGCAGTCTGTATTGGCGTACAATTGCTTTGCGGTGTACCGGAAACCGAATTCGTCACGAATACTAGTACACGGTTGTTAGTCGACTACAGTATTATTGCACCTTGGAGTGAAAAGCGCTTTGGTCGGCTTATCATGAGTTCTTATCGTGATACTTCACGAAGACACACTAAACCACTTGATGGTATACGCACAAGTGTCTTGTAATCAGTCACAATGCGATGCCTTTTCCTTAGTCACCGCTGTACTCGCTTATTATAACCTCACTGTTTCCGATAACAGCCACGGGAAGTCGAGTGCAGTAATATCTTTGCCGGTAATATGTGCTCGTCAAGCCCGTAATGTTAGCATAAACATTTAATGCTGAGTGTAACTAAGGCGATGAAGTGAGTTGCATGTCAACACAAGGAATCACGTGAGTCACATGGTATTATTACCCTTGACATTTCACGTAAGAAAGTGTTTCACATTGTATTCTAGTATGTTCCGCTCATGTTTGCTTTCCTTGATTAATTTATAATGAAAATATGCAGTAAAAGGCCAGCCGGAGTGACCGAGCGGTTCTAGGCGCTACAGTCTGGGCCCGCGCGACCGCTACGGTCGCAGGTTCGAATCCTGCCTCGGGCATGGATGTGTGTGATGTTCTTAGGTTAGTTAGGTTTCAGTAGTTCTAAGTTCTAGGGGACTGATGACCATAGCAGTTAAGTCCCATAGTGCTCAGAGCCATTTGAATCATTTTTTATGCAGTAAAATCGCTTTAACATGTAAACAAAGTGTTTTCGGACGCATGTCCATATAATTTCTTTATGGTTCTTTGCTTGAGGTACGTGTCCTGAGCAGCTGGTTGTGGCTTTTTATTATGTCCTGTGTAGTGGACACAGTAACGGCTCTGGAAAGTATTTTTTTAGCACCAGTTGATAAAAGTAATGAGGGCATCCAAATCCTATGATTATTGCATCTCAGTAACAACACATTTTTTTTCATGAAGTGGGTTGCGTGAAATTACGTGGTCATCCAGTGTATAAAACCAACACCTTTCTAAATCTTGACTGATGTTCACTTTTCTGTTAAGGCTTCAAAAGCTAAATCTTCAACCTCAAGACGATTATTAGTAAACAGATTTGTAACCGAGTGCTGGGCACTGGAGTGGGGGGGGGGGGGGGGGGGGAGGGGGGAAGTATGTGGTACATTGGATTGGAAAACGACACACGAAATTTAGCTTTCTTTCACTTCTCATTCTCTGCTACTCGCTTGAGCTTGTCCCTTCATATCACAATGTATTTACACTGGATGTGAGAGGTACATTCGAACTCCTGGTGTTGCAGAGTCAGCTAAATTCACTGACGGAAAGAAATGCCCTAATACCAATAAACAATTAACGTAGAGTATTGAAATTTCGGGAATACAATTGTCTAGGTAACATATCGCTCGTAGTGTTCTGAGCCTCATTACTTTTCTCACACACCTCGTACAGTATCAGCACACTGGAAAAGGAACCTAATTGAATGGGAATATTGAGAAACACCACATGGCCATTTTTTGACAAAACTGAGTTACCTATGCGGCTGCATTTTAAACATATAGGCCGATCATGATGCAAAGAAACCCTATATGTTCTGACATTTTCGGCGTTGTAGCCATCGTATCACCTAAACCGAAGCAAAACTCCCACGTGTACAAAAGATGCATTACCGAAGGGGATTTCTACCGTTCTTACCAAAAGAAAAAATCATGCACAACTTCTGCATTGACGTACACAGTTTATCAGCACGTGTAAAATAATGAACCACATGTGGATTATAATTCCAAACAGAATGGAATATATACACAATTTGTTTGATTTTTTCCTTATTAGCAATAAAGTGTGACTTAAGTAATTATTAATGCTTATTTATTACAAAATACTGAGAAAGCCCACACGTTCACTACATCGATTTTAACTTAAAGCCAAGAAAACGTATCAAGTTTTTTTACAGTGCATGGCATTCCTCCCTCATTCATTTTCATAAAAAATGAGAAAACCGGAATTTTAGTATAATTTTAAGACCCCCCAATGTTTTTTAACTCCTGAAAAGTTTAGTTTTTGGAGCATATAGAATTTCGCAGTATTCCCACTCAATTGATATGCAGTCTGGACTGGAGGACTTTTTTTTCTTTGCTACATCGAGGATCTTACTTCTAAGTTACTTATGTTGGCATCAGTCCTTGATTCTAATTTTGGAATATTTTCTTCATCTTTTTTGATGAACTCTGCCTTAGTGTCACTGTCATGGTACAAGCATATGGGATTGGTTCCCAAGTATGTGAGTGGCTCGAAGACTTCTTAAGTAATAGAACCCAGTACGTTGTCCTCGATGGTGAGTGTTCATCGGAGGTGAGGGTATCATCTGGAGTGTCTCAGGGAAGTGTGGTAGCTCCGCTGTTGTTTCCTGTCTACATAAATGATCTTTTGGATAGGGTGGATAGCAATGTGCTGCTGTTTGCTGATGATGCTGTGGTGTACGGGAAGGTGTCGTCGTTGAGTGACTGTAGGAGGATACAAGATGACTTGGACAGGATTTGTGATTGGTGTAAAGAATCGCAGCTAACTCTAAATATAGATGAATGTAAATTAATGCAGATGAATAGGAAAAAGAATCCTGTAATGTCTGAATACTCCATTAGTAGTGTAGCGCTTGTCACGTTGATTAAATATTTGGGCGTAACATTGCAGAGCGATATGAAGTGGGACAAGCATCTAATGGCAGTTGTGCGGAAGGCGGATAGTCGTCTTCGGTTCATTGGTAGAATTTTGGGAAGATGTGGTTCATCTGTAAAGGAGACCGCTTATAAAACACTGATACGACCTATTCTTGAGTACTGCTCGAGCGTTTGGGATCCCTATCAGGTCGGATTGAGGGAGGACATAGAAGCAATTCAGAGACGGGCTGCTGGATTTGTTACTGGTAGGTTTGATCGTCACGCGAGTGTTACGGAAATGCTTCAGGATTTCGGGTGGGAGTCTCTAGAGGAAAGGAGGCGTTCTTTTCGTGAATCGCTACTGAGGAAATTTAGAGAACCATCATTTGAGGCTGACTGCAGTACAATTTTACTGCCGCCAACTTAGGAGGAAAGACCACAAAGATAAGATAAGAGAGATTAGGGCTCGTACAGAGGCATATAGGCAGTCATTTTTTCCTCGTTCTGTTTGGGAGTGGAACAGGGAGAGAAGATGCTAGTTGTGGTACGAGGTACCCTCCGCCACGCACCGTATGGTGGATTGCGGTTATGTATGTGGATCCAGATTACGATCGCTGTCTGTAAGTAGGCTGTTTAGGTATTTATGTTGGTAACGCCACGTAGCGGTCTATATGAAAATCACCGACTGTGCTGTGTGCAGTCTGTGGCTGGTTTGTATTGTTGGAATCTGCTATTGTAGTGTAGTGTAGTGAGAGCTCTCAAAACTCCGCCATCTCTCTCCCCACATTCACCACTGCTGGCGGCTCACCTCCAACTGCGCAACACTACGCGCTGTTAACAGCCAACTGCCCAACACTATATATATATATATATATAATGACTTTTGAACACTATTAAGGTATGTGGTGTCACCGCCAGACAGCACACTTGCTAGGTGGTAGCCTTTAAATCGGCCGCGGTCCGTTGGTACACGTCGGACCCGCGTGTCGCCACTATCAGTGATTGCAGACCGAGCGCCGCCACACGGCAGGTCTAGAGAGACTTCCTAGCACTCGCCCCAGTTGTACAGCCGACTTTGCTAGCGATGGTTCACTGACAAATTACGCTCTCATTTGCCGAGACGATAGTTAGCATAGCCTTCAGCTACGTCATTTGCTACGACCTTGTAAGGCGCCATTACCAGTCACTATTGATGCTGTAAAACATGTACCGTCAAAAGCGATGTTCACCAATTATGGATTAAAGTTAAGTATTCCAGAAGCTACGTACGTTTTTTACTAGTCTTATTTCCGTGTCCTGTTCCAGACCTCACGCCAGCCTGCGTGAGTTTAAACGCGTGCCAAATCGGCTTCCTCCTAGTGGATTGGCTGTCTTGCCAATCCACAACAAGGTAAAAACATTGTTTGTTCTTTATCAAAATCTTTTATTTGCTAACTATGTCTATCAGTAGTTAGTGCCGTCAGTAGTTAGAATCTTTTATTTAGCTGGTAGTATTGGCGCTCACTGTATTGCAGTAGTTCGAGTAAAGAAGATTTTTGTGAGGTAAGTGATTCATGAAAGGTGTAAGTTATTGTTAGTCAGAGCCATTCTTTTGTGGGGATTATTGAAAGTCAAATTTCGTTGCGCTAAAAATATTGTGTGTCAGTTTAGTGTTGATCAGAATAAGTAAAGAGCGAAATGTCTGAGTACTTTCAGTTCTGCTCAGCTGTTTGAAAATCAAATAATGTAAGAGGTTTATCAGCACAGTAATTCATAAAATTTTCTAAGGGGTGCAGTGAAGATCAGTGAAGACATTGACTGTCTCTTGCCGCTGTTGTACTTCACATACAACCAAAATCTCCTTGCGTTTCCTCCCAGATTTTTTTTTTTTTTTTTTTTTTTTTTTTTTTTTTTTTTTTTTTTTTTTTTTTTTTGGAAACTATTAAAAGCATCTCGCACTGAAGACATTTCCAATATGTTTTTACTAACTAGGAAAATATTTCATACTGAAATCAGTAGCGACTCACAGCTGTAGTTTCATAATTAATGCAAACAGTTCATTTACAGTACCATGTTTACCAGGACATTTGTGCTTCTGTTATTGTATACGTTCATCCGTGCCAGCATTGGCTATTAATAAAGGTAGTTCCCGTGTATTTATTTGAGTCAGGTCGTAGTAATCTTCTGAGTTACAAGCTGACTGTGGGTGTTGAAAATCAAACTATGCAAAACAATAGCTATGTCCCACAAGGCGACCTCTGTCTTCCCTGGCCCGGATGGGTCACCCCACGGCTGCCTACTCAGGCGCCGAATCAAGACTACCGAATTTTCACGTCTGGACTCTCATTTACTCCCTTGGACACCGGTCCTTTCACAGGTAATACTGCAGGTAAAATAGGTAGTGGAACTCGCTCTTGTCTCCGATGGATTCTCCTGCAACCGTCCAATTTATGTGACTTTCCAGGCTTGAGGGCCAATAAGACGTCCAACGGCATCAGTATACCTGATACGGTGTTTGTGCGTCTAGTGAGTGTAAGAAATTTTTATAGGTTGGCCCGCAAAATGACTACCTCTTTGCTCGAAGACGTATCATGTAATCTGTTTCCCAATATATTACAGCTCCTTCATATTGTCAGACTATTAGTCCCTCTAGACCACCCCTTTCAAAATCGCTGCAAAAGTTTTTTCACCTGAAATACTGTCTCATTACCCGTCGTTTATTTTTTAAAAAGCGTATGTCCCTGCTTATTCGGCCAACATTGACGTATAACAGAGCTCCCAACAATCATAGTTTCTTTTGGGCATGAACGCGTTTAACCAAAATTCAACAGTTGTTATTTCGAAAACCAGTATTTCTTTTTCTTTTGGTTGCCTTAACAATAGCAAAACGGTAAGAAAAATAAAATGTCTGGTATAGAAGACCTTTTGCTGAATACTTACAAACGAACGCTCTGTTTTATAGCTACGTTGGGCGTACTCTACGTCTACGACGGAAGGTAAGGATTCGGCGTCCCATCGGAATCGAGGTGGCTAGAGAAGGATCAATAGCTGGCACACAGAACAGGCTTTCGGGAGTTTGGTGGTTCTAATCCTCTTCTGGCCGTCCGCATTTATGTTTTTCGGAAATGATTTGAAACATGAATAAAACAAATTCTGCGATGGTTCTTTTCAAAAGGTGACGCCCGAATCCGTTCTCAAGCCTGCCCCCAGTCTATTTTAGCGCTCCATCTCTAAGGGTGTCGTCGTCTACGTGAGATCAAACCCCCGTCCTTCCTGCAGAGCACATGTTAAGATGGACACGTGTGAGGCAGGAATAAAATGGCCTCCTTTTGAAGGCGCCGTCTCGGCATTCGCTTTGCGTGGTTTAGGGAAAGCTAAACCAGTCCGCACAGGTGAGGATTTGAACCCGGGTCCTCCTGGATACGATTCTAATCCCTCAGCCACCAAGCCACTTCGTGACGTCATATTTCTAACATCTGTCTGGCTTAAGGCGCTGAGAAGCCTCCATGAATGCTTGCTCCAATAAAAAGTAAGAATGTTGTATCTGCTGGCGCGAGTGATAAGGAGTATAAAAAAAGATGCGATTTGTCAGTGTGCATTTCGATATAAGTCGAACAAAATGCATTATCTTTTCCAGGATACCGGCACAGCAACTACATTGTATGAATCCCTTACGAAATGTTTCCTATAAAAGACACAAGCGTACACAGAAGACACATGACAGTGCAAACTATACGTCGCGGGGAACAAAAGCAGCGAAGGAGAACACGAGATACAAGAGCAAGTGCCAGAAAGAGGTCAAAGATAAGATCTGGTCGGCTAAGCGCGGACTGTAGAAGACGTAGAGTTCACTAGGTCCAGAGCTGTAAAGACATCAGTTACCAGTCGCCATTAATTCAGATCGCTATGCTAACTATAGTTTATAATTAAAACAGCAAATGTTGTGATACGTATAGTGAAACCTTCCCGTCTCCTCTATATCTTTTTTGTTATTGCGCAATAACCGTCTCCTCTATATCTCTTTTGTTATTGATAATCTTCCCTTTTATAATAAACTATGAAACCTTTCCTAGGATTTCTATCTCTTGCTTAATAATAACAAATGAAATCTTCCCTTAGAAATTTATTCTCTTTCTCAATGTTCGTATACAAATTTATTTGCTGCTTATTAAAAGTGATTTTCTGATTATTTCGACGAAACATAGAATGTGTCGTCGTCGTGGCCCTCAGTTGTTATCTGCAATAACCCAAAACTGTTCCTTACCTTTTTTACTGTTACTGGATCGCCATCTGACTGCTACATCGAACTGCGACGTGAATATACTTACTCTGTCTTACTATACTCTATTAGCTGCTGGTGGGCTTTCAGAATGAGTGGCTGCAAGGGCGTACCCAGGATCTGAACTAAGGGGGGGGGGGGGGGGGGGGGGCAGGTCATACTAGTCTCAGGAAACATGGGCTTGAGAGAACATACAGCACTTCTTATTAAAAGAAACAGTAAACCAGTGAAAAACTGCTTTTAATAAACATTTTAAATACAAGAAAGCACTTGTACAATCCGAGAAAACATGCAGCATTTCTTATTAAATAAAAAACTAAACTAGTGAAAAACTGCGAATATCTTCTAGGGGTGGGGGTAGGGGGGGGGCAGCCCCCCTGCCCCTCGCTGGGTACGCCCATGAGTGGCTGTATTTATTACCAAAGCTGACGTTATTCTTTAATTAATTTGACTGAAGTTACGTAATTCATAGTTAAACTTTTTCTTGAGAACAATAAAATTTTGCAAAGTTTTATGTTGATGGTTTTTGGGATGGATTATAATTAGAAATGCAATATTGCTGGCAAAAGTTAGTTATATTCTGAATGAAATGATTTTACAAACGTTCAAATGGGACTTAATTTTTTACAATAATCTTACAACTAGCATTGCGAAAACAAACCTTCAGTAGTCTTGAGTTTCTCAAAAAAATAATTCAATAATATTAGTTCCTCTTATGATAATACTTGGCTGATGTCTCTGTACATCCGTTGATAATCTCTTAAAAATCATAGCTGGTGGCTGGCAGGCACACCGCTCCTCTCAACCTCTCGCTTCAGACCTGCTACCGACTCGCTTCACATCTCGCTTACTAATGACTTCCTACGAACGCTAAAGTTCGGTCTCTCCTGCCAACAATGCTTTCTGGTGCAGACAATCCCTGCTACCATTACAAAATGTATCAATGCGCGGTCTTTCCCGCTCTTTTCTTAAAATGTATCCATACTCTATCTCTCCCGCCCTTTTTAAAATTATATCAATTTGTGGTCTCTCTTGTCAACAATTCTTTGGTGCAGACATTCCCTGCTACCACAATTATTTCCAACACGACAAATATTAATTATTCATACTTAATCCTATTAATAAAATATAAACATCTTTCATAATTTGTGATTTGACAATAGACAATAGCAATATACACGTCTTACAGTAGTACATTACGAATATATTACTCTATGCACTCCTGAACAGAATTCAACATACATGTCTTCTAGGTTACAGCACCTCATTCCGCCCTGATTACGTCGGCGATGCGTACCATATGAAATCCACGAGATTCAGAAACGATTAGAGAACCATCTTGACCCATGACCGCTCTCAAACGTTATTCACAATTCTCGGAGATTGGTCGTGGTTGAGATGAAGGTGCACACATCTCGCTTTACACTAACATCGACGAGGGCCTGCTGAAAAGTAATGTCTCCGAACTTTTTTACGTGAAATGGCTTACAGCTTTTTAAATAAAACAGAAGTTATTAACATTCTACATATTTATGCTTCATGTTCACAGATTAATTTCTCAACATAGCCACTCTGCCGACGCACAGATTTCTCCCAACGAGAGAGGCCAGTTTCAGTACAGAATATTTGATGTTGTTCACGAAAACACAACCTCATTTCTGCTTGCACAGCTTCATCACTATCGAAGTGATGTCCTCGAAGGTGTTCTTTGAGTTTTTGAATCGCATGGCGCCAAGTCGGGAGTGATGGCGGACTAATGGCAGACTGGTCGTTGACAGTGAAGCCAAGGCTCCGCAAGGCACCGCTCATACGTGGTCTGGCACCATCGTGGTTTCAAATGGAGGCACGTTTTCTGCGATTAGGAACTCGATTACAGCATGCTGTTTCCCGCACACCGATGTAGTTACGTTAAACACAGCCATGTCACACGCAAGCGGCGGAGGGTTGCAAGTTGTGTCAGCGAAGTGGGAAGGTCGACCGAATAATATGCATGACACGTGATAGCTCAACATATCTCGAGAACAGAATAAAACATTCGGTGGGATCACGTTTCAGCACGCCCCCGTACATAAATACTCTACAAGCCCCTGTACAGTACACGGCAGAGGGTTCTTCGTACCAATGTTATCGATTGTAAGTCGTGTTTCGAGTGAGGGGAAAAGAACTGTATGGCTCTGTACGCACCTTGATGTCTCATCTTACTCGCGTGGTCCCTAAGCGAGCGTCATGGTCGCACAATCTTCTTCGAATACAGATTTTCAAAATTTATCCAACAGTGTTTCACGACAACTGTCAACAATCCCCATGAAAGCTCCTCAGGCGTTCCTCTTACGCTTTCTTGTGTGGTATACAAACCTGTGACATAGCAGCGAGCCTCTGCTTGCATTACAGGATTGTTGTCATGTTTGCTTGATAAGGACTCCAGAGACCCGAACAATAGTCTAGAAGTGGTCTCACTAGCGTCTTGTATACTTTACAAACGCATTACATAGTCCAAGAACTTTTCCAAACCATCTAAGTCTTCCATTCACCTACCCTAATGTGGATTCTGTGTGATCGTCCCTTTTTTCATATCGGTCGTGCTCAAGACGTCCACCACTAATCTTGTAATCATATACTATTGGGGTCTTTCTCTTTGCTATAGGCAGTAGTGTACAATTTAAAGAGGGCTGCCATTACACCAAGTACTAATTTTGTTCAAGTCATTATCCAATTTATTACAAACGGCCAACCACTATACTTTCGTGTACGAAATGGCATCGGCAGCGTTTTCAAATGTTCCTTTTACAAAGTAAAACCCAGGAGAATAGCCCCAATTTAAGCCTCGTACCACTAAAATGTTGAGTGTAATAGGTGTTGGTATCAGTGGCGTTGAGAAATAGCTGAAACCGTTAATGTTGCACAAACCTTCAAGACCCGATCGACTCCATATCAGATTCCACGCTGTTCTGGCAGGTGGGTTGGCCCATTTATAACTATAATCTATCGTAGATGACTCGCACAAAATAACAGTGACCTGTAGTTGGCAGAGAGCACAGGTCACAGCCGTTTATAAAACTACCGTCCAACGTTCTTGACATTGATTTGCTGTAGAATCTTAATATATTTTGTGCTCAAACATGAGACAAGTCAAGCAGAATGAGCTTCTCCATGCCAACCAGCATGGCTTCCAAAATCATCGACGATGCAAGATCCAACAAGCACTTTTCTCACGTGACATGACTTGGATCCAAGCATTCAGGTAGATTTAGTATTTCATGATTTTAGAAAAGCTCTTGACTCGGTACCACATCTACGCTTATTGTCAAAATAACGGTCATATGGGGTGTCAAGCGAAAATCGTGGTTGGATTGAGTACTTTTTGGTAGGGAGAACACAGCTTGTCATCTTGGATCTTGGGTGGGGACTCATAGTTAGATGAAAAAATAACTTGAGGTGTGCCCCTGTGTTAGTATGTTGGGACCCTTGCTATTCGTGTTGTAAATTAATGACCTTGCGGACAATATTAATAGTATGCTCAAACTCTTTGCAGATGACGCAGCTACCTATGATGAACTGTCTGAAAGAAGGTGCATAAATATTCAGATTTTGATAAGATTTCAAAACAATACAAAAATTATCAACTTGCTTTATCTGTTCAGAAATGTAGAACTGTGCACTTCACAAAACGAAAAAACCTAGTAGCCTATATTATCAATGAGTCACAGATGGAGAGGTTGAAAAAAATCAGCCATCCAGTTTTAAGACAAAGGTTTATTAGCCCTTGGCCTGGGTTTCGATATTTCTAACAATATCTTCTTCAGAAGGAGTGGACCTTGTTACATCACATGATGGTACATTACATTAACTGAAGCCGAGGAGCTCTTGCCACACATAAAATTGACTCCTTCTGAAGAAGATATTTTTAGACACATCGAAACCTAGGTCAAGGGCTAATAAACCATTTTTTTTTTTTTGCAACTGGTTGGCTGATTTTTTCAATCTCTTCAGATTTATACAGTTGCTGATTAGCCTTTTTTACCAGATAACATTCAGCGCACTTCTGAATAAATGCCCGCTAGTAAATGCCCGCTGATAAACGCTATTCCCAACATAAAAATATAACAGGGCAGATAAATCTGTGTTTTGCAACTGGTTGGCTGATTTTTTTCAAATTCTTGAGATTTATACAGATGCTGATTCGCAGCCATGTTTAAGATTATTAGTCACAGATTGATTTGGTAAACTCCTAGAAACACCTGGGTGTAACGCTTTATAAGGATATGAAATGGAATGACTACATAGGTCATTTGTGGGCAAAGCAGGTGACAGACCAGTTTATTGGTAGAATACTGCGAAAATGCAATCTACAAAGGAGATTGCTTACAAAACACCTGTGCGGCCTATTTGTGGTAAGTTCCTATGGGAGCAGACTGCTGAGGTCATCGGTCCCTAGGCTTACACACTACTTAAATTAACTTACGCTAAGGACAACACGCACACCCATGACCGAGGGAGGACTCGAACCTCCCACAGGAGAAGCCGCGAGAAACGTGACAAGGCGTCCAAGACCGAACGGCTACCCCGCGCGGCGTGCGACCCATTCTGGAATATTCCTCAAGAGTGTGAGACCCGTACCAAATAGGACTAACAAAGTATGTATACAGAGAAGGGCAGCACGAATGGTTACAGGTTTGTTTGACCAGTGGGAGAGTGTCACAGAGATGCTAAATAAATTGAACTGGCAGACTCTTGAAGATAGAATTAAACTATCCCGAGGGAGCCTGCTTAAAAAAGCTTGATGAACCGGCCTTAAATGATGACTCTAAGAATATATTACAACCCCTACTCAACGCTCACACGGGGATTGTGAGGAGATTAGATTGATTACATCATACACAAACATTCTTTCTTCCCGCTCTCCATACAAGGACGGAACGGGAAGAAAATCTAATACAGGGTGACAATTATTGAATTACATGAAAAATAAACGTAAATTAGTTACAAACTGCGGCGTGCGCACACTTTATTCAACACGTAAATGTCACTACAGATATTCGGATTTGGGTTATGACATGTTCGATATGCCTGCCATCATTGGCGATGATGTGGAGCAAACGAATAGTGAAATTCTGCATGACCGGTAGAAGTGTCGGAACACCGATGCTGTCGGTGACCTCTTGAATGCCTGTTTTCAGCTCAGAAATGTTGTTGAGGTTATTGCTTTACACCTTGTCTTTAATATAGCCCCACAAAAGGAGCCGCACGAGTTCAGATCCGGAGAATATGGCTACCAATGGAGGATCATGCAAGTGGCCTCTGGGTACCCCAGAGCCAGAATACGGTCCCCAAAGTGCCCCTCCAGGACATCAAACACTCTCCTGCTTCGATTGGGTCGAGCTGCGTCTTGCAGGAACCACATCTTGTCGAAATCAGGATCACTTTGGATAATGGGGATGAAATCATCTTCCAAAACTTCATGTACCGTTCGATAGTCACCGTGCCATCAAGAAATATCGCACCGATCATTCCGCGACTGGACACTGCACACCACACAGTTGCCCGTTGATGGTGAAGTTACTTCTCGATCGCGAAATGCGATTCTCAGTCTCCAAATGCGCCAATTTAGCTTATTGACGAACCCATCCAAATGAAAGTGGGCTTCGCCGCTAAATCAAACCAAGCATGCGAATCCTAATTCACCTGATGCCTCGCGGCAAACAGTGCAGTTTGAACGTCCTAAGGCAAACCGTTCAGAAGTTATGATGATTTTATTTCATGTAGTTCAATAATTGCCACACTATAACCAGTGCAATGGTAATTATCCTCTGCCATGCACTTCACAGTGGTTTGCACAGTACAGATATAGACGTAGTTAAATAGTTTGTATACATTGAGAACATTAGAGACACTACTACTCTTGCTTGTGGATCACCAGATGCTACTTTCGTGTCTGTCGAACATTCGTCGTGCAGTACAGCATACCGGATTCTAGTAGTTAAACATTCCTCAACCCATTACATATTGAGTAATATACCCCGTGCGGTCGTATCTTCGTCATCAGTCGACGATGTGAGGTACAGTGGCCAACGGTTCCCGCTTGATGACACAACATGGATGCCTAATACAATTGAGGTCAGATAATTTTAGGAGATGGTTGGAGGGGAGGGATAGGACAAATGGCCATACAGTTACTCCCACGTTAATGGAGTGGACTTCAATCCATTTTGATACAATTTGGAAGCGATGTGGTGATTATGCTGTCTTCTGAGTGGTTACCTGTGGGATGTAACGAAAGTCGAAGTTTTAAATTTCGCATTTAAGCAGTTGCTGACGTAGCAAAATCGTACAAGCATACGCTCGTTTGACCATCAAACAGGCTCCCTTATGGACGGCATAGTAATAAACATCCCTAGTGTAGAGAAACAGCTGAAAGCGTTGACAACAAATGGGTTGCCATGTTCCGATGGAATCCCAATTCGGTTTGACAAAGAGTACTCAGCGGAACTGCCCTCGTACTTAGCTTGCATTTATCGCAAATCTCTGTCCCAGCGCAAAGTCCCAAGCGGGTGGAAAAAAAGCACAGGTGACTTCTGTATATGAGAAGGCTAAAAGAACTGACCCGCAAAATTGCAGACCAATATCTCTAACATCGGTTTGCTGCAGGATCCTTGAACATAATTCTTAGTTCAAATATAACAGATTTTCTTGACACCGAGAAACGTATATCCACGAATCAGCATGGTTTTAGAAAGCATCGCGCATCCGAAACTTAGCTTGTCCTTTTCTCACATGATATACTGCTAACTTTGGATGAAGGGAGTATTGTCAGGAGAGACCAAGGGAAGTGTGATAGCACCGCTATTATTTTCCATGTACATAAATGATCTGGCGGACAAGAGGGTATCAATCTGCGGTTGTTTGATGAGGATGCAGTGTTCGGGTAGGTGTCAAAGTCGAGTGACTATAGGAGAGTACAAGCTGACTTAGACAAAACTTCTAGTTGATGTGATGAATGTTAACTAGCTCTAAATACAGAAAATGTAAGTTAATGCCAATGAGCAGGAAAAAGAAACCCCTAATGTTCATATTCAGCATAAGTAGTGTCCTGCTTGACGCAGTCACCTCATTTAAATATCTGTGCGTAAAGTTGCAAAGCAATATGAAATGGAACGAGCATGTGATAATTGTGGTAGGGAAGGCGAATAGCTCGGTTTATTGGGAGAATTTAAGGAATGTGTGCTTCATCTGTAAAGGAAACTGCTTATATGATGCTAGTGTGACCCACTCTTGCTAGAGGGAAGGTGACGTTCTCTTCGCGACACACTATTGAGAAAATTTAGAGAAGTAGCATTTGAAGATGGCTGCAGAATTATTCTACTGCCACCAACGTACACTTCACGTAAGGATCGCGAAGAAAAGATACGAGAAATTAGGAGTCATACGGAAGCATATAGGAAGTCGTTTTTCTCTCGCTCTATTTGCGAGTGAACTGGAAAGAGAATGACTAGTAGTAACACAGGGTGTACACTGCGACGCACTGTCCAGTGGCTTGCGGAGTATGTACACTATGTGATCAAAAGTATCCGGACACCCCCAAAAACGTACGTTTTTCATACTAGGTGCATTGTGCTGCCACCTTCTGCCAGGTGCCCCATATCAGCAACCACAGTAGTCATAAGGCTTCGTGAGAGAGCAGAATGGAGCGCTCCGTGGAACTCACGCACTTCGAACGTGGTCAGGTGATTGGGAGTCACTTGTGTCATACGTCTGTACACGAAATTTCCACACTCCTTCCCTAGAACCACTGTTTCCGTTGTGATAATGAAGTGGAAACGTGAATGGACACGTACAGCACAAAAGCGCACAGGCCGACCTCGTCTGTTGACTGACAAAGACCGCCAACGGCTGAAGAGAGTCGCAATATGTAATTGGCAAACATCTATCCAGATCGTCCCACATGAATTCCAAAATGCTTCAGGATCCACTGCAAGTACTATGACAGTTAGATGGGAGGTGAAAATACTTTGATTTCATGGTCGAGCGGCTGCTCATAAGCCACACACCAAGACGGTAAATGCCAAACGACGCCTCGCTTAGTGTAAGGAGCGTAAACATTGGACGATTGAACAATAGAAAAACGTTATGCAGGTTGACGAATCTCGGTACACAATGTGCCGATCCGATGGCAGGGTGTGGGTATGGCGAATGCCCAGTGAAAATCATCTGCCAGCGTGTGTAGTGCAAACAGTAAAATTCGGAGGCGGTGGTGTTATGGTGTGGTCGTGTTTTTCAAGGAGGGGGCTTGCACTCCATGTTGTTTTGCGTGGCACTATCACAGAACAGCCCTACATTGACGTTTTAAGCACCTCCTTGATTCCCACTGTTGAAGAGCAACTCTGGGACGGCGATTGCATCTTTCAACACGATCGAGCACCTGTTCATAATGCACTGCCTGTAGCGGAGTGATTACACGACAATAACATTCCTGTAATGGACTGGCCTGCACAGACCTGAATCCTATAGAACAGCTTTGGGATGTTTTGGAACGCCGAGTTTGTGCCAGGCCTCACCGACTGACATCGATACCTCTCCTCAGTGCAGCACTACGTGAAGAATGGGGTGTCATTCCCCAAGAAACGTTTCATCACCTGACCGAACGTATGCCTGCGAGGGTGGTAACTGTCATCAAGGCTAAGGGTGGGCCAACTCCATATTGAATTCCAGCGTTACCCATAAAGGGAGCCACGAACTTGTAAGTCATTTTCAGCCAGGTGTCCGGATGCTTTTGATCACATGTGTATGTGGATGTAGAGTAGATGTACATAGTTGGATGAGAGATACTTGTGTCGTTCACCGGTGACAGACGATGATAAACGTAACACGAGCCCCATGTAAGCACTCTGTACATGAGAATAACTGCGCCTTGTGCCTGAAAGGTGCACTGTCAACAAAACAGATGCACTGCCACATGTGGTCTTCGGAATACACCCACCCATAGGCGCGTGTCCGTAGATATGGCAACTCATAACGGTAGGTGACTTTTTTTCATGTTTCGATTGTTCGATGACGAAGTTTCGTTCCCTTGAAAATTACCTGTCCGCTGTTACGTGAAGTGAGCAGACGTACTGCGACTTAGGGGGGGGGGGGGGGGGGCTGTATCCCGCAGAGAGGAGGTGCGTCTGGATGTCTGGATGGTATGATTGCTCTGCAGTTGTTGTAGTCCAGCATCACGCACGCGAAACTCAGCTTGTCCTTTTCTGACATTATATACCGCTAACTTTGTCCGCTGTTACACCCTCGATGGTAGGTGGCAATCTATCGCATCGACACGTTGTTGCACAAAGCAGTTGATTTGGCGACAACTTTGAGGTACTCATAATACATCCTACAATACGATGGCAAGTATGTAGCCCAATGCGTGCAGGACGTCACAGACGGAGTGTCTCTTCAGTTGGGCAACCATGAAATGAACACGATAAAAAGCGCCGATATCGCGTTTTGCCCGTACTTCACTCGACCTCCACCTGGACGACGAGTGCAATATTTGACGCGGTAGGTACCTGTCGTGTAGCACGCCCAACTGTTGTTCGTTTCGGCGTAGCGACAGAAACGCTCTTGCTTCACGCAGAGCACCTATATCTACCGTAAGTTCACAAAATAGTTCGTGGGGCGGAATTGTTAAACTATGAGCTCAAAAATTTCGTTCTCTTTCTAACAAACTGCCAAGCACTAACTAGCATAGAAAATTCAACTACTTGAAGTCTTACATGCAATGTAAATTTATTAACCAATGAAAATCACTGTTCTCGTTCGTTCACTGCATATAAATTTTAGTATCTTCTGTTACATATTGTTTGGTTTGTGTTAATTTTCAATAGCTTAGTCTCGTCATCTTAACAGCTGTAACTAACATTTGTGTTATGTTTCAAATAGTTGTTGTTGTATAAGGTTTCACGTATAATTACAATATGTATTTACATTGGTAACATAGTATTTTCACTTCGTATCTCATTTATCTACTCGTGAGGCAAAAGCATACTTACATTCTCGGCAAGTGTATTTGTAAATCGGACATTCCGTGAAACAACATTCCTTTAATTGGCGGTAAACGGTCCCGTTAAAAAATAATCTTCTCCACATCTATACCCTGAAAGTCCCCTAATGGTATGTGGTGGAGAGCACTTCTTCATTGCATGACCCAGGAACCGGTACCTACTTAGGCAGCCTCTAAACAGCACATAGCACATGAACTAATAGCTGGACAAGCAGGATCCGTATGGCACAAGGCACTACAGTACCTACTTAGGCATGCTCTGAACCGAGTGTGACACACGAACCAGTACCTACTGTGGTGTCACCGCCGGACACCACACTTGCTAGGTGGTAGCTTTAAATCGGCCGCGGTCCATTAGTACATGTCGGACCCGCGTGTCGCCACTGTGTGATCGCAGACCGAGCGGCACCACAAGGCAGGTCTCGAGATACGGACTAGCACTCGCCCCAGTTGTACGGACGACGTAGCTAGCGATGCACACTGACGAAGCCTCGCTCATTTGCAAAGCAGATAGTTGGAATAGCCTTCAGCTAAGTCAATGGCTACGACCTAGCAAGGCGCCATTAGTAACATTGCATGTATCTAAAGAGTCTCACTTGTATCGCCACAATCTCCAGATGTACCAAAAGAATGGATTAAAGTTAAGTATTCCAGAAGCTACGTACCTTTCTTTATAGCATTCATTACGTATCCTGTTTCAGACCTCACGCCCATCTGCGTGAGCGTAGCGCGTGCCTTTCGGCTTCCTCTCATTGTGTCTAGGCTGTCTTGTCTAGACACAACACCTACATTGGCAGGTTCCGTACGGTACATGACACAGGACACAGTACCAGTTTAATCAGGCTTGAAAGGCACATGTCAAATGAACCAGCAACTGCATCGGCAGATTATACTATATGGCACATGATGGAGAACCCAGTAACTATGTAGGCAGGCTGGAACGTTGGATGACACAGGAACCAGTACCTGTATAGTCAGGACCTTCATGATGCAAGATGCAGCACCCACTACCTGCGAAGGCAGGCTCTGAATGGTACATGATGCAGAACCCATTGCCCATGTAGACAGGTTCTGAACAGGGCATGAACCAGGAACCAGTACACATGTAGGCAGGCTCTGATCAGGGCATGAACCAGGAACCAGTACACATGTAGGCAGGCTCTGAACGGTGATCGACCCTCCAGCCTCTTGCTTGGTCAGTCTGACACGTGGCGTATCATTTTTAATCGATACAAACAAGGCGAGTTAGGAGTTGTCTTGGGAAGAATTCCCAGAAAACTGTTGCGACATTTAATATATCAGGCTTGTGCATTAGTAGCATCTGGCCACAGAGCTGAACCATGCATTGACCCTTCCACACCTTTCATTTATTTTTTATATCTTGTTGTTGGTTTTTGTCCTGAATACCATTCAGATGTCTCATAGTGCTTTATCAATTATTATGGCTAAAAAGAGTAAAGTCACATTTATTCAAAGCTTTTAAAATTACTTTTAAATTTAAAACATCTTCTGTCATAGCGAGAGTTGCCATATTAGTGAGCAATGATTGTAAGATGGTTGGCATACAACCTACATGCAAAAAAATATTATTATATCTCCTATTGTTTCTCCATGAGATTCACAGTAAGGATTATTTCGTTTTTGTACTTTGTGCTGATAATATCTCATGCATATTTTGTAATTTACAAATTTTTTACGCTCTTTATCTGTGTGCGACGATGGTTTCGAGGGAACGTTTGGTTGTATTTGTGTACAATACTTTATAATACTTCCCTTTACTTCGTTTCCATACTTGATATTCGTCTCCCCATTTTACCAATTAGCGTAGTTTTCACGTATAATGACAATTTCATATTTTCAATGTAATCTTCTGAGCGTCTTTCTGCCATTATCTGTGGTTTTGGGGCAGTCTGTATATGCAATCCAAATCAGTCACTCATAACAGACCAGATTTATAAATCTGGAATACAATACGCTGTCTGGACACCCCCCCCCCAAAAAAACAAAAAAAAAAATCTGTCAATGAGATTTTTAGCTTAAACGCGTACCCAGCAGTATTTATATAGTCAGTTATATACTGTTGTTACGGGACAACATTTACAGCTTTAAAAAAAATTTCTTTCACATATTTCTTCAATACCCTTTCTTGATTCTATTCAATGACTGAAAATGCTGTTTCGAGCTGTTCTATTTTTTTCCTTTGATAAAGGTAAGTTCTGACTCGTCCTTCTTACATAATCAGCGAGTGAGCCGTTCGTGTAATAACTAAGAGTGCCATGAAGTGGTATCCAAGCGTCCCCGAAATTCGAATTTTACGTGCAAATGCTTACAAGTACAGTGAAATACTACTAGATGTCTCCTCACTCACTCTTCGTGAATGAGTGTGGCAAGTGGTTGCGAGCTTGTTAATGTGGTTAGTTGTTCCGAGCGTATTTCTGTTTTCGTGTTTCCACGAGTTTGCAGTTTTGCAATGGCTGACCTGAAAGAGCAGCGTTCTATATAAAATTTTGTTTTAAACATGGAGAAACGCACCAAATTGTGAAATAAGCTATTGGTGCTAACGGTTTAGGTCAGATACAGACTTAGGTCTAGTTTATACGTCTTAAAAAATCCGTGAACGTCGACGTTCACGACGCTTTCTGTACGCTGTCCACTGACATCAAACAAGGAAATGTCCAGAAAGTGAGGGACGTGGTTCTGCAAGATCTAGACAGTCCATCAATGAGAACAAATTATGGTACATGTGCACGTTTTCTGTCGAACGAATTGAACATAAGAACGATTGCGGCGAAGTCTGTGCCTCAACTGCTTCTAGATTATGAGCAGCAGTATCGTATGTTAAGCTGCAGGAAACTTAATTAGCTACTTCAGGACGATTAAAACTTTCTTTCAATGGCTGTCGCTGGTGACGAAAGTTCGGTTTATAGCCATCATCCTGAAACGAAGCAGCAACCGTCGCAATGGAAAAGTCCTTTTCCAACTCAGCCATAACAGCTTGACAAGCAAGAGTAACATTAAGTCCTCCTTGATACTTGTTTCATTTGTTTATTGACGGGCTTGTTCATAAAGAATTGTTCATTCCTTGTTAGACGGCCAACAAAACGTACTGTCGCAGTGTTCTAAGAAGTCTGAGGGGGGGACGTTGAGGAGTGAAATGACAATGAAATCCAGACCATTAGTTGCTTACAGGCGTTGATAAATATCAACAGCGACAGTTGAAAATGTGTTCCCCGATCGGAACTCGAATCCGGGCTCTCCTGCTTACACAGCAAACGCTCTATCTGGCTGAGCCATTGAGGACTAAAGGGACTTATATCTGGCACGCTCCCCGTGAGACACACATTTCCAACTTACTGTCCACACACTACATTTGTAGTGCCCCTATCCCTCTATACTCATTACTCGCGGTAGTCAATCTACCGATTCCAGTAAGAATTTGAGCAATGTGGGTGCACCAGCACTAAAGAAAATCATTGGTCGGTAAGCCTTATCTGTATGAAGATGGTATATGTTCTTTCGGACGTGTAGTGTGTGGACAGCAAGTTGCAAATGTGGGTCTCACGGGGAGTGTGTCGGAGATAAGTCCCTGCAGTCGCACTATCCTCTGTGTCCTCCATGGCTCAGTCGGAGAGAGCGTCTGTCATGTAAGTGGGTGATCCCCGGTTCGAGTCCCGGTTGAGCAACGCATTTTCAACTGTCCCTGGTGATATTTATCGACGCCTGGAAGCAGCTAATGGTCTGGGTTTCATTGTAATTTCATTCTTCGAGAGCTGCAAGATCACCGATAGTATCTGCTCTGTTGGACATGTTGTCCGAAATAACATATGTACCATCTTCATATTGAGGAGTGAACGTCAACAGAAGTGGGCTACGAACAGCTGGGTACTCCAATATGACAATGCACGACTGAATACAGCTTATATTTTTCGTGACTTGTTGACCCAAAACAAGATGACAGGGTTTCTCAGCCACCACATGCCATGTGACTTCTTTTTCTTCCCCACGACGAATATCAAACTGAAGGGCAAAGATTTCATACAGATGAGATTCAAGTGGAATTGCAAAGAGCATAAACGTTGAGGCCTGCGTATTTCCTTCAAAGAGGACTACTTTGAGGGTAATAGTGTAATATAATATGTACTGTATAGTAATACATTTGGGGAACTTTTGAGTACAGTCTCGTATTCTTTCCCTTAAGGTATGCGCAGATTTCTGGGTATACTCACATGGGAGTCCCAATTTATTGAAAACATCCTTGCAATGAAACTGATAACTGTTTATATTTTTTATTCTTACGGTCAGTTTGCATAGACTGGTGATTGTATCCATTTTCCGTACTACTGATATCCCAGTTATTCGTTTCACTAACGTATTAGAATTCGCCACAATGGTAGCGTGTCGTTCTCAGCCAAGGAGGCTACCCAGGCAGTAACGAGACCGGAAAACTGCCAAGTCATGTCTGTGGTTCGCATGCAAATACATCTCGTTCAAACTAACAAAAGACTGTGCCGCGGAGAATATAGAGGCTGATTTCATTAGAGTTGTCGGTGATGCAGTCTGCGTGGGCGAGCAGAGAAGGACGTTGCTTCCACATTTGTGGTCGACACGCGTACAGGGCCGCCGGCGATTTACATACGAGTGCTAGCTAGCACCGCAGCCAGCACCGACCTTCCGTTTCCAGACGTTTTTCTCGTTGTACCCTAATTACGGGCTTTTGAAACGAAGGGGAAAGAATTCAAGAATTAAACTTTGCATTACTAGTTTTTGCTGCGATTTTTCTCAGCCACTCAAACCTGTGCTTCATTTTCCAGCGAAGTATTTACACTGATAAGTTTGAATATTATCCCCCGCCATGTAATAGCATGCCGGTCAATCTTTTCACACAAAATAATACTAATTTCTCAGTGCCGATTTTCTGTATGTCCTTGCTATATAACTAGGTCTAGACGGTATGCTTTCGTATGGCATCATATTCTGGGGTAATTCATCGTTGAGTAGAAAAGTGTTCATTGCTGAAAAACGTGTAATCAGAATAATTGCTGGAGCCCACCCACGCTCATCCTGCAGACATCTACACTCCTGGAAATTGAAATAAGAACACCGTGAATTCATTGTCCCAGGAAGGGGAAACTTTATTGACACATTCCTGGGGTCAGATACATCACATGATCACACTGACAGAACCACAGGCACATGGACACAGGCAACAGAGCATGCACAATGTCGGCACTAGTACAGTGTATATCTACCTTTCGCAGCAATGCAGGCTGCTATTCTCCCATGGAGACGATCGTAGAGATGCTGGATGTAGTCCTGTGGAACGGCTTGCCATGCCATTTCCACCTGGCGCCTCAGTTGGAGCAGCGTTCGTGCTGGACGTGCAGACCGCGTGAGACGACGCTTCATCCAGTCCCAAACATGCTCAATGGGGGACAGATCCGGAGATCTTGCTGGCCAGGGTAGTTGACTTACACCTTCTAGAGCACGTTGGGTGGCACGGGATACATGCGGACGTGCATTGTCCTGTTGGAACAGCAAGTTCCCTTGCCGGTCTAGGAATGGTAGAACGATGGGTTCGATGACGGTTTGGATGTACCGTGCACTATTCAGTGTCCCCTCGACGATCACCAGTGGTGTACGGCCAGTGTAGGAGATCGCTCCCCACACCATGATGCCGGGTGTTGGCCCTGTGTGCCTCGGTCGTATGCAGTCCTGATTGTGGCGCTCACCTGCACGGCCCCAAACACGCATACGACCATCATTGGCACCAAGGCAGAAGCGACTCTCATCGCTGAAGACGACACGTCTCCATTCGTCCCTCCATTCACGCCTGTCGCGACACCACTGGAGGCGGGCTGCACGATGTTGGGGCTTGAGCGGAAGACGGCCTAACGGTGTGCGGGACCGTAGCCCAGCTTCATGGAGACGGTTGCGAATGGTCCTCGCCGATACCCCAGGAGCAACAGTGTCCCTAATTTGCTGGGAAGTGGCGGTGCGGTCCCCTACGGCACTGCGTAGGATCCTACGGTCTTGGCGTGCATCCGTGCGTCGCTGCGGTCCGGTCCCAGGTCGACGGGCACGTGCACCTTCCGCCGACCACTGGCGACAACATCGATGTACTGTGGAGACCTCACGCCCCACGTGTTGAGCAATTCGGCGGTACGTCCACCCGGCCTCCCGCATGCCCACTATACGCCCTCGCTCAAAGTCCGTCAACTGCACATACGGTTCACGTCCACGCTGTCGCGGCATGCTACCAGTGTTAAAGACTGCGATGGAGCTCCGTATGCCACGGCAAACTGGCTGACACTGACGGCGGCGGTGCACAAATGCTGCGCAGCTAGCGCCATTCGACGGCCAACACCGCGATTCCTGGTGTGTCCGCTGTGCCGTGCGTGTGATCATTGCTTGTACAGCCCTCTCGCAGTGTCCGGAGCAAGTATGGTGGGTCTGACACACCGGTGTCAATGTGTTCTTTTTTCCATTTCCAGGAGTGTATTTAAGGATCTAGGGATCCTCACAGTAACCTCACAGTATATACAGGATTATTACAAATGATTGAAGCGATTTCATAGCTCTACAATAACTTTATTATTTGAGATATTTTCACAATGCTTTGCACACACATACAAAAACTCAAAAAGTTTTTTTAGGCATTCACAAATGTTCGATATGTGCCCCTTTAGTGATTCGGCAGACATCAGGCCTATAATCAAGTTCCTCCCACACTCGGCGCAGCATGTTCCCATCAATGAGTTCGAAAGCATCGTTGATGCGAGCTCGCAGTTCTGGCACGTTTCTTGGTAGAGGAGGCTTAAACACTGAATCTTTCACATAACCCCACAGAAAGAAATCGCATGGGGTTAAGTCGGGAGAGTGTGGAGGCCATGACATGAATTGCTGATCATGATCTCCACCACGACCGATCCATCGGTTTTCCAATCTCCTGTTTAAGAAATGCCGAACATCATGATGGAAGTGCAGTGGAGCACCATCCTGTTGAAAGATGAAGTCGGCGCTGTCGGTCTCCAGTTGTGGCATGAGCCAATTTTCCAGCATGTCCAGATACACGTGTCCTGTAACGTTTTTTTCGCAGAAGAAAAAGGGGCCGTAAACTTTAAACCGTGAGATTGCACAAAACACGTTAACTTTTGGTGAATTGCGAATTTGCTGCACGAATGCGTGAGGATTCTCTACCGCCCAGATTCGCACATTGTGTCTGTTCACTTCACCATTAAGAAAAAATGTTGCTTCATCACTGAAAACAAGTTTCGCACTGAACGCATCCTCTTCCATGAGCTGTTGCAACCGCACCGAAAATTCATAGCGTTTGACTTTGTCATCGGGTGTCAGGGCTTGTAGCAATTGTAAACGGTAAGGCTTCTGCTTTAGCCTTTTCCGTAAGATTTTCCAAACCGTCGGCTGTGGTACGTTTAGCTCCCTGCTTGCTTTATTCGTCGACTTCCGCGGGCTGCGCGTGAAACTTGCCCGCACGCGTTCAACCGTTTCTTCGCTCACTGCAGGCCGACCCGTTGATTCCCCCTTACAGAGGCATCCAGAAGCTTTAAACTGCGCATACCATCGCCGAATGGAGTTAGCAGTTGGTGGATCTTTGTTGAACTTCGTCCTGAAGTGTCGTTGCACTGTTATGACTGACTGATGTGAGTGCATTTCAAGCACGACATACGCTTTCTCGGCTCCTGTCGCCATTTTGTCTCACTGCGCTCTCGAGCGCTCTGGTGGCAGAAACCTGAAGTGCGGCTTGAGCCGAACAAAACTTTATGAGTTTTTCTACTATCTGTAGTGTGTCGTGACCATATGTCAATGAATGGAGCTACAATGAATTTATGAAATCGCTTGAATCATTTGTAATAGCCCTGTATATTCACTTATGAAATTTGTTGTTAATAATCCAACCCAGTTCAAAAGTAATAGCAGTGTGCATAGCTATAACACCAGGAGAAAGGATGATCTTCACTATGCAGGGTTAAATCTGACTTTGGCACAGAAAAGGGTAAATTATGCTGCCACAAAAGTCTTTAGCCACCTACCAAATAGCATGAAAAGCCTGACAGATAGCCAACTAACATTTAAAAATAAATTAAAAGAATTTCTAGATGACAACTCCTTCTACTCATTGGCTGAATTTTTAGATATAAATTAAGGGGAAAAAAACTTAAACGTTAGTTTCATGCAATATTTTGTGTAATGTAATATCTTGTACAGACATCTTTTATTAACCTGACATGTTCCACATCATTACGAAGTGTCGTATTCATGATCTATGGAACAAGTATTAATCTAATCTGACATGTTCACTTATGAGTCACGTGATTCATGTACATTGCGAGGAAATACTCGTAGACCATGAGTTCCAATCGAGCGCTGTTTGATCCCAGTTGTGTTCTGTGGAGATGGTATGCATTGAAAATGGAAACTTAGACATCCAATGGAATTCATCATCTTGCTAGTCAACCCTACAGCAAAGACTATCGCGTTGATGTAAAATGTCGTGCCCAGAAGAGGAGAAGATGTAGGTGATCAGCAATTGTAGATACTGTCATGGTATCTTCAGTTCCCAACGAAGCCAAAGTTAATGCTCCATTCGTGCGACGTCCACCGCAGTGATGTAACACGCAGCATGTTTCAGTCAGACAACATCTTGTCATTCTTCCAAGGTCCAATTGTAAATGATATGGGTTCAGTGTAGTCGTTACAGGGTCCACACCAGCAGATGAACGGGGTATCGGAGCGAGACCTCTTTGTCTGTTATGCACTGAGTCTCCGGCGTCCACACCGTTTCAAGAGACTTTAATGTCCAACGCCTATGTATTTTATTAGTGAGTTCATCATCATTTATTATAATCACTCCTTATCAAAATTGCTTGAATTAACAGCTTTCCCCTTATGTTCGCACAGAATCGAACGAATTTTTTTCTCTTAATTACCATCACTTCTTATTTTCTCTGCGCGTCACTGTTATCCATGCGACCAACTCTTGATGATAATTGGTCTTAACGTTATGACTAATTAATAGGAAGTGAAATGTAGACCCACACAGATTAATACTAGCGTTTCCGTCATATTAATGTTCCAGGAGTTGATGAAATCATTACACATTTTTCTTCGACCACTAAATCCCTAACTGCACATGGTCAAAGGTACGTCGTCAATAGTAAACGAAATATGGACACCGTGAGGCAATCGTCCTAAAATAATTAATCTTTATTCACATTTTGCCCAGACTGTATGACCTGCATATACATCTTTACTCCACAGGACACCTTACTTTGCGCGGAGGAGGGAACTCCGTGTATCAGTTTCGTCAGCTCTCTTCCTGTTCCAGTCGCGAATGGTGCGAGGGCCATCTCTGTGGCGCTTTCGCGCTCGCCAAGCAAACCTGTGACACGAAGCGCTGCTCTTCTTTGGATCTTCTCTGTTTCCTGGGTCAAATCTGTCTGGTAATGGACGTAATCTGAACAGTAACCCTCATCTATCGGCCGAACGAGGGTTTTCTAAGCCGCCTCCTATGTAGGTGGACTAGGCTTTATCTGAATTATTCCTATGAATCTGAATCTGCCATCTGCCTTTCCTACCATTAGTTTTAGGAGCTCGATCAGTTTAAATCGCTCACTGCGCTTATTCCCAGATATTTAATCGACGTGATTGTATCCAGTGATTGTTTGGAAGTAGTGTAATCGCGAAATAACGAATCTTTCCGGCAGTTTATGAGTAATATATTACATTTGTTAATGTTGAGGATCAACTGCCAATTCCCCTACCTAGCGTCAGCTCCATACATCCTTCCCTGATTTCGCTATAATTTTATAGCTTTTTGTGATCACTATCTACACTGATAAACTGAACTGGATAAACTGGATAAAATGAAAGAACCAGAGGTTGTACAGAGTTTCAGGGAGAGCATAAGGGAACAATTGACAGGAATGGGAGAAAGAAATACAGTAGAAGAAGAATGGGTGGCTTTGAGGGATGAAGTAGTGAAGGCAGCAGAGGCTCAAATAGGTAAAAAGACGAGGGCTAATAGAAATCCTTGGGTAACGGAAGAAATATTGAATTTAATTGATGAAAGGAGAAAACATAAAAATGCAGTAAATGAAGTAGGCAAAAAGGAATACAAACGTCTCAAAAATGATATCGACAGGAAGTGCAAAATGGCTAAGCAGGGATGGCTAGAGGACAAATGTAAGGATGTAGAGGCTTATCTCACTAGGGGTAAGATAGATACTGCCTACAGGAAAATTAAAGAGACCTTTGGAGAAAAGAGAACCACTTGTATGAATATCAGGAGCTCAGATGGAAACGGAGTTCTAAGCAAAGAAGGGAAAGCAGAAAGGTGGAAGGAGTATATAGAGGGTCTATACAAGGGCAATGTACTTGAGGACAATATTATGGAAATGGAAGAGGATGTAGATGAAGATGAAATGGGAGATACGATACTGCGTGAAGAGTTTGACAGAGCACTGAAAGACCTGAGTCGAAACAAGGCCCCCGGAGTAGACAACATTCCATTGGAACTACTGACGGCCTTGGGAGAGCCAGTCCTGACAAAACTCTACCATCTGGTGAGCAAGATGTATGAAACAGGCGAAATACCCTCAGACTTCAAGAAGAATATAATAATTCCAATTCCAAAGAAAGCAGGTGTTGACAGATGTGAGAATTACCGAGCAATCAGTTTAATAAGTCACAGCTGCAAAATACTAACACGAATTCTTTACAGACGAATGGAAAAACTAGTAAAAGCCGACCTCGGGGAAGATCAGTTTGGATTCCGTAGGAATGCTGGAACACGTGAGGCAATACTGACCTTACGACTTATCTTAGAAGAAAGATTAAGGAAAGGCAAACCTACGTTTCTAGCATTTGTAGACTTAGAGAAAGCTTTTGACAATGTTGACTGGAATACTCTCTTTCAAATTCTAAAGGTGGCAGCAGGGGTAAAATACAGGGAGCGAAAGGCTATTTACAATTTGTACAGAAACCAGATGGTAGTTATAAGAGTCGAGGGACATGAAAGGGAAGCAGTGGTTGGGAAGGGAGTAAGACGGGGTTGTAGCCTCTCCCCGATGTTATTCAATCTGTATATTGAGCAAGCAGTAAAGGAAACAAAAGAAAAATTCGGAGTAGGTATTAAAATCCATGGAGAAGAAATAAAAACTTTGAGGTTCGCCGATGACGTTGTAATTCTGTCAGAGACAGCAAAGGACTTGGGAGAGTAGTTGAACGGAATGGATGGCGTCTTGAAGGGAGGATATAAGATGAACATCAACAAAGGCAAAACGAGTATAATGGAATGTAGTCTAATTAAGTCGGGTGATGTTGAGGGTATTAGATTAGGAAATGAGACACTTAAAGTAGTAAAGGAGTTTTGCTATTTGGGGAGGAAAATAACTGATGATGGTCGAAGTAGAGAGGATATAAAATGTAGACTGGCAATGGCAAGGAAAGCGTTTCTGAAGAAGAGAAATTTGTTAACATCGAGTATAGATTTAAGTGTCAGAAAGTCATTTCTGAAAGTATTTGTATGGAGTGTAGCCATGTATGGAAGTGAAACATGGACGATAGATAGTTTGGACAAGAAGAGAATAGAAGCTTTCGAAATGTGGTGCTACAGAAGAATGCTGAAGATTAGATGGGTAGATCACATAACTAATGAGGAGGTACTGAATAGGATTGGGGAAAAGAGGAGTTTGTGGCACAACTTGACTAGAAGAAGGGATCGGTTGGTAGGACATGTTCTGAGGCATCAAGGGATCACCAATTTAGTATTGGAGGGCAGCGTGGAGGGTAAAAATCGTAGGGGGAGACCAAGAGATGAATACACTAAGCAGATTCAGAAGGATGTAGGTTGCAGTAGGTACTGGGAGATGAAGAAGCTTGCACAGGATAGAATAGCATGGAGAGCTGCATCAAACCAGTCTCAGGACTGAAAACCACAACAACAACAACATGTACACTGACTAATTGAGATATCCTTAAGATGAAGAGAAAACAAAATGAAACTCTGTGGGTTGAGCGGGTATGTAATGTTATTCCAGTGACTACAAAACTGAGCTAAATGTACAAAAAACTTCGCAGCGTGAGTGTACTTATCAGTATGACGTTGCACCCCCTCTGTCTTGGACGCATTCACTGATTCGATTGGGTAGCGCGTCATAAAGAAGGTGGCCTCCACTGTTGCTATCTCGTCTCTGAAATCCTGAATACTGTCACTGGGGTGGAGTTGATGTCCAGGGTATCAGTGACAGATCTGCGGTTCCAACTAGCGACAGTAATACCTCAGTATCAAGCAGACCGTTCATAGAAACACGTGACATGTCTAGTCGAGCAGTATCCTGTTGAAAATTGCACCACGATACCGTCGCATGGAGAACAGCACGTGAGGACGTGGTATGGCCGTGTGGAACCGTTGTGCCGTCAGAGCTAACTGGATCAGTACCATCCGTTGTTTTCCACTAAAGTCGTTAACACTACAGTGAATACAGATATGAGTCGTTAATAACACAAGCGCAAAAGATGGACAGATTCTACGTAAATCTGTGCACGCTGTTCTACACTGGTAGAGAGGAAACTGATTCTTAGTCATCCTGTGTGGCAGCAGCGGCGTTATTCCGGGAAAGGCATCTTCCACCAGCCCGGGTGCTGCTTGATTTCCACTTTACAGGCAGACTATATCTCCGCACTATTTGCTGTCCCATTCTCTTATGTGAATAGTCAGTTTATTTCACTGAGAACGTGTTTATTTTCAGTTTGGACTTATTTTTATTTTGTTAAGTGAGTAATTACTTGCAGTGGTTAAGACAGATTTTATGTAAAATATGTTACTAGTTGTGAAGTGCTTAATCTGTGAGTGTAATGTTGTCAGTGACCTATGTAGTGTCCGTGGGAAAGGGATTGGTAAAATATGGCATCTTGTTACTGTCTGTCGTTGACAGAGCATTGTAAAGTTGTGTAGCGGTGTTGTACTTACTTGCTAGTGAATTAGTGAATGATCAGAAAGTTACTGCACTTCTCTCACTGCTAGTTATGTTACTGGTAGACTACGCAAATCTCTTCTATTCAGGAAATGCTGGCAGTTGTAAAGTTGGCTGCCCTGATTAGAGTCACTTAAACAGCACATCCGCAGTACATCTCGCTAGGCGGGTGTCAATATAACTTATGGAATAGGAGTGATCGTGTTTAAATATAGAATAATAATCTGTTCTACTGCATTTCTTGACTTGTGTTGAAATATATCAAATTTTGTTACAGAGAGTGAGCCGAAATAAGCCTCTGGGCCTCTTGAGAAGTTGGAAGAGCTGGGTGCGGGGTTATACATTAGATACCCCTCATGCTGCGAAACTTATCCCAGCCATTGATAGTGGAGACAATGAAATCTTCGTTGTCGAATACATTTTGCCAGCATGTTACACCTGGAGCAGGTTCTTCTATGTGGTGGACCGTTGATAGCTCTTTTAACAACTGTAAATAAATACTCACTTAATAAACCTATAATAAGTGCAAACTGAAAATAAACCCGAGCTCGGTGAAGTTATTTTCTCTGCGTGCACAAGAGAACTGGACAGGAAAAGCTGGGGACACAGAGTCAGCCTGTGAACTGGAAAGCTAGAAGGAAATCGCTTTTCTCGGAAGAGCACTACACTTGCCCAACAGGATGACTGAGAATCAATTTTCCCTGTAACAGTGTAGAATAGTGTGTAGAGATATACGTAAAATCTGACCATATGCTCTTTTGCGTTTGTATTATTAGTAATTAGTAAGACGAGAATATAGCAATATAAATCTCTTAGGAATGAAATAAATAGCAAGCTATGGGACGCAAGGCGAGATGGCTGCATGACAGATGTGGAGACGATAGAAAAGAAATGATCGTCAGGAGAGCCGATTCAGCGTACAGAAAAATGAAGTTAAAATTAAGGGTGTTAATCTTAAGAATACAATGAGAATTCCACTGTTAAACGCACAAGAGAGAGTGGATAGATAGAGTACATTCTAGGCCTATATAAGGGAAGTACCTCTTTGACACAGGAATTTCTAAAATCATGGGTTGAAGTGTCAACCAAACGACTATTCAAATGCGTGTGTACAATCTACGAGACAGGCGACGTACCATCATACACACAATTCCGAAGACAGCAAGGGCAAATTAAGTGCGAAAAATACTGCACAGTCAGCTTAACTGCTCACACATCAGAACTGCTGGCAAGAATAATGTACAGGAGAATGGAAATCAAAGTGAGGATCGGCTGGATGACGATCAGTACGGTTTTACAAAAGGTAAAGGCACCAGAGAGGCAGTTCTGACGTTGTGCTTGATGATGGGTGCAAGGCTGAAGAAAAATCAAGATACGCTCATAGCATTCGTCGACCTAGAAGAAGCATTCGTTAATGTAAAATGGTGTAAGATGTTGGAATACAGGAACCAAGTGGCAACAGTAAGATCTGAAGACAAAGAAAGACGTTCTCGAATTAAAAAGGGTGTAAGACAGGGATGCAGTCTTTCGTCGCTACTGTTCAATGTATATGTCGAAGAAGCAATGATGCTAATAACAGATAGGTTCAAGAGTGGGATCAAAATTCAGGGTGAAAGTATATCAGTGGTAAGATTCGCTGATGACATTGCTATCCTCAGTGAATGTAAAGAAGAAAGCTCTCACAACCGGATGACATTGCTACTGGCAAACGTCTTAGGGTATAACGTCGTAATCCATGAAACTCTCTTGTTCCTAACGTTTCGTCCAGAACTGCGTTGAGCATCTTCAGAGGCGTTGTTCATCCGTTGAGTCTTGCCGAGTGACGGATCGGACGTCTGAGAGCGACATATCCAATGCAGGAAAAGGGGCTTGGCAGGAGTTACACGTGATAAGCAGGGAGCAGGGACCTTTATACAATCTGTATGTTGAACTTCAGCTGTCTGATAGTGCCAACCATAGATGCTCATATTGCGTTTCTTGCCAAACTTCAACATGGCTGCTGGGAAATGTCACTAGAACACGAAAAGAAAATTCTTTTCTATTCCGCTACGACATCAGCCCTGCTACATCTCATGTTGACACAAAATTCAAAACAAAACATCAGTATGCAATTCTTTGCCACGTAGAGACCGATGGAAATCTGTTTGCCAAACTACAACATGGCGGACGATGCAAAGCACATGAATCTGCAGACACGCTGCAGTTCTATGCTCAGAGACCGGACTTCTACATCCAGGCCGAATAGAGATCACTGTCAAAGATAAAAAAAAACTGTTTAGTGATTCTGCAGAGCAACTGTCCATATGTCGCTAAGTTTCGTCGTCTCTTCTTTCTTACTAAAATTATCCCTATGTTTAATACTGAAAGGCAAAGAAATTGGTACACATTCCTAAGATCGTGTAGGGCCCCCGCGAGCACGCAGAAGTGACGCTACACCACGTGGCATGGACTCGACTAATGTCTGAAGTAGTGCTGAAGGGAACTGACACCATGAATCCTGCAGGACTCTCCATAAATCCGTAAGAGTATGAGGGGGTGGAGGTCTCTTCTGAATAGCACGTTGTAAGGCATTCCAGATATGCTCAATAATGTTCATGTCTGGGGAGTTTGGTGGCCAGCGGAAGTGTTCAACTCAGAAATGTTCCTGGAGTCACTCTGTACCATTGCTGGACGTGTGCGGTGTCGCATTGTCCTGCTGGAATTGTCCAAGTTCGTCAGAATGTACAATGGGCATGAATGGATGAAGGTGATCAGACAGGATACGTACGTACGTGTCACCTGTCAGAGTCGTAGTTAGGCTTATCATGGGTCCCATATCATTCCAATTGCGCGAGCCCTACAGCATTACACAGCCTTCACCAGCTTGAACAGTCCCCCGCTGACATCCAGGGCTCATGGATTCATGAGATTGTCTCCATACCCGTACACGTCCATCCGCTCGATACAATCTGCAACGAGTCTCGTCCGACAAGGCAACATGTTTCCAGTTATCAACAGTCCAATGTCGATGTTGACGGGTTCAGGCGAGGCGTAAAGCTTTGTATTGTGCATTCATCCAGGACACACGAGTAGGCCTTCGGCTTCGAAAGCTCATATAGATGATGTTTCGTTGAATGGTTCGGACCCTGGCACTTGTTGGCCCAGCATTGAAATCTGCATCAATTTTCGGGAGGGTTACACTTCTGTCACGTTGAACGATTCTCTTCAGTCGTCGCTGGTCCCGTTCTTGCAGGATCTTTTCCCGCCCGCAGCGATGTCGGAGATTTGGTGTTTTACCGGATTCCTGATATTCGCGGTACAATCGTGAAATGGTCGTACGGGAAAATCCCCACTTCATCGCTACCTCGGAGATGCTGTGTCCCATCGCTCGTGCGCCGACTATAACACCACGTCCAAACTCACTTAAATCTTGATAATCTGCCATTGCAGTAGCAGTAACCGACCTAACAACTGCGCCAAACACTTGTTGTCTAACACAGGCGTTGCCGAACGCAGCGCCGTATTCTGCCTCTTTAAATATCTCTGTATTTGAATACGCATGCCTATACCAGTTTCTTTTGTGCTTCAGTGTATATTTCAATGCCTTCTCTACATAGCTGTGGATAACTGTTCGTCGTGATAGATAAAATTTTTGTTTCAGAACACTTCATGACTTCCTGACTGAAGAGCATGCTCCATACAGCTGATTTGTCTATGTTCCCTAGTTGGTAGAGACTTTTGTGTTCCTCTGTCCGTGTATTCTCTCTTCTCTCCAATATAAACTTTACCACACGCACATGGAATTTTATACGGTCTACATGCTGACAGAGGAGGGCATTTGTCCTTTACGGATCGGAGTGCATGACCTATTTTCTTTGTTGGTCTAAAAACCAGCCTGATGTTCTGTTTCTGTGAAATCTTTCCGACCCGATTTGTTACGTTTGCAATAAAGGAGACAGAAACTGAATTCTTTCATCGTTGTTTTTCATGCTTGACCTTCGGCCTTTCGTTATTTGGTCGTAGAGTCCTGTTTACTTCTTACCCAGAGTAGCCATTTTTCTCGAAAGTCTGCTTTAGATGTTTTAATTCGGCGTCCGGATATTCCGGCATGCATATTCTGTTGGCTCTATCGACAAGACTTTTAAGGACACCGTCTTTTGTCGTGGGCTGTGGTAAGAGATCTTTTTATGTAAATTCTGACGGTGTGCATTACTTTTCGAAAAACCTAATGTTTCAAACTTCCATCAGTCAGCTTCTTAACTAAAAGGACCCCGAAAGTTATTTTGTAGTCATTTTCTATTTCCATAGTGAACTGGATTTATTTTATTTAGAAAATCAAAGAAATCCCTCAAAGCTTTTTTACATTGTGGCCAGACCACAAACGTGTCATCCACAAACCGATACCAGCGAGATGCTAACGAAGCAAAATTTTGAACCTTTTAACTTCAGGACAACACAAAAAACTTAAGAAAGATGCTACAGTTGGCGTACTGAGGAAAACAAATAATCTGATAAAGTCATCCGCTTCTATTCAAAAAGAAGAAAAAAAGAACTTTATTGAAAACTGAAGTTTTGTGTCCTGGCGTTTTCGGCCTCCCAAAATTCATAAAATTGATCTGCCTCTGAGACCCACTGGTAGTGCTATCAATTCTCCCACGCATGAAACAGCAAGATATCTGGCAACTCATTTATAACCATTTATTGCGAAAACTGACTCCTATATAAAAGACTCGCATTATTTTATAGAGAAGACTGAAGGCCTAATTGTGTTTCTTGAAGATATTTTTGTTAAGTTTCTACTTTATGTCTCTATTCAATATGACCCCAGTCACCGAAGTTATGATTTTTATAGCGGATATTTTTCAAGGCGACCTGTCTGCTCTTTTCAGACATTGCCGTACTTCCAGTCATTTCCAGTGGGATGATAAACTTTATGAGCAACTTGATGGTGTAGCCATGTGTAAAGTTTTACGTCTTGCAACAACTAATTTCTGTATGGAGAAATTTGAATAGTCAGCTTTAGAAAAAGCATACAAGAAACCATCTCGCTGTTATCGCTTTGTGGATGACACATCTGTGGTCTGGCCACACGGTAAAAAAGCTTTGAGGGAATTCTTTGGTTTTCTAAATAAAATAAATCCAGAAATCCAGTTCACCATATAAATAAAAAATGGCAACAAAATACCTTTCTTGGATATTTTAATTTTGAGGCAGACAGATGGAATTTTGGAACATTACGTTTTTCGACAAGTAACAAATACAGGGTGATATTTACATAATTACCATCCACAACAAAAGACAGGTGTCTTTAAAAGTCTTGTCGATAGAGGCAATAGAATTTGCGCGCCGAAATACCCAGACGCCGAATTAAAACATCTGAAGATGGTTTTCGAGAAAAATGGTCACTCGGGGAAAGAAGTAAACAGAACTCTACGACCAAATAACGGAAGGTCGAAGGACAAGCAGTAAAAACAGCGATGGAAGAATTCAGTTTCTGTCCCTGTTATTGAAAGCGTAACAGATCAGATGGGAAAGATTTTACAGAAACACGACATTAGACCAATTTTAGAACAACAAAGAAAATATATCAGGCTCTCCGACCTGTAAAGGATAAACGCCCTCCTCTGTCAGCATCTAGCGCGTATAAAATTCCGTGTATGTATGGTGAAGTTTATATTAGAACAACCAAGAGAAGAGCGAATACACGGCGAAAGGAACACAAAAGTCTCTGCTTATCACGCGTAACTCCGGCCACGCCCCGTTTTCTGCAGTATACATGTCGCCGTCAGGCGTCCGACAGTCAATCGGCAAGACTCAAGGGAGGGATAACGCCATGAAGATGTCCAGCGCAGTTTTGGACGAAACGTGAAGAACAGAAGAGTTTCGTGGACAACGACCTTATCGAAAGATTTACCAGCATGAATTACAGGATCTGTGGGATGGAATGAGCAGTCTAAAAAGTACAGAATATGGACTGAAGTAAACCGGAAAAAGACAAAGGTAATGAATTGTAGCAGGCATGAAAACAGCGAGAAAGTTAACATGAAAATTGGTAGTAACGAAGTTAAGAAATTATGCTTCCTTGGAAGCAAAATTACCTTTGACAGGCGAATCAAGGAGGACATAAAAGCAGACTAGCACGGGCATACGGATTATTCCTGGCCAAGAGAAGTCTACTTATATCAAACATTGGCGAGAATTTGAGGAGGAAGTTTCTGAGAATGTACGATTGGAGCGCAGCATTATATGGTAGTGAAACATGGACTGTGCGAAAACCCAAACAGAAGAGAATCGAAGCGGTTGAAATGTGGTGACGAGGGCTGGTGAGCCGGCCAGCCAGGATGTTGTTTTTAAGCGGTTTCCCATATCCCATTAGTTGACGACGTCTCGCCTCACATTATTGTTGAGCAATCGTTTAGAAAACGTTCGCACATGAAAATGGATTTACTCTAAACGCAGACAGTTAGGAAACATAGATTCCGTCCCAGGATAGTGGTGGCGCCACTAACTACCGCCAACACTGCCTTGACCTATACAACGCCGACGCCGTAGATGAAAACGGGAAAAAGCAGAAGAGGAAGACAATGAAGACAGCAGAACCTCTAGAGGAGTGGATACAGACACAAACAATGATAGGCGCACAGAAGCATTGTCGTGCCAATAGCAGAGACACAGGTACAAAGCAGAACAGTCCACAAGAGAAAGCAGCCCCTTAGCTGGGGTCCAATAGCTGGTGTAGAGAGAAGGTAAACACGACATACACGGTAAACACATCGCTGGATGTGAGATGCAGGGTCGGCCTCTTCGCGCACAGACCGCCACCAGAGGTTTTACCCACGACACCTGACGCGCTATCAACGCCCTCGATCTTTGCGAATATTTGCGAGCTCCGTATTATTGTCTGACGGTAATATCACAATCGCAGTTGGCGTTAGTTGAAGATGATTCCTGTCATCAATACACTGTTATCCACAGCAGTAGATCTGTTAGTGTTGGCTTTCTCCCGATCGAAGTACTCACGCAACTCACTTGACACACGAAAAGCACAGAATCCCATTGTGCTGATATCGCGCATCGGGCACTCCTGCGTTCCAGTGTCAGCAAGGTGACACTCTGAATTGTTCCTCGTGGTGACGGCAATTCTTTCTCCACAACACAGCCATGCTGTCAATGTCAGAAGGGAAACCTCACCCTTCAAAGCAACTGTTTCTCGCAGCACGTTGATTATTCATTGATCGATGTTAAAAGTCCAAAAATAATGGAAGAACCGTTCCATATTAATAGGCGTCTCGTTCAATCGTCTCGACGGCACATTATCGTTCATCAGGCCACAGTTGCAGCAGCTGAATTTAAACAGATGCCGCTGAATTCCAAATCGCTACGTGTGTTATATTCATACAAGGATACGAATTTGTGAGTGAGACTGTGATAAATATGTAATTTGGGCAGCTCATAGCAATCAGTAGGACGATGTCTTTCACAATGAAGACTGAAGAAAATATTTAAAACCTCAGGTTCAAGTTACGGTTTGTGAACTCGCGGAGAATTTAGTTTTGGGACCTTGTGATCGAAATGGTTACTTTTAATTGATACACCGGGCGTCCCAGGAGTCTTTTCCTGATTACAAACGTTCATAACGCATAAAACATGACACATAGACAAGTAATTTTTATCTTGAATTGCAAGTGACTTACTCAATTTTTTCACATACATACCGTTACTCTGTTTGTTAATGGCTCAGTGACGTAACAACAGCGGAATTCGGGACCATTTGCAAACAACATGTACTCAAACCACGAGAAAGCCCAATGTGTCTTCTTGTACGCACGGAAGAGTAGGATAGGGTGTACTGATGTCTCCGGAGGGTCTGCGGACTGACTTCTTGGGACTTCTCACGAAGGCATCTCTCACCGTCTGAGTTGTGTGCGCACTTGATGCAGGCCTACCTATTCTACGGAGATCACAGACGCTCTCTGTTTCCCTAAACTTTGCATAACACATCTTGATGCTTTAACATCTGGTAACTGCCTATGGTATGCCGTCTAGATTTTTCTCTGGACTGATTTTGGTGACTGCGTTTCGTGATACCAGAGGACACATTGAGCTTTCTCCCGCGGTCAGATTCCGCTGTTCAACACAAACAAAGTGACAGTATGTATGGTCACAAGGACTTGAATATGCCACATGCACTTCAAGATAAAAATTATTTGTCTATCTGTCATATTTTATGCCTTATGACTGTTAACGAAGGAAAGACTTCTGGGAGACACGGTATTTCTTGCTCAACATAGTATCAAAACTTATGTCTGCCATGAGACGTTAAAGTAGATGTGTTTATTTGATTCAAAAGACCTGGCGATGAATCCTGTCGCAGTGATTTAGTTTACAGCAGGACAGCGCCCGTCTACACAATATTGTGAGTGGAACGTAAAAAATGTTACGATCTTCATAGTGAAAGTTTCTAGGGCGTCTGTTTCACAGTTCATGTTTTGCATCATGTAACTTTGCACTTTTTTCGTAAGATAAATGAACACTTATGAGCAAAGCCTTTTTAATATGACAGTGAGGTACGAGAGATGAAAACAAAGTAATTGAGACACCAGGCAGAAGATATAGCAGGTTCGATGGTAAAGACAATGTGCAAAAGCAACTAAAGGTCATTCTAAGCTTTTATTTGTTGCTTTCCAGTCGTATGTGAAAAATAAAATATCGGTGTTGCCGATGATATTAGAGAGTAAGGCCCTCAGCTGAAACGTCTGTGTAGTACACAGAACAAAATGCTGGCGTCACGGCAGGCGCAAGGCAGGCTGTTCGTAACCGTGCAAGTATGAAACTTTACGTCAAGCTCCATATCTGCTGCATGGGTATGACATTCCTTTGTCTTTGGCGTTTGAATGGTTTACCTCTAGGATGACGGTTGTTATCCATACGCGAAGCGAGTCTTTACAAGCGCCACATGTTCCTACGTATAACGGGCGCTCGAAAGAAACGAGCCGGAGGCATAATTACAGAAACCAGTGCCTGCATGATAGAAGTACTGACCCTGGCTGTTGAGAACTTGTCCCACTGTGACACGAGGCGCTGTGTTACAAGAGCACTTTTCGTGAAGGTGTCCACTCTCCACACACAGTCACCAACCGCCTGGAATATCCACGGTGTTTATGCCTTCTTTCCACATAAACCACTTCGTTCAATACAGTCCTTGATGATCACATTCCATGTTGTCCACTCACGTAATAACAGTAGTTAGAAACATGGGCTGCACTGTCCAGAGATTACACTTCTAGTGATTGTCCTGACACCTACCAAAGTACTACTTGCAACGTAATTAGTCAAGTGGCGCATCATAAATGATGGGGAAAATTAAAGGGTAAATCAGTATGATACACCCATCGTATGTTGAGATAAGCTTTGAGAATTATTTCACGCATGAGGCTGTTATTATTATCGTAACGTTCATCCAAACTTCAAAGATGACCAAAAATCATATCTCTTTCGGCTTGGCGTCACTTTCTACATTCTTTGTTATTTTAGATAATTTTATTAGTTATCAGTTTTCAGTCAGCCTTTGTTTGTTATGGAATTAACTACTTCCTCCTGGTATCTCCATTCAGTCCATTTTACATAGACAGTTCATTTATCTTAATGCTTTCATACTCCACGAACGGTTTTACACGGAATGGCGGCCGGCCGGTGTGGCCGTGCGGTCTAGGCGCTTCAGTCTGGAACTGCGTGACCGCTCCGGTCGCAGGTTCGAATCCTGCCTCGGGCATGGATGTGTGTGATGTCCTTAGGTTAGTTAGGTTTAAGTAGTTCTAAGTTCTAGGGGACTGATGACCACAGATGTTAAGTCCCATAGTGCTCAGAGCCATTTGAACCATTTTGAACGGAATGGCGAAGGGTGTTTCGGCCCAGCACTAGCAACTTTCTGTGCTGTTTTATTCGTGTCTTGAATGAGGGAGAAATGACTGTCTTCATGCCTTGATATGACGCCTAAGCTCTCATGCTGTTATCCTACGTAACATGTACAATGAGAATAACAAACGTTTTAGACAGACATCTTCTAATACTGGTTCTTAAATTAAATAAATTAATTACTATAGCTATATGAATTTTGGACATCTTTGAAGAGTGAATGCATATGGTAATAATAATAGTTATTACTAATATCACTAATAATAATTAAACCTTTGATATTTTTTCTGTTTTCCGCCATCTTTTTTGTTTAGAATATGAAGTATTTCTCTTAATATCGACAGCCCTCTTCTGGTTCTCGTCTAAATCTTCCTGTACCGCGCACAGCGTTTCCATCCAGTGTTCCAGGCAGTATCATTCCATACTGAAGATTGTTCTTAGCAAGTGTGTCTTCCTTCATTACAATTTCTTATAACGTCTCATTTCCTAGTCTCTTTTTACAGCTTACAAAATGTACCTCCATCCAGCCTCCAAAGTTTCTAAATGCTGATTTTCACGTCTGTATGACATTCGTGATTCAACGCCACATAATGCTAGGTTCAATACGAACGTTCCATTAACCTACATGTTAAAGTGCAGTCTACGTAAAAATAATTCTTTTCGCCATACAAAAATTTCCTTACGATTAATTTGGTTGCCTTTATGTCTTCATTGTGCCTAATGTCACAATTATTCTGCACCTCGAGTACTTAATTTTTTTTTAATGGTCTTCATTTCTCTGCCAAATTCCGTATCTACCTTCCTGTTCTATGTTGCAGTTACCGCCAACTTAATATTTTTAGCATTTACCTTTTCCACATATTATCACCTAGATACTCATTTTCATCTAATAATATCTTGTCACCAACGAATAGTAAATGGCAGATTTTTTTTTATCAGTCACTATCATGACTTCTTTGAGAATAGCTTAACATTATTTCCAAACAAATGCCGACCGAAATGTGTGATAAACAGCACCTTTGTTTTATGAAGGTGTTATTTTTACTTTTCACTGTTAATTCTTCATTAGATTTTTACTTTTATTTCTTGTCTTATGAACTCGTTCTTAAGATGTTTTACATCAATTATTCATAACAATAATTTTGTTCTATCCGCACTTTCCCTTTCTTTTTTTTTTAAATACGAATTGTTTCCTGTCTAGATTTCAAATGTTTCCCGTAATGATTCATAGCAACTTTTGGTTGATTAATATATAGTTCCAATAAAACTGTACATGTATTTTTTGCAACATTAATTGTTTTTTGACTCGATAAAGAATGAGAATCTTCTATGAACCTTAATAATGTAACAAGAATACATTAATCCTCTCTTCCCTTCGTACAGTCCTTGAATGAGTTCAATGTGAGTTACATATTTGGACGTTGTATCTATTCCTCATTTGTCTCAGTGTTGATTTCACGTCTTCTCTATAGGCTGGAATTTTCTTTTTAATTTCTGTTAACTTTTCTTGTTGCTCAATTTTAAGGTGATTGGAGTATTTTTTGTTCCATAAAATTTTTCTGCTTAATTCTGTCACTCACTAATCATTTCTTATTTGTATATTAGTTCCCTATCATTTCCGTCTTCTGTCACCCATATTGATTTACGGGTCTTTGCTTCTGCGAATTTAAACCATAGCTTCCTCTCTCTTACACATCTATAGTTTGACTTTCCACGGCAAGTATACGTCTTTCACTTAGCCATTTCTATTCTGAGTATGTTTTGACAGTTCTATAGCTTCTTTGACCTACCTCTCTGCTAAGACTCTTCCAAGCGGTTCTTTCTTTCACATCTCTCAACATTCGTGTGTAATCCATAGCTTAATCCAGTTTTCCTTTATTATCCTATGTCTCATCCGCTACATTCTGCACTCAGCTTTCCCAGTTAAGAGTTCTGGTGATTATTGTAGATCTGTCTCAATTGTTTAGGAATTTTGATGGCACAGAGTGTCCTCTTTTATATTTTTACTTCTTTATCGGATTTCTTTATTATCTGCATTTGGATACTTTCTTCACTCTGGTATCTATCTCTGAAATGATAAAAGCCCTGGAAGTACCTAAGCGTTCTGAGGCTTCTCTTAAATCTTTCCTGTATCATAGAGTTGTCAGTTTGATATCGATTTGCGTGATCGTAATTCGTTACCGTGGCATCCACATGTAAAACAGTGCTCAGATTTATGAGGCAGGGAGGTGAGTTAGATCCAAATTGAATCTTTAAACCGCATGAACGACCGTTGTTCTGGTGCATCGGCCAGCCTAAGTGTGGTTTTTAGGCGGCTTCCGATAGTAATAAAAATAAATGACATGCTGGTCTCGATAGTAACTTTAGACACAATCATTGAAATACGAATAAGGACAGTTCAATGTTCACACAATTCGCGGACACATGGATGAGGTGAAGAGCCACAGGAAGATCATCCAGCCACGGAATTAATTTAATAACGTAATCATGATTGGAAAACTGCCCATTATTGGTGAATCCTATAACACGGAGGGAAAGGCTGAAGGAAAAGGAAAAGACGACAACTCGCTTAATATAACCAACCCTCACTTTTTACGTTGTTCGTTGTTTGCTTTTCCATTTAGTAAAGAATTCCTTTCGCGGGAATTGACCTATTGTGGATCCCTTTCAATTTCTCCGCCTAGAATATCTGCTGCTGATGCATTAAAGACTCTGACAACTACATTGACGGAAAAAAATCGCTACACCAACAAATAATTAATGTAAAGTAATGAAATTTCTAGGTACCATATTTAAGTGATTAGTATTGCAAGCTCACAGGTTAACGTAAGAGCGAGATAAGCCATTGACAGTGTGAAATGCTGGTACATTAATAGCAGATGGAACTGCCAGGATGTTGAGTGGAAGCATGCATTCTGCTGTACAGGTGCCGAATGTCAGTTTGTACGATGGAGTTCCACGCCTGTTGCACTTGGTCAGCCAATAAAGGGTGGTTAATGCTGGTTGCGGATGACGCTGGAGTTGTCGTCGGATGACGTTCCGTACGTGCTCGACCAGAGACAGATCGGGCGATCGAGCACCCTGTAGACCATGTTGGGTTACAACAGCGGTATGGTTCAAAAATGGTTCAAATGGCTCTGAGCACTATGGGACTTAACATCTGAGGTCATCAGTCCCCTAGAACTTAGAACTACTTAAACCTAACTAACCTAAGGACATCACACACATCCATGCCCGTGGCAGGATTCGAACCTGCAACTGTAACAGCAGCGTGGTTCCGGACTGAAGCGCCTAGAACCGCTCGGTCACAACGGCCGGGACAGCGGTGTGTCTGAGACTGTAATCCTGTTGGAAAACACCACCTGGAATACTGTTCATGATAGGCAGCGCAACAGGTTGAATCATTAGACTGACGAACAGAATTGCAGTCAGGTTGCGTGGGATATCTACGTGAGTGCTCCTGCTGTCACACGAAATCGTACCCCAGACAATAACTCCAGGTGCAGGTCCAATGTCTCTAGCACGCACACAGGTTGGCTGCTGGCCTTCAACTGGTCTCATTCTAAGCAACACATGGCCATCACTGGGACTGAGGCAGAACCAGCGTTCATCAGAAAACACACCACAGCTCCACCCTGCCGTCCAATGTGCTTTCGCTTAAACACCGCTGAAGTTACAAATAGAGATGGTTTGAGCTCAGTGACTTGGACGCTACAGGGTGTGTGGCTCGGAGCTGTCCTAGAAGTAACCGATTTATAACAGTTCTTCGTCCCACTGTGGTGCCCAATGCTGCTCACATAGCTGTTGCAGATGCACTACGAAGCGCCACACCCACACGCCGATCACGATGGTCTTCCCTCTCGGTAGTACCACTTGGCCGTCCGGAGCCAGACCTTCCGGCGACCGTACATTCCTGTGACCACAGCTCCCAGCAACCGTGTACAGTGGCTACATTCCTGTCAGATGATGTTCCCGAGCGACTGGAAAAAATCGCAGGTGAAGCCTTGAAAGAGGTCCGAGCAGATGTAATTTTATGTAAGAGGTCCGAGCAGATGTAATTTCGATGTATTGCTCATGCGCTGCCTGCGATATGCAAGGTATAAGAGAATCGCTGACCAGAGACCAGTGTTGACTGCAGTAGGAACTGTGTAGCTGTAGCAGTAAGTTGTTGCTAGTCTGGAGTCTGCTCTGGTCTGGTCTGGTGTATCGTGTTGGCTGGCCCGGTCGCGGTGCAGCGATGCCGGAGCCTGAGTATTATCGTATAAGGTAAAAAGCAGCCTCGCGCATATCTAGTAATGTTATCTCAAGTCGCATGTAAATGTTTTAAAACTCTCGTAATAATAATCTTCCTCATAAAAAGTAACTTTTAACAAGCATTCATTTCAATTTAAACAATTTACTAATTCCTCCCATCCATGATCATCCCGATTATTGCAATAGAAAAATCAGTTGCTCCCTTTCATAAATGACAGATAGGTCGGCCAGCATTGCACAGAGCTGCGCCGGAAAAATTTATTGCAAGAGCAGATATATCCGGCGACTTCATTGAGGTAAGAATTTTTGCTTTTTATTCAGAATGATCTTTCAGGGCCATGACGCAGCACTGCTGTCGTCCAAAATTTACCAGGTTAAATTCACAGTGAATTATTGAAAAGTTATAAGTGAGCGACAATTTAATTGAGAGGTTTAGGAATTTTTCTGTTGTGAGGTTACGCTAAATGTGAATGAATTTTGAGGTTAGACTAAATCAGAAAGAATTTTGTGTTGAGGTTAGCGTGAAAAGAATTTTGTAGGGAGGTTGCAAATGAGAAAGAATTTTGTTTTGAGGTTACACTAAAATTAGAATCATATTCATATTAATTATTTATTTTGATTTTGTGAGGAGGTTACAGCCTGTATATAAGAAGGGTAGAAGGACGGATCCTCAAAATTACAGACCAATATCCTTAACATCGGTTTTTTTGCAGGATTCTCGAACATATTCTCAGTTCGAATATAATGATTGTCCTTGAGACAGGGAAGTTGCTGTCCATGCATCAGCACGGCTTTAGAAAGCATCGCTCCTGCGAAACGCCACTCGCCCTTTTTTCACATGATATCTTGCGAACCATGGACGAAGGGTATCAGACGGATGCCATATTCCTTGACTTCCGGAAAACGTTTGACTCGGTGCCCCACTGCAGACTCCTAACTAAGGTACGAGCATATGGGATTGGTTCCCAAGTATGTGAGTGGCTCGAAGACTTGTTAAGTAATAGAACCCAGTACGTTGTCCTCGATGGTGAGTGTTCATCGGAGGTGAGGGTGTCATCTGGAGTGCCCCAGGGACGTGTGGCAGGTCCGCTGTTGTTATCTATCTACATAAATGATCTTTTGGATAGGGTGGATAGCAATGTGCGGCTATTTGCTGATGATGCTGTGGTGTACGGGAAGGTGTCGTCGTTGAGTCACTGTAGGAGGATACAAGATGACTTGGACAGGATTTGTGATTGGTGTAAAGAATGGCAATTAACTCTAAATATAGATAAATGTAAATTAATGCAGATGAATGGGAAAAAGAATCCTGTAATGTTTGAATACTCCATTAGTAGTGTAGCGCTTGACACAGTCACGTCGATTAAGTATTTGGGCGTAACATTGCAGAGCGATATGAAGTGGGACAAGCATGTAATGGCAGTTGTGGGGAAGGCGGATGGTCGTCTTCGGTTCATTGGTAGAATTTTGGGAAGATGTGGTTCTTCCGTAAAGGAGACCGCTTATAGAACGCTGGTGCGACCTCTTCTTGAGTACTGCTCGAGCGTTTGGGATCCCTATCAGGTCGGATTGAGGGAGGACATAGACGCAATTCAGAGGTGGGCTGCTAGATTTGTTACTGGTAGGTTTGATCATCACGCGAGTGTTACGGAAATGCTTCAGGAACTCGGGTGGGAGTCTCTGGAGGAAAGGAGGCGTTCTTTTCGTGAATCACTACTGAGGAAATTTAGAAAACCAGCATTTGAGGCTGACTGCAGTGTAATTTTACTACCGCCAACTTATATTTCGCGGAAAGACCACAAAGGTAAGATAAGAGAGATTCGGGCTCGTACAGAGGCATATAGGCAGTCATTTTTCCCTCTTTCTGTTTGGGAGTGGAACAGGGAGAGAAGATACTAGTTGTGGTACGAGGTACCCTCCGCCACGCACCGTATGGTGGATTGCGGAGTATGTATGTAGATGCAGATGTAGATGTAGCTGTGGATCTTTCTGCAGTACCACAGAAGAAAGATCCAGCTACTCGTAGCCCTATTACATGACGTCGTTCAAACTCGTTGAGGTGTTGATAGTGGCATTTTTGTCGCGTTAAAGTCGTTCTTGACTAACATCGACTCACCGCATCTAATCGCAAAGGTAACTAACGCACACGATCGCTACGGCGCGTATTTAAAGCAAACCTGATTTGCATTCTCATGCTGAAGTGAAAAACTCTAATTGACTTCGTGCTTCAGATGTAGATATACGCCTACCAATTTTCGATTATGCCGCACAACCCCTTCTTCGTGCTGCAATTTTTTTCCGTCAGTGTGTTACACAGATCCTCTTATTCTTCTTCCCCACTACAATTTACAGCTATGATAATTGTAATAAGCTTCTTCGCTAAGAAAACTTGACAAACAAAAGAAATATTACTTTGTACATTCCAAATGCGATCAATTCTATGACGATTAACACAGAGAAAAAGGAAACATCCCAAAGTAAAAAAAATTGAAGATTTAGTTTTATGAATAAATACTAAATTAGTGTACTAATGCAGTAAGGAAACACGTAGTTAGGAAGAGTACGAATTAACGTAATCCGTTGGCCTTGAGAGAAGTTGAAAAACTGTTGGCCGGCCGATGTGGCCGAGCGGTTCTAGGCGCTACAGTCTGGAACCGCGCGACCGCTACGGTCGTAGGTTCGAATCCTGCCTCGGGCATGGATGTGTGTGATGTCCTTAGGTTAGTTAGGTTTACGTAGTTCTAAGTTCTAGGAGACTCATGACCTCAGAAGTTAAGTCCTATAGTGCTCAGAGCCATTTGAACCATTTTTTTTTAAAACTGTTTGGAAAATAGGGAACAATTAAGAGAGAAGGGAATGATGTTGCGATGTTGTGCTTGTTGCTCATAGCCTCCCTCACCCCAAACTCTCTTCCATTTCCATGCCATCTCTCCTCACAAAAAAAGGAAAAAAAGCTATTGAACGAGCCAGTAGTTCATCACCTGTTATTTTTCGGACATTGCGAAACAGAATCAATGTTTGTTCATTCACGATATTTATTATTCATCTAAACTATTATGATTTCAACAGTCCCAAATAAAAGATTTGAACTTGCCAACAGTCATCGCTAGGATACACGTAAAGGGTGAGCATGCGTACATGCTAAAAGTGCGTTTAGACTGAGGACTTAACTTCTCGAGACGGTTGCTCCAGGCTGTTTGGTGAGACGACTGTGTCGCCCTTTCATCCACAGAGCGAAACATTGCACGAAGCAGATACGATAACGATGAATTGTCAGTGTGGGTGAGACAGCCGCACACCCGGCTCAGCTGCTTCGCTCTCATAACGCTGCTACATTTGAAAAAAGGAAGGAAAACTGGTCGATGGTGATAGAGCAAGAAATTATTCTTTCTGAAGTGCCAGTAAAGAGACCAGTTTATGCAGAAATGGCAGTGAGACCCACTGAAGGCAACACTAGCAACTTCATTATGTGAAATATTACAAAATAATAAGTGCTTATAAATATAGAGTACAAAATTACCATACCCAATCCAGTAATCCTGGTTTTTTCTCCACTACTTTTGCTTCTTCACGTCCCCACCAGAGTTTCCAGTTTTAATTTTAAAGTTGAAATGGCTGGTGAAGGAAGGATCAGGCTTATTCATTCCCACAAATCCTCCCTTTTACTGTTTCTTTGGTATCCCACAAAAGCAAATAGATTTTGTACAAACAGACGAGGCGGATACTTTCCCCCCTGGTGCACTATCTCCCACGCAACATTTACTCTAAGGAGAATGGAAGAGGCGAGTCACTTTCATGCGCCCCAAACTACCTGGTTCTGTGTGTTCCTCGACGTGAAAATGCCTCACGCAATACATTTTTCAGTGAGGACCACTTTTGCATTACGCTAGAACGCCTCGCGAAAATGTTGCGTGAGATTATTTGATATAGTGTAAATACACCTTAATGACACTTAATAACCTGTAGCATATTGTGGGCAATGCTTGTAACTAACTGCACATTCCTATCTTTGTATGAGATTTTGTAACCTATTGTTGTGGTACTGCGTCATGCAATTGCCTGCAAATTAGATACCATATTTTGTAGTTGTCGATATTTCTTTGCCGAAATTTTCACAGTTGTATTGAAATCAGTAGCACTTTCTAGGAGTGAGAATGCCTCTGTAATATGGAGAGTACATTACGAGGTACGAAAGATGTAGAGGAGAAACACGTGAATGATTTAGGCAATTCAGTGCAGAGGAAGAAGCGAGCTATTCTTATAAGCGGTTGATGCAAGTTTACGTTTTGCCATCTACGGAAAACGGCCACATGAAGCTGATACGATGTCTAGGAGAAGTTAGACGTCCATTTCTCATCCAATTACACTACCGTATCAGAAGTATCTGGACACCTACGTTAAAATGGGGTGTGTCCAACGTATGTCCGCTTCAACTCTGCTGTGGACAATTTCTGTGATGTGTCTGAATGTCTGTGCACGAATGGCAGCCCATTCTTCCTCAATATCCGAAACTGGAGAACGTGCTGTATTTGGACGCCCAAGTCTGGATCAAAGTCAACGTTCTAATTCAGCCCAAAAGTGTTTCACTAGATTCAGGCCTGTACTCTGAGTAAGACAGTCCATTTCAAAAATGTTCGTGTTGTCCTCTTTGCTTTCTCTGCTTCCTTTTTTCTCGCAGTTCCAGATGCTGCCATATGGCAAGATACATCGTCGTGTTGATACAGCCAATCATCGTCGACAAAGCGCTCCTCTACTGTACGCAGTAGGCCTAAACAAGGCTGTAAAATGTGTTCGTGTCCTCAGCGTTTTCTTAAGCGCAATAAGGGGGACCAAACACAGCCACGTAAAACACTCCGTACCATAACTTGCCTTCTTCTTACTTCACTGTTGGCGCTACTCATGATGGCAGCGGAGGTTTGTAACATCCCCCTTACTAACCGCCCTCTCCCGCTTGCGATATAAAATATGACCGTGGATCGTATGTACGCCTAATGGATTTTTACAAATTGGATAAGGCTATCTTTTCCGAAGAAAAAATACCGGTAAGTAGGAGGAAAGTGTACAACAGAACCTTCTGACGGAAAAGTGTACTAAAAATAAAAAGTAATTAAACCGAACAGGGTTATATTTAGGAAAAATGAAAATGATTTTGTGCATTCACTCACGGACAACACTGGACAGAAAAGGGGTACCACTTATCATGAATCCAGAAGTTACACTAATGAACGAAAAGGTAATAATTAACGGTCGCCAGCCTACTAGGGTAATTTACATCCAAAATCCTGTCCTAGATGATGAGACAGAAAAACATGTATTCTTAAACACTGATGTGGCAACTGAAGGTTGTCACGTTTTCTTGGCACTAATTTTAAGTGAGTATGTAATTATAAAGAAAACTGAGAAGTTATGTTTGTCATTAAATTTTGAAAAAAAATCGAGTAATGATTTGAAAATACGCAATTAAACTGTATGTTACTTTTGAACTCCGTTACATGAATGATGACTTTCAGTGGCCTCATCATAACGTTATCAAAGAAATTTAGAAAAAAAGCAAGCACTTTTACTTTGCACTTACTTATTTTGCAAATTGGATTTCAAATTATTGTCTGAACAGCTGAGCCTTTTTTACTGACTTGAACAGAAATAAATAATAGAATACGTACCAAACCAAACAGCCATGTGCTCGAAGCTATATGTAAAATAAATAAAACTTCCGCACTCTTAATTAGAGTTGGATTTTTTTCAGTGGTTGATTCTCAAACTTGAAAAATGAAATTCCTTTACTTTACTCATATACTGAAGGCTATGTTGTACGACAGTTAATTGAAAGTAGACTGAGGCTAAAATTCTTAAAAGTGAAATTATTGATTAATAAACTGGCCGTAACTATTCAATTTGTTTCTTATGACACTCGGTTAGCATATAAGGAAAAAAAAGGAAGAAGGACCCTGCTTGGTAACAATGTCTGAGGACAATTAGGACACAATCGCCCTGAGTTTAACTGATTATTATTTAAATAAATTTTATCAATCAAGTCACATTCAGTTGTGCTCCTGGGTTAGCCGTTAATACTTTCTACCAATGAACAGTCTTACTTCAGTGCTGTGCATACGACGAAACTCGGAGCCGACGACGAAACTGTGTTGCTGGAACTGCTGTTGTTGTTGAAGACGGTAGCATCTTGTGGAGCCACGGCTAATTATAGGAACGGGCAATCGTACTTAATGCAGCCTCTTCCGCCCGTCCACTGTCCTTCCTCCTGCTACTAGTCATCTGGCCGACGCGCGTACATGATGCCGCCGAAATGGTATACTCTGCCGCGAGAGCGTTAACACCACACTTCCGCACACTACAAGCGCTGGAACCCGTCTCCCTCTCTCCGCACAAGAAGTCCCTACCCAAAGATTTTACAACGCACAAGCACTGCTATTATCGTTGCTAGTCGATGCAAATAGCACTTCTTTTGGCTTTTACCCAGAACTTATAAGTTTCACAGTAAGATACAGATAAATACAATGAAATGTCAACAGACTTCTACCTAAATTCACACATACATACTTATTAAAAGAAAGCATTTAATTGTAAATATTTATACACAATTCAGCAAAAAAATTTTATATATCGGTAGCAGGTACCATGCATCTTGCATTTTCGGTGTTAGAAGTTCTTCAGGCATTCTCCAAACCCAGACCCTTCCAACTGATTGCAGTCACTCATCACGCCGTATCACTCGTTTCCGTTCATCCAGGGTCCAGGTCTGTTCACCACCTCAAGCGCTGCTTAGCATCCACTGCAGAAATGCGTGGCTTACCAGCAGCTCCTCCAGCGTTGCACCCCGTTCTTTGTAACTCCCTGCGCGCAGTCACTGTGCTACCTGGACTACTGGTGGCGCTTTAGAACGAGTGATCCATTCCACTGATTTCATGCGATTTTTTTTACAGTCGCTCTCAACAATGCTCGACGGTGGCTGTCCATTAGTATATGAGGTCTGGCTGGTCTTGGTTTAGGTGTGGTTGTTCAATCGACTTTACTCTTCGACTCGGCCAGCTGTAGAAGCATTGAAATGTTCCTGATCGATTTGTTACTCGGGTGACATCCAGTGACTAGTCCACGTACGGAACACTGAACTCTCCTGGCCGACCCATTCTGCTTTTACACCGTCAGGTCTGCCTCTTGTGACATCTAGAGGTCAATTCCGCATTCTGCATTTACACAATATTTTGCGAGTGACCGCACGGTGGGTTGAGGAGGGTATGCTATACCACTGCTAGTCATTCCCTTTCCTGTTCCACTCGCAAATAAAGCGAGGAAAAAACGACTATCTCTATACCCAGTATCAGTCACAATTTCTCGTATCTTATCCTCGTGGTCCTTACGAGACATGTATGTTAGTGACAGTAGAATCGTTCTGCAGTCGGTTTCAAGTGCCGGTTCTCTAAATTTTCAGAATAATGTTCGTTGAAAAGAACGTCGCATCCCCCCCCCCCCCCCCCCACCCAGCCATTCCGATTTGAGTTCTCTAACAAGCGTCTCCGTAATACTTGTATGTTGTTCGAACCTACCAGTAGCAATTCTAGCAGCCCTCCTCAGAAGTGATCGATGTCGTCCTTTAGTCCGACCTGGCGTGGATGCGAAGCACTAGAGCAATACTCAAGAATAGCTCGCTCTAGTTTCCTATATGCGGTCTCCTTTATAGACGAACCACACTTTCCAAAAATTCTCCCAATAAACAGAAGGCACCCATTCTTCTTCCCTACCACAGGCCTCACACGCTCGTTCCATTTCATACGCCCAGATATTTAAACGACGTCGAGCAGGGCACTGCTAATGCTGTATTCGAACATTACGGGTTTGTTTCTCCTACTCATCTGCATTAACATACATTTTTCTACATTTAGAGCTACCTGCCATTCATCATTATTTAGAGCTGTCCAGGTAGTTTTGATAACATAGTGTACGTGGACTAGTCACATGCTATCAAGTACCGTAAACCGGGGTAGGCGACAAATGACCACGCTGACGAAAGCGCAAATGTACAGGGTGATTCAAAAAGAATACCACAACTTCAAAAATGTGCATTTAATGAAAGAAACATAATATAACCTTCTGTTATACATCATTACAAAGAGTATTTAAAAAGGTTTTTTTTCACTCAAAAACAAGTTCAGAGATGTTCAATATGGCCTCCTCCAGACACTCGAGCAATATCAACCCGATACTCCAACTCGTTCCACACTCTCTGTAGCATATCAGGCGTAACAGTTTGGATAGCTGCTGTTATTTCTCGTTTTAAATCATCAATGGTGGCTGGGAGAGGTGGCCGAAACACCATATCCTTAACATACCCCCATAAGAAAAAATCGCAGGGGGTAAGATCAGGTCTTCTTGGAGGCCAGTGATGAAGTGCTCTGTCACGGGCTGCCTGGCGGCTGATCCATCGCCTCGGGTAGTTGATGTTCAGGTAGTTACGGACAGATAAGTGCCAATGTGGTGACGATCCATCCTGCTGAAATATGAATTGTTGTGCTTCTTGTTCGAGCTGAGGGAACAGCCAATTCTCTAACACTTCCAGATACTGTAGTCCAGTTACAGTAGCACCTTCGAAGAAAAAGGGACCAAAAACTTTATTGGCTGAAATGGCACAGAAAACGTTCCCTTTTTCACAAACACCCATCCTCTGTAAGCTGTTTATACCAACGTTTAATACACCTCCTATCAGGAGGTTTAACACCATACTTCGTTCGAAATGCACGCTGAACAACTGTCGTCGATTCACTTCTGCCGTACTCAATAACACAAAAAGCTTTCTGTTGAGCGGTCGCCATCTTAGCATCAACTGACGTTGACGCCTAGTCAACAGCGCCTCAAGCGAACAAATGTACAACTAAATGAAAATTTATAGCTCCCTTAATTCGCCGACAGATAGTGCTTAGCTCTGCCTTTTGTAGTTGCAGAGTTTTAAATTCCTAAAGTTGTGGTATTCTTTTTGAATCACCCTGTATATTGGAGTAAACCGCTCGTGACTCACTGGTCTTCGCAAGCAGATATGTCATTGTCAAACAGAAACTAATCTCAACTAAACGGTATTTGTACACCGCAGCATGGCACTGCAAGTATATCTTCACTGCCTTCCATCACTCGTTGAGCGTGCAGGCTTTCAACAAAAAATGTGGCCCTCAATTACGTATCCTCAGATTCAGAGTTGAAATATTAAAAGTTTTGGCTGGTTCCGTTGTCTATGGGCTGGGATACGTAGTTGCCGCTTTACAAGCCAAATACTGCTGAGTCTACAGTATACAATATGAATACAGACATGAACTGAGTGGTTGAAGGTTCCTATCACTCGCCAACTGCGAATTTTGAACGTAACATAGAAATTTATAAATGAAAGATTGCAATTAAATCAAATCTGCAGGTACTATCTTAACGCCTTTAAATGATGAGTACGATGGTAGAAGTACTTTTGAGAATGTTGTATATTTCTGTCGATGGTCCAGCAATTAAATAAAATATAAGTTGAGTAACAGGGAAACAATAGATTCCTACTTCACGTAATCAGTTATGAACAACAACATAGCTCACGAGATATTCACTTCTAAGCGCATACTACGAGTTCACTGTAGAAGCCACGGAAATGACACAAGTGCACAAGTCGGCACTACGAAATGTTTCTATCGTCCGCGACCACGCGCAAACTTCTCAACTCTCTCCAAGTATTTCATGTGACGCTCCGTCACGCCTCGCCATCCAGCACTCCCCCGCGTCCTGTGCGGCCCGGTGCTCCTCCCCCGCCTCTATACAGTCTCTCCATTGACTTCGGTAGTCGCCTACCGTAGTAACGAGCCCTGTGATTGGCTAGAGCGCTTCCGCCATGTCTCCAAGCGAATGTACACTCACAAACATAATGAAACACATACAAAATACTGGATTTACATTTAAATAACTTGAAATTAAAAAAGTTTTCCTACGGCTGGACCACCGCTCTTACACGCATTATTAAATACATAAACAAATTAAATAAACATATATCAAAGGAGTAAAGCAAAAGTAGGCCAGTAGCCTAATGTCTCTGTGCTTTCTAAAACAAAGTAAATAATTCACCAATTTCTTCATTAATAGTATATATCGGATATAAACAATGACACAGACGAATAAATATAAATTTATAAGCATGCTGCTACCGTTTTTTGATGTAACTGTGGAGTACTTATGGCCTGGTGCGATCAACAGCAATCGGCCACTTTGACCTCCAATAACTCATGTACTATTCAAGGTACATGCCTGTAATTCATACCAATGCCGGTTTACACTAATAGCTTTCTAAAGACACGTAGATCGACGAAATCGGATGAACCGTTTAGATATTGGAAATTCGTTGCTGGGTGTTACTTGTATAATTTACTGTGAGATACTGAACTTCAAACTAATAGAGATATTGAAAATCTGTTACACCATCAGAATCGTCGAGCAAATAATGGTAATTACGTGTTTGAGGTATCATGATTCGTCTGGCTACTATTAATTTCTACATGAACTGTGAAATGTCCGCCATTATGGTTTCACAAAGTCCACCATCTGTGGCACTCCCGGCATACAAATCTCCTTCATCGGCACAAAGCACCTTCCTCGACACAGCGTCAACGTGGAATTCCCAGCCACGCTGTCGGCCAGGACCACGCCCTGGGGCTGCCCCGCTTGTTCTGGCTACTGTTCGGCACCACACGGTTGCTGACGAGTGCCGGCTTGCCGCCGAGCGGCCGGTGCGGCTACGCCAACTCCCAACTTGGAATATTTTCAGGGCGCCACAACTCGCTCGTTACCTCACAAGCATCTCGTTGTTTGTTAAGGTCTTCAGTCCTGAGACTGGTTTGATGCAGCTCTCCATGCTACTCTATCCTGTGAAAGCTTCTTCATCTCCCAGTACCTACTGCAACCTACATCCTTCTGAATCTGCGTAGTGTATTCATCTCTTGGTCTCCCTCTACGATTTTTACCCTCCACGCCGCCCTCCAATGCTAAATTTGTGATCCCTTGATGCCTCAGAACATGTCCTACCAACCGGTCCTTCTTCTTGCGAAGTTGTGCCACAAACTTCTCTTCTCCCCAATCCTATTCAAAACTTCCTCATTAGTTACGTGATCTACCCATCTAATCTTCAGCATACTTCTGTAGCACCACATTTCGAAAGCTTCTATTCTCTTCTTGTCCAAACTATTTATCGTCCATGTTTCACTTCCATACATGACTACACTCCATACAAATACTCTCAGAAACGACTTCCTGACACTTAAATCTATACTCGATGTTAACAAATTTCTCTTCTTCAGAAATGCTTTCCTCGCTATTGCCAGTCTACATTTTATATCCTCTCTACTTCGACCATCATCCGTTATTTTGCTTCCCAAATAGCAAAACTCCTTTTCTTCTTTAAGTGTCTCATTTCCTAATCTAATTCCCTCAACATCACCCGACTTAATTCCAATAGATTCCATTATCCTCGTTTTGCTTTTGTTGATGTTCATCTTATAGCCTCCTTTCAAGACACTGTCCATTCTGTTCAACTGCTCTTCCAAGTCCTTTGCTGTCTCTGACAGAATTACCATGTCATCGGCGAACCTCATAGTTTTTATTTCTTCTCCATGGATTTTAATACCTACTCCGAATTTTTCTTTCGTTTCCTTTACTGCTTGCTCAATATACAGATTGAATAACGTGGGGGAGAGGCTACAACCCTGTCTCACTCCCTTCCCAACCACTGCTTCCGTTTCATGTCCCTCGACTCTTATAACTGCCATCTGGTTTCTGTACAAATTGTAAATAGCCTTTCGCTCCCTGTATTTTACCCTTGCCACCTTCAGAATTTGAGAGAGAGTATTCCAGTCAACATTGTCAAAAGCTTTCTCTAAGTCTACAAATGCTAGAAACGTAGGTTTGCCTCTCCTTAATCTTTGTTCTAAGATAAGTCGTAGGTTCAGTATTGCCTCACGTGTTCCAACATTTCTACGGAATCCAAACTGATCTTCCCCGAGGTCGGCTTCTACTAGTTTTTCCATTCGTCTGCAAAGAATTCGCGTTAGTATTTTGCAGCTGTGACTTGTTAAACTGATAGTTCGGTAGTTTTCACATCTGTCAACACCTGCTTTCTTTGGGATTGGAATTATTATATTCTTCTTGAAGTCTGAGGGTATTTCACCTGCCTCATACATCTTGCTCACCAGATGGTAGAGTTTTGTCAGGACTGGCTCTCCCAAGGCCGTCAGTAGTTCTAATGGAATGTTGTCTACTCCCGGGGCCTTGTTTCGACTCAGGTCTTTCAGTGCTCTGTCAAACTCTTCACGCAGTATCGTATCTCCCATTTCATCTTCATCTACATCCTCTTCCATTTCCATACTATTATACTTAAGTACATCGCCTTTGTATAGACCCTCTATATACTCCTTCCACGTTTCTGCTTTCCCTTCTTTGATCAGAACTCGGTTTCCATCTGAGCTCCTGATATTCATACAACTGGTTCCCTTTTCTCCATGTCGTATGGCATGGTATTTGCATATAACTGTCATCTGGGGTTTGAGGGAACGCTGTTCTTGAGCCACGGAACTATGAAAAATCTTTAGCTGAGTTACAGAAATCAGTTCGATTACCTGAGTTTGATGTCTGCGACAGTACTTACTGACACTCAGGAGAAGGTCTGAATCACAATGCGTCACGGTGCATGCTGATGGTAAAATGAAGAAACTACGCCCATCTTATTGCTTGGTGCCTGCATCTCTCCGTGGCTAGTGTCTTCCCCATCGCACATAATTACTATGAGGACAATGGTCAAAAAAATGTGGCCGAACCTCGTGACCAGTTCAAATTGATGCTCAGTGCCCGCTTCCGTTATACTTAAGCCCCAGCAAATTCTCTGGGTTTTATTCGAATGGCAACTAAACTTCTCCGTCTTGCAACAACTTTAGAGTGGACAACGTCGTGAAACAACCTGGTCACTCATAATGGTTCAAATGGCTCTGAGCACTATGGGACTTTACTTCTAAGGTCATCAGTCCCCTAGAACGTAGAACTACTTAAACCTAACTAATCTAAGGACATCACACACATCCATGCCGGAGGCAGGATTCGAACCTGCGGCCGGAGCGGTCGTGAGGTTCCAGACTGTAGCGCCTAGAGCCGCTCGGCCACCCCGGCCGGCTGATCATTCATAAAACGAGGCCAGCCTCCAACACAGTCGACGCAAAACTCGACAACAGGAGTCCAACGGTGCCCTCATTCTCTACACCAAGCAACTCAGCGCCCTCCAGGAGACCCCTGGGTCCTCAGCGCCAGCAGGCAGCGCGGTGCCAGCCCAGCCTCTCGCGGTCACCGGGACCTCGGGTGACGGCCCTGCCAACACACTCGGCCAAGTCAACAGGGCGCTCGCCAGCGTCGCTCACATACCGCGGTAGCCGCTGGCGGTTGGCGCCACTGCTCCTCCACCACAGTACGGTCGATAAAATACACAGGGAACTGCCAAATTCGTTAGAATACGTGCGAAACTTGATGCCATAGCTCAGCAATGTGCAATGCTCCTGCATATGAAGCCTTACAGTTACTGTAGCAATTGTATCCGGCCGACGATAACAGAAGCTACGGAATTTGCCTTTCAGTTCTCCGGGATACGGAAGAGTACACTATTTCCGGCCAGCCGGAGGGGCCGAGCGGTTCTAGGCGCTACAGTCTGGAGCCGCGCATCCGCTACGGTCGCAGGATCGAATCCTGCCTCGGGCATGGATGTGTGTGTTGTCCTAAGGTTAGTTAGGTTTAAGTAGTTCTAAGTGCTAGGAGACTGATGACCTCAGAAGTTAAGTCCCATAGTGCTCAGAGCCATTTGAACCCTTTTTCCGAGCGACTCGGCCGGCCGAAGTGGCCGTGCGGTTAAAGGCGCTGCAGTCTGGAACCGCAAGACCGCTACGGTCGCAGGTTCGAATCCTGCCTCGGGCATGGATGTTTGTGATGTCCTTAGGTTAGTTAGGTTTACCTCGTTCTAAGTTCTAGGGGACTAATGACCTCAGCAGTTGAGTCCCATAGTGCTCAGAGCCATTTGAACCATTTGAACCGAGCGACTCTTCTTTTCGTACGTATCGACGTTCCATCTATTGGGTAAAGTGAACCGTCGTAATGTTAAGAATTTGGAAGCCACAACATCCTGGCGTCCTCGTCGAACATGAAAGAGACTCACCGAAACTGGATGCGTTTTGTGCCGTTTCTATTCACATGGTTTATGGACCTTTCGCGGAGGAAACTGTGATAGGAGTGTCATATCTAGACACGCTGCAAAACTGGTTGTCTCCTCAACTTCACGAAGACTTCAAAGATTTCATTTTTGTGAGTGACGACACCTGGGCTCAGTTTCACCTTGACGTCCGGCTTTCTGTTAAGAGCACCACGCCACGCCACAACGGTGGACTGGAAGAGGTGAACAACAAGATTTTGCTCATTGTTTTTGGCCTCCCAGGTCACCTGACTTCATACTTCGCTATTTCTTTTCTGTGAGGGTACATAACCGACAGAGTCTTTGTCCCACCTATGGAAGCTACTCTTTAAGAGCTGAAAAATCGAATTGCTGAAGCTGTCGATTCTGTAAACAAGGACTTGTTGATTCGTGTGTGCAGTGAAACGAACTACAGTTTCGATGTTTCTCGAGCAACGCGAGGTGTTCGTGTTGGGTGTATGGTACAGTGCCTGTGCGAACATGAAACTTTGAACCTTCCGTGTCTAGTGACACGCGCAGTGTGGTACTATCTTTTATAGTTTGTCTCTAATAAACAACTGAAACGTGTTTACTTTTTTTTCAATCACCCAGTATTTCCCTTGTGTTCCTCTATCGAACAGCGTGCGGGTAAAACGAACACTTAAGTCTTTCCGTGCGAGCTCTGATTATTTTATCTCGATTATCATTTCTCCTTATGTAAGTGGGAGCCAACAAAATACAGGGTGATTCAAAAAGAATACCACAACTTTAGGAATTTAAAACTCTACAACGACAAAAGGCAGAGCTAAGCACTATCTGTCGGCGAATTAAGGGAGCTATAAAGTTTCATTTAGTTGTACATTTGTTCGCTTGAGGCGCTGTTGGACTAGGCGTCAGCGTCAGTTGATGCTAAGATGGCGACCGCTCAACAGAAAGCTTTTTGTGTTATTGAGTACGGCAGAAGTGAATCGACGACAGTTGTTCAGCGTGCATTTCGAACGAAGTATGGTGTTAAACCTCCTGATAGGTGGTGTATTAAACGTTGGTATAAACAGTTTACAGAGAATGGGTGTTTGTGCAAAGGGAAAAGTTCTGGACGGCCGAGAACGAGTGATGAAAATGTAGCACGCATCCAGCAAGCATTTGTTCGCAGCACAGGAATTGGCTGTTCCCTCAGCTCCAACAAGAAGCACAACAATTCATATTTCAGCAGGATGGAGCGCCGCCACATTGGCACTTATCTGTCCGTAACTACCTGAACGTCAACTACCTGAGGCGATGGATCGGCCGCCAGGCAGCCCGTGACAGAGCACTTCATCACTGGCCTCCAAGAAGCCCTGATCTTACCCCATGCGATTTTTTCTTATGGGGGTATGTTAAGGATATGGTGTTTCGGCCACCTCTCCCAGCCACCATTGATGATTTGAAACGAGAAATAACAGCAGCTATCCAAACCGTTACGCCTGATATGCTACAGAGAGTGTGGAACGAGTTGGAGTATCGGGTTGATATTGCTCGAGTGTCTGGAGGGGGTCATATTGAACATCTCTGAACTTGTTTTTGAGTGAAAAAAAAACATTTTTAAATACTCTTTGTAATGATATATAACAGAAGGTTATATTATGTTTCTTTCATTAAATACACATTTTTGAAGTTGTGGTATTCTTTTTGAATCACCCTGTATGTTCGCATTCGGAAGAGAAAGTTAGTGACTGAAATTTCCTGGAAAGATCATCCCCGCACCGAAAAATGCTTTGTTTTAATGACTGCCACACTAACCTGCGTATCATATCCCTGACCCTTCTTCCCTCTTTCGCGGTAATTCAAAACGAGCTGCCCTTCTTTGAACTTTTTCGACGTCCTCCGCCAGTCCCATGTGACACGGATCCCACACCGCACAGCAGTACTCAAACAGAGGGCGGACAAGGATAGTGTAGGCAGCTTCTGTTACATTTTCTAAATGTTCTGCCAATGCAACACAATCGTCAGCTCCTTTTCCCCACAGCATTATCTACTTTAAGTTGTTAGTAATTATTATCCCTAGGTATTTTATTGAAATGACAGCCTTCAGATTTGTGTGCTGTATCGTGTAACCGAAATTTAACGGATTCTTTTTAGAAATCGTGTGCATGACCTCACACCTTTCATTAATTAGATTCAGTTGGCAGTTTCTGCACCATACAAATATCGCATTAAATCACTTTGAAATTGGTTTTGGTCTTCTGATGACTTTACTAGACGGTAAATGACAGCATTACCTGCGAAGTAACTAAGAGGTCTGCTCATATTGTCTCCCAAATCAGTTGTATACGAGGGACTATAAAACTTTCTTCGGGAACGACACATATCATCTCTGTTTTACTCGACGACTTTCTGTCGATAGCTACGACCTTTGTGGCAGGAAGCGATACTTCGTAGGCATGCAATTTGTTTAGAAGTCGCTTGTGAGGAACCTTGTGAAATCCTCCTGGAAATCTTGAAGTATGTAATCAATTTAAGATTCTCTGTCAGTAGCACTCGTAAGTTCATATGAATAACGAGATAGTTGTTTCTCACAAGAACGGTATTTTCTGAATCCTTGCTGACTCTTCGTCAATAAATCGTTTTGTTCGCGTTAGTTCTTAACGTTCGAACAGAGCATATCTTCCGAACTCTTACTACAAATCGACGTCAGTGATATGGGTCTCAAATTCAGCAGTTTAATCTTTTTTCTTTTCTTGGCCATTGGTGTAAGTTGTGGAACTTCCCAGTATTTAGGTACAGTCCTTCGTAGAGTGAGCGGTTGTATATAATGGCTCAGTACGGACCCATTGTGTCAGCATACTCTGAAAAGAACCTAATCTGTGTACAATTTGGATTGGAGGCGTTGCCTTTGGTGACTGATTTAAGGTTCTCAGCTACGTAGAGCATAGCTACTTCTAAGTTACTTACGGCAGCTGTTCTTCATTCGAATTGTGTGATTGTTTTTGGGGGAAGAGACCAAACAGCGAAGTCATCGGTCTCATCGGATTAGTGAAGGATGGGGAAGGAATTCGGCCGTGCCCTTTCAAAGGAACCATCCCGGCATTTGCCTGGAGCGATTTAGGGAAATCACGGAAAACCTAAATCAGGGTGGCCGGACGCGGGATTGAACCGTCGTCCTCCCGAATGCAAGTCCAGTGTGCTAACCACTGCACCATCTCGCTCGGTTCCATTCGAATTCTGGAATATTTACTGCGTCTTCTTTGGTGAAGGAATTTCAGAAAACTGCGTTTAGTGACTTCGCTTTAGTGTCAGTGTTATAGGCAAAATTATCATTGCTATCGCGTAATGAAGGTATTTATTGTCTCTTATCGCTGGTGTACTATACGTATGACAAGAATATTTCTGGAATTTCTGCCATATTTCGAGAAAGAGTTTCGTTGAGGAAACTATTAAAAGCATCTTGCACTGAAGTCCGTGCTAACTTTTGAAATTCCGTAAACCATCGCCTCTTACATTCGACCATGCTTTCTTCGTTCCTTTTACAACAGTGTTCTGATCCGTTTTGTGTACCGTGGGACATCAGTACCACATCTTATTAATTTATCTGGTACATATCTCTCAACTGTCGTCGATATTATTTCTTTGACTTTAAGTCATCTTTACTTTTGTGCGCAAATTTAGCGGGTGAACGTCTTTCTAAAAAAGTAATATTTCGTATCTAAGCAATTATGAGAAACTGAAACAAAGTAAGTTATCGCGTGAAAGTCGTTTTTCGCTAGATGAAGAGACGAGCTGGTCGGATGTGTAGGACAGATTACGAGTCGTTCAGAAAGTAAGTCCCGATGTGAAATGAAAAAGGAAAATATTCACAAAGAAATAGTTATAGATACACCTGTGGTGTTTAATATGCTATTACAAGACTATTCTATATAACTATATCCACTACTCTCAACGAATTGACATTGATTGTTTACGACCATATGTTTCGTGAATTAAAAAATAAGATACACAGTTTTTTTCACATGTTGCTGTCGTTTCGGTCCTATACACTACCCATTACTAAAAGTAAATGATGCAATCATTACTGAAAATAATATTCATTGTTTAACGTACGCGCAAAACCCCATCTGTACCGCTGTGTTGCTAAGACTTGTCAACGGAACCTACTTACGAGGTGGTGGTGGTGGTTAGTGTTTAACGTCTCGTCGACAACGAGGTCATTAGAGACGGAGCGCAAGCTCGGGTTAGGGAAGGATTGGGAAGGAAATCGGCCGTGCCCTTTCAGAGGAACCATCCCGGCATTTGCCTAAAACGATTTAGGGAAATCACGGAAAACCTAAATCAGGATGGCTGGAGACGGGATTGAACCGTCGTCCTCCCGAATGCGAGTCCAGTGTGCTAACCACTGCGCCACCTCGCTCGGTACTTACGAGGTTCACATACCACTTTCAATAGACTACCTTATTATTAATAACCTTTAGCTTTGCATTTACATAATCATTCTCATATCTATCCCTCATATTCTTGTTTGGCGTCCATATCTTCGTGGCTGATTATCATGTTTGAGTAAGACTGAAAAGAAAGTAGACTTACTTAGCGCCGAAAGCAGAGAATTTCACAATTTTTCCTGACTGGAATAAGAAAGGAGCAGGGTCAAAGTGGAACACAAATATTAATTATAAACACTATGACGCACACCTATATGAGAGTCAGTGCAGTTTTTACGTGTGTGCCTCGGCATGAAGGCATGCTCTGACTCGCACATTTATGGTCGATTTGCCACGAGTTCACACTCTTCGTTTCTCCTAGAATGTTTTATGAGCATATTTCAGATAAATTGGAACGAAGTATTTGTGTCTGTCATCAGAAATATTTTCATTCGGAAGAATAACAAATCTACTCGTGAATACATCACACATTAAGAGTGGAGAAGTAGAGAACCGCTAGGATAGCGGAATATGTTAAATAGTTGGCTTTGACAACTGAGAGATGGCTAAACGCCAATGCGATTCTGGTACTGCGATTAACGACTGATGTTCTAGCGTGCAAGCAAGTAGGGCGGTTTTTAACACCCAGTTAGTCAAGAGGAGTTGCTTTCTCACTTACATGCGAGTCATAACAAGCGTTAACCTTGAACAACCTGCATTAGAAGATATGCCGAAAACACAGACAGAATGGCTGTACATATGCCTTCATCAGTGTAGGAATTCAGCGGCACGTGTCATCCCTAGGAAACAGAAACGTCTGGCAACTGTGATGTTCAAAACTGAGGACTGTGAAAAACAATCGTGTATCTCCAAAAAGAGAGACGTGCTGGTAACAACAACACCAGTTTGAAGAAAGAAATAGGATTATCTATCCTATTTCAGCTTACCTCTTTCATCATATTGGTTAAACCGCTAGTAACGCTAGAAACGGATTTCGAATCACGCTATTGGAAGTTAGCAACACTCGAATTCGGCTACCATGACGTCCAGATTTGGAGGAAACTGTTTCTGATCAAAACACTGTTTACTGAGATACTCGGTAAGTTCGACGCAAAGTACAGTGAGTTACAGAGCCTTGAAGAGATGTGTGTGTTTGTGTGTGTGTGTGGGGGGGGGGGGGAGGTGATAATGTTGACACGATTCCATACGGGCTGCACTTGATTGGTTTACAGAAATTATAATTCAGTATTTATACTTCTCTAACTGAGCTAGAGCTCCATCTCTAATGACATAGGTATCAAAATGTTGTCTCTTTTCACATTGGAGCACTTGATAAAAGAAAGGGACTTGTCCACTAGCACTAGATTTTACTTTCTCTTATTTCTCCATTTCGTATTCATCTAGAATACCAATAGGTAGGGTTGCCAGGTTTCCAAACTATAGATACCGGAGATTTTGGAACTGATGGCCAAAATTGTCCCACCTTGACATTATCGACATGTTTTAGCTTTAGGAGGCTGTTGTAGACAACGGTACACAGGAGTGCACACAAATAATGAATATTTCCAGAGACTTTCACGAATTGAAACTCCTTTCACAAAACAGGTTGAAAATTAACAATACGTGATACAGTGACATACAAAAGTTGATTTAACATTACTAATTTGTTCTAACTTGCAGGCTTTCATAAATTCTTTTTCTCTGTTAATATAGCCTTAGGCTCAGGATTTAACTAAAAAATTAATATAATTGACGTATTTTACCAGTCTAACAATATCGATAGATCCTCGTCATCGCTTTCCGTACCAACAGTTAAATGGAAGTACTAAATACAAATCAGACACGCTGAACTGACATCAAGCTGCATGTCTACACGGCAGAGAAGCACATGATGCAAGTTTCGTCACGGAAGCTTCAAGTTTGCCGACATGAAAAAGAGAAAATTCAAGGACGATTAACTGGGAGTATCGGCTGTTGATTTGGGAACGACAGTCTTTGAATGGTACGGAAATGTCAGGATAAATAAAGAAATTAAAGTTTATGAAATACGAGGCAAGAAATTACCAAATACGTCAAATACGCGAGACATAAAATAAGGGAAAACCCGTCAAATACGAGAGACCCATTGAAAATAAGGGATACAGGAGAAAATGTGGGTAAAATACTTTTCCTGAACGGTGTTTCTACCTGCCGAAAAGAGGTAAAACTAGTTATAATACACACTATCATTATTGTCCGTGAGTCTGGAAGAAGAAGCTTGATCCGTTATTCTTTCCTAACAACATTCCTGATTTTCGGTTGTTAGCTCACTTGTTACCCCAGTTGAAGAACGTTCAAACGTTCAACATCTTTTGGCTTTGTATTGCTTGGGATACTAGGGCATCAACGTGACTAGATAATATGTTCAGAATTCACTGTATCAAACATGTTTCGACAGGAAATGCGACAGAGGCGCTAAATAATGATGAGATACCTCCTTCTACAACAGCAAAGTAATTTCATGTTCCCCGCAATGAGCTGAAAATATGATTTCTAGGAAAAATTGAGATGCAATAGGTGGTAAAAAAAAGATTGTGTTAAGTCTATGAGTGTGTTCAAAAAAGAAGAAGAAGAAGAAGGGAGAGAAGAGCAAAGTATTTTCACGTAAAGCGAGATGCCAAGCAGGTGGCGTTACCTAAGCCGAAAGAGGGTTGGTGTTCACACTCAGAGTACGTACTCCATGTCAGCACTGGCCACCTAGTCCCGTTAGGGTGGAAAATGTGTGTAGATCACGTTCTTTATATATACTTGCAAGACTTTAGTATGATGCCTAGTGATATGAAGATTCAACATACGAAAGCGACAATCTTCCATCAAAAACCATGGTTTGGTGAAAATTCAATTTTCCCCCTAGAGTGGCCACTTCACCCTACCTTCCCCTTCATCAGCACACTGTCAGTTCTTGTCCTGGTCGTCGTAACAGTTCAACGCGGGGTGGGCAAGATGCGTGAAACCAACGTTGTTGATCACGGCCCGTTGGTTGTTTGATTACCCGGACGTTAAGGTCCGCAGCTCGTGGTCGTGCGGTAGCGTTCTCGCTTCCCACGCCCGGGTTCCCGGGTTCGATTCCCGGCGGGGTCAGGGATTTTCTCTGCCTCGTGATGACTGGGTGTTGCGTGCTGTCCTTAGGTTAGTTAGGCTTAAGTAGTTCTAAGTTCTAGGGGACTGATGACCATAGATGTTAAGTCCCATAGTGCTCAGAGCCATTTGAACCATTTGAACCTGGACGTTAAGGGATTAGACTATGAGGTCATCAGTCCCTCGTTCACAAAACAAGCCGTAATTTGCCAGCTATTAGTAAAGGCCGTGTTGCGATGGGGTCTAGTAATGGTAGCGATCGTGATAATTATGGCAACAACGATGCTTGGAGCTACAGTTGTGGCACAAGGTATATATAGTGAATGTAGCGTCGGCCGGCTTCTAGACCAGAGAGCAGATGATCAGAGGTAATCCCACCCCCAACGGCCAGTCCTCTCATTGCAGGTCTGAAAGAATTATGTAACAAAGAAAATCTTTCTAGACCTTGTAAGAGTTCTGTCGCATTGCCTCACTTGGTTGACAATTGCCGTTCTCCTTGATGATGATGGAGTGTTTCATCACTATAATGGGTTCGTCATAAGAATAAACCTGATGCAAACAGTACAATACGTATTCTCCTGCGTTTGCTGGAATGTCACTGGATTTCGTTTCACGTGGAGCGGAAGGAAATCTGTCTCGAGTACAGTAAAGTACGATAATAAGAATCCATTTTTATGATGTGCTTTGCGCGCACATCGACTCAGCGATAATACGAGAAAACAGCTTTATCGTCACTTTTAACTTGGACAACACTGGCGAGCCGGCTGGTTCATCTAACTTGCAGTGACGTCAATGGACGTAGTTGCGATAAAACGGGACAACAGGTTTACCGGTGCATTTCACATGGACAGCACTGGCCAGCCAGCTCGTCCAACAAACCTGGTGTTATATGAGGTTACGAACAGTTGCAGTTAAAGCGTGGTCTACTCGTAACGTTTGATAGTCAGTCTTGCTTGATTAAGCCAGATTTGTCAAATAAAACGTTACATGTGGACGGGAGTTTGACAGTCTTGCATGAACTGGTTGAAGTTTGACAAAGTCGCAAAGGACTGATGGCCTGAGCTTTGTGCACATGCGGGACTAGTCTGAGCATGCACAACTGAAGAGGCATGTCAGTCTTATCGCTCGAAATTAGCTGCGCTGCCAGATTGCTCACATTGACGCCAGAGATTACAACTCTTATTTTAGTGCGTGTAGTGCAGAAACAAAATGGCAGAATTACGACACGGAACTCACGAAATTTTCACGGAGTCCATCGGGTCGTACCAACGTTTTCCTTGCATGCGGCAAGTCAAATCTGAGATTTACTGCAACCTACAAGAAAAACTAGACTTTCGCCGCTTTGGTTAATAAGTACAATGAAGTGGATCCTGAAGTAACAAAAGAGTATGTCACGAAACAAATCAACTCGTTTACAACACTTTACCGCTAAGAGAATGCTAGAACGGAAGAAATTTATAAACCTTCTTTGTGGTACCTTGATTTACTTTCCTACTTGGATTTCGAAGACCAACACCCGGGACGCTCACGGTCAAATATAGAAGACCATTCGTCCTACCGATAAATTTGATGCCAGCCGAAAATATATAGCGCATAAGTTACGTGATGTTACTGGGAATCTACATATACTTCCGCGAAAACGGGTATACTTGCGTGAAAGCTCATTAATGATGTTATTTTTTTAATATAAGCTGGAAGCGTTAACAAAAGACATTATTCTCGTTAACTGTGCTGGTTGTTCCGAAGGTCAGAATTTAAAACAATAGTTTTCCTTATACGTATGAGGGAAATTTTCCCAGTAGCAGAATGGTTACGCACAACCGAATCATCCAGTTCAACCTATTACTAGTTCTGTAAGCTTTCTATAAAACTTTGTCTATTTGTGGGAGAACTGAATACATTAATATCGAAAAGTTTTCACTCATGTACCGTGTACTGTAGATAACGTATTCGCTGCTGAGCAAAACTGACTGTTCGTTGGCGCTGTGTTACGCAGTGTCGCGAAATGTAAACTTCACGAAATGCAAAATTTGAAATAAAGAAAATGAATATACACACATCAAAAAAAGTTTTGTGTCATCTCCGTTCCGAGATTTCCGGTACCTGTACAGAAAATTGGAATAGAGATCAACATAAACATCATTTCCGCCATTTTTATTCCTCATGAAAACCACACATTGCATGTTGTGTCAACATACAGCGAGACCTTCAGAGGTGGTGGTCCAATTTGCTGTACACATGGGTACCTCTAATACCCTGTAGCACGTCCTCTTGCATTGGTGCACACCTGTATTCGTCGTGGCATACTATCCACCAGTTCATCAAGGCACTGTTGGATCAGATTGCCCCACTCCTCAACAGCGATTCGGCGTAGATCCCTCAGAGTCGTTGGTGGGTCACGTCGTCCATAAACAACCCTTTTCAATCTATCCCAGATATGTTCTATAGGTTTCATGGCTGGAGAACATGTGTAAGTAGGCTGTTTAGGTTTTTATATTGGTAATGTCACGTAGCACTCTGTATGAAAGTTACTGGCTGTGCTGTGTGCAGTCTGTGGCTGGTTTGCGTAGTTGTTGGCTATTGTAGTGTTGGGCAGTTGGCTGTTAACAGCGCGTAGCGTTGCGCAGTTGGAGGTGAGCCGCCAGCAGTGGTGGATGTGGGGAGAGACATGGCAGAGTTTTTAGAGCGGACGATCTGGAAATTTGTAAGACTGGATGTCATGAACTGAAATATATGTTATGACTTTTGAACACTTTTAAGGTAAATACATTGTTTATTCTCTACCAAAATCTTTCATTTGCTAACTATGCCTATCAGTAGTTAGTGCTTTCAGTAGTTAGAATCTTTTATTTAGCTGGCAGTATTGGCGCTCGCTGTATTGCAGTAGTTCGAGTAACGAAGATTTTTGTGAGCTAAGTGATTCATGAAAGGTATAGGTTAATGTTAGTCAGGCCATTCTTTTGTAGGGATTTTTGAAAGTCAGATTGCGTTGCGCTAAAAATATTGTGTGTCAGTTTAGTGTTGACCAGAATAGGTAAAGAGCGAAATGTCTGAGTGCGTTCAGTTTTGCTCAGCTGTCTGAAAAGCAAATAATGTAAGAGGTTTATCAGCACAGTAATTCATTAATTTCTCTAAGGGGACGTTTCATATGTCGACCCTTAGCCGAGGATACCTCACTGGAATCTTCTAATTTTTTCTTGTAGTTTGTGTAGTTAGTGTAGCTTTTGTTTATTGCTAGCGCGTAATTGTAGAGAGAATCTCCTTTGTAGTTGCAGTCTTTCATTGTTGTACAGTAAAACAGTTGTGGCATGCATGTAGATTTGCACCAAGTATTTCGCAGCTGCGCTTGCAATTAACTAGATATTATTTTCAGTGCTATGTTAATGTGTTCTCTTATTTTTGCTCTTCAAATTGTGCTTTTCTGTGTTACTGTGTGAAATATTGTGACAATAATGGCGTGTGGAAAACATAACACTAGGCTCCAAAGTAAACTGAGAAATAATAGTGACGACGAGTGTAGCTTATCAGCACCACCGTGTAATGAATTAACAGACATTCAAAGTAGTAATTTGGTAATTGCGCATAGGGAAATAGAGAGGGCGGCAAATAATGGTGTAGACAGTGAAACAAGTAGTGAACAGGGAAGCATTATCGATGGATCGGTCGGCAACAGCTCGCCTCAGGAATCCGAAATGCCAGAACACAATATTGCAAATACTGTAGACTCAGGTTTTGGGTCCTCACCGTTTTCTCAAATGAGTCAAGACACATTTTCTGCTTGTCAAAATGTGAATGTTGCCGGTGAAAATGCACTGCCAAAAAGCATAGAGAAACAGATTCCAGACACTAATACATTATTATTGCAATTAATGAAAGAAATGGAACAAAATCAGAGACAAACACAGCAAAAGCTTCAAAAGTTAGACACAATGGAACAAAATCAGAGACAAACACAGCAAAAGCTTCAAAAGTTAGACACAATGGAACAAAATCTTAGGAAGTTAGACACCACACTTGAACAAACACGTGAAGATTTAACTACTGAGTTACATAACATTGAATCGAAATGTCAAAAAGTCTGTAATGACGTAAAAACACAAATTTGTGAGCATTTTTAGCCTATTTTTTCGCGTCATGAAAATGCATTACAGAATCACGAAGCAGCCATAAAAGAACTGCAAACTATTGTTCATGAAAATCATGAGACCTTGCAAGCTAATATTGACTCAGTTGCATCTACCGATTCGGTTACGCAACTTGCAAAAACTCAGGAAAACTTAAAGGACACAGTAGATACTCTGAAAATTGGTTCAGAAAGACACATGGAGGAAATTAGTTCATTATCGGAGAAAGTAGCCGAACTTTCGGATCAGTTCACTAACTTATCTACAAAGGTAGATGATGATCTGAATGACACAAGCCCTGTAGCCTTCACTGACACAGAAGAGTATGAACAAATTAGAAAGTTCAAACAAAATCAGAATCAAATTAATACGCAACACAAAAGAGAAATCCGGGAAGTACAAGATCAGTTGGCACAAGTAATACGAGAATTACATATTTCAGAGGACACTCGCGCTCCAACACAGGAAGAAAGACTTAGAAATACGTAAAAGCCACAAAATAATAACACAGGGCATTTCGGAAATTATGAAAAAAATTGGCAAGGTGCACCGAATTTTGAGATGGAACCGCCGACACGATGTAACAATGACAGATATGCAACTCGCCGACACAATGATTTTGACTATAAGGTGTTCATTACTACACGTAAATTCAAAACATTTAAGAATTCTGGCAACGACATTCGTCCACACGCGTGGCTTCATCAATTCTCTCATTGTTTTCCTCCCAACGGGTCATTAGAGCACAGATAAGAATTTATGTGTGGCTACTTAGAGAATAAACCAGCTGTAAGAATGATCGGTCATTCACGATTGCCACAGTGAAAGAGAATTTTATCATGCCTTCCTCTCAGCATATTGGTCTCAAGCTACACAAGACCGAATAAAACATAGCATCATAATGATGAAACATTTCGAACAATTTGAATTTTCCAGTCGTGTGAAATATTTTGAAGACATGTTGCACAAGAATCTGTACCTGTCAAACCCATACAGCCCCTCAGAGCTCATCCGAATTTGCTTAATCAAATTATCTGAACATTTACGACATATTATTTTGGCAGGACGTTGCAAAGACGACATTGAAGCTTTTCAGGGACTCTTACAAGAATTAGAAATTGACACTGACAATCTCGGAACGCGAAAACAGGAACACAACAATTACAGGTCACATCCATCACAATTCCGCAATTAAAGAAATAATAACTGGACACGACAAGGCTATTCTCACAACACAAATCGTGACCAAAACAGACACCACCAGTATGGCAACCGTTGGCAGAGTAGTAATAATTACAGGGAAAGATCACCTCTCCGCAGTAGTGACTATCACAGAGACAATCATAGAAACAGACAATATGGCAACCAGAGCTATTATTATCACGGGAGACAGAATAACTTCAGACGCAACGGTCCACCGCGCAGTGATAATTCAGGGAGAAATTCTCCACCATTTAACCGACAAGAAAGAAACTACAGGAACTACCGACATGACGACGGACGATATAATCATAACGACAGACCAGAATTTCATCAGAACTGGCGGGATTCAAACAGGGCTGGGCCCTCTCGGCAAGGTGAATTTGTAGAAGTTAGTTCTCCTAATCCCAATAACGACGCACGCCAACAAAGAGATAGCAGACAATGACTCGCACAGCAGGCAGCCCCGTGCGATGGCTGGCTCAGGGAAAAAAAACATAGATGCTAACCTTGAAAAAATTTTTGCATTCCTTACCGATGTATGCAACATGATAATTGCGTTGAAGTTGAAACTCTGCGTACTAGGAAGAGTAAAGGATTGCACCACATTCCACATGTAAAACCGTTTATTGAAAGATAATCTGTTTTTTAACTTAGTCTTTGCTATAAAATTTTTCACTTTACATTACTAGTATGCTTTGTCAGACTTAGAATCTGTTGACATGCAACAATGTTTGAAGTTAAATATCGAGTCAAGAACCAAAAGATCTTATTTAAACAGAAATTACGAATGCAGTCTTATAGTGAACAGAGGACACGGTGTTATCGTGTGTGTACATTCTTGCTTGTTAATTGCACAATTACGTAATGACTATAAGGCTTACATGCTTAGAGCATATACTGCTAATGAGATTTTAATGCAACATTTTGGTATAGTTGAAAAGACATTCTTTATTTGAGGTACTTTCTGTGAGATTAAAGATGACTTAGTATTTGGTTTCTTTGACAGCTACATGATTATATCACGATGCTACTAATGTGTGACACAGTTTACATTGTTGCTTTTGCGGTGTATCTGTTTTATATGTGCACAGTTTTTATGTATTATTCTGGAAAGTAAAACATGTTTTAGTAGTAACTTTTGTGGTATAGCTACAATGAGACAGCCTTTTCCGTAACACAACAATACGTTACATTACAGTACTTTCTTGATCACGGTAAGGTACATAATAACTACGATATCTATATGCAAAGCATTTCACTTTCGTTTATGATGAGGTGAGTACATTGACTTCAGCAGAAATTGCTTACAGAGGACGATAACTACGACACTTCCACAGAATTATCTTACAGCAAGACGCACATTTAGCGCTACAGGACACGCATTTGAGTGATTAATTTTGTAGTTAATACATTTATTTTTAAAGATTTTTGAATTACAAAGAAATTTTTACGTGATACATTTCATTCCATTGCTGTAATCTGTAACATCTGAGGGTATAATTACATTAATCCTCAGGGGGGTACACGCTTACTTTGTGTACCATGTGTGTGGCAATCACAAGGAGCCCTAGCTAATATGGTATTTGCTTATACAACTTTACACAACGGTACCATATTCCTCTAAAACAGAACTACACAGCTATCTGATTATTTGACAGAGAAGCAAACATCTTTTTACTACATCAGTGACACATGTTTACACAATTACACAGTTGGATAACTTCACACTTATGAAACTGTATTTTGTCTGTACTTTGTGAACTGTTCATATTTTTTCGGAATCATTGTGATACTATGAGAACTTTGAATGATGTATTTGGTATAGGATCATGATTTTTAAAGTATGTTTGAGGTAGATGACACCATTGAAATGAGCAGAGAATTTTTTTTTAGATTTTGAAATTATTGCAGAAAGCTACGACATTTTTGAGATTTGACTGAGGTGTTATAATATTATTATTACGATGACTATGTGTATTATGCTGTTGAGGTATGTTTATGATCAATAAGCTGATGCTATATGAGAATTTGATTATGCTATGTATTTATTATGATGAAATATTGAAGTGTCGATGCAAGATTGACGTGTCGACGAATATGTATATGTGCAATAAGGTAAGGAGTAATGAATAGTGGTTAGGGACTCTGATATGTGAAAAAGGATGTTGGAAACCAAGAATTGTACTTTAAGAGTTATGAAATGTGTGTACATGCGTGAATGTATCGCAGTGCCGCCAAAATTTTTTTTGGAAACTGTTATATTTAGAGGATTTTGTTTCTACAGATTTGTAACGCAAATATTTCGACCTGTGAAATTTTATTTGTATCAAACTGTCACTGTAGCGGAAACTGATGTCGTAAATATTTTGGTAAGGAAGGTAGGTCACCTTGACGTAATGCACTGTAAGCACCGAGCTGCGCGACAGTCATCTGGAAAAAAGCCACTAGTGTGTGCCTTTCAGAGGCACAGGTGGAAAAAAAAGGAGGCCATTATCCTCGCTATTGACATTTCTTTGTAGAAAGCATCGCAAATACGACACACTCAAACTTGAAAACATATGATTACACTGTGGGGCTCTTAATTTATGATATTTACTAAAATGCCTAATGAATTGATGAGAAACATTTTACACCTATTGTCTTTCTAGTTGAGAGATTGCTCCTTTTGTTTAATATCTAGTTTCTAGTTTCACTGCAGCATTGGTTATAATAAAATTTAATAGATGCACTACTATCACTATTTTCTGTCTACAGACCCAGTGAAGAATAATTTTATGATCTACTTTCTTTAAAAAAAAAAAAGGGAACACAAATAGACATTTCCCCTCACAGGAATTGTATAAATAATTTTTTTAACGACTTGGTAACTTTCTTGCAGAGTAAGTTTTTGTGATGAATCACTTTAGTGTTAAAGATGTGACATAGGTATTGGACATAGCCATCTTTACTGTACTAATTTTTTCTGCTTGTGGGTTTGTCATGTTTAGGTATACGTTATTGCATTTTCTGCTGCTGTTTGCCAGACATTACATTGTATTAAGCTAGTTTTACTACTGATTTATTTTCTTGTTGCTGCTCATTGCATCATATTAGTTGTATTTGCTTTGCAGATTTCTATAATGCTTCTTGCTTTGACAATTTCCATTTTTTTGTCATTGCTGTTTGTGTTAATTGTTTTGTGGTGCTGCATTGCCTCGTCCCTTAGTTTAGCATCTGAGCTCTGTAGATTTAAGTTAGCTTAAGAGGGGGTAGGTTATATAAGAGAACGAGTTGTGATGAATTGGAAGAAATGCATTGAGAAGCTGTAAGAAAATGGTTTGGCCAAAAAAGTAGTGTACAGTGGAGACAAACTATATTTGAAAGAGGATGTAAACAGAATACAGAAAGCATGCTTGGAGAGGATTTTTTTGGTGGAAACAAATGATATAAGAGGAAAGATCTACGAAATGAAGTTTTGGGTTGGACTGCAGTACCAAATGTCACACTGAAAACAAACCCTGTCCTGTACTTTTGTGTTATTACACTATGTGAATTTGTGTTTTTCCTGTCTTTATGTGTTTAGCTAATAAGATTTACGTTGTAGAATTTTTCTGATAATATGTTATTTACTTTGTAAAGATGTTTAGACATTATTTATTCTGTTTTGTTTTAATGCTCATGTGTGAAGTTGATGTTTCAAAAGTTATTCTGATCTTTTATGTATGTACTTCTGTCATAATTCTTGCAACACTGGTGTACATGTTTATTTCTATTCTTTTGTAAAGCCTGTTTTACTACAAATGTTATCTACATCTACATCTACATCTATACTCCGCGAGCCACCTTACGGTGTGTGGCGGAGGGTACTTATTGTACCACTATCTGATCCCCCCTTCCCTGTTCCATTCACGAATTGTGCGTGGGAAGAACGACTGCTTGTAAGTCTCCGTATTTGCTCTAATTTCTCGGATCTTTTCGTTGTGATCATTACGCGAGATATATGTGGGCGGTAGTAATATGTTGCCCATCTCTTCCCGGAATGTGCTCTCTCGTAATTTCGATAATAAACCTCTCCGTATTGCGTAACGCCTTTCTTGAAGTGTCCGCCACTGGAGCTTGTTCAGCATCTCCGTAACGCTCTCGCGCTGACTAAATGTCCCCATGACGAATCGCGCTGCTTTTCGCTGGATCATGTCTATCTCTTCTATTAATCCAACCTGGTAAGGGTCCCATACTGATGAGAAATACTCAAGAATCGGACGAACAAGCGTTTTGTAAGCTACTTCTTTCGTCGATGAGTCACATTTTCTTAGAATTCTTCCTATGAATCTCAACCTGGCGCCTGCTTTTCCCACTATTTGTTTTATGTGATCATTCCACTTCAGATCGCTCCGGATAGTAACTCCTAAGTATTTTACGGTCGTTACCACTTCCAATGATTTACCACCTATGGCATAATCGTACTGGAATGGATTTCTGCCCCTATGTATGCGCATTATATTACATTTATCTACGTTTAGGGAAAGCTGCCAGCTGTCGCACCATGCATTAATCCTCTGCAGGTCTTCCTGGAGTACGTACGAGTCTTCTGATGTTGCTACTTTCTTGTAGACAACCGTGTCATCTGCAAATAGCCTCACGGAGCTACCGATGTTGTCAACTAAGTCATTTATGTATATTGTAAACAATAAAGGTCCTATCACGCTTCCTTGCGGTACTCCCGAAATTACCTCTACATCTGCAGATTTTGAACCGTTAAGAATGGCATGTTGTGTTCTTTCTTCTAGGAAATCCTGAATCCAATCACAAACCTGGTCCGATATTCCGTAAGCTCGTATTTTTTTCACTAAACGTAAGTGCGGAACCGTATCAAATGCCTTCCTGAAGTCCAGGAATACGGCATCAATCTGCTCGCCAGTGTCTACGGCACTGTGAATTTCTTGGGCAAATAGGGCGAGCTGAGTTTCACATGATCTCTGTTTGCGGAATCCATGTTGGTTATGATGAAGGAGATTTGTATTATCTAAGAACGTCATAATACGAGAACATAAAACATGTTCCATTATTCTACAACAGATTGACGTAAGCGAAATAGGCCTATAATTATTCGCATCTGATTTATGACCCTTCTTGAAAATGGGAACGACCTGCGCTTTCTTCCAGTCGCTAGGTACTTCACGTTCTTCCAGCGATCTACGATAAATTGCTGATAGAAAGGGGGCAAGTTCTTTAGCATAATCACTGTAGAATCTTAAGGGTATCTCGTCTGGTCCGGATGCTTTTCCGCTACTAAGTGATAGCAGTTGTTTTTCAATTCCGATATCGTTTATTTCAATATTTTCCATTTTGGCGTCCGTGCGACGGCTGAAGTCAGGGACCGTGTTACGATTTTCCGCAGTGAAACAGTTTCGGAACACTGAATTCAGTATTTCTGCCTTTCTTCGGTCGTCCTCTGCTTCGGTGCCATCGTGGTCAACGAGTGACTGAATAGGGGATTTAGATCCGCTTACCGATTTTACATATGACCAAAACTTTTTAGGGTTCTTGTTTAGATTGTTTGCCAATGTTTTATGTTCGAATTCGTTGAATGCTTCTCTCATTGCTCTCTTTACGCTCTTTTTCGCTTCGTTCAGCTTTTCCTTATCAGCTATGATTCGACTACTCTTAAACCTATGATGAAGCTTTCTTTGTTTCCGTAGTACCTTTCGTACATGATTGTTATACCACGGTGGATCTTTCCCCTCGCTTTGGACCTTAGTCGGTACGAACTTATCTAAGGCGTACTGGACGATGTTTCTGAATTTTTTCCATTTTTGTTCCACATCCTCTTCCTCAGAAATGAACGTTTGATGGTGGTCACTCAGATATTCTGCGATTTGTGCCCTATCAGTCTTGTTAAGCAAATATATTTTCCTTCCTTTCTTGGCATTTCTTATTACACTTGTAGTCATTGATGCAACCACTGACTTATGATCACTGATACCCTCTTCTACATTCACGGAGTCGAAAAGTTCCGGTCTATTTGTTGCTATGAGGTCTAAAACGTTAGCTTCACGAGTTGGTTCTCTAACTATCTGCTCGAAGTAATTCTCGGACAAGGCAGTCAGGATAATGTCACAAGAGTCTCTGTCCCTGGCTCCAGTTCTGATTGTGTGACTATCCCATTCTATACCTGGTAGATTGAAGTCTCCCCCTATTACAATAGTATGATCACGAAACTTCTTCACGACGTTCTGCAGGTTCTCTCTGAGGCGCTCAACTACTACGGTTGCTGATGCAGGTGGTCTATAGAAGCATCCGACTATCATATCTGACCCACCTTTGATACTTAGCTTAACCCAGATTATTTCACATTCGCATTCGCTAATAACTTCACTGGATATTATTGAATTCTTTACTGCTATAAATACTCCTCCACCATTGGCGTTTATCCTATCCTTGCGGTATATATTCCATTCTGTGTCTAGGATTTCGTTACTGTTCACTTCCGGTTTTAACCAACTTTCCGTTCCTAATACTATATGCGCACTATTTCCTTCAATAAGAGATACTAATTCAGGAACCTTGCCCTGGATACTCCTGCAGTTTACCAATATTACGTTAACTTTTCCTGTTTTTGGTCTCTGAGGACGGACGTTCTTTATCAACGATGATAATGTCCTCTCTGGTAAGCCGTCAGGTATTTTATCGTTTCGCCCAAGGGGGGGTCCCTCTAACCTAAAAAACCCCCGTGTGTACGCCACACGTACTCTGCTACCCTAGTAGCTGCTTCCGGTGTGTAGTGCATGCCTGACCTGTCTAGGGGGGCCCTACAGTTCTCCACCCAATAACGGAGGTCGATGAATTTGCAACCATTATAGTCGCAGAGTCGTCTGAGCCTCTGGTTTAGACCCTCTACACGGCTCCAAACCAGAGGACCGCGATCGACTCTGGGCACTATGCTGCAGATATTAAGCTCAGCTTGCACTCCGCGTGCGATGCTGGTTGTCTTCACCAAATCAGCCAGCCGCCGGAAGGAACCAAGGATGGCCTCAGAACCCAAGCGGCAGGCGTCATTCGTTCCGACATGTGCTACTATCTCCAGCCGGTCACACCCAGTGCGTTCAATAGCTGCCGGAAGGGCCTCCTCCACATTACGGACGAGACCCCCCGGCAAGCACACCGAGTGCACACTGGCATTCTTCCCCGACCTACCCGCTATTTTCCTGAGGGGCTCCATAACCCGCCTAACGTTGGAGCTCCCTATAACTAATAGGCCCGCCCTCTGTGACTGTCGGGACCTTGCCGGAGAATCGGCCATTGGCCCAACAGGCGAGGCATCCTGTGGTGGCTCGGAAACGATGTCATCACCACTAGGAAGCACCCCGTACCTGTTGGAAAGGGGTAAGGCAGCTGCCACGCGGCCAGATCCCACCTTCGCCTTTCGGCCAGGCACGCGCGAGCCCACCACTGTCCGCCATTCACCCTGGAGTGATGGCTGACCGGTAAGATGCTCACTGCCGGAAGACGCAGCGACATCAGGGGTTCCATGTGATTCCAAGGCCACCGAAGTAGGCATAGGTCTCACCACAGTTGCCCCAACGCCACTACGAGCCGACGCCTGCGCCTCGAGCTCGATGAGCCTAACAGACAAAGCCTCCACCTGCCCCCGAAGAGTGGCCAATTCTCCTTGCGTCCGCTCACAACAACCACAGTCCCTACACATGACTATGTTTACCCTACTCTATACGGTGACAAATTCCCAAGATAATCTTCTGATGAGCTACTCTGATAATCAAGAAACACTCACTGAAATACGAGACGCGAAAACTACGCTAGGTTTTCCCAGAAAAACTATTTAAAAGCTAAGCGCAGCAAATAAGTACAAAAACGCTTTATACAAACAGTACTCGCTGCTGCTGGTGCTCTCGCTCTGGCTGTCACAAGACAACTGCTGATTCAAGTGACTAGTGGCTAACGGCCGCGAAACAAACAAAAGACGGTTTTAGGGCGCTTTCTGTTCTAAACGATCAAGAAAACACTAAGAAATCTAACACGAAAACTACGTAAAGTTTTATCAAGAACTGTTAGTTACTATGCAGAGCAGATAAACACAAATAGAATCCCTTCCTTAGTGGAAGGTCGTAAACAAAATGCAAAATAAACGCTTTATACAAACAGTACTCGCTGCTGCTGGTGCTCTCGCTCTGGCTGTCACAAGACAACTGCTTATCTGTATTGTTATGTTCTTTAATGATGTTTTCTGTATCTTTGTAGTTGTATTCTCATGTTATAAAATTGTAATGGACACCAGTTCAGCAAATTAAGTAACTTGTAAGCATTCATTTCAGTGCACACGTTTCTGTTGGTCATAGTATATGCACAATATGTGAGAAGTTGGAACTGTTAGTGTGTGCACATGTGTTAATAATTCAGCAAGGGTCTGGTTAACAGCATTGCTGGTTCTAAGGACACACCAAAAAGTTTTTGAGTGCTCAAGTGGTGGTTTATGGACTTGCTATATTGTCTGCAAGACTCTTTAATGGTGACTGTGCACCCGCACAGCCGCAACAGATGTCTGCTGGCCGTCTCTACAAGGACTACAGTAGGTCTGCATCTTTGATGGCCCACCAATACCATTATTTCTACAAGGACTGCACTGGGTCTGCACCTCTGGTGGCCCACCAATACCATAATCTCTACCAGGACTACATCTACCTACCAATATTCTTCAAAACTTCGAGTGACTCTGCTGTGGGTTTGCTCTGTTGTGGCCCATTACCTGTCTGCATGTCAAGAGTCAGCACTGTCTTTCTGTTGAAAGGACGACACTTCTTCTTCAAGACTGCATGGAAATCCACTACTTCCATGTGCATTTTCTTTACTGCTCAGACTTTGAGAAAAACACTGCAATTTTACTGTGATGAACGATCAGGACTGTCTTTATGGACTGTGAGAAAATTTCAGCTTTTGACCAACATTGTATCAATAAGTGTGTGCAATTTGATTTCTTTGTTATTGTAATTATGAAAATTTTTTTCAAATCTGTATTGGCCACTACCCAAAACAATTTGTAAAATTTTTTGTGGGGAGCATGGGGGCTATGTAAGTAGGCTGTTTAGGTTTTTATATTGGTAACGCCACGTAGCGCTCTGTATGAAAATCACTGGCTGTGCTGTGTGCAGTCTGTGGCTGGTTTACATTGTTGTTGGTTATTGTAGTGTTGGGCAGTTGACTGTTAACAGCGCGTAGCGTTGCACGGTTGGAGGTGAGTCGCCAGCAGTGGTGGATGTGGGGAGAGACATGGCGGAGTTTTTAGAGCGGACGATCTGGAAATTTGTAAGACTGGATGTCATGAACTGAAATATATGTTATGACTTTTGAACACTTTTAAGGAAAAAACATAGTTTATTCTCTACCAAAATCTTTCATTTGCTAACTATGCCCATCAGTAGTTAGTGCTTTCAGTAGTTAGAATCTTTTATTTAGCTGACAGTATTGGCGCTTGCTGTATTGCAGTAGTTCGAGCAATGAAGATTTTTGTGAGGTAAGTGATTCATGAAAGGTATAGGTTAATGTTAGTCAGGGCCATTCTTTTGTAGGGATTTTTGAAAGTCAGATTGCGTTGCGCTAAAAATATTGTGTGTCAGTTTAGTGTTGACCAGAACAGATAAAGAGTGAAATGTCTGAGTACGTTCAGTTTTGCTCAGCTGTCTGAAAAGCAAATAATGTAAGAGGTTTATCAGCACAGTAATTCATTAAGTTTTTCTAAGGGGACGTTTCACATGCTGGCCACACTAGTGGAGCGATGTCGTTATCCTGAAGGAAGTCATTCACAAGATGTGCACGGTGGGGGCGCGAATTTTCGTCCATGAAGACGAATGCCTCGCGAATATGCTGCCGATATGTTTGCACTATCGGTCGCAGGATGGCATTCACGTACCGTACAGCCGTTACGACGCCTTCCATGACCACCAGCGGTGTACGTCGGCCCCACCTAATGCCACCCCAAAACGTCAGGGAACCTCCGCCTTGCTGCACTCGCTCGACAGTGTGTCTAAGGCATTCAGCTTGACTAGGTTGCATACAAACACGTCTCTGACGATTTTCTGATTGTAGGCATATGCGACACTCATCGGTGAAGAGAGCGGAATGCCAATCCTGAGCGGTCCATTCAGTATGTTGTTGGACCCATCTGTACCGCGCTGCATGATGTCGTGGTTGCAAAGATGGACCTCACCATGGACGTTGTAAGTAGGCCGTTTATGTTTTCTTATTGGCAACGTTATGTAGCGGTCTGTATAAAAATCACTGGCCGTGCTGTGTGCAGTCTGTGGCTAGCTTGCATAGTTGTCTGCCATTGTAGTGTTGGGCAGCGGCAGCTGGATGTGAACAGCGCGTAGCGTTGCGCAGTTGGAGGTGAGCCGCTAGCAGTGGTGGATGTGGGGAGAGAGATGGCGGAGTTTTGTAATTTGTCATGAACTGCTAGATATATGATGATATTAAGGTAAATACATTGTTTGTTCTCTATTAATATCTTTCATTTGCTAACTATCCCTATCTGTAGTTAGTGCCTTCCGTAGTTTGAATCTTTTATTTCGCTGGCAGTAGTGGTGCTCGCTGTATTGCAGTAGTTCGAGTAATGAAGATTTTTGTGAGGTAAGTGATTTCTGAAAGGTATAGTTTAATGTTAGTCGGGGCCATTCTTTTGTAGGGATTTTCGAAAGTCAGATTGCGTTGCGCTAAAAATATTGTGTGTCACCTTGTAAGTTCCATTTCACTGCACACGTTTCTGTTGGTCATAGTATATGGACAATATGTGAGAAGTAGGGACTGTTAGTGTTGCACGTGTGTTAATAATTCAGCAAGGGACTGGATAACAGCATTGCTGGTTCTATGGACAAATAAAGAAAAACTTTGTGAGTGCACAAGTGGTGGTTTATGGACTTGCTATATTCTCCGCAAGACTCTTCCATGGTGAATGTGCACCTGCACAGTCGCAACAGATGGCTGCTGGCCGTCTCTACATGGACTACAGTGGGTCTGCATCTTTGATGGCCCACCAATACCATTATTTCTACAAGGACTGCAATGTGTCTGCACCTCCGGTGGCACACCAGTACCATAATCTCTACAAGGACTGCAGTGGGTCTGCATCTTTGATGACCCAGCAATACCATTATTTCTACAAGGACTGCAGTGGGTCTGCACCTCTGGTGACCCACCAATACCATACTCTCTACCAGGACTACAGTGGGTCTACTCTGTGATGACCTACCTACCAATATTCTTCAAAACGTCGAATGATCCTGCTGTGGGTTTGCTCTGTTGTGGCCCATTACCTGTCAGCATGTCAAAAGTCAGCACTGTCTTTCCGTTGGAAGGACAACACTACTTCTTCAAGACTGCATGGAAATCCACTACTTCTGTGTGCAATTTCTTTTACTAATGAGACTTTGGAAAAAATACTCTAATTACTATTATGACGAATGATCAGGACTATCTTTATGATCTGTGAGAAAATTTTAGCTTTTGACCAACATTGCATCAATAAGTGTGTGCATTTGATATCTTTGTTATTGTAATTATAAAAAATTTCTTCAAATCATTTTTGGCCACTGCCCAAACAATTTGTAAAATTTTTTGTGGGGAGCATGGGGGCTATGTAAGTAGGCTGTTTATGTTTTCTTATTGGCAACGTTATGTAGCGGTCTGTATAAAAATCACTGGCTGTGCTGTGTGCAGTCTGTGGCTAGTTTGCATTGTTGTCTGCCATTGTAGTGTTGGGCAGCGGCAGCTGGATGTGAACAGCGCGTAGCGTTGCGCAGTTGGAGGTGAGCCGCTAGCAGTGGTGGATGTGGGGAGAGAGATGGCGGAGTTTTGTAATTTGTCATGAACTGCTAGATATATGATGATATTAAGGTAAATACATTGTTTGTTCTCTATTAATATCTTTCATTTGCTAACTATCCCTATCTGTAGTTAGTGCCTTCCGTAGTTTGAATCTTTTATTTCGCTGGCAGTAGTGGTGCTCGCTGTATTGCAGTAGTTCGAGTAATGAAGATTTTTGTGAGGTAAGTGATTTCTGAAAGGTATAGTTTAATGTTAGTCAGGGCCATTCTTTTGTAGGGATTTTCGAAAGTCAGATTGCGTTGCGCTAAAAATATTGTGTGTCAGTTTAAGGACAGTCCTGTATAATTGTTCTAAGGGGACGTTTCATAACGTGAGTGAAGAGTTGCACAGCATGCAGCCTATTGCGCACAGTTTGAGTCGTAACACGACGTCCTGTGGCTGCACGAAAAGCATTATTCAACGTGATGGATTTGGTGTCAGGGTTCCTCCGAGCCATAATCCGTAGGTAGCGGTTATCCACTGCAGTAGTAGGCTTTGGGCGGTCTGAACGAGGCATGTCATCGACAGTTCCTGTCTCTCTGTATCTCCTCCATGTCCGAACAACATCACTTTGCTTCACTCCGAGACGCCTGGATACTCCCCTTGTTGAGAGCCCTTTCTGGCACAAAGTAACAAAGCGGAAGCGATCGAGCCGCGGTATTGACCGTCTAGGCATGGCTGAACTACACACAACAAGAGCCGTATACCTCTTTCCTGGTGGAATGACTGGAACTGATCGGCTGTCTGACCCCCTCCGTCTAATAGGCGCTGCTCATGCATGGTTATTTACATCTTTCGTTGGGTTCAGTGACATCTCTGAACAGTCAAAGGGACTGTGTCTGTGATACTGCGATATATTCACAGTCAACTATCTTCAAGAGTTCTGAGAACCGGGATGATGCAAAACTTTTATTGATGTCTGTTATTACATGCCAAGGAATACTATTGTGTGCCTAATGAAAACTACAAAACTCAGTACTGAAGCACATTATGAATGATGCGTGATATGAAGTGTAATGTTAGACTAAGAAGATCCACAAAAATTAATTACTGCTCTACTCGGAATGAAATAACTTTTTGAAATTAGCAACTCTGTTCACTGAATAATAATGTACTTCCTAGCACGACACCTGAAAACTCTGACTACACACCGTTCGCCCAAGAATGCAACATGAGATCTGTCCTGAAATAAAAGTGATTTACCTCTTGCTCAGCATATTGTTCTTGTGTATGTAGTGTTTACATTCTCGAAACCAAATAGAAACCAGCAGATGCAGCAGCTAAAGATGGTTCAAATGACTCTAAGCACTATGGGATTTAACATCTGAGGTCATCAGTCCCCTAGACTAGGAACTACTGTAACCTAACTAACCAAAGGACATCACACACACCCATGCCCGAGGCAGAATTGGAACCTGCGACCGTAGCAACTAAAGGTAAATAATCTACTCCAAATTCTTTTTGTCACAAGCAATTTGTTGCTTCATGTGGCATAAGGTGCAAAAATTCAACACTTTACTATGAATCATGGAAGTCGGTTTTACTTTAAAGAAAGTCATGTTTGAGGAATCAAACTCTTTTTACTGACAAAAGACTGCACAACGTAAGAAGAGTCTAGCAGTTACAAAATTATCTCATTACAAAAATTAAAAACGTACCTTTAAAATTCCTCCAAAATCTTCATCAATACAAGAACAAGAAAGTATTGTACACCTGTCTTTCATCTCTGTAATAAATTATTCTAGATAGCTTCTCCCAAATACTCAGAAAACAGATCTCATTTTATGAACAACTCAACCCCACACTACTTTGCCTCAAATAAGAATGTCTCAGCGCTGCACAACTGACTGACTAACAAGTCAGCCACAGATGAAACTAAACACGGATTCAAGGATCTTGTTCACTACTCACACAGTGCGCTTATTCATCTTTGTCCCAGTACAGTAAAGGTGAATTATTTACAGTTGTAGAAAACATATGAGAATCTTACAATTCAAGTAGTAATATAATGAATACAAATAACTAGTTGACCGGGCGAACTCTGTTGCGCCTTAAAGCCAATAAATAATCAGATTTTGGATGCTAAGTTCAATTTTTATTAGGAAATACAAATAAAAAAATTAAATATTTTAATTATTCTTTATTCTTTATGTTTTTTGGTGTATAGCGTCCACTCTTCAATTAAGTACCTTGTGATACACGACATTTTTTGTTTTATTATCAGGCGCAAGAACAAACAACGCAGATGGTCTCCCGACCCGTGAAAATGTGACAAACATGGATATTCCAGATTTAAACCACAAAATTTCAAGGATTGGTATTGTGATTTGTTAATGGTCATGGCGAATGCAAGACGGATCGGAAATTGAAGTCTTTTAAAGCCAAATGGCGTATCGGTTGGGATCATCGGGATCCTCGGAATGAGAACCTCACCTTCGAATTTTCCTTTGAGTATCGTCGCGCAAATAACATTGTTCATCAATTTACTCACCACCAAACGCGTACCGTTGCACAGTTTTGGTTGGTTTATGTTTCGAAGCATGATTACTACGGAGCCAACTTTTAGGCGTAAATTGTGCGATGGTAAGCAAGGCACATCCAAGGAGTTTAAAAATTCAATTGGGTAGTTGGTGGCTTCATCTTCATTTGTTACACAGTCAATAGATTTGAATGAATACATTTTACCAATGATCTCATTCTGAATTATGTAGTTAGGTCATCTACATCTTTATTCTTAGCCGCTAACATTGCTCGCTCACTCAACCATTCATTACTTTTGTAGTTAGTAATGATGTTTGGGAATACTTTGTTGATACGTTCGTCTTTCGATGAGACAAAGTTACAGAAATTATGAGGAAATGACATCAATCCGCTCGATTACGGCTTTGTCGAGAAATATTCGATCGTCTTGGTCGCGGCATTGTGAATGATGATTCAAAGAAAATACAAATTATTTCTTTAAATTTTTAGTTAATGATATATACTGATACTTAACCATAGACGTTTAGCTGTCATTTGCGTTTTGTTATTCCATGTCAGATGCGTTTTTGTTATACCACGTTTTATAGTGACGTTTAGCCGACATTTGCGTTTTGTTATTCCATGCCAGAAGCGTTTTTGTTACACCACGTTGTATAGCGGTCGAACGGGATGAAAAGTATCCTATGTCCGTCTCCTGGTTCTAAGCTACCTCTCCACCAAATTTCAGCCAAATCGGCCCAGCCATTCTTGAGTTATAAATAGGGTAACTAACACGACTTTCTTTTATATATATATAGATTTCTCAAGCATAGCAGGAATTTCTAAATACGAGGGACGATCAATAATTGATGTAACACATTTTTCTCGGCCAATTTCAGTTGAACAAATCCGGAATTTGCTGTGGAACATTGTGGAATATTCCACTTCAGCCCCTACAGTTTCATGCAGTTGGTGGCGTCGCTATACGTATCCTTCAAAATTGCGTCTGTAACGGAGACGCGTTTGAGGAAGAGCGCAGTAACGATGTTCCTGTCACGGAGTTTCTTTTGGCGAAAGACCGCAGCATCGCAGACGTTCGTAGACGCTTGCAGAATGTCTACGGAGACCTGGCAGTGAACAAAAGTACTGCGAGGTTCTGGGCGAGGATTCGGTCACAATCGCGAGATCGCGCAAACCTCTCTGATCTGCCGCCCAGTGGGTTAGCAGCTCGTGGTCTTGGGGTAGCGTTCTCGCTTCCCGCGCGCGGGATGCCGGGTTCGATTCCCGGCAGCGTTAGGGATTTTCTCTGCCTCGTGATGACTGAGTGTTGTGTGTTCTTCAACATCAAGTCGCCGAAGTGGCGTCAACTAAAAAGGACTTGCAATACGGCGGCCGAACTTTGAAAGCATGGGGCCTCCCCGGCTAACAATGCCATACGATCATTTCATTTTTCCCGCGTACGGGTCGGCCGCACACAGCTGTGTGACTCCTGCAGTGTGTTCTTCGCCACACAGAAAAACAAACGAACTTCTGCTTTCTCATGACAGCGTAAGGCCTCACACAAGTGTGTGCATCCGAAAGGAGCTACTCCACCCTAAAGCCCGGATCTCACACCTTCCAACTTCGATCTGTTTGGCCCAGTGAAGGATGCACAAGCGGCAACTGGATTATGGGGAAGTTCCATTTTCCCACGCGCCATTAGAGAGTGGAATGGTAGAGAAGTAGTGTGAAAATGGTTCGATGAACCCTCTGCCAGGCACTTAAGTGTGAATTGCAGAGTAACCATGTAGATGTAGGTGTAGGTTACTGACGCAGCAAGACGTTGGCTCGGGAGTCGACCATTGGAGTGGTCCCATGTCGGTAACAGGCCTTCCCAGTAAGGTGGCGTAAGGCCGTCGCATTGAATGGAGGTTATATTGAAAAGTAGGATTTTGTAGCCGAAAGAGCTGGGAATAATACGGTTTATTGGAATCCTGAATAAAACCAAAGTGCTTTCAGAGAAAATGTGTTCAACTACTTACTGAACGCCCCTTGTACTTTGCTAACTTCGGGAATGATAGCTAAAATTATGTGGACATTAATCTACCCACAAAATATTTTCTGCAAATTCAAGGTCCGTGTCGTTTCTGCCAGTCGCTATTACTCTTAACGTTGCGGTGAGTTTCTCGTGGGGGCTGACAGCCACTCTTCTGACATTATCCTCTTTTTCAGTTTCTGAGGTTACCAGATTTAACAGTTTAGGGTACTTTTCTGTGACTATACATCGGTAATCGCACCAATCTTCTGGAGCCGGCCGCAGTGGCCGAGCGGTTCTAGGCGCTTCAGTCTGGAACCGCGCGAGCGCTACGGTCGCAGGTTCGAATCCTGCCTCGTGCATGGTTGTGTGTGATGTCCTTAGGTTAGTTAGGTTTAAGTAGTTCTGAGTTCTAGGGGGGCTGATGACCTCAGATGTTAAGTCCCATAGTGCTCAGAGCCATTTGAACCCAACCAATCTCCCGGTTTCTGCTGTAGTTCTCGGAGAAGGTCCACGTGGTAGAATGTTCCTCTCTTCGATAACCAGTCCCGGGACCACAGTGAACGGCGTGCAGAATTTTTCTTCAGTTTAAGTGAACATACTGCATCCGTCGTCACTAACAGTTCTTCCTCCATGACGATTTCGGAACGACTGAGCGAAAGACTGAGCAAAAAAGTGAGCGAAAGTTTGAACAGCGTAGCTAAGCGATTTGTGTCAGTTTCCCGACAGTCTTGCATGATCATGTAAGACTCTGACGACAAAACTTTACGTGTAGACCAGACTTAATAGATAAAAAGAGACAAGCCGGGAAACAACGTAGCTTCGAATGTCATTTATTTTTTAGACAGAACCAAATAATATACGGCTAAACTCCGACAATACGTCTCTTAAGGGACCAGACGGAAAACACAACATGCTCTCATTCTTAGCTAACATATTGCTGTAATAACAACTCAAACACAGGGCAATTTTTCTCCGTGAGCTACGTGTGACGTAATTGCATGGATTTTATCATATAGTTAAATATAGATTCCACTGACGGTATTACCTACTGACTGTCGTATGGTAACCTCTGAACGCCTTCCATATCTGGATCCGAGGAATACATTTCAGTACTGGTCACCTACTACACTGATAACAAGGCCATTGACAACAGAATCCACGAAGCCATCCAAGCCCCAAATTTTCTCCTCTTTTTTTTATGACGCGCTGTTTTGCATCGAGCCAGCGTTCCGTCATTAACTCTGTATAAAGTTCGATAATTAATTACAAAATTGCAAGTGGTTTTTATTTCAGTAAAGGCAACACAACAATACAGCGCTTTCAACATCGAAAAATCAGAAGTAAACGACGTAATAAAGAAAGAACGCCCTCGATAACAGGAACCATTTCCCGAAACGCGTCGTGCAAAAGATAAATGAAAATAACATTGTGACTTCTAGCAGAAAAAATTATTTTATAAGTAAACCCAATGTTTTTTTTCATTCGTAGGCTTTCGCCAATCATTTCTAATGGACAAAATTGAAAGTAACTGAGGACAACAAATACCAGCGCAGGCAAATGTGATACATCTGGCATTTATCAGCTCGGGTGTCAAGACTGCGCTCAATTTACATCGGGCAGACTGTAGAAATCTCAGTATCAGATACTCAGAACGACACTGAAGATTAAGCTGACCTTCTACATCCGCAGAGCACCTTATCAGTATGAACCACAGGCCAACAACACACGCACTGGTGCAGTAAGAGCCCTCAGCACAAACTAATAATAGAAGACAATGCTATATGCAAAGAATGAAAATAGAAAACTGAACTAAAGCGCTCTCTGCCGCTGTCTCTCGCTCTGACATAGACACACACACACACATACACACACACACACACACACACACACACACAGACGAGAACAGACAATCTGATCAAAATCTGCCATCAAAGTCTGCGGAAATATAAGTCCAAAATTCACGACCAGAACCGTGAAACTAGATAGCAGTGTAGGTGAATGTTTCGGGAACAGCAGCACATGTCTGCTAGTGAGTACAGTTTCGTAGACTCATGACAAAAATGTGACTGTCGTCGGGAAATACTATCGTCATGAGGGGGTGTCCGTGAGCTGCAACCAGCGTGCGATACTCCTTGGCCGTCATGGTGTCTTGCACCAGCTCCATTCGACCCGTGGATGCCCATGGAATGTTCTCCAGAGCCTAATGAAGCCGCCGCCAACTTGTGTGCATCGTGCAGTACAGGTGTCAAGGAACTGTTCCCCCGGAAGAAGACGGATTCGCGCCCTCCCATCTGGATGAAAAAGAAGATATCGGGATTCATCAGACCATGCAACGCTTTGCCACTGTGCCAACGCCCACTGCCGACGGTCACGCGCCCTTTTCAGTCATCGTTTGCGGCGTAGTTGACGTTGGCACATACATTGGTCGTCGGCTGCAGAGGCGCGTCGTTAGGAGTATTCGGTGCACCGTGTGTTCAGAGACACTTGTACTCTGTCCAGGATTGAAATCTAATATTAGTTCCGTCACAGTTCACCGCTTGTCCTATTTTACCAGTGTGCCCAGCCTACGACAAGCGACATCTGTAATGAGGGGTGGCCGCCCAATCCCACGACATCTGGAGGCGGTTTCACCTCGGTTTCGCCACGTGTTGAAGACACTCACCACAGCACTCCTCTATCACTCGACAAGTCTTGCAGTTTCCGAAATGCTCGTGACGAGCCTCCGAGGCATCGCAGTCTGCCCTCGGTCAAACCCAGGAAGATCGCGCCTTCCCCATTTTACACACGCACGGTACGTTCACTGTGCGTGTGTATGAGCAGCAGTCACGTCTGGCCAGGTGACGCTGCTATCGCCTGGGCGAGTGTATATTAACAGCAGGTCGGTGGTCATAATGTTCTGACTGATCAGTGTACTTACTGGTGTTATTACTGGATTCTTTTAGTAGAGACACTTCTGGTACGTGCGATTTTCTTAACTTGGAAAAAAAGAAAGTAATTAACAAACTAACTGTTCGCAGCCACACGTTGTGTGGCTCAGACTGATTAAATGGGAAAGAAAAAAAAACAGAAAACACACGTTTCCAACATGATGGGAATTGGATATACGTAATAATCTTCTTCTCATCTCCCCTCCTCCCGGTCTCTGCTCATCTCCTCCTCCTCCTCTCTTTATCCATCACCTCCTCCCCCCTTTCCAACTGCTTCCACTTCTCTCTTCATCTCCTGCTGCCCTCTCTCCCTTCTGTTCCTCCTCCTCCTCCTCCTCCTCCCTCTCCCCACCACCTCCTCCCCCATTTCTATATCCCTCTTCTCCCTGTCTCTCCATCCACTTCTGCCACTTCTCTCCATCCATCTCCTCCTTTCCGCTTTCTATCTCCATTTCCTCCCTCCCTTCTCTCCATCTCCTCTTTCCAACTTTCTGACTTTGCATCTTGTTCATTGTTGTTGCATATTCAGATTCTGTACTAGGGTTGTACTCATAAGCTGATAAGCCATAAATACAACTTTCCTCTTTGCTAACAACGTTTCAGCATTATATATAGCCCATATATTCGAAAAATTTATAGCCCATGTTCGCCCGAATGTTCACTAGAGTATTGTGGAAAAATTTGGAGAAAATTGCTCAAGAGCTTTTCCAGGTTTTTCATAATGACTTTTCCCCTTTATATATTACATATTTATTACGTATAATACATATTACAAAAATAGTTATGTGAAAACACTAGCGTATTTGAATACAACGGTGTGTCGGAATTTTAAAGCATTCGGGGAAGAACTTTCGGAGATTTACAATTTTGTACAAACGAAAATTTACATTTACATTTACATGCATGTCCGAAGGAATATTGCGTCGTACTTCTTAACAACACAATAGGCCTACGGCTTTAGCGGCCGAGCGTGTTTACTTTATTCGGCCGACACTACCGTGACGCCGTAGCGCGAAAAGATCTTGGCTAAACAACACCGCAAATCATAACTGAGATTCGCATTTACAAACGACTTTGCTAGACCAAAAGCGCTGGATACCGAGCATTTTTTAAGGAAAGAGGCCAAGATACCGGCTGCCGACATCGTCGGCATCCTCTTTACGATCGTAAGTAACACTGTCTATGTGAAACTTACTAACGACGCTGCAATCGACAGGGTTCTTCGAGACACGAAACAAGGGCTACGCGTCTGCCACGCAGTCTGGAACATTGGAAACGTCGAAGTCGCTCATGCTGGACTGGGATTGCGCACTAAACGCGTATTCGAACTACACTTTGAACTTCTGGCGGCAACGTCGTACGGCGACCAATTGCACCTAAGGAACATTGTCTACAAGAGCATGGATCTCACTGTCCCCATCCAGCGGATGAATCGCCATCAAAAGCGTCCCTCTTTGAGTCATTATGCCACGTCATTGATTTTAAGTCTAGAGATCAGGACATTAGCTCCTCACCTCTCTTCTGCACATTATTATTTGCTGTTAAGTCACAAAGGGCTGCGCCAATGGGAAACTAGGTGACGGCAATAAGCCGCGACTTTTCCAAGTCCACAGCAGGACTGTGTGGCCAACCTTCAACCTGTTGCGAATAAGATATGAAATTCTTCTTACGCTCTTGCTTAAGAGCTATACTCTTTTAACGTATAGCTTCGTCCTCCAGCTAGAACACGCCCGTTAGTAATGGCTTAGGCTGTTTTGGGTGAGGAGACCAGACAGCGAGGTCATCGGTCTCATTGGATTAGGGAAGGATGGGAAAGGAAGACGGCCGTGCCCTTTCGAAGGAACCATCCCGGCATTTGCCTGGAGCGATTTAGGGAAAATCACGGAAAACCTAACGTACTCCATCCAGTGAAACACATTTTGTGCGCTGACAGAAGGTTGGGCCTTGATTTAAATGAGGTCTGGCCCACAATATTAGTTAATGAAGGACGAAATGCCTTGTGCGCATTTAAAACTTTTGTGAATTGTAAGAACTCCTTCCTAACACCAGAGTAGCTGTTTCATCCTATTGTTGAGTGGTCAACCAGCCAGATACATCTGCATATTTTATTTTATTCTGCGTCTACGTATGAGGTGTTCTGCGCTTTATAATATTTTAAAAATGATGACCAACTAAGATTTTAGATGGCCCGCCCGGTTGGCCGTGCGGTCTAATGCACGGCTTTCCGGACTGCGAAGGAGCGCCTGGTCCCCGCCACGAATCCGCCCGGTGGATCTGTGTCGAGGTCCGGTGAACCGGCCAGTCTGTGGATGCTTCTTAGGCGGTTTTCCATCTGCCTCGGCGAATGCGGACTGGTTCCCCTTATTCCGCCTCAGTTACACTATGTCGGCGATTGCTGCGCAAACAAGTTCTCCACGTACGCGTACACCACCATTACTCTAACACGCAAACATAGGAGATACACTCGTCTGGTGTGAGACGTTCCCTGGGGGGACCACCGGGGGCCGAACCGCACAATAACTCTGGGTTCGGTGTGGGGCGGCGGAGGGGTGAAGTGGACTGCGGTAGTCGTCGTGGGGTTGTGGACCACTGCGGCTGCGGCGGGGACGGAGCCTCTCCGTCGTTTCTAGGTCCCCGGATAACATACAATACATACAAGATTTTATACAGGGTGTTACAAAAAGGTACGGCCAAACTTTCAGGAAACATTCCTCACACACAAATAAAAAAAAGATTTTATGTGGACATGTGTCCGGAAACGCTTAATTTCCATGTTAGAGCTCATTTTAGTTTCGTCATTCCAACGTGATCAAATTGTAAATTTTCACAATCAGCATGTGTGGGCTGACGAGAATCCGCACGCAATTGTGCAATCGCGTCATCGACACAGATTTTCTGTGAACGTTTGGGCAGGCATTGTTGGTGATGTCTTGATTGGGCCCCATGTTCTTCCACCTACGCTCAATGGAGCAGGTTATCATGATTTCATACGGGATACTCTACCTGTGCTGCTAGAACATGTGCCTTTAGAAGTACAACACAACATGTGGTTCATGCACGATGGAGCTCCTGGACATTTCAGTCGAAGTGTTCGTACGCTTCTCAGCAACAGATTCGGTGACCGATGGATTGGTAGAGGCGGACCAATTCCATGGCCTCCACGCTCTCCTGACCTCAACCCTCTTGACTTTCATTTATGGGGGCATTTGAGAGCTCTTGTCTACGCAACCCCGGTACCAAATGTAGAGACCCTTCGTGCTCGTATTGCGTACGGCTGTGATACAATACGCCATTCTCCAGGGCTGCATCAGCGCATCAGGGATTCCATGCGACGGAGGGTGGATGCATGTATCCTCGCTAACGAGGACATTTTGAACAATTCCTGTAACAAAGTGTTTGCAGTCACGCTGGTACGTTCTGTTGCTGTGTGTTTCCATTCCATGATTAATGTGGTTTGAAGAGAAGTAATAAAATAATAAAATGAGCTCTAACATGGAAAGTAAGCATTTCCGGACACATGTCCACATAACATATTATCTTTCTTTGTGTGTGAGGAATGTTTCCTGAAAGTTTGGCCGTACCTTTTTGTAACACCCTGTATATATGTGTGTGTATGTGTGTGTGTGTGTGAGTGTGCGCGCGCGCGTGTGTGTGTCTAGTAGGTAGTTGATCCTATTTTTATTGGTGGTCAGCCACCGACGTGTATCTGAGAGACAATTTCAGTACTTTTATTTTTTACTGGATCGCCAGTTTAAGATATTTTACCTCATGACTATTACTGCCATTTACATCGACCGATGTGACTCAGTTGTAAGACTCTAGACTCGTACTCGAGACGACTGAAGTTTAAATACCCATTCAGATTAGTATTTCCGCGATTTCCCTAATTCGCTTATGGTGAATGCCGGGGCGGTTCCTTTGAAAAAGCAGGCTGATTTCCACCCCCCCATCTTCTCCCAATCACAGTCTCTAACGACCTCATCGACGACGGCGCATTAAGTCACAACATCCACTTTCCACATAGTTTTACAGGTCTAGACAGATTTGTACTAAGGGGCTCCGGAACGCCCTGTACTTGCAATGTTAAAATAACGCTTATAAATTACATCTTTCCTCACAAAGTATTTGAGGTAGGAAGTTGAACTTTTTACAGATTATTTATTGGAATATGGGCTACAACTTAACACAGGGATTTTACAAAATTTTAGTTCAGTTATTAAAGATGATTTTCTTTCAATTGTAATGAAAATTCACAACATTTTTTTGCAATTTTTTATTTATATATTCAAAAACATACAGTTTTTTGGAAAAAGGCTGTGTTAAATTATGCAGAAGGTACTGTGTAACATTTACTGAAAGTTTGAAACAAATATGTTTGGAAGATCCTTAGAAAACATGTAATTAGTATGAGAAAATAAAAGTTTTGGGAATCGAGCGACAAAGATTGGATTAACTTTTTAGTGCATTCCAGGTCCATAGGATGGATTATCTTCATCCTCTGCAAACTCCTCCTCCAGCTTCCTCTTGTTCCTCCTCTTGTTTACTCTTGCTTGTATTTCTAGACTCTTTACAGCCCTGTCTGCAGCCCGAAGGCGTTCCTTGTCTAAAGCAAGCATCGCTCGTTGTTGTGTTCGTAGATTTTGCTACCATTTTCTTCAGTTGCAGTTAGTGCAACACTGTTCCAAAAGGTGGTCATGTATGAACACTTATCACATTTCAGTTGTATTTCACTAGCAAGTCCTTCGTGCTTTATTATGGAGAGTTCCAGACCAACTTCACTACAATGAATACATCTTACACAGTTTGAAAGAATTGCTTTGAGAACCGACATATCAAATATTTCATTCACATCCGATTCGCCCATAAAACATTCATAGTTTTCACTCATTGAACCAAGCTTCTTCTGTGAAGTATTTTCTTTCCCACTTTGACTGCTATGGGCAGGTGTACTTGAGAGGTTAGGTTCACTCACTTGGTTATCGTTTTTATTGTTTACAGTAATAACACGTACCTTTGGCTTTCCAACATTTATCCTTTTCTTAAAAGCCTTCAGAGGATTTCTAGTAACTTTACTTTTACTCATTATTATACGTCAACAAAACAGAGACTCAAGAAACAGAATTAATTACGAATATTTTCGAGATAACGACAGAGTAAATAAACATGAAACAATCGACAATCACACCAGCGATATATATTGAACCATCACAGGTTAGCCACAACACATACTTTATCTCACATCACTAAAATGTACCTGATGAACACTGACGTTAATAATAACACCATTTGACAGCAGTTTAACAGCGTCACAGTGGGTCACGCTCATGTAGAACACATTTCAAAAAAAATTTAAAAATAGTTGTAGTCGGAATTGAATAAATTATATATCTATTAAAAGGTAATATTCTGCAGATTCAGAAAACGCAAAAAAGTAAAAATTGAACTTTTCATGATTTTTGAGCCTTTCCGGAGCCCCTTAAAAAGAAAAAAATCCATACATGCGCTGGCAACATCGACATGAGGGTCCTAAACGCAAAGAGGAATAGCAGCTTTTTCCACTTCTCTGCCTCGTAGTGGACAAATAACGGCGACGTAAACTGTTAGCATCACAAGATTCTAACTAGCCACCTCCGATGATGATGTTGGATTGAAGACAGCGTGGTCACCAGCGCCGTTAGTGGATATGATGAACATACACATCTTGTGTGTTGGACGGTGTCAGCTCTCACAAGTGAAATTGCTGCGACTGCTGCCCGGTAACACATACTGGCAATTTTCTAAAGAATGTCTCAGTATGTTCACACAAATATGTGGTTCGCCACAGATAAAATCAACTGATCAGTTACGTTATTACGTATTTAAGACCATCAATGGTTTGGAATAACGTCCTTATAACTTAAAATATTCAGCTCAGTGTTTCCACCGTAGGTGGTTAATTAGTTTCACCACTCACATCGGCGTCTTTTTACTTGAAGAAAATATCTTGATACAGGCTTGAGGTGCCATTTAAAGGGACGAGAATCGGCTGAATGGAAAAGCTGGAACTGTCCGTTGTACGGGAATGGCTATGCACTCAGTACTCACTGACGCCCTCTCTCCTACATTCTGGGTGTGAGGCCCGACACTTAACACAAAAGTTTTAAAAGTGTGTTATATTGTTGCTCTTGTCGGCTAGGATGGCGCCCAGTCCCTAACCAAGCTGAAAGCTGCCCGTACGTCAGCACACTAAACAAAAAAAAGTTGCACCGTACATGGTATTCCATAAACTTCACGTATTGGTGGATCACGCATATGAGGAAGAAGCAATGGGCCATTGGACAGTATTCTATTCTTAACCTGATGGACTTCAGTTCCTTCCATCGGAGCGGCTGGAAATGAGGTGTGCCACGCTGAGAGATCGATTTTATTGACTGCATTTGTTTTTTAGCAGTTCAAAACAGTCATCTCCTCTCTGACACATGTTCCTCCTGTCCAACGGTGAGATACGACAGCGCCCTCTACACACGCTCCCGCACCACCTTCGTGTCGAAGTGTACTGCGTCCATGACCTCAGCTACGCACACTTATTAAGCTCCCCCTCGGAGCAGTGTTGGGAACCTCCAGTTTCCATAGACCTACCAAATTTCACCTCCAGCACTAAGGAGCTGCTGGGCATTAAAATTGCAACAACATGAAGACAGCATGCAACAAACCTGGGTAGGAGTAACGCCATCTACGTTCTGTAGCTAAACAAAGATTTAGCAATATGTTTCTCGTTCAGAAATCGTATTTGAATGTTACTTGCGTATGAGAAGATTTTTTTTGTAAGATCGACGAACGAAGAAAATACAAAAACGCTCAGGGTGTTATTGTGGTCTTCAGCCCGAAGACTGGTTTGATGCAGCTCTCCACACTACTCTATACTGTGCAAGCCTCTTCGTCTCCAAATAACTACCGCAGCCTAAATCATTCAGAATCTGCTAACTGTATTTATCTCTTGGCCTCCCTCTACGATTTGTACCCTCTTACACTTACCTCCAGTACTAAAGTGGTAATCCCTTGATGTCTCTGAATGTCTACTATCAACCGATCCCTTCTTTTAGTCGTGTTGTGTTTCAAATTTCTTGTCTCCACAACTCCATTCAGTACCTCCTCATTAATTACGTGATCTACCCATCTAATCTTCAACCTGCTTCTGTAGCACCGCGTTTCAAAAACTTCTATTTTCTTCTTGCATACAATGTTTACCATCTATGTTTCACCTCAATATATGGCTACACTCCAGACAAATATCTTACAAAACACTACCCGAACACTTAAATCTGTATTCGATATTAACAAATTTGTCTTCTTCAGAAATGCTTTTCTTGCCATTGTCAGTCAGTTCTTTTGCTACCCAAATAGCAGAACTCTTCTACCACTTTCAGTGTCTCGTTTCCTAATGTAATTCCCTCAGCGTACCTGATTTAATTCGACTTCATTCCATTATCCTTGTTTTGCTTCTGTTGATATTCATCTTATATCTTCATTTCAAGATCCTATCCACGCCATTCAACCGCTCTTCCAAGTTCTCTGTTGCCTCTGAGAGAATTACAATGTGATCGGCAAACCTCCAAGTTTTTATTTCCTCTCCGCGAACTTCAATTCCTACTCAAAACTTTTCTTTTGTTTCCTTTCCTGTTTGGTCAGTGTACAGACTGAATAACATCGGGGACAGTTGTCACTCTGTCTCACTACCTTCTCAAGCACTGCTTCCCTTTCGAGTCCCTCGACTCTTATAACTACCGTCTGGTTTCTGTATAAGTGGTTCCCTGCGTTTTACTCCTACTACCTTCAAAACTTTAAAGAGAGTATTCAAGTCAACATTGTCAAAAGGTTTCTCTAAGCCTACAAATGCTACAAACGTAGATTTTCCTTTCCTTAACCGATCTTCTAAGTTAAGTCGTAGAGTCACTGTTGCCTCACATTTTCCTATATTTCTCCGGAATCCAACCTGATCTTCCCCAAAGTCGGTTTGTACTTGTTTTCCCATTCTTCTGTAAAGAATTCGTGTTAGTATTTTGCAGCCATGACGTATTGCAATGATAGTTCGGTAATATTCAAACCTGTGAGCACTCAGGATACGACAGGCATATAGCAGTATAAGTCAATTAGGAATGAAGTAAATGTAAAGTGCAGAAGAACTAAGGCGGAATGGTTGCAGGAAAAATATGAAGAAATCGAAAAAGGAGTGCCAGACTGAAGGACTGATTCAGCATATAGAAAAGTCAAAATAGACTTGGCTGAAATTGAAAGCAAGTGGGTGAATATTAAGAGTGGAATGGGAATCCCACTGTTAAACGCAGAGAATGGAACGGATAGGTGGAAAGAATAAAAGAATACTATAAAGGTCTCTACGAGGAAGGTATGGGGGGGGAGGGGGGGCGGGGGTGTTGCCTGCTGACGTGGCAGAAAAAGAGATGAGAATCTATAGGGAACACATGGGGCTTCCTGTTTGACGGAGCTATGGAAGACTTGGGCTCAGAGAAGCCAGAGCGCCTAGATAACATTCCTTCGAAATTTCTAACATCATTGGAGGAAGTGACAGCAAAATGTGTATTCGCTTTGGTGTATAGAATCTATGACACCGAATACATATCTTCAGACTTTCGAAAAAATATCATCCACACAGTCCCTACGATAGCAATGTCAGATAAATGCGAGAATAGTGCACAATCAGCTTAACAGGTCGTGCTTCCAAGCTTCTAACAGGAATAATACAGGGAAGAATGAAAAACAAAGTGGCGGAGCTGTTAGATAACGATCAGTTAAGTTTTCTAAAAGGGAAAGGCAGCAGAGAAGCATATTTGACGTTGCACTTAATAATACAAGCAAGACTTAAGAAGAATCAATACATCTTCACAGGATTTGTAGACGTAGAAAAACCGTCTGAGAGCCCAAAATGATGCAATATGTCAGAAATTCTGAGAAAAATAGGAGTAAGCTGTTGGGAAAGACGAGTGACATGCAATATGTATATGCATTTACTTGTAAGGTCATTTCTTTTGCATCACAGACCTTGGTGTGTGACATAAATTTTAGCTTGATACGTCTATCCGTTCTTGAGAAAACGCGTGTTTATAGATGGGCAGACAGACACTAGGGCAACAAATTACAAAAAAATATTTTCGTTCGTTTAATATAACTATAGATTAACAGTTTTCGGGTTTTCTCCTTCACTTTAACTATGAAACCTTGTTTCTTGCCAAATTTGATTGATCCTAGATGAAAGGGAAGTACCCGATAGGTTTTGATGAGTGAGATTGTGATAGTCAAAATATGTGACGTCAATGGCCGTAGCTTTTGTTTGCATTCACTTAGAAGCTTACATTTATCACACCTGAAGGGATTATAGATCTTAGTATGCGACATAAATTTCAACTTGATTTGTTTACTCGATCCTGAGAAAACGGGTGTCAACAGACATATGGACAGACAGACAGTCAGATAACCAATGACCAAAAAATGTTTTTTTCGTATATTATAAAAACAAATTAACGATTGTCGGATTTTTTCCCTTAGCTGTACTGTGAGACCCTGCTTCTTGCCACATTTCATGTTTCTAGGTCAACGGGAAGTATCCTGCACGTTTTGATAAGTGAGTTTGAGAGCATGAAAATTATCAAAATGTGTGATATAAATGGCCGCATCTTTTGACTGTATTGACTTGGAAGATTAGATTTCTTACACCGCCAAGGGACCGTAGACCTTAGTTTATGACATGAATTTTAACTCGATACGCCAATCCATTTCTAACAAAAAGAGTTTTTAATAGTCGGACAGACAGACAGACTGACAGACGGACAGCAAAGTGACATAAGAGTTACGTTTTTGCCAACTGAGATACGGAACCCTAGAAAGAAATCTGTGATGCAAGCTCAGTTTGACTCGACGCCCAGTCGGGTCGGAGCCATAGTTGCCACCACAGGCAACAGCTGTGTGTATCAGATTTCGCCCCCTCTATACCCCAAATCACCTACAAACTTAATAGCGTATTCTTTCTTCCGCGCGCAAAATAAGTAAAATTTCTTTGTTTCTTATCGTTCCTGATGCTTCATTATTAATGGCGAGCAGGGCTGTAGTTGGTGCCACTGTACTTGTGAAGAGGGGGAGACGCTAGATTCGCCTCTGTAACACTTCTCCGAGACATCCCTATGACGTGTCCATGCCCTGTTTCGACCATCAGGGACGTCTATCGAGTATCGACTACTTTCGTGGTGGTACCGAGTGTTGGGAAGTGGGAGAAATCATCATTGACAGGTTTTAAACCACTATGTATATCCTATGAATATAAGCTACTTCTAATATTGAGGATGTTTCGAAAACGCGTTACTGTTAGTACGATTTGTTATAGTTAAATATATGGTAACAAGATAACGGCTCTTGATGACTTCATACTCTTTATATTTAAAATCGAGGAGTAACCTGCACAGCTCCACAGTGCCGCAGTATTGAGGCTGTCGGGTAATTATGGGAAATCTAGATGGTGCATCGGTTCGCGTCCTACTACGTCTATAACTTTTTTTTTCGCCTCGCTTTTTAAGAAGATTCTGGTCCTGCTACATCTAATTTTGCCCCCTTTTTTAAAAATTCTGGAACCTTGTTAATTTAAGGAAAGTATATTGCGTAATATTTGATGTTGTGTACATATAAGAGTTGTAGCGGGGCTTTAAATTTCGCCGCGCTACACTCGTTCCCTCAGATAAAAAATATCAAATATCCCGTTGCAGCGGTATGAGCGCTCGACGGCAGAGAAAATACTAAAATGGTAACACTTTTTTGTTTTCTATCCGTTTTTTGTTTGTCTCTTGATAGCCGTAGTTTAAGGCAGGCGTGATCGGATGCTGACGTAAAAACTTAATGGCTAATCTTGATCTGATTGTAATGTGTAGACATTGTGGAAGTTATTAAGAAATTCGGTGGATGGAAGTAGCAAAGTGAATTAAATTGCATACAGTATCAAGATGATTTTAATTGGTATAAATTAGTGATCCCTGGACTATTACAAGATTTCGGAGCAGATTTTTTCACGCTGATATGAAGGAGATTTTTGAAGACGTGGACGCCGCCCGAAAGAAGATAAGTTAATCTGGTAAAGGATGATCTCTCGTCTACGCCACTTCCCCCTGTCAGTTACATTCTGTTATTCTCTGTTTCTTTTCAATAACTTTTGTAGTGAAAATTGGTTTAACTTTTGCTCAAAAACGCCACAAGGACCACCCCAACAATAGCTTTTCCGAATAACGAAGTCCGATAGCTTTTCCGTAATACAAAGTCCGATCTGCATTTCTTTCATTCTTTCCCTTTTTTACGGTCTCTCTTCTCCCATTTTTTTATTAACCACTACAACTGGCTCCCGCGACAGGACGCAATTTTCGGAGGTGTCGTTTTTGAGCAAATTTGAAACTTTAATTTGTATTTTTTCCCAACAGAGAATATCAAAAAATCCTGAACTTTAAATGGTAACTAAATCACCAACTTTATTGTACCTAAGCAAATGATTATACAACAATATTGTAAAGAATTTTTGTAACTAATTCAATCTGTTTTTCTTTGCATGGCATATGTTGATGCAAAACTGTTATTTTGAGGACTTTTGGTGATTATCCGATGGAGATGTATTAAGAAAATCCATATTTTGACGAATACGATTTACGCAGAAGTGTTTGACCAGCCACTGCAGGACAGAAAATTTAATGGTGAGTCACACAATTATGTTTCATTCAAGCATTCAATAGCCAACTGCATAATCCATTTTTCCCTTTCCACGCAGCCTGTAGTTTTCTTCTAGATTTTTCCAAAATTATCTATCTCTATTGTAGTTTGTGGTAGTTATAGTATTGTTGTAGCATATGAAGATCGTGAATTTGACAGCCAAACAGTCATTTGCTACGAAAAATTTTGTCCACCCTGCTGCAGCTTTCTCAATCATTGTTTGCAATAGAGCAATCATTTACATTGACGAGAAAATATTTCAACCTAAATTTGAGTCAAATTTTTATTAATCAGACTTATATTATTCCCTTTTTGACTTACGATTATACATTCTATTACAATGGAACGCGGTAAGGTAGAGATAGTTTCGGCAGATGAGTTAAGTGAAGTAGATTCATCTTTCAACCAACAAGAAAGTCCGCGTTTCCCCCCATGGACGAGTTCACAGATCAATGCAATGATTTTGACTCAAACTCGCAACATTTGTGATAATACACAGATGGCGACTTTAAATGACGAAATGTGGAATGGACGCGAGACTAGACCTTCAGCGCCATTGTTAACATCAATGTCAGAACCGAATATGAGACAAATTCAGCAATGTGACACAAATCGGACACAGGAAACTGACAAACTGGACCGACTATTAGAGTTATTTGCAGACATGAAACGAGACGTTAGTCAGAAAATTGAAGCAAAACTGGACGCACTTGGTCAGGACTTTAAACAAAGGCTAGATAAAAGCGACGAAAAATTTGACGTATTAAACCGTACTATGACCGAAAATTTTGAACGAACGACACAACAGATGACAGAATTAAATAACACCACTCAAAAGCTCAGCCAGAGATTTGAAACTTTGTCCAACCGAGTCACTAAACAGGAAGAAACTTTGGTTACATTCACACATGAAACAAAAAACAATATCACCCAATGTGATAATCAGTAAACTCAAATAGTTAATGTGCAGCAGGAAGTGAACACCCGTGTGGAAGAGTTAGCTCAGGCCCACACTTCAGCTAGCTCCACCCAAGAAAAGCTGACTGAAGAAGTGGGAAATATTACCCAACAACTTACAATGGTAGTTCTTGAACAAACCCACCTCAAAGAAAAGATAGAAAAACTAGAAGATCGAGCGGACCTCGCGTCACTAAAAAACGACACCAACATGGCCGAAAGAATTGTACATGAATGTAAAATGTGTGACGACTACCTGGACAAAAAACTTGAAACAATTACACAGGACATACTTTCAAAAACAAAGACACATGTTAAAGACGAGACAAAACACATACAAGACGAAGTGACAAAATTACGAGACAATGTTGTGCCGTGTTTGGCGATAGGTGCAAACGCATCGTCAGGAAACGACAAAACAGCTAAAACCATGGCTAATGACACAGACAGAACACCACCTATTGTGGAATCAACTATTTCAAATCAAAATTACAATGTGCTGCTTTCTTTTCCACCGAACGAGCAATATTACGTTACCACACCTAGAGTAGCAAGTGACCTAAATCACATCAATACAGTTATGCCAACCGGCATGGCAGATGACACGTTTGTAAGACATGGGTATTTCCAGACATTTTCCAGTGAGGACAAGCACAAAGTCCACCCTATTGTGTTTATTAGATCATTTGACGGTGTTTTTCCACGTAGTTGGTCAGAAGTCGATAAAATCAGATACGTCACCAATCTCATGAGAGGACGAGCAGCTAAGTGGGGTGCCGCTATGAAACGGCGGTGCCTTACGTTTGAACAGTTCGAACAAGCCTTCTTGGACGAATTCTGGTCCGAGAATGAGCAACAGAGTCTAAGGAGAGAAGTGTGCAACTCCGAGACCTATGACCCTAAAAAAGAGACATTAAGACAATACTTTGAGAGGTACTTAGACAAGACACTGTACTGGTCCAAACCAGCCGACTTGTCAGCGATAATTGACACTTTAAAGAGCCACTTACCCTTTCCATACCGAGACAGATTAATAGGAGTACCGGAGAATGACGTTAAGACTTTCTTAAACTTCTTAGATCAAATGGACGTAGTTTACAGAGGCGATTCACGCCATTCAAATTTTATTCATATTAGTAACCAAAACCAGCACCCACCCCAAAGGAACCGTAGTGACGGTGGTTGGTGGAACCATCCGTCCGCGCCGCGACACAATACGGTGCCTGCGCGCGAAACATACTCAAATGGAAACGTGTATGACGGTAGGAACAACCGCAGAAATTCGTGGAATAATAACAATAATTATCACCCATATCAAAATGGTAACTACATGCAAAATGAAAATTACAGACAGTACAACAACAACAACAATAGGAGACGTGAGAATAACCGGTACAACCCGGGCTACTTTGACAGGAACATGACATAATTACCATAATTACCACCAAAACAATACCAATCCCAACAATCACCGACAGAATATGTGGAACACACAAAATTCACGCATGACAAATCATAACCCTCCACGGAATCCGCCGGCGTTCCCCGGTACAGTTATGCACTCCCCGCCACGAAGTAGCAATAACAATTGCGGCGTGCCATCAGCTGACGCGTGGGCGCCAACCGGCCGGAATGTAAACATAGTGGAGCTGGTCAATGAACCCGGCCAAACACAGCAGACGACGGAAAACAGTCGACGACCGAGCTAAGCGCTCGTGCTTCGGTCGTGAGGTGTTGTAAGAGCGCAACGGCTGAGACGGTTTGTTTCCTCAGGTACGACGACAAAATGAAAGCTATTATATTCAGGTCCTTTCAGAATAGCAAGCATACCTCACCCAGGTTGTTACTCCCTAGAATACCCGTTATCTCACAAGCCGAGGGGGCTGCATCCCCACAGACATTTGAAATCCTTTGTGCACTAAAACAACATAATATAATGACAACTAATTTGAACATGAGCAAGCTGCTGTGAAAACGAGATCGTAAATATTTGTATTGAATACACGAACATTAAGTTATACAGCCTAAGAACACAAATGTTAATTAATGGAAATTATATACTGCAGTTACACTTGTACACATAATTATGAAGAGAATGTAAACTCAGGTGAGTACACTTACTGAATGAGAAAGTGCGAGGGCCGTTCAGAAAGTAACCTCCGGTTGATTTAAAAAAATGCACCAAGTTGAATAAAAATATTTTAATATATACATCTTACAACTACATCTTTGCACTATTTTTCTACATAGTCTCCATAGCGATTGAGGCACTTATCGTATCTCTTCACAAGCTTTGAAATTCCTTCTGCATAAAAATCACCCGCTTGTGCCTGGAGCCAGCCTGTGACCGCATCTTTGAGCTCTTCGTCGTCATCAAACCGCTGTGACCCGAGCCATTTCTTCAAATGCATGAAGAGGTGATAATCACTTGGCGCCAGGTCTGGGCTGTAAGGTGGATGGTTGACAACGTCCCACTTGAAGGACTCAAGAAGGGCCGTTGTTCTGCGAGCAGAGTGAGGACGGGCGTTATCGTGCAAAAAAACGATACCGGAAGTCAGCATACCACGGCGTTTGTTCTGTATAGCCCGTCGTAACTTTTTTATTGTTTCACAGTACACGTCTTGATTAATGGTCGTACCACGTTCCATGAATTCAACCAACACCACCCCTTTGGCATCCCAAAACACCGTTGTCATCAGTTTTCTGGCAGAAAAATCTTGCCAGGCTTTTCTTGGTTTGGTAGGCGAATTTGAATGTGCCCACATCTTTGATTGTTCTTTTGTCTCAGGGTTCACGTACTTAATCCAGGTTTCGTCACCGGTCACGATTCTGTTTAACAATGGTTCTCCTTCGTCCTCATAACGTGACAGAAAGTCTAATGCAGAGGCCATTCTTTGAGTTTTGTGGTGGTCGGTAAGAATTTTGGGCACCCATCGTGCACAGAACTTACGGTGACCCAATCTTGCTGTCACTATCTCGTACAAGAGAGTCTTAGAAATCTGTGGAAAACCAGTAGACAACTCCGACATTGAGAAACGTCGATTTTCACGAACTTTTGCATGAACTGTCTGAACGAGTTCGTCAGTCACCAATGATGGTCTACCACTCCTCTCTTCATCATGAACGTTTTCTCGTCCACTTTTAAATAAACGTACCCATTCACGGACAACTCCTTCACTCATAACTCTTGGTCCGTACACGGCACAAAGCTCACGATGAATAGCTGCTGCAGAATATCCTTTGGCTGTAAAAAACCTTATGACAGCACGCACTTCACATTTGGCGGGGTTTTCTATTGCAGCACACATTTTAAACTGCCACAAAAACTAAACTAGCGCAGGTACGACGTTCACTCGACCACGGCTTGATGCCGACTGACCTGTTGAGTGCGTGAACGCACAGATGGCGTCGCTACTCCCCCCACAACCCACACTGTGACCAATCGGAGGTTACTTTCTGAACCGCCCTCGTATATTCATATAGGAATGAGATCTACGCAGGTCACATTTGTTGTTAATTGTAAATTATAAGGTGAATCAACAACTAGTTAGTTATTTCAAGGCACTATAATGAGAGGAAATAATAGCTATTGAGATCAGTAATGACATAGGTATGTAGCAGAATGAATGAGGACGTAAGAATGAATGATCAGTATGAATGAGTTAATATTTAAGTTAATATAAGAAGGTAAGTTACTGTGAAGTAGTTGATGGAGACAAATTATTTGAGGAAAATATTGGAGTTTTATGAGAATGGAAGTGCCAAATCGCCCCATGTATGTGATATATTAATGTTTGATGAGGAATATGTTTAATGTATAAGTATATATATATATATATATATATATATATATATATATATATATATTATGATGAATATGTGAGTAAGGAATGAGTGAGAATGTTTTGGTAATATTGTGCTATATAGAGAAGTGAGTAAACAGTCTACATCTTTAAGATTATATAAGAATTTCAGTTTGAAAGAAAACATTTGTGACGAGTTAGAACACGTGAGTACAAGACACTAAATGGGAATCTATTTTCTGTGCCCTTGAAAATGAACGAATGCAAGAAAAGCAGAGTGAACCTAATGATGATTACAGCTGTGGAAAGAAGTGTAATAAGAATGTAACTTGGAAACACATTAGCTTTAATTTATTTCAGAAGTGTAACTTAGTAACATTTCGTTAAGTTTTGTTAAGCCGTTGTGTGAAAGAAAACATTTATAGTTTGTGTTCAGACAGGAGAATGATATTTTAAGGAACTTAAGTTGAAATATAGTTTTTACACAGCCCTCATGTGAATACATTTGTATAGAAAAAAAATTTTTTTACACAAGACAGAAAACCCTGAGGAAGCAAAAGATAGGACAGTTATTAAGGCCGTTTTGCGATTCGTACAACACCTCCACTTAAGTGAACAGATGACAAAATTACATCTACGTTGAAGACATTTGACTTTTCAGGCTATGCAAGGTAAGTGCAAAGGAGCAGTGACCATCCGTGCAGTCGACGTCGAGCAACGGACAGTGAGAAAGAGACATTTTACTGTCAATTATAATAATATGTTCTTTATTTATGATTTATAGATAGAAATGATGTATATACACACAACATACATAATGTTTAACCTTCATTAAAGTAGAAGAAAGTTCATGGCTGAACTCTTGAGAGGAAATTTGATATGTTATCATATAATACACATTATGAGAGAGACAATCTCTGAGATACATTTTCCATTTGTATAGACGGTATCCACAAGAAGTGGAGATATTGAGGATGTACTGAGCAGATATGTGATTTACTCATGCAAGGATTTGTTAAGGTATCATACACTTAGTCATATGAACAGTCAGAACACAAACAGAGAATCTGTCATGAGGTTACACTACACAGACTTGACGTAAGGACACTTACATTTACCAATGATTTGGTAAATTGTAAGCACCCCCTTTCACACACCCCTTGAAGGCGATGCAAACATTATAACGTATTGTGTACTCTTTTTAATGTGTTAGCTGTAGGATTAGGTAGTTTTTAGGTAGTGAATAGTTTCTTCCATTCTATCTTTCTTTCTTTCTCCATTATCCTACCACCTCCTGCAGCTGGGTATTGTTTGTTTATGGAATGTAAGAATATATTGTGTGACAGTAAACTTTCAGGTATGAATAAAAAGACATGAAGAAAACTGAGTATGGCATTACAAGCCTGGTCAACCACTAGCCAAGATATGGAATAAAAAAAAAAAAAAAAAAAAAAGAGAAATAATAAATGAAGGAAAGCCCGTGCTTTAAACATTATGTCTTATATCCCTTGGCACGTCAAAACCTTAATAAAGAAAATCAAAATGACCATAAACCCCAATAAAAGAAAGCCAATGGGACTTAGTATAATTTTTTTTTAGTGTAAATATTTCACGTGTATATTCTTGTAAATTTATATGTATTTGTATATGTGTTAAAACTTTGCATATTATCAACATATTTTGAAACGTGACCACGAAATGTAAGCTTTCATAATTAACGATGTAAACATGCTTGGACAAAGTGAACTGTTAAAATGTAAATGTGGCAAAAAGTGTTGCAAACTGTGTTAAACAGTGAACGTTATAAACGACGAATTTTGTGTTGTTTGTGAAACTTATGGTGCATAAACCAAATAACTGTTTGTAAATCGATATAAACTGCAATTTACTTCGACGATAATGAGGATTTCCACACTGCAAATGAACGTTTGTTGGCAAGTGTAAACAATGTGGTGAAACACCTACCTTTGCGAACATCGACGCCGTTGTTCCTGGCCGGCCTTCAGATGCTTGGAGACAATAAACTCAGCACCTGTCGTAGGCGATGTGGAGGCTAAAAACTACATCGACCATATATGCCCCGGGAACAATAGTCATGAAAACGCACAAGGACCTGGAGTGTTGTGTCGTAACAGAAGACATGGACGTTGCTTCAGATCACGCACACGCTCAATCTTATGGTGTCACCGAACTTAACACGCCATTTATGCTGGAATAACAACTTGTAATGGACACTATGTGAGAGCGAATACTGTTGAAGACTGTCATAACACAGGGATTTTGAAACTGCCGCACGCGAAATTCAGTGATGCTATTGCGCATGCGCAAAGACTACGTGCTGCCAGAGGTTAATTGGGAAACCAACGCTGGAAGCGCACAACATTAACTGCGCTGGTGAGCAGCTTGCTCAAAAACACTCTATGTAAACATATATATATTAATTGTCTAAAAAGGATCAAAACTGTAACAAGTGTATGTAGTATATAGATTTAGAAACCAAGTATTGGCAAAGATAATCCTCCAAGTATGCACGTGGCGTTTCCTGGGAAAATATGTATAATAGACATTTAGGTATATCTATTCTATTGTTTGCTAGCCTGCCACGCTAAATGTTTTAGCGTGACAGTCGAGGGGGCGATGTAGCGGGGCTTTAAATTTCGCCGCGCTACACTCGTTCCCTCAGATAAAAAATGTCAAATATCCCGTTGCAGCGGTATGAGCGCTCGACGGCAGAGAAAATACTAAAATGGTAACACTTTTTTGTTTTCTATCCGTTTTTTGTTTGTCTCTTGATAGCCGTAGCTTAAGGCAGGCGTGATCGGATGCTGACGTAAAAACTTAATGGCTAATCTTGATCTGATTGTAATGTGTAGACATTGTGGAAGTTATTAAGAAATTCGGTGGATGGAAGTAGCAAAGTGAATTAAATTGCATACAGTATCAAGATGATTTTAATTGGTATAAATTAGTGATCCCTGGACTATTACAAGATTTCGGAGCAGATTTTTTCACGCTGATATGAAGGAGATTTTTGAAGACGTGGACGCCGCCCGAAAGAAGATAAGTTAATCTGGTAAAGGATGATCTCTCGTCTACGCCACTTCCCCCTGTCAGTTACATTCTGTTATTCTCTGTTTCTTTTCAATAACTTTTGTAGTGAAAATTGGTTTAACTTTTGCTCAAAAACGCCACAAGGACCACCCCAACAATAGCTTTTCCGAATAACGAAGTCCGATAGCTTTTCCGTAATACAAAGTCCGATCTGCATTTCTTTCATTCTTTCCCTTTTTCACGGTCTCTCTTCTCCCATTTTTTTATTAAACAATACAGAGTGCTTTTTCCCAGGAACCTACAAATTAAGCATAAAACACAAATATTCGAAATACATTGATCATCTGGTAAAATAAAGTAAGTACCACTCAGAATAAAAAGCATAGGAAAGACTGATAATCTGAAAAATGACTAAAACGTATCTGTCTCAGCCGCCTGTAAAGAATAAAAGAAAATTTAGAAGCCACTTATTTTAGGAGACTTTTCTTCAAAACAAAAACATCTTATATGTATCCAGGCGTAATGAATTCTGGTACCGATACACAACTGTAGCTTCAGCTGCTTTTCTCGTTGTTTCAATTACTTTCAAAACTGCAAAGGAAGATATTCGTTTTTCTCGCAGAGAATCGTAATTTTTCACACAAATTAGGACACACCTCTCACAAGTCACACTTCTACCATTGGGGAAGCTTACTGTTTTAAGTGAAATCACAATTAAATCAATACAATGAAATGAATACCCCTAGCTGCATACAAGTGTTGATATATGTCAACAGGGACATGTTCAAAATGTGTGCCCCAAGCGGGACTCGAACCCAGAATGTCCTGCTACATGGTAGACACTCTATCCATCTGAGCCACCGAGGACACAGGGGATAGTGCGACCGCAGGGAATTATCTCTGGCACGCCTCCCATGAGACCCACATTCCCAACTTATTGTACCGCACTATATTCGTAGTGCCCCTGCCCATTACACTCAATACTCGCGGCTTTACCGATTCCCGTAAGAGTTCGGGCAATGTGTGTGCATCCGCACAGAAGATGGTCAAATGGCCGGTGAGCCTTAACTATATATATATATATATATATATATATATATATATATATATATATATATATATATATATATATACATATGAAGACGGTATCTGTTCTTACGGACATGTCCATATTTACTGTTAAGTATTTTCGGTAATACGTAATTATGGTATGTAAATAACGAGTATGAAGTTCGTAGGTTCTCACTTTAAAACAGAGGAAAGGCAAGAATACTTTCTAAAATTGCAATGAATGTACTGATTGAAGATACGAGCTGCTGCTTTAATCCGTGAGCGAGAATGGCTACCACGATCACAGCGATACTCTGTATTTATAATCTTTTTATTGTTTTAGAATAGTGTTATGTTAATGATACTTTTATTATTCTGGTGTGCAAAGCACGTATAATACGAGGTGCATTCAAGTTCTAAGGCCTCCGATTTTTTTTCTCCGGACTGGAAAGAGATAGAAACACGCGCATTGTTTTAAAATGAGGCCGCGTTCATTGTCAATACGTCCCAGAGATGGCAGCACCGTATGGCAGATGGAATTTTACCGGCAGCGGCGAGAATGAGAACTGTTTTAAATACTTAAAATGGCGACGTTTTCCTTACTTGAACAGCGTGCAATCATTCGTTTTCTGAATTTGCGTGGTGTGAAACCAATTGAAATTCATCGACAGTTGAAGGAGACATGTGGTGACGGAGTTATGGATGTGTCGAAATGCGTTCGTGGGTGTGACAGTTTATTGAAGGCAGAACATCGTGTGACAACAAACCGAAACAACCTCGGGCTCGCACAAGCCGGTCTGACGACATGATCGAGAAAGTGGAGAGAATTGTTTTGGGGGATCGCCGAATGGCTGTTGAACAGATCGCCTCCAGAGTTGGCATTTCTGTGGGTTCTGTGCACAATCCTGCATGACGACCTGAAAATTCGAAAAGTGTCATCCAGGTGGGTGCCACGAATGCTGACGGATGACCACACGGCTGCCAGCGTGGCATGTTGCCAAGCAATGTTGACGCACAATGACAGCATGTATGGGACTTTCTTTTCGTCAGTTGTGACAATGGATGAGACGTGGATGCCATTTTTCAATCCAGAAAAAAGCGCCAGTCAGCTCAATGGAAGCACACAGATTCACCGCCACCAAAAAAATTTCGGGTAACCGCCAGTGCTGAAAAAATGATGGTGTCCATGTTCTGGGACAGCGAGGGCATAATCCTTACCCATTGCGTTCCAAAGGGCACTACGGTAACAGGTGCATCCTACAAAAATGTTTTGAAGAACAAATTCCTTCCTGTACTGCAACAAAACTGTCCGGGAAGGGCTGCGCGTGTGCTGTTTCACCAAGACAACGCACCCGCACATCGAGCTAACGTTACGCAACAGTTTCTTCGTGATAACAATTTTGAAGTGATTCCTCATGCTCCCTACTCACCTGACCTGGCTCCTAGTGACTTTTGGCTTTTTCCAACAATGAAAGACACTCTCCGTGGCCACACATTCACCAGCCGTGCTGCTATTGCCTCAGCGATTTTCCAGTGGTCAAAACAGACTCTTAAAGAAGCCTTCGCCGCTGCCATGGAATCATGGCGTCAGCGTTGTGAAAAATGTGTACGTCTGCAGGGCGATTACGTCGAGAAGTAACGCCAGTTTCATCGATTTCGGGTGAGCAGTTAATTAGAAAAAAATCGGAGGCCTTAGAACTTGAATGCACCTCGTACTAATGAAGCACAAACAAAGATTGCAGACCATTCCTGAAAAGGATATAACTTTCTTATCCAAACATTACTTTGGTTCTTGGAAATAATTAGGTATTAAAAATAAGAACCGGTCACATTATTACAGATTGGTAAACTGCTATCCAATAAGCGTTCCCTAGATGGTGGCATGAATCAACACGATGATGGGGCCAGCTCCCAAGTGAAACCGCGAAAGTGTAGGCTCACAGCGGTGACACCTCTCCGTAAACACAAGTTGGTTGTCCACTCAATCGAGGCTCGTCACTCTCACAAGGAACCCCTTGAGTGTGGGCTCGCAAAAGGCCAATGACGTGTACGGCATTCGACGCCCCGCATATTGTATACCACGCAACCACAATATTGGCTGCTAATGGCAGCAGGGGTCGGAACTGGAGGTATCAAAATGGTTCATATGGCTCTGAGCACTATGGGACTTAACTTCTGAGGTCATCAGTCCCCTAGAACTTAGAACTACTTAAACCTAACTAACCTAAGGACATCACACACATCCATGCGCGAGGCGGGATTCGAACCAGCGACCGTAGTGGTCGCGCGGTCCCAGACTGTGGAGCCTACAACCGCTCGGCCACCCCGGGCGGCAACTGGAGGTATCCAATGGTGAGCCGAGCATGTGGCTACGGAGCGTAGCTGAACTGATTAGTCGATGAGCAACTCATACCAGTGCTACAGTACTAGTGATGTTGATACAAAGTAGAGCAATGGCAACGATAAACAAAACAAACATTGCATTATATTGACAACAACAGTTGCCGAAGTTGGCATTTTGTTAGAAAGTAATCCAAGGAATTTCGCAGACTGAGAGAGAAGCGCCAGATGATTAGCGTTTCTGCAAAAAAAAAAAAAAAAAAAAATGGTTCAAATGGCTCTGAGCACTATGGGACTTAACATCTATGGTCATCAGTCCCCCAGAACTTAGAACTACTTAAACCTAACTAACCTAAGGACATCACACAACACCCAGTCATCACGAGGCAGAGAAAATCCCTGATCCCGCCGGGAATCGAACCCGGGAACCGGGGCGCGGGAAGCGAGAAGTGGTGTTGCATGCGCTCGACTATGCGTACAATGTACGCGAGGAGTACAATGACGATACGTGCTTAACAAGTGAAAGTGATACTGAAACAGGTATCGAGCTCTGCAGTTCATCATCTTTGTCGGACAGAGAGCACAAATCCCGCCTCTAATGAAACATAGCAAAGGACAATCGTTGTCCTAAACATAATTACGCACATCGATGATCTTCCGCAACTTAGTAAAAAACAATTATGAACAGATTTGGAGTAAGTCCGCAGCAATATGACCGTGTAGTGCATAAGAAAAATTACGGATATTCAACGGAGGCAAGACACTCTTGCTATAAAAACTGGTGTTTGCGCGTTTCAAGGATGCTCGATACAATTTCCAGGATGTGCATGGTAGCGATCCATTACGTTATGCACATCAAATTGCGCGCGACATAGATTACAGTGGTTTCAAGGGAAGCAGTGAACGGTTGCATAACTTCAAACAGCACTACAGAATTGCAAGACATAAGGCAACGAAATTTCAAAGAAAGCGTCAACTTGACGATGCACAGGAAACTGTAGACTCGGCCCTAAAAAATTTGTAGGTGAGATAAACAAACTTACCCCACCGTTCAGTAAGAAATAGGTTCTCAGCTCCGACTAATCGGGATCTGAAGAGGAAATGCATATGAAAGGAAACCTGGAAATTAGAGGTTGCGAGAGATTTTTATCAAGATCAGCTATGCCTTAACACATTTGCACAAATCTGTTAGCCTGGATGACGAATTGGCTAGAAAGTTATTTATTGTGCTGTGAGATTTTGGAGGTGTTCTCCTCCTAGTGGTCTTTCTCGTGTGCATGATCTTGCAAGGGCAGTAGGGAATTTTGACGTCACAGCAAGCAAGAGTGGTATGGTTCAAATGGCTCTGAGCACTATGGGACTCAACTGCTGTGGTCATCAGTCCCCTAGAACTTAGAACTACTTAAACCTAACTAACCTAAGGACAGCACACAACACCCAGCCATCACGAGGCAGAGAAAATCCCTGACCCCGCCGGGAATCGAACCCGGGAACCCGGGCGTGGGAAGCGAGAACGCTACCGCACGACCACGAGATGCGGGCAAGAGTGGTATGAACACTGCTTTTGGCCAATAGTTGGTCAAAATGATTTGCCTTTGCTCGATTCCTGCTCTGCATATAACAGCCATACTCCTTTAGAGCAAACTATCCCTCCTCAAAAGTGTGTGACTTTGCAGTTCATACCACCTGGAACCAATGAGCAAATTCAGTTTTTGGAAGTTTGTTTGTTTTTTTTTTTTTTTTCTTTTTTTTTCCGTGCCTATAAAAGATATTATCGCACTATCTGCAACTACGCCTTAAAGTATAACCTGTTTGGCGATAAGCTCCACGACAGACTGTTTCACATTCGATTGCATGCCCTCACATTTCGTCATTACACCAATGTGATTCTATATGCATTCTTTAAGAGTGGATAGCTAGCTGAACATCCTGCACGGTTCGTAACTGCCAAGGAGTTCACCTTCGATCTTGGTGGTGCGAACCCTTGTGATCACTGGCTCGCAATTTTTCCGTCGTTATTCATGGTGCAAGTTAATGGTTTGTTTTGAACATTTCTCGAATCTCGACGACCAGGACACTCACTTTCGGTCACCCTCCTAATGCACATGGTGAGTCATTAGCAGATAATATTTTTTCTTGTCATAACTGTTAACACTTTCAAATGAGCCTTATTAAAGATTGAACTTGCGAGTTCGCACTCGAGGGTTCCCTGTCAAGGTGCGTCCACACTACTCGTGCTCGCCAGATTTGTGCTCGTCATACTCCTCTGTCAGGAGACTTGTCTGACCTGCGCTCGTGCTGCTTCTATCTTCGTCCACACTGCTCCAGTTGCTTGCCAGACTTTGGCTCCTGAGGATCCGCACCGTACTCGCGGTCCTGGTCAGTGCCAGTTTCATAATTTAAAAAATGGAGGAAGTGGTTGTAGTAAGTGCCAGCTTCCTTGTTATGCACCCTTTAGCTGAGGTAGGAGATAGAAGAAGATGTTACAAAGACCCAAGAAAACGCAGTTGGTGGATGATGTATGCTGATGTCGGCTGCCAAGATCGAATTTCAGACGGTGGTGTTTTTCGAAATACATCTTTTTTTTTTAAGAATATGAGTAATGATATCATCGTTTTTCCGGACGATCGTGCCCTCCCAGGTAGACAGAAAATGTATCCTTTCTTCCGTATTCCGGATACTAACAAAGCCTGTATTACTACAGCCTGAGAAAGTCCAAAGTGTTGATTATGACTTGTATATACCTCCATAATTTCTTGCGAAAAAGTTCTGCTTCCAGACAAATTTATCCCCCTGTAGGAGCAGTGGATCACGAGGAGAACAGGCATTTAAAGCCAGGAACTTGGAGAAATGAGATCACTCCTGCTACAACACTTACACAATCAGCGATCATTGCACGACATTCAACGCAGACTGCCCAAGACATTAGAGATGAATTCGCTTCTTATTTCGTTTCCGAAGAGGGAAGATTGCCATGGCAAGATGAGTACCAATAACATATTACAGAATTTTTTTCAGCTACTAGCTACATACGTACTGGTGACTGCCTTACAGCATACGTTTCAGCTACCTATATATGTGAAGTTTTATCTTGATTAACTCCTATTTTATTATTTTTATTTCCTCAAATAACATAATATACGAATAAAATATACATAAATGTACATGTGCTTAAATATATTGTGTTACAAAAATAAATGTTATTCATTACTATTTATTTGTTACTACCTGAGTACCGAGCGTTGCCCCAATATGTATTCCAATCGTGTTAGTCCATTTCCTCCTTTCTCCTCTGTGACATTCAGAGCCTATTTTGCTATAAACCGTATAATTGTATCACAATTAGAACTTTTTTTAATTTTTAAATTTCAAAAGTATAAGCAGTTACTAGGCATACTCCTAATAGAAATTGCAGTAAGTTAAAATAAATATTTAAAAAAATCTTAAGATAAGATATGACATGATTTATAGTATATAATGGAATAACACCAAAAAATATAAAAATAATAAATGAGCAGGGAGCGAAATGAAAGCTGAGAAAGACAAAAAGTTAAGTAGCTTTGGAGACAGAACCCAAAAGGGATCCAAGCCCATTAAGTTTGTCAATAGGTTTTTTTATATATTTCCAAAAATAAATATTTTTACTTATATCTGTGTTGATTGTCTTCCACAGCTGATATTTGCAGTGCAGAAATTCAAACGCTTTGAAAGCGAACCAGTTTGGAGTGTTCACTTCCTCAACCCCAGCGCCAGACAGCCCAGCCTCATTTTTGTTCTGGCGAACTTTCCTGTAAGTGGCTAATAAACTGGTGTTTTTTTTTTTTTTTTTTTTTTTTTTTTTTTTTTTTTTTTTTTTTTTTATTCGGCCGCATGCATCCGTAGTTCTGTGGCGATGGAACCCCACGCTTCACTTTTTTTAAAATTTTATTTTATATTGGGAGTTTTTTGCATCTCAGCACAGGATATTGTTCATAAATATTTATGAATTTAATGGCAAAATCGTCGGTCCACTCCATTTTAAAAGAAAAACGATGTCCACGACACAGGAAAAGAATAACACCAAGACCAAGCTGTACGAGTGCAGCGAGCCAACTGGTCAGTGCTTGTTGCCGTCCACACCACTCGCGCAGCTCCCCGCAGATCCCTTTGACGTGCCGACAACAGCCGGAGCCAGACAAGCCAGTTTCGCGGCGAGCCCCCGCAGCCTACCTCCGTCCATAGTGTGGACGCGCATTTCAGACGCGATACGTTTACGAGGTTGTGCAGACGTCTCCCGACGGTCGAAACCACGCATGTACACGTCATAGTGACGTCACGGAGAGGTGTTGCCGAGGTGACACCAGGGCAGGGCTTCACAACACACGTGCTCGCGGGGCAAGCTGTGAGCAGCAAGGCGCGAGCACGGAGCAGCAGCGCGAGCACGCCACCCCCACTACCGGACCAGAGCGGAGAGTGGGGAAAGTCACGTGGGGCACACAACAGCTGCCGCCAGTCAATGTAAATCCGCGGCCACCTGCAGGGATATCACTCACGAATTATTACTGCGACAAATGAAACAAATAAAGGGGAATGTACACGTGCCACATAATTTTATTAGCTTAGTGTATGCCTCTACATTCGCATTAATTTGTGAACTGTTGCACAATAAAAGGTGTCACTGAAGTGTGGGATTCTCGGTTATCTTGTACTTTTTGCCCTTTACAATTGCGTCTATGTTCGGAGTAATTGTTCTTTTGCATTTTAGGCGCGGCGTGCAGTTTACATTTCGATCAGACAATGCGTTTCTCAGGCGCGTCTTGTTACATTTCATTGCAGAGAACAGTTGATCACAAACATACGTGGAACCGAACACTGATATTATTGTAGCCGCCAGTTTGTGCAAACGAGGAAATCTATTCTGAGGGAAGTGTCTGTAGAATTCCAAAATGTTTTTCTTGTTCTGAAATTTGTCTCTGTATTCTCTGTCACACTGCAGGTCAATAATTTCTTGCTGCAGCTCAGGACGAATCTCTCAAATATTCGCTGAATGTGGAGAGAACAGATCAAAATCACTGTCTAGTGCTGTCAGATCTTGAAAGCGCTGATCAACTAAACTATGTGAATAACGTTCACAGTCTTTGTGAACATCTTGCATGGATGATAATTTAGGAAAATGAGCTAGGTTTTCTGTTTCCAGCTGACTCACCCAAAGTGTCAATTTCATTTTAAAAGCTCGTATTCGATCTATGAAATGAGTAATTAACAGATCTTTACCTTGTAGTAAAATGTTGAAAGCATTCAGATGGCTAGTTAAATCTGCTAAGAACGCGAGACCACATTCAAACGTGCGCGCGCATTTCCCCTCCCAACCCCTCCCCCCCTACTCCGCGACCTTGCAGCTGCTCGCGAGCACGTGCCTGAGCAGACGCGAGTACTCGCGCTCAAAACCGGCCAGTTGTTAAGCCCTGCACTAGGGTCTCCCGTGGTGAGGTGGCTCCGGGGCCGGGCGACAGCCGTGTCGGGTGGCGGTCCCCTTGGCGCAGTGCAGTGGGGCGTCGCGAGCGTCCCGGTTTCGCGGAAGGACACTCGGCTATTGGCGAGAGCGCGGCTTGACGGCCGTGCTAAACGCGCTTCCCGGCCGGCTCTCTCTCCCGCGCCGCTCAGCGCAGCTCAGCTCAAGGATGCGCCGGCCGCCTCCTGCCCAGATAACCCGCCGCCCCCTCGCCACGCCGCCGGCGGGACCCCACGCTGCGGCAGCGTGCCGTACCTACCGGGCTGCCTTCCCAAACATCTGTCAGTACGTGAACCGCTCTACGAATGAAACGGCAAACTTTTCCACGAAATGAATCACTCGTTCTGTACAGGAGTGTGCGTTGTTATGAAATTTCCAAGCAGATTAAAACTGTGTGTCCGACTGTAACTCGAAGCCGGAATCTTACCTTTTTCAAGCACTGCTATTAATGACTGAGCTACAAGGCAATTTTTTGTTTTATTTAGAAATTGTGGCAAAATATCGTTGCAGTGTAGAAGTTTTGCTCCTGCATACAAAGGGCATTTCGTAAATAACGCACACTAAGAGAACCACTAGCATGAATTTCAAGAGCTCAGATGCAAACCCAATTCTAAGCAAAGAAGGGAAAGCAGAAAGATGGGAGGAGTATATAGAGGATCTATAAAAGGGCGACGTCCTTGAGGACAATATTATAGAAATGGAAGAGAATGTAGATGAAGATGAAATAGGAGATATGATACTGTGTGAAGAGTTTGACAGAGCACTGAAAGACCTGAGTCGAAACAAGGCCCCGGGAGTAGACAACATTCCATTGGAACTACTGACGGCCTTGGGAGAGCCAGTCCTGACAAAACTCTACCATCTGGTGAGCAAGATGTATGAGACAGGCGAAATACCCTCAGACTTCAAGAAGAATATAATAATTCCAATCCCAAAGAAAGCAGGTCTAGACAGATGTGAAAATTACCGAACTATCACTTTAATACGCCACTGCTGCAAAATACTAACACGAATTATTTACAGACGAATGGGAAAACGGGTCGAAGCCGACCTCGGGGAAGATCAGTTTGGATACCGTAGAAATGTTGGAACAAGTGAGGCAATACTCACCTTACGACTTATCTTAGAAGCTAGATTAAGGAAAGGCAAACCTACATTTCTAGCATTTGTAGACTTAGAGAAAGCTTTTGACAATGTTGACTGGAATACTCTCTTAAAATTCTGAAAGTGGCAAGTGTAAAATACAGGGAGCGAAAGGCTATTTACAATTTGTACGGAAACTACATGGCTGTTATAAGAGTCGAGGGGCATGAAAGGGAAGCAGTGGTTGGGAAAGGAGTGAGACAGGGTTGTAGCCTCTCCCCGATGTTATTCAATCTGTATATTGAGCAAGCAGCAAAGGAAACAAAAGAAAAATTTCGAGTAGGAATTAAAATCCGTGGAGAACAAATAAAAACTCTGAGGTTCGCCGATGACATTGTAATTCTGTCAGAGAGAGCAAAGGACTTGGAAGAGCAGCTGAACGGATGGACAGGGTCTTGAAAGGAGGATATAAATAGAACATGAACAAAAGCAAAACGAGAATAACGGAATGTTGTCGAATTAAATCGGGTGATCCTGCAGGAATTAGATTAGGAAATGAGACGCTTAAAGTAGTAAATGAGTTTTGCTATTTTTGGAGCAAAATAACTGATGGTGGTCGAAGTAGAGAGGATATAAAATGTAGACTGGCAATGGCAAGGAAAGCATTTCTGAAGAAGAGAAATTTGTTAACATCGAGTGTAGATTTAAGTGTCAGGAAGTCGTCTCTGAAAGTATTTGTGAGGAGTGTAGCCAGGTGAAACGTGGCCGATAAATAGTTTAGACAAGAAGAGAATAGAAGCTTTCGAAATGTGGTGCTACAGAAGAATGCTAAACATTATATGGCTAGATCACATTACTGATGAGGAGGTATTGAATGGAACTGGAGAGAAGAGAAATTTGTGGCACAACTTGACTAGAAAAAGGGATCGGTTGGTAGGGCATATTCTGAGGCATCAAGGGATCACCAATTTACTATTGGAGGGCAGCGTGGAGGGTAAAAATCGTAGAGGGAGACCAATAGATGAATACAATAAACAGATTCAGAAGGATGTAGGTTGCAGTAGGTACTGGGAGATGAAGAAGCTTGCACAGGATAGAGTAGCATGGAAAGCTGCATCAAACCTGTCTCTGGATTGAAGACCACAACAACAACAATTATTTTACTTACAAGTTTTCTTTTCAACATCTGTTTACAGTCCTTCCGCATAATCTCCCTGCTTGTCTATGACTGAATCTCAACGTCTCGGAAGCTCTTTTATTCCATACAGGACACAACTTCTGCTCATTTGTAGAATGACTCGGATAACAGCGGTAGAAATCTCTTCCAGAGAAAGATAACAACGTCCAGGCATAGGTTTTTTCAACTTCGGGAACAAGTCGAAATCTGGTGGACTCATGTCCGGGCTGTAAGGAATATGCGGCAACACTTCCCAACCCCAGTCGCGCAGTTTTTGGGCTACAACAATGCCGGCATGCGGGCGAGCATTGTCGAGGAGAATTAGTGGCCCAGCCTCGAGCAACAGAGGTCGAGTTTTGTGCATTTTTCTGCGCAGGTTTTGCACGAAGTTACGTTAACACACTACTGTTCCACGCTGGACTCTACCTGTCATGATGATTCCTTGATGATCATAAGCAAAAATTATTATTTACTTCAGCTTTGATTGAAAGCGTCGAAATTCTTTTGGACGTGGAGAATCTCAAGCCCTCCGCTCATTGGATAGTGATTCAACTCCGGTTCGAAGTCTGTAATCCACGTTTCATCAACAGCGACAATTCCACGCAACAATCCTTGGCCTTCAAGGTCGAAAAGCTGTTTGTGCAAGGTTGTAATGCTCAGGCGTCTCTGCTTTTCCGCAGCAGTAACAGTGTGGGACCCACTTCGCAGAAATATTTCTCTTCTTCAGATCAGTTGTCAGAATACGGAATACTGATTCCTGTGGAATTCCTGTGGCTTCAGAGAGTTCCTCACAAGTCGCACTGCGATCTTCTTCAAGTTTCGCACTTCGTTCATGTGTTGGCGTTTTGTCTTTCGGGTACCAGATAGTCTATGCTCATACGACCACCACGAAAACAATTAACCCAACGTGAAACTGTACTACGGTCCTCTGTAAACTCGTCACAAATTTCACTTAACGCACTGTGGATTTCTGTAAGCTTTTTGCCGCGTCAAGTTTCGATGTTGATGTACGACCTCTGTTCAACAGTCACAGTAGCCGAGTCCACTGCAGGGTGCATTTCCACCTGTCGCCAATTTTATGTTAAGAGCACACAGCGGAAAAACAAAAACACCTGCTTCTTCCTCAGGCTCCCAACTACATCTGGCCGGCCGAAGTGGCCGTGCGGTTAAAGGCGCTGCAGTCTGGAACCGCAAGACCGCTACGGTCGCAGGTTCGAATCCTGCCTCGGGCATGGATGTTTGTGATGTCCTTAGGTTAGTTAGGTTTAACTAGTTCTAAGTTCTAGGGGACTAATGACCTCAGCAGTTGAGTCCCATAGTGCTCAGAGCCATTTGAACCTTTTTTTGTAACCTACTTCCCTTGTTTTCGAATTGCATTTCCTTAGCATTCTTCCAAAGAATCAAGCACTGGTCTGAAAAATATTTAAAATTACATAACATGTACTTATCGTGTTTGAAATAAATCAACATAAAATTCTTCGTACTGATAATATATTGATATTACATAGCGCTTCTGTACAGTTTTGTAGAACGTTCTGCTAATATTTTAAGATAGCGAATCTGATAGCTGTGAAGTAGTTATGCGCTTAAATGCGCCTGCCATCATCAGCATATGTATTATTTCTCAAGTCGACATCCCTTTTTATCAACACATACTAATCGTACAGGGATGAGTGAGGTAGCGTTAGAAAGGTTTTTTTTTGACCAGTTTCAGACATTGCAAGCCTATTTTGCACTAGAACTCACGATTTGCCGAAAATTTTAACGTACAAGCGACTTTTAACTATTGTAGGCAAAAGGGTAACATGGATGCCCAGTTTCATACCTATTACGAAGCTACCTTATTAATCGCGAATATCTTCTTATTACAAATACCATCTTATTTGTTTTAAAGTACTTATCAGCTGGATAATTTGTATACGGCATTGTCATAGACAATAACCGTGACCATTGCGGTAGTCCATTATCTCTGTCTGTCGTACAAGTTGGCTTTTTTAAACGAATACACTTTTCTAAACTACAAACATACTTGTCCTTGTCGCCTTAAACTGTAATTTACGTATTACTGCTACGGCCTAAAGCGATTACTGCAGCTGAAAAAGTTTGTCGAGTTAAATTTAGGGTTATGTGGCCCTACTGACAGTAGGCCTACCTCATCTCTGCCTGTCGTACAAGCCGGGACTAACACTCCGATTGCAAAACACATTTTCGGACACGTTTCTTAAACAAATATTGGTTTGTAATTGCCGCTTCTACAGTGCACTTATGTATTGCTACTAAAGCATAATGTACAAAGTGAAATTAAAATCTCAAAATACAGCTAGAAGTCATTGTGACGTCAGTGATAAATCAGGTAAGAACGCGAACACTACGTTCTAACGGATACACTTCGCTTTTTTATCTCTTTGTATTTTATATTAGTATTTCTCAATAAGCTTCTCTTCAAGAATAGATAAATGTAAATATTGCGGTCGACAATTAGAAATTACAAGCAGTTATTTCACGTTGTTTCTGTTCATTATTGAAGATTTTTCTCTTCACTCCCACAACTACCCTTAAACCATATACTACAGTTATTCCAAATAATGTCATCATTTAAAATTGTAAAAGTACGAAAGCTTCGAACGAGTCCCCTGATAATAATTAGCTATTTTGCTTTTCACTGTCGTTTGCCTCAGACATGGACGCATTTTCACCTATCTGTAGGCATTAATACGTAACGTTACGGAAACAAATTAGAGCAATATTATCCATTTCGCTGAGGAATGAACAAGCTTGTGTGTTCAGCAGCAGCTGTAAGTGGCGGGCACCAGTAACCAATGCATGCAACACACTAACGTACGATATTCTGTTGGATCCTGTCAAATACTCCTTATGTGGCCCGAATGTCATCAACAGCTGTTACAGACCTGGCAATTAAATCCATGTCCGTGGGCACAGAATTGTTGGTGACCTCTATTGCAAATAATACATTATACTTAAGTTACGTGATAAGGTAGGCAATATACGTATACGGCCTTCAATTTCAGCCTAGCGCCCGGTAGATGGTTATGGGCCTCCGCGAAGAAGTGAGGCAATGTTCCGTCATGTTGCAATCGCGCCTTCTCACGGTTGGCCAAGGACGCGTCCTCCAGCAACTTTTGCATAGCATGGTTTGTTGTGTCATGTGCCGAGCTGAGTTGCCTTGGAGTCAGTGGTATAGAAAGAGATCTGAATGGATGACGTAAAACGTCGGTACTGAAGAGGTGTTCAGCCCCGTATCTCATTAGGCTATCCTTGCGAACCAAACGTCAGCTGTCTAACTAAGAACACTCAGTATTGTAATTTTTACCCAGATTTTAATTTTATCATGTTTTTGCTAGATCCCGTCTATCATAGAATTTTCAGGTGTTGCCCACAGAAGTACAACAGAGGTACAATTATTAATGTAAATTTACACATAAATAAATACTCAGTGCTCACCGTGCAGTGAATGTGTGGTAGAGGACACATTGTACCATGATCAGTATATTGATTGACCTTCGTCGCATATGTTACGCATGATTTGCGATTTGATTTCCTTGGTATTCACAGTCGGAAAAAAGTCACAACAACAAAAGTAACTAATGTAGACTAATGAAATTTCGGGAATACATTTGTCTAGGTAACATATTTAAGTAATTAAGATTGCAAGATCACATGTTAATGCAAGCGCGAGATAAGCGGTTGCAAATGTGAAATGCTGTGCAATAATAACTGGCGTACCGCTAGATTGTTGAATGCAACCATGCAGACAGGCATGTGTTGTTTTTGTACAGGTGCCGAATGTCAGTTTGTGGGATGGATTTCCATGCCTGTTGGTCTTGGGCGGTCAATACAGGAACGGTGAAACATTCCCGTCTCCTCTATACCTCTTTTGTTACTGATAACCTTCCCTTTTACCATAACCTATAAAACCTTTCCTTAGGATTTTTTTCTCTTGCTTAATAATAACAAATGAAATCTTCCCTTTGAAATTTATTCTCTTTCTCAATCTTCGCATACAAATTTAATTGCTGCTTATTAAAAGTGATTTTCTGATTATTTCGACGAAACATAGAATGTGTCGTCGTCGTGGCCCTCAGTCGTTATCTGCAATAACCCAAAACTGTTCCTTACCTTTTTTACTGTTACTGGATCGCCAAATGACTGCTGCATCGAACTGCGACATGAATATACTTACTCTGGTTTACTATACTGTATTAACTGCTGGTGGGCTGTCATAATAAGTGGTTGTATTCATTACCAAAGCTGACGTTATTCTTTAATTAATTTGACTGAAGTTACGTAATTCATAGTTACACTTTTTCTTGACAACAATAAAATTTTTGCAAAGTTTTATGTTGTTGGTTTTTGGGATGGATTATAATCAGTAATGCAACATTGCTGGCAAAAATTAATTATATTCTGAAAACGTTTCTTCAAATATTTACTGCTGGTAATGAAATGATTTTACAAAAGTTCAAATGGGACTTACTTTTTACAATAATCTTACAACTAGCATTGCGCAAACATACCTTCAGTAGTCTTGAGTTTCGCAAAGAAAATAATTCAATAATATTAGTTCCTCTTATGATAATAGTTAGTTGATGTCTCTGTACATCCGTTTATAATCTCTTGTAAATCATAGCTGGTGGCTGGCAGACACACCGCTTCTCTCAACCTCTCGCTTCAGATCTGCTACCCACTCGCTTCACTTCTCGCTTACTACTGACTTCCTACGAACGCTAAAGTGCGGTCTCTCCTACCATTACAAAATGTATCAATGCGCGGTCTTTCCCGCTCTTTTCTTAAACTGTATCCATACGCGGTCTCTCCCACCCTTTTTAAAATTATATCAATTTGCGGTCTCTCTTGCCAACAATGCTTTGGTGCAGACATTCCCTGCTACCACAATAATTTCCAACATGACAAACATTAATTATTCCTACTTAATCCTATTAATAAAATATAAACATCTTTCATAAATTGCGATTTGACAACAGACAATAGAAATATATACGTCTTACAACGGTTATTGTTGTTTGTGGATGACGCTGGAGTTGTCAGCCGATAATATCCCATTTGTGCTCGATTGGAAACAGATCTGGTGATCCAGCAGACCAAAGCAACATGTCGACGCTCTGTAGAAATGTTGGGTTACAGCAGCGGTATGCTGGCGAGAGGAAAGCACCCCCTGGAATGCCGTTTATGAATGGCAGCACAACGGACCGAATCACGAGACTGACGTACAAATTTGTAGTCAGGGTGCGAGGAATAACCACGAGAGAGATCCTGCTGTCACACGAAGTCCCACCCGAGGCTCCCAAGTGCAGGTCCAGTGTGTCTAGCATAGAGACAGGTTGGTTGCAGGCCCGCAATTGGCCTCCTTCTGACCAACACACGGCCATCAGTGGCACAGAGGCAGAACCAGCTTTCATCAGAAAACACAACAGCCCTCCATCCAGCCCTCCAGTGGGCTCTCGCTTGACACCACTGAAGTCGCAAAGGGCGATGGTTTTGGGTCAGTGGAATGCACGCTGCAAGGCGTCTTTGAAGTAACCGATTTGCAACTGCTGCTCAGAATGGTGCTGCAGATGGTTTACGATGCAACAGAGTCATACACCAAAGACGATGGTCTTCCCTCTCCTTAGTACCACGCGGCCATTCAGCGCCCGGTCTTCTTGCGATGGTAGAATCCTGTGACCACCGTGTGAGGGTACTGGTGTGTAGTATCTGTAAGTGGTTGTTCTTTGGAGGGCGACAATGCCCAGTGGCGCAAGAGAGTCGCAGGCAGAGGCAGTTGTTGAGAGGCTGTGGAAGGTGTAGGCTGCGTGAGCCAAACGCGGTTGCGTAGCGAAGGATTTATCTCTTGTTTAATAGTAGTGGCACACAGTTTGAATAATGGTGTGTTTATGTTTGTGCAGTGTGATAAAGGAAATAAATTAAATTTTACCAGTTAAAAAAAAAAAAAGCTCCCTTCACCTTGGAGATTATATGGGTTAATTAATGATTATTACGTTACAATCCTCTTGTTGTAGTTGACCGTGTATATCGAGACTTCGTTCATTGTTAAATGCAATGGTGTGGTACTAACTGATGGAGACGCATTAAGAACTGGTAAGATTTAATTTATTTCCTTTATCACACTGCACAAACATAAAAAACACATTATTATTCAAACTGTGTGCCACTACTATTAAACATAGAGATAAAGCCTTCTTTACGCAACCGCCTTCGGCTCACGCAGCCTACACCTTCCACAGCCTCTCAACAACTGCCTCTACTTGCGACTCTCTGCGCCACTGGGCATTGTCGGACTCCAAAGAACAACCACTTACAGATGCTACACACCCATACCCTCACAACCGCTACCAGTGGCTGTATTGCTGCCAAGTCTTTCTGCAGCACCGCAGAAGGATCATTCAGCTTCTCGTAGCCTCGTTCAAACTCAGTGAGGTGTTGATAATGGCGTCTTTGTCGCCTTAAAGACAGTCTTAGCTAACGTCAAATCGCCACGTCCAATCTCCAAGGTGACTAACGCTCGCGACCGTTACTGCGTGTATTTAAAGCAAACCTGATTTGCATCCTCATAGTGGCGCCACTGGCGTGAAACTTGAATAGATAGCATCTTTCAGCTGTGGAAACACGGCTGACAACTTTCGTTAATGTCGCTCAGCTCCTTCGGGTTGCGATTTTTTTCCGTCGATGTGTTACGTATTCTTTTCCCATGCAACTCTGTTCGTTGATTCTTAAACAAGGGACACTATTATCCGATCCTCATTTGAAGTCTGTTACCTATGCTTTCAGCCTATTTCAAACTTCTGGATGTGACAAATTAATCTTTTGAAACCGGTAATGTAAATCTAACAAATTTTTTGTGCAGATGGCGACCTGTTAAAAGAACACGCACAACAAGCTGCTGAACCACAACTATGAACACAGTCACCAAAAGAAATTGTCTGTATGACTACGTAGGAGGTATAATCTCCCTTACTATACCCTCACAGTCCTTATACAACATGAACGTTGCAGGCATTACAGTCGTTCTGCAGTCTGTCGTGAATGCTATTTCTCTAAACTTCCTCAATAGTGCTTGGTGAAAAGATCGTCTTCTCCGTATCTAAGCTCAAGGACCAATTGCGTAACACTCTCCTACTGATCGAAGCGACGGATAACAAAGTTAGCACGACGCCTCAGACCTCCATCAATGTGTTCTAGACTTGGCCACTGTTTCTATGTTTCGATACAGTGTATCGATACGTGGAACTGTTTCAGTGTTTCGGAACGGTTGTGGTTCACTGTTTCGAAGCAGTGGTGTTTCATTCCGCCCCTGTCTCGGACCAGATTCGATCTCGAGCCAGACACAGAAACTGTATCGTTGTTTCAAAATAAGGCTGTTTCAGTCCACCTGTGCCTGGAACGGACTAATTGTATCGAAACAGTGATGTTTCATTCCACTCTGTGTCGGACGAGATTCATGAAACTCTTTCAAGAGTGTCGAAATCTTTTTGACAAGCAATAGCATGAAGCTTAAGATATCCGAAAATACAGCTTCGTTTCTAGCTGACTATCCTGTTTCGAAATGGCGTAACATCAGCTTTATAAACACTAACCAAACAATAAAACTACGCATACTATTCACATTCAAAATAATAAATATGTGAAAATCATTCAATTAAATTACACTTTTTTATAACATACGCTTCTCTGTTCATGTACAGTAATCATATTAAGAAAAGCAAGTAAGCCTACAACATTTTGAATAAAAAAGGGCGTAGAGTGACAGTTATTAGACATACACATAAATTTGATGTAGGTATAATTGCAAGCAATCTGTTTGACAAATCACTGATAGTGTAATGGTGTACGGGAAGGGCTGGGAAGCATGGTGAATTAATAGTAACGGTTCGAAACACCTTGAAAGACAAAAAATTTTTCTGTTATATTTTGTTATTTATTCGAATTATTTGGCGTTATTTTTGAGTCTATAGTCACTGTGCCTATTATCCACAATGATTCCCTTTGTGTAGATGGAAATTAGCAGGACGGGTATATTACCCATACTAACGGAATGTGGGACTCCCAGTAGAATATCCGTTGTTTCTGCAGTTTGCTCCCACCTCCAGTTCCTTTCGTGGTGGTTCTTCTGTCTTCAGCTATGGCTATCCTTAGCCAATTGAAAAGTATGAAAGTCACGCGACACGAAAGCAGCGCATTTGCTGCAGGAAATACGAAATTGCCAAGACGCCTAAGTGATAGTTTCATGCTTTCTGCGACATGATTAGCGCTCTCGCACCTCGTTTGTGTTTATATGGACATACTTATACAGTAGACATTCAAGATGATAAAATGTGTAGGTTTATTAGATTACAAAACACAAACTGTTTCACAGTTTCGAAACAGCGTATCGGAACATTACATTGTACTGTTTCATTTGTTTCGAAACAGTTACGTGTTTCAGTTTGCCCATCTCTAATGTGTTCCTTTCAGTCGAAACATACAAAGGTTGTTTAAACAATGTGTCCCGTGTTAATACAAGAGATAGTACTGCTCAAAACTATAAAAAATGTTTTATATGCGTTATAGGCCTTTAAGTGAGACGTGAGCCGTTCTGAACACACGGTTTCTCTCGGATTTGGTTACATACACTGCCTGACAAAAAAAGTAAAACACCCAGGCCGGTCGCTGTGGCCGAGCGGTTCTAGGCGCTTCAGCTCGGAAACACACTGCTGCTATGGTCGAAGGTTCGAATCCTGCCTCGGGCATGGATGTGTGTGATGTCCTTAGGTTAGTTAGGTTTAAGTAGTTCTAAGTCGAGGGGCCCCCCATGAACCACGGACCTTGCCGTTGGTGGGGAGGCTTGCATGCCTCAGCGATACAGACGGCCGTACCGTAGGTGCAACCACAACGGAGGGGTATCTGTTGAGAGGCCAGACAAACATGTGGATCCTGAAGAGGGGCAGCAGCCTTTTCAGTAGTTGCAGGGGCAACAGTCTGGGTGATTGACTGATCTGCCCTTGCAACACTAACCAAAACGGCCTTGCTGTGCTGGTACTGCGAACGGCTGAAAGCAAGGGGAAACTACAGCCGTAATTTTTCCCGATGGCATGCAGCTTTCCTGTATGGTTAAATGATGATGGCGTCCTCTTGGGTAAAATATTCCGGAGGTCAAATAGTCCCCCATTCGGATCTCCGGGCGGGGACTACTCAAGAGGACGTCGTTATCACGAGAAAGAAAACTGGCGTTCTATGGATCGGAGCGTGGAATGTCAGATCCCTCAATCGGGCAGGTCGGTTAGAAAACTTAAAAAGGGAAATGGATAGGTTAAAGTTAGATATAGTGGGAATTAGTGAAGTTCAGTGGCAGGAGGAACAAGACTTTTGGTCAGGTGAATACAGGGTTATAAATACAAAATCAAATAGGGGTAATGCAGGAGTAGGTTTAATAACGAATAACAAAATAGGATTGCGGGTAAGCTACTACAAACAGCATAGTGAACGCATTATTGTGGCCAAGATAGACATGAAGCCCATGCCTACTACAGTAGTACAAGTTTATATGCCAACTAGCTCTGTAGATGATGAAGAAATTGATGAAATGTATGATGAGATAAAGGTAATTATTCATGGAGACGAAAATTTAATAGTCATGGGTGACTGGAATTCGAGAGTAGGAAAAGGGAGAGAAGGTAACATAGTAGGTGAAAATGGATTGGGGGAAAGAAATAAAAGAGGAAGCCGTCTGGGAGAATTATGCACAGAGCATAACTTAATCATAGCTAACACTTGGTTCAAGAATCATAAAAGAAGGTTGTACACGTGGAGGAATCCTGGAAATACTAGAAGGTATCAGATAGATTATATAATGGTAAGACAGAGATTTAGGAACCAGGTATTAAATTGTAAGACATTTCCAGGGGCAGATGTGGACTCCGACCACAATCTATTGGTTATGAGCTGTAGATTAAAACTGAAGAAACTGCAGAAAGGTGGGAATTTAAGGAGATGGGATCTGGACAAACTGATTAAAGCAGAGGTTGTACAGAGTTTCAGAGCGAGCATAAGCGAACAATTGTCACAAATGGGGGAAAGAAATACAGTAGAAGAAGAATGGGTAGCTCTGAGGGATGAAGTAGTGAAGGCAGCAGAGGATCAAGTGAAACATGGACAATAAATAGTTTGAACAAGAAGAGAATAGAAGCTTTCGAAATGTGTTGCTACAGAAAAATGCTGAAGATTAGATGGGTAGATCACATAACTAATTAGGAGGTATTGAATAGAATTGGGGAGAAGAGGAGCTTGTGGCACAACTTGACTAGAGGAAGGGATCGGTTGGTAGGACATGTTCTGAGGCATCAAGGGATCACAAATTTAGCATTGGAGGGCAGTGTGGAGGGTAAAAATCATAGAGGGCGACCAAGAGATGAATACTCTAAGCAGATTCAGAAGGACGTAGGTTGCAGTAAGTACTGGGAGATGAAGAAGTTTGCACAGGATAGAGAAGCATGGAGAGCTGCATCAAACCAGTCTCAGGACTGAAGGCCACAACAACAACAACAAGTCTAGGGGGCTGATGACCTCAGATGGTAAGTCCCATAGTGCTTAGAGCCATTTGAAGATTTGAAACACCCAGAAGGGAAGGAGGAAGCGAAATTGAAATTTACTTCTTGAGAGGGTGTCCGATATTATTTCAGTGATTACAAAATCGAGCGAAATTTACAAAGAACTTTGCAGCGTGAGGCTACGTATCTACATCTACATCTATACTCCGCGAGCCACCTTACGGTGTGTGGCGGAGGGTACTTATTGTACCACTATCTGATCCCCCCTTCCCTGTTCCATTCACGAATTGTGCGTGGGAAGAACGACTGCTTGTAAGTCTCCGTATTTGCTCTAATTTCTCGGATCTTTTCGTTGTGATCATTACGCGAGATATATGTGGGCGGTAGTAATATGTTGCCCATCTCTTCCCGGAATGTGCTCTCTCGTAATTTCGATAATAAACCTCTCCGTATTGCGTAACGCCTTTCTTGAAGTGTCCGCCACTGGAGCTTGTTCAGCATCTCCGTAACGCTCTCGCGCTGACTAAATGTCCCCATGACGAATCGCGCTGCTTTTCGCTGGATCATGTCTATCTCTTCTATTAATCCAACCTGGTAAGGGTCCCATACTGATGAGCAATACTCAAGAATCGGACGAACAAGCGTTTTGTAAGCTACTTCTTTCGTCGATGAGTCACATTTTCTTAGAATTCTTCCTATGAATCTCAACCTGGCGCCTGCTTTTCCCACTATTTGTTTTATGTGATCATTCCACTTCAGATCGCTCCGGATAGTAACTCCTAAGTATTTTACGGTCGTTACCGCTTCCAATGATTTACCACCTATGGCATAATCGTACTGGAATGGATTTCTGCCCCTATGTATGCGCATTATATTACATTTATCTACGTTTAGTGAAAGCTGCCAGCTGTCGCACCATGCATTAATCCTCTGCAGGTCCTCCTGGAGTACGTACGAGTCTTCTGATGTTGCTACTTTCTTGTAGACAACCGTGTCATCTGCAAATAGCCTCACGGAGCTACCGATGTTGTCAACTAAGTCATTTATGTATATTGTAAACAATAAAGGTCCTATCACGCTTCCCTGCGGTACTCCCGAAATTACCTCTACATCTGCAGATTTTGAACCGTTAAGAATGACATGTTGTGTTCTTTCTTCTAGGAAATCCTGAATCCAATCACAAACCTGGTCCGATATTCCGTAAGCTCGTATTTTTTTCACTAAACGTAAGTGCGGAACCGTATCAAATGCCTTCCTGAAGTCCAGGAATACGGCATCAATCTGCTCGCCAGTGTCTACGGCACTGTGAATTTCTTGGGCAAATAGGGCGAGCTGAGTTTCACATGATCTCTGTTTGCGGAATCCATGTTGGTTATGATGAAGGAGATTTGTATTATCTAAGAACGTCATAACACGAGAACACAAAACATGTTCCATTATTCTACAACAGATTGACGTAAGCGAAATAGGCCTATAATTATTCGCATCTGATTTATGACCCTTCTTGAAAATGGGAACGACCTGCGCTTTCTTCCAGTCGCTAGGTACTTTACGTTCTTGCAGCGATCTACGATAAATTGCTGATAGAAAGGGGGCAAGTTCTTTAGCATAATCACTGTAGAATCTTAAGGGTATCTCGTCTGGTCCGGATGCTTTTCCGCTACTAAGTGATAGCAGTTGTTTTTCAATTCCGATATCGTTTATTTCAATATTTTCCATTTTGGCGTCCGTGCGACGGCTGAAGTCAGGGACCGTGTTACGATTTTCCGCAGTGAAACAGTTTCGGAACACTGAATTCAGTATTTCTGCCTTTCTTCGGTCGTCCTCTGTTTCGGTGCCATCGTGGTCAACGATTGACTGAATAGGGGATTTAGATCCGCTTACCGATTTTACATATGACCAAAACTTTTTAGGGTTCTTGTTTAGATTGTTTGCCAATGTTTTATGTTCGAATTCGTTGAATGCTTCTCTCATTGCTCTCTTTACGCTCTTTTTCGCTTCGTTCAGCTTTTCCTTATCAGCTATGATTTGACTACTCTTAAACCTATGATGAAGCTTTCTTTGTTTCCGTAGTACCTTTCGTACATGATTGTTATACCACGGTGGATCTTTCCCCTCGCTTTGGACCTTAGTCGGTACGAACTTATCTAAGGCGTACTGGACGATGTTTCTGAATTTTTTCCATTTTTGTTCCACATCCTCTTCCTCAGAAATGAACGTTTGATGGTGGTCACTCAGATATTCTGCGATTTGTGCCCTATCACTCTTGTTAAGCAAATATATTTTCCTTCCTTTCTTGGCATTTCTTATTACACTTGTAGTCATTGATGCAACCACTGACTTATGATCACTGATACCCTCTTCTACATTCACGGAGTCGAAAAGTTCCGGTCTATTTGTTGCTATGAGGTCTAAAACGTTAGCTTCACGAGTTGGTTCTCTAACTATCTGCTCGAAGTAATTCTCGGACAAGGCAGTCAGGATAATGTCACAAGAGTCTCTGTCCCTGGCTGCAGTTCTGATTGTGTGACTATCCCATTCTATACCTGGTAGATTGAAGTCTCCCCCTATTACAATAGTATGATCACGAAACTTCTTCACGACGTTCTGCAGGTTCTCTCTGAGGCGCTCAACTACTACGGTTGCTGATGCAGGTGGTCTATAGAAGCATCCGACTATCATATCTGACCCACCTTTGATACTTAACTTAACCCAGATTATTTCACATTCGCATTCGCTAATAACTTCACTGGATATTATTGAATTCTTTACTGCTATAAATACTCCTCCACCATTGGCGTTTATCCTATCCTTGCGGTATATATTCCATTCTGTGTCTAGGATTTCGTTACTGTTCACTTCCGGTTTTAACCAACTTTCCGTTCCTAATACTATATGCGCACTATTTCCTTCAATAAGAGATACTAATTCAGGAACCTTGCCCTGGATACTCCTGCAGTTTACCAATATTACGTTAACTTTTCCTGTTTTTGGTCTTTGAGGACGGACGTTCTTTATCAACGATGATAATGTCCTCTCTGGTAAGCCGTCAGGTATTTTATCGTTTCGCCCAAGGGGGGGTCCCTCTAACCTAAAAAACCCCCGTGTGCACGCCACACGTACTCTGCTACCCTAGTAGCTGCTTCCGGTGTGTAGTGCACGCCTGACCTGTCTAGGGGGGCCCTACAGTTCTCCACCCAATAACGGAGGTCGATGAATTTGCAACCATTATAGTCGCAGAGTCGTCTGAGCCTCTGGTTTAGACCCTCCACACGGCTCCAAACCAGAGGACCGCGATCGACTCTGGGCACTATGCTGCAGATATTAAGCTCAGCTTGCACTCCGCGTGCGATGCTGGTTGTCTTCACCAAATCAGCCAGCCGCCGGAAGGAACCAAGGATGGCCTCAGAACCCAAGCGGCAGGCGTCATTCGTTCCGACATGTGCTACTATCTGCAGCCGGTCACACCCAGTGCGTTCAATAGCTGCCGGAAGGGCCTCCTCCACATTACGGACGAGACCCCCCGGCAAGCACACCGAGTGCACACTGGCATTCTTCCCCGACCTACCCGCTATTTTCCTGAGGGGCTCCATAACCCGCCTAACGTTGGAGCTCCCTATAACTAATAGGCCCGCCCTCTGTGACTGTCGGGACCTTGTGTCCAGGATCCATCACCTGATTCGCTTGGGAAGGATGTCATAAACCCATTGTGTCCTCTCCTGAGACGAGCTGGCCCACAATTGTTGTAACTCGTCCTTGATATCCTAGTCACTGGCACCACGATGCAGTTGACATCCGAGCTGGTTCTATCAGGCACAGATCTGAAGATCTTACTGGCCACAGGAATAACTCAACATCATGCATACAGTTCATAGACACACCTCCCGCACTGTCCTGATGAAAAATGGCACCAAGATACTGCCGCACTAGAGGTAGCACAAGAGGACACAAGAAGTCCGTAACCTACCACTGTGCCGTCACTTGACTTGATCCCGTGCGGCATACGATGACGCCAGGGCGATTTCTCCCCACTTCGTTGCCCTACTTACCGACAATGATCAATCTGCTTAGTGCAAAACTGTGGTTCGTCGCGGAACACAATTCGACGCCTTTCACCAGCTGTCGCTACTTCATGGTGACGATACCACGCCAGATGCAGCTGTTTGTGTTGTGGTGTTAACGGCAGCCTACGCGTGGGACATAAATTCCATAATCTGGCTGCCTGCTGGTTCCTGACTAACGGTGCAGCATAACAGATTCTAACAGTGAGTCCATTAGCTGTTCTCGGATGACGGACGCAGATGGGAAGGAGTCACGGTTTGCTTGGCGCGGAATGTGGCGATCCTCCCTCGTAGTGGTCAGACGTGGTCGACCAGAACTTTGAACGACGAGTATGGCCGCTCTCACGTCTAATATCGGTCCACTCTCACAACTGAGTGCCCACACAAATCTGGAATTTGTACAGTTCGAACAGCCGGCCAAATGGAGATTCACTGTAAGCCCCTTTCAACCTCTTACGGTGTCTCTGACGAGCATGCGGTAACTTCGGTTCTTCGCAGTGATCTCCCAACATCTGACGCTGCTCACACCACTCTAATAGACCTGATCATTACACTAAACACGTATAACACTAATGCCTCAGTTGGTCGTGTGAGAATTACAACTCTCAATCATTTACATACCCACCGACGGTGTGTACATGTTCGAGGTTACATTGACACATGACTATGTCTCCTAGATGCTTAACGCTTCTGTAACATGTGCTCTTTGTCGGTGGTTGTTCAAAACACCACTGCCTTTAAATGTCCCCAGAGTCAGACATCTGAAGATCGACACTCATGCTCATAAATTAAGGGTAATGCTGACACATGGTGAAACTACGCTCTGGTGGGCAGTTTTCTGGTTTAAATCACCTCGGGGTATGACCATGCGGTGTATTTGACCCGCGGTCGTCGCACGGTGGCGCTGGCAGCAGTCCACATACGCAGAGGTGTGTTGGTGCATGTCAGAGTACGGTGCAGCGAGTAAGTGTGCAGACGTTTTAAGACGTGCTAATGGTGACTGTGTGTTGAAAATGGCTCAAAGAACACATATTGATGGCGTTATGAGGGGTAGAATACTAGGGTGACTGGAGGCTGGTCAATCACAGCAGGTCATAGCACGGGCACTCCGTGTGCCACAAAGTGTGATCTCGAGATTATGGCAACGATTCCAGCAGACAGGAAACGTGTCCAGGCCCTACAGTACGGTACGTCCAAAGTGTACAACACCACAAGAAGACCGATATCTCACCATCAGTGCCCGCAGACGGCCACGGAGTACTGCAGATAGCCTTGCTCGGGACCTTACCGCAGCAACTGGAACAGTTGTCTCCAGACACACAGTACATACGACTGAACAGACATGGTTTATTCACCCGGAGACCTGGCAAGGTGCATTCCACTGACCCCTGGTCACAGGACAGCCCGTAAATCCTGGTGTCAAGAACACAGTACATGGTCATTGGAACAGTGGTCCCAGGTTATGTTGACGAACGAGTCCAGGTATAGTATGAACAGTGATTCTCGCCGGCTTTTCATCTGGCGTGAACCAGGAACCAGATACCAACCTCTTAATGCCCTTGAAAGGGTTCTGTATTGAGGTCGTTGTTTGATGATGTGGGGTGGGATTATGATTGGTGCACGTACACCCCTGCATGTCTTTGACAGAGGAACTGTAGATATCAGGCGAATGAAGTGGCCTGCCTTTTCTCCAGATCTAAACCCCATCGAGCACGTCTGGGATGCTCTCGGTCGACGTATCGCTGCACGTCTTCAAACCCCTAGGACACTTCAGGAGCTCCGACAGGCACTGGTGCAACAATCGGAAGCTACACCCCAGTAGCTGCTCGACCACCTGATCCAGAGTATGTCAACCCGTTGTGCGGTGTGTGTACGTGTACATGGTGATCATATCCCACACTGATGTCGGGTTACATGCGCAGGAAACAGTGGCGTTTTCTAGCATATGTGTTTCGGGACGGTTTTCTCAACTTATCTCCTATACCGTGGACTTACAGATCTGTGTCGTGTGTGTTCCCTATGTGCCTATGCTATTAGCGCCAGTTTTGTGTAGTGCCACGTTGTGTAGCACCACATTCTGCAATTATCCTTAATTTATGAACATGGGTGTATGATTACATGAACGGGAAGGTTATACTACTGGACCTGCTCGATCATCGCCCGTGAAATTTGTCTATTAGATATTGTCGCACAAGGGGTATGAAACAGGGTGTTGCGTCGTCGCGTATAAACCGCGTCCGTTTTTTTCTGCAAGCGATCCGTTTGGGAATGAATAATTTTCTGCAAGTCGCTGGAATAACCAGATGGATGGAATAAGGCATTCATGAAACGTGCCTGTCTATTAACACCGTCGGCTTAAGCGCAGCAGGGCACTACGTCTGTCATAGTCTGTGTGGAGTAATAGTACTCTCTTTGACTGTTTGCGTTGTTCACACTCCATGGAATCGGTTATCTTCATCTGATTCCAACACAACTTCATACCGATACGTACGGAATCCCTGGTGCAGTGACAGATGTGCAACGTTTAACAACTGAATCATTGTCAGAAGACTAAACAAACAATCAATAACAACCTTTAAGAAATTAGCAATGAGCGACAAACGAAAGACAGCCAACATCACTGAATACCGAACTTTCATGACACAAGAAGAATCACCCATAACTCAAGGAGTATTTGTTACTGGCGTTATCTACACTCCTGGAAATGTAAAAAAGAACACATTGACACCGGTGTGTCAGACCCACCATACTTGCTCCGGACACTGCGAGAGGGCTGTACAAGCAATGATCACACGCACGGCACAGCGGACACACCAGGAACCGCGGTGTTGGCCGTCAAATGGCGCTAGCTGCGCAGCATTTGTGCACCGCCGCCGTCAGTGTCAGCCAGTTTGCCGTGGCATACGGAGCTCCATCGCAGTCTTTAACACTGGTAGCATGCCGCGACAGCGTGGACGTGAACCGTATGTGCAGTTGACGGACTTTGAGCGAGGGCGTATAGTGGGCAAGCGGGAGGCCGGGTGGACGTACCGCCGAATTGCTCAACACGTGGGGCGTGAGGTCTCCACAGTACATCGATGTTGTCGCCAGTGGTCGGCGGAAGGTGCACGTGCCCGTCGACCTGGGACCGGACCGCAGCGACGCACGGATCCACGCCAAGACCGTAGGATCCTACGCAGTGCCGTAGGGTTCAAAAATGGTTCAAATGGCTCTGAGCACTATGGGACTCAACTGCTGAGGTCATTAGTCCCCTAGAACTTAGAACTAGTTAAACCTAACTAACCTAAGGACATCACAAACATCCATGCCCGAGGCAGGATTCGAACCTGCGACCGTAGTGGTCTTGCGGTTCCAGACTGCAGCGCCTTTAACCGCACGGCCACTTCGGCCGGCTAGTGCCGTAGGGGACCGCACCGCCACTTCCCAGCAAATTAGGGACACTGTTGCTCCTGAGGTATCGGCGAGGACCATTCGCAACCGTCTCCATGAAGCAGGGCTACGGTCCCGCACACCGTTAGGCCGTCTTCCGCTCACGCCCCAACATCGTGCAGCCCGCCTCCAGTGGTGTCGCAACAGGCGTGAATGGATGGACGAATTGAGACGTGTCGTCTTCAGCGATGAGAGTCGCTTCTGCCTTGGTGCCAATGATGGTCGTATGCGTGTTTGGCGCCGTGCAGGTGAGCGCCACAATCAGGACTGCATACGACCGAGGCACACAGGGCCAACACCCGGCATCATGGTGTGGGGAGCGATCTCCTACACTGGCCGTACACCACTGGTGATCGTCGAGGGGACACTGAATAGTGCACGGTACATCCAAACCGTCATCGAACCCATCGTTCTACCATTCCTAGACCGGCAAGGGAACTTGCTGTTCCAACAGGACAATGCACGTCCGCATGTATCCTGTGCCACCCAACGTGCTCTAGAAGGTGTAAGTCAACTACCCTGGCCAGCAAGATCTCCGGATCTGTCCCCCATTGAGCATGTTTGGGACTGGATGAAGTGTCGTCTCACGCGGTCTGCACGTCCAGCACGAACGCTGGTCCAACTGAGGCGCCAGGTGGAAATGGCATGGCAAGCCGTTCCACAGGACTACATCCAGCATCTCTACGATCGTCTCCATGGGAGAATAGCAGCCTGCATTGCTGCGAAAGGTGGATATACACTGTACTAGTGCCGACATTGTGCATGCTCTGTTGCCTGTGTCTATGTGCCTGTGGTTCTGTCAGTGTGATCATGTGATGTATCTGACCCCAGGAATGTGTCAATAAAGTTTCCCCTTCCTGGGACACTGAATTCACTGTGATCTTATTTCAATTTCCAGGAGTGTATATAGATTTAATCAGTGTTCTCTGCTGCCACCCTGTTATTGTTGTGGTTTTCAGATTTTCAATCCGAGCACTGGTTTGATGCAACTCTCCATGCTAATCTATCCCGTGCAAGCCTCTTCATCTCAGCTTAACTACCGCAACCCACATCCAATGGAACGAGCTTACTGTGTTCAAACCTCGGACCGTTTCTACAATTTTCACCCCCGCACCTCCCTTCATTACCAAATTGACTATTTCTTGATGCCTCGGGATGCGTCTTGCAACCGATCCCTGCTCTTAGTCAAGTTATGATACAAATTTCTTTTCTCCCCAATTCGATTCTGTACCTCCTCATTTGTTATTCAAGCAACTCATCTAACATTCGGCATTCTTCTATAGCACCGAATTTCAGAAGCTTCTAGTCTCCTCTTGTCTGAACTGCTTATTGTACACGTTTTACTTTCCTACGAGGCTACACTCCAGACAAATACCTTCAGAAATACTTCCAAAGATGTAGATTTATATTAGATGGTAATAAATTTCTTCTTGCCAGAAATTATTTTCTTGCTATTGTCAGTCTGCATTTTATATCCTCTCTAATTTGGTCTTCGTCAGCTTTTTGCAGCCCAAATAGCAAAACACATCTACTATTTTTAATGTCTCATTTCCTAAGCTGAATCCCTAAGCATGGCCTGTTTTAATTCGATTATACTTATTTACCCTTTTTTTACTTTTGTTGATATTCATTTTGTATTTTTTTTTCAAAGAACTATCAATTCCGTTCGTTTGGTCTTTCAAGTTCTTTGCTGTCTCGGACAGAAACCTCGAAGTTTTCATTTCTTCTCCCTTAACTTTTATTCTCATTCCAAATTTCTCCTTGATTTCCTTCACAGCTTGCTCAGTATACAGATTGAATACGATCGAGGATAGGCAAAATTCATGCTTCACTCACTTCACAAACTCTGTTTCTCTTTCATGTCCTTCTACTCATATGACTCTAGTCTGGTTTCTAAACCAATCGTAAATAACCTGTTGCTAACTTATTTCATTCCTGTTACCTTCCAAATTTTAAAGACTGTAGTCGAGCCAGTAGCATCAAAAGCTTTCTCTAAATCTACAAGTACTTAAACTGAGGTTTGCTTTCTTTACTCTATCGTCTAGGGACAGTACTGTCGTAGGGACAGTACTGCCTCGCGGGTTTCTAACATTTCTCTGGGACCTAAACTGATCTTCCCACAAGTCGGCTTCTACCAATTTTTCAATTCTTCTGCAAATGATTCGTGTCAATATTTTGCAACCACAACGTTTTAAACTGACCGTTCAGTGTAATATTCACACTTCTCAGCAAATTCCTCCTTTGGAGTCCGTATTATTACACTCCTGGAAATGGAAAAAAGAACACATTGACGCCGGTGTGTCAGACCCACCATACTTGCTCCGGACACTGCGAGAGGGCTGTACAAGCAATGATCACACGAACGGCACAGCGGACACACCAGGAACCGCGGTGTTGGCCGTCGAATGGCGCTAGCTGCGCAGCATTTGTGCACCGCCGCCGTCAGTGTCAGCCAGTTTGCCGTGGCATACGGAGCTCCATCGCAGTCTTTAACACTGGTAGCATGCCGCGACAGCGTGGACGTGAACCGTATGTGCAGTTGACGGACTTTGAGCGAGGGCGTATAGTGGGCATGCGGGAGGCCGGGTGGACGTACCGCCGAATTGCTCAACACGTGGGGCGTGAGGTCTCCACAGTACATCGATGTTGTCGCCAGTGGTCGGCGGAAGGTGCACGTGCCCGTCGACCTGGGACCGGACCGCAGCGACGCACGGATGCACGCCAAGACCGTAGGATCCTACGCAGTGCCGTAGGGGACCGCACCGCCACTTCCCAGCAAATTAGGGACACTGTTGCTCCTGGGGTATCGGCGAGGACCATTCGCAACCGTCTCCATGAAGCTGGGCTACGGTCCCGCACACCGTTAGGCCGTCTTCCGCTCACGCCCCAACATCGTGCAGCCCGCCTCCAGTGGTGTCGCGACAGGCGTGAATGGAGGGACGAATGGAGACGTGTCGTCTTCAGCGATGAGAGTCGCTTCTGCCTTGGTGCCAATGATGGTCGTATGCGTGTTTGGCGCCGTGCAGGTGAGCGCCACAATCAGGACTGCATACGACCGAGGCACACAGGGCCAACACCCGGCATCATGGTGTGGGGAGCGATCTCCTACACTGGCCGTACACCACTGGTGATCGTCGAGGGGACACTGAATAGTGCACGGTACATCCAAACCGTCATCGAACCCATCGTTCTACCATTCCTAGACCGGCAAGGGAACTTGCTGTTCCAACAGGACAATGCACGTCCGCATGTATCCCGTGCCACCCAATGTGCTCTAGAAGGTGTAAGTCAACTACCCTGGCCAGCAAGATCTCCGGATCTGTCCCCCATTGAGCATGTTTGGGACTGGATGAAGCGTCGTCTCACGCGGTCTGCACGTCCAGCACGAACGCTGGTCCAACTGAGGCGCCAGGTGGAAATGGCATGGCAAGCCGTTCCACAGGACTACATCCAGCATCTCTACGATCGTCTCCATGGGAGAATAGCAGCCTGCATTGCTGCGAAAGGTGGATATACACTGTACTAGTGCCGACATTGTGCATGCTCTGTTGCCTGTGTCTATGTGCCTGTGGTTCTGTCAGTGTGATCATGTGATGTATCTGACCCCAGGAATGTGTCAATAAAGTTTCCCCTTCCTGGGACAATGAATTCACGGTGTTCTTATTTCAATTTCCAGGAGTGTATATTCTTTCTGAAGTGTGAGGGTATATCGTCTGTCTCATATATCTTGCTCGCCAGGAAAAATAATAATTTAGGATCCCAGTAATTCTGAGAGAATGTCGTTTGCTCGAGGGGTTTTGTTTCAACTTTCATCTACATCTGCAGTAACACATCTCCCACCTCACCTTCATCTGCTTCCTCTGACCTATAATACTGTCCTCAACATAGTTTCTCTTAAATAGTGCCACTGAATATTCCATCTCCGTTTCGTCTCAGGCCATCTACAGTAGTGGAAAGTAAATACCCTGAATCAATGGTCACACGTTCAAAAATGGCCCTGAGCACTAAGCGACTTAACTTCTTAGGTCATCAGTCGCCTAGAACTTAGAACTAATTAAACCTAGCTAACCTAAGGACATCACACACATCCATGCCTGAGGCAGGATTCGAACCTGCGACCGTAGCGGTCATCCGGCTCCAGACTGTAGCGGCTAGAACCGCTCGGCCACTCTGGCCAGCAATGGTCACACGTGAATGACGTTATTGACTGAAGTGAAAAGTCATGGGATACCGATATGCACATATACAGATGACGGTAGTATCGCGTACACAAGGTATAAAAGGGCGGCGCATTGGCGGAGCTATCATTTATATTCAGGCAAGTCATGCAAAGAGGTTTCCGACGTGATTATAGCTGTGCGACGGGAATTAACAGACTTTGAAGGCGGAATTTTAGCTGGAGCAAGAAGTATGGAACATTGCATTTTGGAACTCGCTAGGCAAGTCAACATTCCGCCATTCGCAGTGTCAAGACTGTGCTGAGAATATCAAATTTCAGGCAGTGCCTCTCACCACTGACAACGCAGTGGCCGACGGTCTCCACTTAACGACCAGGAGCGTCGGCGTTTGCGAAGAGTTGTCAGTGCTAGTAGACAAGCAACACTGCTTGAAATAGCCGCAGAAATTAATGTGGGACGTACGACGAACGTATCCGTTAAGACAGTGCGGCGAAGTTTGGCGTTGATGGCCTATGGCAGTAGACGACCGATGTGAGTGTCTTTACTAACTGCACGACACAGCCCGCAGCGCCTCTCTTGGTCTCGTGACCATATCGGTTGGAACCTAGACGACTGGAAAACTTTCGCCGGGTCACTGAGTCCCGATTTCAGTAGGTAACAGCTGATGGTAGGGTTCAAGTTCGGCACAGGCTCAACGAAGCCATGGACCCAAGTTGACAACAGGGCACTGTGCAAGCTGGTGGTGGTGGTTCGATAATGGTGTGGGCTGGGCTGTGTCCTCTGGTCAGTCCAACTGAACCGATCACTTACTGGAAATGGTAATATCTGCAGCCATTCATGGACTGTATGTTCCCAAATAATGATGGAATTGCCGACCGTGGTGGCTGAGCGGTTATAGGCGCTACAGTCTGGAACCGCGCGACCGCTACGGTCGCAGGTTCGAATCCTGCCTCGGGCATGGGTGTGTGTGATGTCCTTAGGTTAGTTAGGTTTCAGTAGTTCTAAGTTCTAGGGGAGTGATGACCTCAGAAGTTAAGTCCCATAGTGCTCAGAGCCATTTGAACCTTTTTTGAGTTTTGAAGAACATTCTGGTCAGTTCGAGCGAACGGTTTGGCCACCCAGATCGCCCGAAGTTAATCTCATCGAACGTTTGTGGGACATAATGGAGAGGTCAGTTCTGGCACAGAATCCTGCGCCGGCAACACTTCCGCAATTACAGGCGGCTACAGAGGCAGCACGGCACAATATTTCTGCAGGGGACTTCCAACGACTTCTGGAGTCCATGCCACGTCGAGCTGCTGCATTACACACGTAGCAAAAGGAGGTCCAACACGATATTAGGAGGTATCGCATGATTTCCGTCACGTTATTGTATACACATGTTATTCAGACTATAGACTACGTACAGCTATATGAGTACCCGTAAGGTCATGCTTGTGTCAACAGCTGTGAACTGTTTGCTTTGCACAAAAAATTCATTATCTTGTACCGAGGTCTCTCGCTACTTTTCTGTCCTCTAATCACGCGTAGAGGCGATTGTACAGTTGTCGGATCCCATCTAGGAAGAGAGAGTTCTGCATTATTTTTCCTTGTTATAGCAATTGGTCAAAGGATTGCGTCCTGTTAGGTCCCATCGTGCTACTTAGAGATGGCGTGAGATGGGTGAGCGCAGACACCAACACACTGTGAGAGCACCGCATCCATACGGTTTAGGAACGGCAACGTAATGGGCGATATTTTTAGCGTTCTCTCAAGAAAGACCAGAGGTTTCTCGGTCGTTGTAAATTTTGCGTCTTCTCATCAGTGTCTCATGCAGCCGCAGTATTTTTATGTCACGTCGGGTAAGCTGTGCGTTTTGTAGTACCATATTCATGATAGCTCTAAACTCAAACTCTTCGCAGACGGTTGTGATGTTCTGCTGATAATTGTTCAATATAGAGTTAAATCTTGACGAAGTGGCCATTTAGTTTACAGTACATAAAAACGTAAAGTTGTGTGCTTCGGTAAATGTAAAAAAGTCGCAGCGTTTTGTTACACTACTGATAAATCGTAAATGAAGTCAGCCGCATAGTACAAATACCCATCGTACGCTTCATGGAGACAAGGGGTATCAAAGGACTTGAAATATTAGTTGAATGGAATGGATAGTTTCTTGGAAAGAGGTTATGAGATGAATATCAAGAAAAGTAAAATGGCGATAATGGAGCGTAATCGAATTGAATCAGGTGGTGTTTACGTAATTAGATTAAGAAATGAGACTCTGAAAGTAGTACACGTGTTTTGCTAGTTGGGCAGCAAAATAACTGAGATTAGAAATAAGGAGGATATAAGCTGAAGAATAAAAAAAGCAGGAAAAATTTGTTAACGTCGAATATAAATTTAATGTCAGGAAGTCTTTCCTAAAAGTATTTGCCTGGAGTGTAGCCATGTATGGACGTGAGATGTGGACGATAAACAATAAAGACAACAAGATAGTAGAAGCTAAAGAAGAACAATAAAGAGTAGATGGGTAGATCGGAGGAGTAGCGGAAAAGTATTGAATCGAATTGGAACGAAAAGATGTTTATGGCGTAACGTGACTAAAGGAGAGTATAGGTTGACAGGACGCAACTTGAGGCATCAATAAATGTCGATTTCGTAACAGAAGACGTGCGTGTTCGTGTGTGGGCGGGAGGAGGAAGGGGAGAGGAGGAAGGGGTTGTAAAGGGATACTTAGATTGGACAATAGTAAACAGGTTCAACTGGATGTAGGTTTCAATAGCTATGCAAACACGAAGCCTCCTCCAAATGTGAAACATGGCATAGTGTCTAAGACAACTTTATAGTATACTTCCAACATTTTACGACTTGAGTACTCCCAGATAATTTATGGAATTAACTGGTTCCAGTTGCTGACCTGCTATTTTGTAGCTAAATGATAAGGGATCTATCTTTCTGTGTATTCGCAGCACATTACACTTGTCTACATTGAGATTCAATTGCCATTCCGTGCACCATGCGTCAATTCGTTGCAGGTCCTCCAGCATTTCAGTACAATTTTCCGTTGTTACAACCTCTCGATACACCACAGCATCATCCGCAAAAACCCTCAGTGAACTTCCGATGTCGTCCACAAGGTCATTTATGTATATTGTGAATAGCAACGGTCCTATGACACTCCCCTGCGGCACACCTGAAATCGCTCTTACTTCGGAAGACTTCTCTCGAAGAATACACAGAAACATAGATCCCTTATCATTTAGCTACAAAATAGCAGGTCAGCAACTGGAACCAGTTAATTCCAAAAATTATTTGGGAGTACGCGTTAGGAGTGATTTAAAATGGAACGATCATATAAAGTTGATCGTCGGTAAAGCAGATGCCAGACTGAGATTCATTGGAAGAATCCTAAGGAAACGCAATCCGAAAACAAAGGAAGTAGGTTACAGTACGCTTGTTCACCCACTGCTTGAATATTGCTCACCAGTGTGGGATCCGTACCAGATAGGGTTGATAGAAGAGATAGAGAAGATCCAACGGAGAGCAGCGCGCTTCGTTACAGGATCATTTAGTAATCGCGAAAGCGTTACGGAGATCATAAACTCCAGTGGAAGACTCTGCAGGAGAGACGCTCAGTAGCTCGGTACGGGCTTTTGTTAAAGTTTCGAGAACATACCCTCACCGAAGAGTCAAGCAGTATATTGCTCCCTCCTACGTATATCTCGCGAAGAGACCATGAGGATAAAATCGGAGAGATTAGAACCCACACAGAAGCATACCGACAATCCTTCTTTCCACGAACAATACGAAACTGGAATAGAAGGGAGAACCGATAGAGGTACTTAAGGTACCCTCCGCCACACACCGTCAGGTGGCTTGCGGAGTATGGATGTAGATGTAGATGTAGAGTTCAAATTACGAAATTTAAGGATAGATAGCCCTTCAGCTTGTTGAAAGTGCAGCACATACCATTTTTCTGCACAACGTAAGTCTTGTTTCGTTCCTAAAAGTCTCTTTCGATTTTAATGAGTTCAAGGAAGGGAAGCTACCCTTCAATTTCACGTCAGTGATAATGTCATCAGAGACGAAGCACTAACTAGTTACAATGATAACAGGAAAAGATATCGGCAGTGGTCGCATTCAAGTAATTCGACTGAATTGTTTAGAAAAACCGTTGAAAACCTGGGTCACAATGTGTAAGTAGGCTGTTCAGGTTTTTATGTTGGTAATGCCACGTAGTGCTCTGTATGAAAATCACTGACTGCGCTGTGTGCAGTCTGTGGCTGATGTGCATTGTTGTAATATTCGCTATTGTAGTGTTGGGCAGTTGGATGTGAACAGCGCGTAGCGTTGTGCAGTTGGAGGTGAGCCGCCAGCAGTGGTGGATATAGAGTGAGAGATGCCCGAGTTTTGAGAGGTTACTATACGAGGGCGATCTGGACGCGTGACCGCCAGAAAAAGGAAATTTGTAAAGATGGATGTCATGAATTGATAGATATATATATATGATGGCTTTTGAACATTATTAGGGTAAATACATTGTTTGTTTTCTATCTATCAAAATATTTCATTTGCTAACTATGTCTGTCAGTAGTTAGTTAGTGCCTTCAGTAGTTAGAACTGGCGCTCGCTGTATTGCAGTAGTTCGAGTGCCGAAGATTTTTGTGAGGTAAGTGATTCATGAAAGGTATAGGTTATTGTTAGTCAGGGCCATTCTTTTTTAGGGATTATTGGAAGTCAGATTGCGTTGCGCTAAAAATATATTGTGTGTCAGTTTAGTGATGATCAGAATAAGTAAAGAGAAAACTGTCTGAGCACGTTGGGTTTTTCTCAGCTATTTGAAAATCAAATAACGCAGAAGTTTACCAGCACAATCATTCATAATTTTTCTAAGGGGACGTTTCAAGTGGGCAGACGGAATTTGAATTGCTAGTTGATTATCTCAACTTCTTTTTTGAGTTCAGATATTTTAGAAATGAATTTCATTTACTTAATGCAGTTTGGTGGATAGAAAGAAATGCAAAATAAGACTAGAGGAGAAATCAAAACCTCAAAAATATGCTCGTTGAGAGATATGAGAAAACAATATTGTGTTACTGGACGAGATTTTTATAACAGTTCATTGCATTAGCATAACACTTGATAAAACTACGTTACCAGCACTCCGATTCAGGAAGATAATGTGATAACAGTCCACAAAAACACTGTTAACATTGTGCCAACAAGAAGAACTATATCTTTCAAGAATGATCTGGAAATAACGAATAAATAGTTTCAGAGTTCTTTGTCTGTTAATAATCAGCATCTTGAAAAATTACTTCGTTCACTTCCAGTAATAACGAGAGACTCCGCTGAATTCTGCCACCGCTACGTTGTTCGTCCATCCAGCTATTCTGAACTCCCGATAGTTCGCGACCCACGCCGTTGTGGACCTTCTTGTCCCGTCCTCCCGGCAGGACCCAATTTTGTCACAATTTTTTCAGGAATATATGTAGGCCTATGAGAAAAGCTTTTTACAAACTAAGCATGACTCGGAAGAACAAAGTCCAAATGTGGGTTTACTTTCTTAAGGAAACCGAAAATCCTGCACGCAAATGTTAACTGCTAAAACTATGTATTTGTTTCCTGTTCTCGCACACAATGCGACTGTGGAAAGAGTATTCTCGCTGATGTCGGCCCAGTGGACTGATGAAAGAAATCGACTGCTGCCAGGAATCAATCTCACTGTGCCAATTTAAATACAAGCTGACATGCATGGAGTTTTATAAAACGTAAATCGGAAAAAAACTTGCTGAAAACAGTGAAATTTTTCGAAAAATATGGTGTACCAACTACTTCTGCCTCAACAAGTGCCATATAATTGTGTTCCAAATAAAAAGTAATTATATTAAATAAACTTTTTTATTTCATTTATACATACCCATCTCAGAGAGTCCCTAAGGGGCCCCAGCTAGATATGGCAAGACTACTTGCGCCTCTCGTGCTTGAAGCTTCTGCTAACCAACATTGCCAACTCTAAAATTTATGTACGTCAACAGAAGCATGCCATATTCCGACAGCCATTATGATGCAATTCAAGAAGAACGTATAATGGCTGTCTTTCAATAAGAACTAACCATCAGTCAAGCACGTGTCGAACAACTTCCAGTAAGAAAAAAACCAAGAGAGAGATTTTACATATCCAGATATAAAAACGATTTATTTGTAAGATTGTGAGAGTTGTTACTTAACTCTTTCCTGCTCAACTGGCCTTAGAAGTCATGTCAGTTTCTAAAGTCATAAAACAGCATGGAGCTGAAGTCGTGCTCTGGTACCTGCGTAGACGACTGTGTACTGCACGTCTTCTGTAGCACGGGAAACTCTCTGGCTGTGATCAACATTTCTGACCATGGAGGACAGAAAACAAATTCAGACTGTTGTACCACTAAGTTGTTTATTTCATCATAGGAAAGTACAGGTCCCGTTAATGTGAAAGAACAGTATTGTGTGAGTGTTTGGATGTTTATAATCTGCTTTCAAATTGTTTTAGTTAATGTAAACTGAATTACTAATGCAATAAGCAAATAAACCGATCAGATACGATAAACACAGTGCGTCCATAATTAAAGTTCCAGTTTCAAAACGCTTAGAAAGTGAATCACTGCTCAGAATGACGTCAAATTTTTACAGCATATGATTGACTCAGGAGGAAATATCACGGAATAAAAGAAAATTTAACAAAAATTTTTCGAGTAGATGGCGCTGTAAGTGTCTTAACGTAAGTGAGATCCGCTACAAATGACAGACGAATCGCAGTACGATGGCTATGGTCTGAGTTGCATATTACGCCATCCATACAGTTCAATGTTCATGACTGTGTTAAGTTCGACAAGTCAAGAGTTGTGGGATTGTTAGTTAGGTAAGCCTATGCACCACGGCAAGGTCACACCTCATCGGATGTGAAAAATCGGTTTTTAATTGTCTTAAGGCCAAAAACGTATGAAAAGCAAGATGGCATTGGTTTATAGTTCTTCTGGGGTTTCTAACTGTCGTGAAACTGGCGCAGGACATTTTCGATATGCTGTCCGCCGTTTTCTGCCCCAAGTTTAAATCGAGAAACAGCTTATTCCACAACGAATCGGAGCGTCTCGGGAGTCACCTTCAGAAAGCGTTGTGCAATGCGCTCTTCAATTCAGCTACGTTGGTAACAGGAGCACTGAACGCAACATCTTTCAAGTAACCCCCTCGCCAGAAGCCAAACGGATTAAGACCAGGTGACCTGGACGACCAGGCTATAGGGAGATGACGGCTGATAATTTTAGCGTCTCCGAAATGCCTGTGCCTCAGCCGCTTCACCCACTATGCAATGTGCGAAGGAGCGCCATCTTGCATAAAGATGATCTTATCCACACATCCATGTTGTTGAAGGGTTGTAATGACATCGGTGCGCAAAAGACTCTCCACCAGAGATGGTACACGTACAAGGCCCGCAGGAGTCATCTCCTCCATAAAATACGGCCCTGCGATAAATGGCGCCGTCAACCCGCTACACACCTTTGCAGAACGTTGCCCATATTCTGCAATTCTGCATGTTGACATATCGTTGGAGAGTGAAATGAGTTTCGTCTATCCACAGAACGTTTCATGACCATTCGTTGTCCACTTCCACGCGAGCAAGAAATTCCAGGGCGAGCGTTTGTCTTGCTGGCATGTCAGAAGGAAACTACTCCTGAACATGGGTGATTTTGTATGGATAGCACTGCAGGATGTTTCGTAGGATTTTACGCACCGTGCTCGCAGACTCTTCCAACGTTCGGGCAATTTCGCGTGCACTCCATGTTTCCACACGACCGCTCGATCCTTGCTGCAATGCTGTGGCCACATCTTCGACAGACGTCGGATCAACTGCTTCCCTCCCTCTGGCGCACTGCACTGCAAAAGAACTTTTCTTCTCGAATTTTGTAATCATTTGTTCCAGGCTCTGAACAGACATCGGATCAGTGTCTTTTTTCGTACACTTCACTGTGCGGAATTTCTGCAGGTCTACTGGCGCACGCTCAGTCTTCTTGTAAAAGAGGTTCGTCAGCATCGCGCAACCCTTCATAGGGACAGTCATGTTAGGCGTTCGAACACGGACTGAAAAACAGCCGTGTGCCTCGCGTCTGTTGGTGTGCTTATCCTGACGCTCAGAGGGCCTCCTATTGGTTAAATTTTTTTACATGACTTTTCCCACTGCGTCAATAATATGCTGTTCAAATTTGACATCATTCTGAGCAGTGGTCCTTTCTTCTACAGTGTTTCGAAATTGGAACTTTAATTACGGGCACCCTATGTATTCTGACGTGACTCAGAAGTCCCATTTGTGTTTAGTACATAAACTAAGATCAATATGTGTATTAAAAAGCACAACTCTGTTTTCAGTTGCTTTGGTAATATGTTCCCCAAATATCAAATCCTTTTATTCAGTTTTTCGTAGTTTAGGCAGGAAAAGGTTAACCAAAGTACTGCGTATACAAATCTAGTAATAGAGAAGAGATTTTTTTCATTTCGCTGATCGTGTGGCAGTGATTCATCTGAAGCGAGTGAGTGGTGTTGCTGAACTGTTAAAACATACAGTTGTTGACCATCTAAAATTGTTTGTCTCTACGTAGGACTGACTGAAAGCATAATAATGTGTATTGACTGCTGTTGTTGTTGTTGTGGTCTTCAGTCCTGAGACTGGTTTGATGCAGGTCTCCATGCTACTCTATCCTATGCAAGGTTCTTCATCTCCCAGTACCTACTGCAACCTACATCCTTCTGAATCTGTTTAGTGTATTCGTTTCTTGGTCTCCCTCTACGATTTTTACCCTCCATGCTGCCCTCCAATACTAAATTGGTGATTCATTGACGCCTCAGAACATGTCCTACCAACCGATCCCTTTTTCCTGTCAAGTTGTGCCACAAACTCCTCTTCTCCCCAATTCTTTTCAATACCTCCTCATTAGTTATGTGATCTACCCATCTAATCTTCAACATTCTTCTGTAGCACCACATTTCGAAAGCTTCTATTCTCTTCTTGTCCAAACTATTTATTGCCCACGTTTCACTTCCATACATGGCTACACTCCATACAAATACTTTCAGAAACGATTTCCTGACACTTAAATCTATACTCGACGTTAACAATTTTCTCTTCTTCAGAAACGCTTTCCTTGCCATTGCCCGTCTACATTGTATATCCTCTCTACTTCGACCATCATCAGTTATTTTGCTCCCCAAATAGCAAAACTCCTTTACTACTCTAAGAATCTCGTTTCCTAATATAATTCCCTCAGCATCACCTGACTTAATTCGACTACATTCCATTATTCTCGTTTTGCTTTTGTTGATGTTCATCTTATATCCTCCTTTCAAGACACTGTCCATTCCGTTCAGCTGCTCTTCCAAATCCTTTGCTGTCTCTGACAGAATTACAATGTCATCGGCGAACCTTAAAGTTTTTATTTCTTCTGCATGGATTTTAATACCTACTCCGAATTTTTCTTTTGTTTCCTTTACTGCTTGCTCAATATACAGATTGTATAACATTGGGGAGAGGCTACAACCCTGTCTCACTCCCTTTCCAACCTCTGCTTCCCTTTCATGCCCCTCGACTCTTATAACTGCCATCTGGTTTCTGTACAAATTGTAAATAGCCTTTCTCTCCCAGTATTTTACCCCTGCCACCTTCAGAATTTGAAAGAGAGTATTCCAGTCAACATTGTCAAAAGCTTTGTCTAAGTCTACAAATGCTAGAAACGTAGGTTTGTCTTTTCTTAATCTGGCTTCTAAGTTAAGCCGTAGGGTCAGTATTGCCTCACGTGTTCCAACATTTCTACGGAATCCAAACTGATCTATCCCGAGGTCGGCTTCTATTGTTGCCAATAGTCTTTAGTGTAGGCCCGAATAGGACGTAAAATAACCTATAATTTATAGTTTGAAACATCTGTGTTTGTAAAACGTCAGTTCTGTTGGCTCGCACCTCGACGTTGGTTCAATATTCGACGTTCCGGAACTGGAGTCAGCAAGCGGCCTCTTGCACCAGAGCATCATTCGTGCAAAAGCAGAGATAGGTGACACAGGATGTGTGCGTGCGGTGGCAGGTGGGTGAGCGGTGTCTGTTACCGAAGTGTGTGAGATTTTCGAACAGAGGCTTGCCTCTGTATGACTATAGTCACGAGAACAAGAGGAAGAAGACGAAAAAGGAGACGAGCAAGCTATTCGCGGCCAGGGCTTTATTTTTCGAGGCTATCGTATCACGAGTGTGAGCGGTGGACAGTCGTTTGACAGCTGACGTCGCGTGGCTGCATCTAAAGAGGAGAAACGGCAGGTTGTGCGGCATCGACGTGGGAGGCCAGACCCATTGTGCTGCTACCGCGGAGGAGACGTTGCGCAACACGTCCTCTGCGCCGCTCAGAGATACCGCAGCGGCACTTCTTGCGCTCCTGAATGAATTGCGCGCCGCAGCCACTGTGAAGGTCACACGAACGAAGTGGGACTCGCCATCAACAACGCGCGTAGATACCAGGAGCAACGATCACATGACTGCAGTCGTGGGTCAGGCATATCGCAGGATTCAGTTCACTGGTAGGCCACTGGAAGCTTAACGTCTTATCTACGAAAGAGATGGGTTATGAAAAGCTGTATGGGCGCTTAGTGGAGTATTGTTCAGTTGTGTGAGGATTACAGGGTGATTCAAAAAGAAAGAACAGATTTCAGTCCTTTATCACATACGAACTGTGAGACATAGAAACACTCTACACAGAGTACGCGAAGGAACTTGCCCCCTTCTTGCAGCGGTGTACCGTAGGTCTCTAGAAGAGCGTAGCGTTCCAAAAGATTGGAAAAGGGCACAGGTCATCCCCGGTTTCAAGAACGGACGTCGAACAGATGTACAGAACTATAGACCTATATCTCTAACGTCGATCAGTTGTAGAATTTTGGAACACGTATTATGTTCGAGTATAATGACTTTTCTGGAGACTAGAAATCTACTCTGTAGGAATCAGCATGGGTTTCGAGAAAGACGATCGTGTGAAACCCAGCTCGCGCTATTCGTCCACGAGACTCAGAGGGCCATAGACACGGATTCACAGGTAGATGCCGTGTTTCTTGACTTCCGCAAGGCGTTCGATACAGTTCCCCACAGTCGTTTAATGAACAAAGTAAGAGCATATGGATTATCAGACCAATTGTGTGATTGGATTGAGGAGTTCCTAGATAACAGAAAGCAGCATGTCATTCTCAATGGAGAGACGTCTTCCGAAAGAAGAGTGATTTCAGGTGTGCCGCAGGACCGCTGCTATTCACAATATACGTAAATGACCTTGTGGATGACATCGGATGTTCACTGAGGCTTTTTGGGGATGATGCTGTGGTATATCTAGAGGTTGTAACAATGGAAAATTGTACTGAAATGCAGGAGGATCTGCAGCGAATTGACGCATGCTGCAGGGAATGGCAATTGAATCTCAATGTAGACAAGTGTAATGTGCTGCGAATACATAGAAATAAAGATCCCTTATCATTTTGCTACACTATAGCAGGTCAGCAACTGGAAGCAGTTAATTGCATAAATTACCTGGGATTAGGCATTAGGAGTGATTCAAAATGGAATGATCATATAAAGTTGATCGTCGATAAAGCAGATGCCAGACTGAGATTCAATGGAAGAATCCTAACGAAATGCAGTCCGAAAACAAAGGAAGTAGGTTACGGTATACTTATTCGCCCACTGCTTGAATACTGCTCACCGGTGTGGGATCCGTACCAGATAGGGTTGACAGAAGAGATAGAGAAGATCCAACGGAGAGCAGCGCGCTTCGTTACAGAATCGTTTAGTAATCGCGAAAGCGTTTCGGAGATGATAGATAAACTCCAGTGGAAGACTCTGCAGGAGAGACGGTCAGTAGCTCGGTACGGGCTTTTGTTGAAGTTTCGAGAACATACCTTCGCCGAGGAGTCAAGCAGTATATTGCTCCTTCCTACGTATATCTCGCGAAGAGACCATGAGGATAAAATCAGAGTGATTAGACCCCACTCAGAGGCATACCGACAATCCTTCTTTCCACGAACAATACGAGACTGCAAAAATAGAAGGGAGAACCGATAGAGGTACTCAAGCTGCCCTCCGCCACAGACCGTCAGGTGGTTTGCGGAGTATGGATGTAGATGTAGATGTAGATGCATACTTTGCGTTCTTCAGTTACCTTCTGACATAAGGAATTTTACTAAGAGGGGACTCACCTGGTTCTAAGACTGTATTTAAATGGCAAAAAAGGCCATCAGCTGCATTGCGGAACTCACACCACGAGAATCATGTAGACACTACTTCAAGGAAATGAATATTATGACAGTACCTAGTTTACATATTTATAGTTGCCTAGTATAACGAAAGAAAACCTCGATAATTTTGACCTTAGGATGTCAATACACCATCATAACACTAGACACAGACATGCAATTGACAAGCCCCATGCCATACTAGCAAAGATTCACAGTAGCTATAAATATCTTGGTGTCACATATTTTAACAAACTACCAAAAAATGCCCAGTCAGTGCCCCTCAATAAATTCAAAAGAGTAATAACAAAGTGGGAAAAAAGCAAAGCCTTCTATACATTGAAAGAATTTGAAGAATGTTTAACAGATGATTTGGAGTTTTGAGATGAGACTATACTAGGTTATAAATTGTAATATTTTATGAAGCTACCAGTGTGGTATGTTGATTCACTGTACCATATTGTATAAGGCAATATAGAGATAAAATTTATGATTATTATAGTTGTATACAGATTATTTAGATACGAAGAGACTAACATGATATGCTTATTCATTGTGGCATACTGTATTTGGTTTGCAAAATGTGATCAGTTTGTGTTACAATGTGCTTTTCTGAAGCAGTTTCTTATGTAAAAGCCTCCTTACAACATAATTAGGCAAGGATAATTGTAAAATAACTGTAATGCTGTAACTATGAAACATATGAGGACACGAGTTACATGTAAACATGTTCAGAGGTCAATAAATATCCTGTTCTATTCTACATTGCGCATTTTACTGGATAGAGTAGGGTGCAAAGTTTTGTTCGCAGAGACACTATACCAAATACTCAACATGAGCACCAGGCGTTGCTCGAGAATCATCGAAATACTAGTCCATTCCATTCCACACACGAATTAACGGATCCCTGTTTCTTGATTCCACAGCTTCAACAATTCGATTTCTCAGCCCTTGAAGGGTAGAGTAATAGATAGGACAAAGACTTTCTTTCGTGTACCCCCACAGAGAAAATCGTTAAGTGTGATGTCTGGTGACCTGGGAGGTCAAAAGTAATGAAAACGACTTGCTGTCCACCTCTTCTAATCCTACGTTGCGGGGTGTGTTGCTAAGGTAACGCTGCACCTCAAGGTGAAACTGAGGTCGAGCACAGTCATGCATAACAATGAAATCATTCAAATCTTAGTGAAGTTGAGGAAACAACCAATTTGATAGTTTGTCCAAGTACGACATTCCTGGCATAGTTTTCTCAGCAAAAAAAAAAAGAAAGGTTCATGAACTTTTTGTACAGAAACGCCACATAGTACGTCCAGTTTCGGTGAATCTCTTTCATGCTCGACGACGACTCCAGGGTTTTGTACTCCCAAATTCTTACATGATGGTGATTTACTTTACCCGACAGATGAAACGTCCGGAAAGGTGAGTCGTTCGGAAAAACTGTCCTCTGCCATGTCCTGCAGAACTGAAATGTAAAATTCGGACCTTCTGTTGTGGTGGTCGGAACTCAATTGCAGCTGTTAACCGCAGCTTCTGAGACTTCATATGCAGGCACTGCTTCAGGGGAGGCCACACCTTTGTTTGAGGAAGTTGGAAGCTCTTGGCCTGCCCGTCTTGTCGACTTCCGAGGGCTCCGTGCGAACGCATCTCGGATACGCTCGACATTTTCGTCAGACGTGCATGGCAGACCAGTGTTCTTCCCTTTGCATACACAGACAGCTTTCAAGAATTCTGTATGTCAGTCAGAAATCTGTTTGTGCAGAGGCGGCCTCTTGCTGGACGGTGGGCGGGATGCACGTTGCACGTGAACATTGGATTGACTTCGCACAAATTCCAACGCACAAAACCATTTGCCTTCTGGTGTGGTCTTCGTGTTCCTACAAACAAACAACAGCGCAGCCGTGTCGAAACTTTGAACCTTCCTCTCTCGAAGAAATATGCAATGTGGTTCTGTCTTTCGTATTTTGTCTGCAACAAACACTGAAATCTGTTGTTTGTTATTTAAGCGCTTTGTGTATCTTGTTGAAATAGCAGAGGGGTTGAGAGAATACAAAGAAGGGAAGCGCGATTGGTCACCAACTTGTTGACTTGTAGAGGCCTGTAACAGAAATTCAAAAAGATCTCGGCTGGTTCATACTCAAATAAAGAGAATATTTCGGCAAAACCTACTTACTTGAGGATTTGAAAAATCCATTTTCAGGTTGAAACCTATGAATATTTACGGCGAGCTCCGAAGAAGAAAATTTGCGTATACAAGCGGAAGTAGACAAGGTTCCACGCCGATATGAGTCTGTGTACGTCAGTCGAACAATGTGAATAGTTTTGGCCCGACTTAGTGAACACCGAGGACAAAAGCGCAACCTAAAGTCACATAAAGTGACTGTAGCGGAATACTTGCTTAATTGTGGTCATATTTTGCAGTTCCAAGAAACCATAATTCCAATGACAGTATTTGTCAGTCTGGTGTCAAGGAATTCATGGAAAAGTGAATGATAATCTCAACGACATCGACCGTCGCTCATCGCCTGCTTCCAGTTTTGTCATATTTCATAACCTTGTAACAGAAAGAGAAGGATAGAACAGCTATACCTGCAGATCGTAACGCTATTTGAGGCGCTGGATGCAGCAACCGACAGATAGTTGACGCTATGGTACGAATTATGTTGCGGCAAGTTCGAGGCTTGTTATGTCTCTCTCCAATCGCCTGAAAATGGCAACAATGTTTATCGTCCAAGTATGGTTTGAAAATACGTTTATCCGACAGGATGCCAGATATTATCTTTTGTCTCATTCTACCCTTGTTCGCTTTCAGTACAGAACCATGAGTCAGTTGTCAAAAAAGCGTCTTGTGCAACAAAACTAAACAAGTGTAGATACAAATTAACTATCAACTCAGGAATACTTGTATAATTCAATGAACGGACAAAAGATGCTCAAAATGGTTTCCATGTTGTTCTAAGGGAACACTGTATCTTTTCAATACTGATTTGGTAATTTTGTCGCAAATCTTCCGAAACTGTTGTAAATTCTGATTGGATTAGTACGCCGGCCTGTGTGGCCGAGCGATTCTAGGCGCTTCAGTCTGGAACCGCGCGACCGCTACGGTCGCAGGTTCGAATCCTACCTCGGGCATGGATGTGTGTGATGTCCTTAGGTTAGTTAGATTTAAGTAGTTCTAAGTTCTAGGGGACTGATGACCTCAGATGTTAAGTCCCATAGTGCTCAGAGCCATTTTTGATTAGTTCCTTCAAACGCTCAACATCACGAGTCGTAATGCAATAAACCTCATTTTTCTGGTAAACACCAGACCGAAAAATCCCTGAGTTTGATATCTGGGATCGCGGAGGCCATTCAGTTGTACCCCAGTAACTTCATAATGCGAGATTGCTCCATCTTGTTGTCATATTAACTTTTCCAGACCTACTGCAGACGTTCAAAAAGTGGGGTACTTTGCAGTTAAAACAACACTTCTTGAAGCATATGTAGGCACTGTTAAAAAGTAAGGCCCGATTAGCCCTCGCTGAAAATCCCTACCCATACACTCACACCAGGAGAGTGTAACGTTGTCTCCATCGCCAATGAAAATTTGTAGAATCCCAGTGCATATAGTTTTGTCTGTTCACTCTAACATTCACTTTAAAAGTCGCGTCGTCACTCCAGAGAATGCTTGTATAAAACTTAGGATCGGCTTCTTGTCGCATTTATAGAACTCGCGGAATTCCTTACCCCTGTCCAGATCATCTTCTCTTAGGTCTTGGAGTAAAGTAGGCCTATATGAAACTTCCTGGCAGATTAAAACTGTGTGCCGGACCGAGACTCGAACTCGGGACCTTTGCCTTTCGCGGGCATGTGCTCTACCAACTGAGCTACCCAAGCACGACTCACGCCCCGTTCTCACAGCTTTACTTCTGCCAGTACCTCGTCTCTTACCTTGCAAACTTTACAGAAGCTCTCCTGTGGACCTTGCAGAACCAGCACTCGTGAAAGAAACTTGCGGAGACATGGCTTAGCCACAGCCTGGGGGATGTTCCGCACTTACGTTTAGTGAAAAAAATACGAGCTTACGGAATATCGGACCAGGTTTGTTATTGGATTCAGGATTTCCTAGAAGAAAGAACACAACATGTCATTCTTAACGGTTCAAAATCTGCAGATGTAGAGGTAATTTCGGGAGTACCGCAGGGAAGCGTGATAGGACCTTTATTGTTTACAATATACATAAATGACTTAGTTGACAACATCGGTAGCTCCGTGAGGCTATTTGCAGATGACACGGTTGTCTACAAGAAAGTAGCAACATCAGAAGACTCGTACGTACTCCAGGAGGACCTGCAGAGGATTAATGCATGGTGCGACAGCTGGCAGCTTTCCCTAAACGTAGATAAATGTAATATAATGCGCATACATAGGGGCAGAAATCCATTCCAGTACGATTATGCCATAGGTGGTAAATCATTGGAAGCGGTAACGACCGTAAAATACTTAGGAGTTACTATCCGGAGCGATCTGAAGTGGAATGATCACATAAAACAAATAGTGGGAAAAGCAGGCGCCAGGTTGAGATTCATAGGAAGAATTCTAAGAAAATGTGACTCATCGACGAAAGAAGTAGCTTACAAAACGCTTGTTCGTCCGATTCTTGAGTATTGCTCATCAGTATGGGACCCTTACCAGGTTGGATTAATAGAAGAGATAGACATGATCCAGCGAAAAGCAGCGCGATTCGTCATGGGGACATTTAGTCAGCGCGAGAGCGTTACGGAGATGCTGAACAAGCTCCAGTGGCGGACACTTCAAGAAAGGCGTTACGCAATACGGAGAGGTTTATTATCGAAATTACGAGAGAGCACATTCCGGGAAGAAATGGGCAACATATTACTACCGCCCACATATATCTCGCGTAATGATCACAACGAAAAGATCCGAGAAATTAGAGCAAATACGGAGACTTACAAGCAGTCGTTCTTCCCACGCACAATTCGTGAATGGAACAGGGAAGGGGGGATCAGATAGTGGTACAATAAGTACCCTCCGCCACACACCGTAAGGTGGCTCGCGGAGTATAGATGTAGATGTAGAATGGGATTTTCACTCTACAGCGGAGTGTGCGCTGATATGAAACTTCCTGGCAGATTAAAATTGTGTGCCGGACCGAGACTCGAACTCGGGACCTTTGCCTTTCGCGGGCATGTGCTCTACCAACATTCTAGGCCTATATGGTTTCAACGTAAGCCTTTTCTGAATCCTTCTTAGGCCCCCGCAGTTGACAGAACGTCAAACACTAATCGTCCTTCCTTCCCTCGCGATACCGTTTCCTGCTCAGTCACTAAACTGGAATGTACAGAGTGGGTTGTAAGTCAGTTGTCACTGGCAGTCCTTAGACACTTCTTCGCCTAACGTAGTGATAATCATGAGTGAGCTTGACTAATGCATAGTACCCATAGATCAGTTCACACTAGCAGTTTGCAGTGACATTGTTTTTGCTATCTGAGAAACAATGAATAGAAAGTTAACTACAGAACAGTGTGTATTTATTTTGCGAATATGATAGAAACACGACAATAATTACAGTGGAGTATGTTGTTTGTTTGTGGAACGTTTTCCAATCATGCAACCTCCATTTTCACAAAATATTCGCTAATTCTGCCTGGAATCTCATTGACTGGAGTAGAACTGACATCAGTGATGAGTCCCGCTTCCAACTGAGCCCCGATGACCAGTGAAGACGTGTCTGGAAACGCCCTGGACAATGGTGGGATGGCAGACCGACTATCGCCCGCCACGCAGACTGACAACCAGGTGCGATGGTCTGGGGTGCCATTTGTTTTCATAGCAGGACCCCATCGGTTGTCACGGGCGGTAGCGTCACACCACAGCGGTAAGTCGACGTTGCTCTACGCCCCGTTTTTTTCCCTTCATGGTGAGCCACACAGTGCTTACATTTCAGCAAAACAATACCCGCCCACATACGGAGAGAGTTTCTACTGCTTGTCTTCACGTTGCCAAGCCAGCAAGGTCGGCAGATCACTGCCCAGTCGAGAACATTTGGAGCATTATGGACAGGGTCCTCCAACCATCTCTGGATTTTCACGATCTAACGCACCAACTGGACAGAATTTGACACTATATCCCTCAGGAGAACATACATCAGCTCCATCAGTCAGTACCGAGCCGAATAACTGCATTCATAAGGGTCACTTTGTTCAGCTCTTTCTCTTGAATAAATGGACCATTTTTTGTGAGTTGTAATCATTTCTTTGTACATATACGCACATCACATCTACCGATTTCCGTTTCATTCGGATAATTCCTTCGTATTGCGTCTTTTTCTTTCTTTCTTTCTTTCTTTTTGTCTACGTACAATGTTTTCAATACAAGATATACAATATTGCACTCAAAGTTTCAAGAAAAACTACAATACTGTCGATGGTATACAACGTATACAGTATTACATACCTGGGCGTACAATATTACAATATAATTTATAATATAATACATCTTTTACAAAGCTTATAACTCTAGAAATTCAATTAAATTATACACTGTACGGTTTATGAGGAATTGTCTCAGTTTCTTCTTGAATACGTGAGATTTGTCAATTTCCTTTCTTACATTCAATGGGAGTTTACTCTAAATTCTTATTCCACTCTCCTTTTCGTGCTGTATTGAGAGTTATTGAGTCTTTGTGAAGGCAAAATACGTAATGCCGAAGAGAACAAAATAATGCGACCTCACTCGCATCTACATGGAACGTAGTCACAGAAATCACGCCTACATAAATTCAGCGCAACGCATGGAATTGGCCTGGATATCGCATGTATTATAAGAATGAATCGTTCCGTGAAGGCAGCAGATTTCTATGAATACCTGTTAGTTCTCCGCTTGTAGCTTCCAGTTGTGCAATGGCGCAGTTTCCCGGGATGTGTAAATATAAATTGCGAATTCAAAAATAGGTAACTAGCTGAAATATCATTCAATAAATGACTAAGCTCCTATCGGAATTGTTATCGTAGCAGTTCAGCGAAGCAGAGCAACAACGAGTGTCATATCAGTGTCTACCAGCACGTCCTTCGTGGCCTTATCTTACTCTGTCCCAGAAAGCTGACTAGCATGCTTATAGATTCTACCGATTATTGTTTGTAGTTCTCACTGCCTACTCCAGAGCTGAGTGGCTACTTATTAAAATGACTGTTAATAGTATATATGACTTCGACAACATTACAAGATGGTAGCTCATTAGGGTGGCAAATAAATGAAGCAAGTATACAGGATAATGGGTTTCTGTACTCTAAGCTCACCACATGTGATTTCAGTCATTAATTTATTGACCTTTAATGAGAATTGGCGCAGTGTACAACCCAGTAGGGATAATCTAACCCAAACTTCTCTTTACAAACCATGTCACCCTCATCGGGTATGTAACCCATAATCATCAGTACATCGAACAGATTTTAAGATATTACGGAATGAAAAAAATTATAAGTGGTGCAGTAACCAGCTTCCAAACATTTATTATTTCGCAACCTCATCGCATTTACTCCACTTCGCGAAACACGCGATCGAATACTTGCGCACGGAGGGATATTTGTAAACAAGGAAGGAAGGAAGAGTAGGGTTTAACGTCCCTTCGATGTCGGTGTCACTAGAGACGGAGCTCAAGCTCGAATTGTTACAAGGGTGGGGAAGGAAATCGGTTATGCCCTTTTAAAGAACTCATCACAAGACCTTCCTGGAGCAATTTAAGGAAATCACGTAGAACCTAAATCAGGATGACCGGACGCGGATTTGAACCGTCGTCCTCCCGAACGCGTCTAGCGTGCAAACCACTGCTCCACCTCGCTCAGTGATATACAAGTACAGAAAGCCAACTAACCTCACACGTAAAACTAAATTCCAGTTGCGTGAACGTACCACAGATATTGAACGCACTAATGTCTGTCCAAAAACATGGCTCTCCATCAGACAAACGTGACTCCTTCATAATGTCATGCAACCTATAAAGTAGTCGTCCAGCTCACAGCAAGCACCGGCATTCACATACTACTGCAATGGATATCCTTCTTCGAACAAGGAAACCACATGGCTTGAAACACTCGAACAAATGCTTTTGGCTGAGAGCAAACCAACTCGCCAGACGTAATATCATGCAGTGGCTTATCAAAAAGTTTATGAAAAAGCTTGTATCGATACATACTGAAACTGGTTAGCGCAAGATCTCAAAGATAGTAGTAAAATAAATATTACAATTCACAGAAAAGGTGAAGTATGCTGTGAGGAAATGAAAGCTCCGACTAATAGGGACCTTTCAGTTTGCAAATATTTTTAATTCGCTTAAGTGCTGTATAACATATTAAAACTATTTGGAATGTATTGTTAATTCCTGAGGAACAGAATGTTACGGTCAGCAAAACGTTACATATTTTGAACACTAGTTGTATAACATCTGGACAGTTAGGTCACACTTCGTCGGTTGTACAGTATTTCCACCTCAAAATGCAAGAAAGTCTTCTACCGCAGAACATGTGATATTTGCAAAAACTGAACTTCTTTAATGTCTTAAAAATGGAAATTTGTATCAGTTTTCAAGAGCTTCTGTTTCAGAGTGTTTCTAATTTGTAGCCGGATTTTGATAACACTTCTACTTAGTTTTATTTCGCATACTGATTGTTGGTATGTAGTGGAGCAATAATGTAACAAGTGGACTATTAAATCTAATAATGACAAGATTTTGTCGATTGCAACGCTTTTAAATTTCAGTAGAATATTTGTACTTGAGTACATCGTTGGGATGTACCTTGGGAGGCTATAGCACAGTAAAAGGAATGCTGTCATATAAAAAATGGAATAAGAAAATATATTAAACTTCCATTATCACCGTTCGCGCAGGTCCCCCCCCCCCCCTCTCGTCGGAGGTTCGAGCCCTCCCTCGGGCATGGGTGTGTGTGTGTTTGTCCTTAAGATGATTTAGGTTACGTAGTGTGTAAGCTTTGGGACTGATGACCTTAGCAGTTAAGTCCCATAAGATTTCACACACATTTGAACATTTTGGAATTTGTTACATCACCGACATCGGTATTCGCGAGTGGAAATATCATTTTCCTCTATTTGTTTCGAGTTCTCACATAAAGGTCTTCGCAGATGGGATAAGCGCTAAAGTTTCACGGTTGTAGAGAAATAATTTCCAGTCTATATCTTCGGAATTATGTTGCGCGAGCGATTGGTAGGCTACTACTGTGTGCAGACTATGCGAAAATACATGTGTTCTTGTGATCCCATAGTCTGGAGACGTGTGTAGAAAAAAGCAACCAAGCAAGCAGGTCCAGACCGGAAACAGTAACGTGTTTGTGTCGAGGGGAAGTAGCCCGAATTTGTAGAAGAGTTCTGAGAGTGACTTCAATCCACTGACGGCGTTCTGGCCACCCAGCGGGGGTGGATGACCGCAGACCTCGCAGGGGGGACACCTAGTGCTGGGAGGAGTATATACGGTGCTGCCTGTCTTCGTGGTATATGTACGAATGATGTAAAAGGGGCGATTTTGTATATTTACTACATCGATACACTACGTGGTGATATATTGCTGGGTTTGAGTCCGGTTTCACACTCTAATATTCAAGCTCCTGTCCTCAGTGGGAGAGCAGTGCAATTGAGTAAGAGTCTTTCCGTATATGATGACATGTAGGGGCACTTTGCAGGGTTTAATTTTCGATGCAATATGCCTATCTGTGTAAAATAACTGCTCAAAGCCTGGTCTGCAGAAAGAAAAAGAAAGGTGGATGGTGCTTCCACACCTGCGGCACCAGTAATTCATAGGGTAAATTCGATAAGAGCTAATCATAATGTTCGATTCATACACATCTTTTCTGCTGGGATATAGGAGTCTCTACATAGCGGTGAGAACATTTGTGTGTGTTGAAAGCAGGAAAGCATGATGGACGGGGTGCCACATTAGGGCTGCGAGGAAGACTGCATTCGACATTATTCTGTGGTATTTTCGTAAACAGGTTCTCAAATGGTTCAAATGGCTCTGAGCACTATGGGACTCAACTGCTGTGGTCATCAGTCCCCTAGAACTTAGAACTACTTAAACCTAGCTAACCTAAGGACATCGCACACATCCATGCCCGAGGCAGGATTCGAACCTGCGACCGTAGCAGTCGCACGGTTCCGGACTGCGCGCCTAGAACCGCGAGACCACCGCGGCCGGCTAAACAGGTTCTACTAGGGCAAGAATTTCTGTGCATACAAGCTGAGGCATCAAGAAAGCGAGTGTTAAATACTTCTGGGACACTATACAATTTCCGAGAGGTCGACTCGGTTCTTATTTTTTACATAGTCATGTGACATCAGTATAAGATTGAGAACCTCGTCAGATGTGCTTACTATGGTTTTTAGCTAAGTGCGTGCACTTCACAGCATTGCATCAGTCACGCTGGGCAGTTAAGCATGGTTAGATGCGTCTCTCATGTCGCACTAGGAACAATGCGCCGTGTGCTATTTGATGACGTCAGTATCCCCAGGTATCACATCAGCAATGGTAAAACACACCTGCTGCCCAGAGGTGTCTCGCATATGGGACCAGCGTGAGCGCACATTGCAGTTCTGTGACGTTATTATAACACTCGGAGAACTCTAACCATATACACGACAATAGAAACAACTTTCACCCGGCCGCTGTAGGCCGCAGCAGTGTGAGAGCAATGGGTCACGATGGCTAGTGTCCGGCGGTGGTTTGTGGCTGTGTTGGCGTGTTCTGCAAATACGTCTTCGCTCTTACCTGATCACGTCAGCAACGATGCATAGGTGAACATGTATTTCGAAAGGAATTTCTCCGGTACCAAGTATGGAAGGGATGTCGCCACCTCATTCTTGCAGGACCCGATCGGGCACCTGGACGTGGGTTGACAGCTGATAGCCACGTCACTTTGCGGGGTTGCTGGTAGCCTCGTGTGCGGTCTACTGGGCAGATTGTGGCGGACTGTGCTTGTGCATGTTAATTGCTTGTCTGTTGCATTATTTCATGAGCAGGTCTGTAGGCTGTGCTATGCACTATTTGGACAGTTTATGAGTTGATTTTATGTCTGCACATCTGTTTACTGCATTGTTTAGCAGGAGATTGCATGTCTGTACTGAAATTGTTTCAGTAATGTAGGAGTTGTTTGCATGTCTACAGAGCGTTATTTATGAGTAGTTTACAGGTCTGTAGGCTGTGTGGCGTAAGCCCAAGCATTAGAGACCATATGTTCCTGTATCAGTGTGATAAATATACTACATCCCTAAATAAACTGTTCCAAAATAAATAAAGTACACTTCTTCCTTACTCTTTACAGCAGCCCAGCACAGGCTGAGTCATTTTCGCGCCAATTTCCCCTCTAGACCACCATCTTGGATTATGTCACAGAATTGATGACAGCACTCTCTGGTGGTGGTACTGTGTACTTGACTCAGCCCTCGTGGTGACCACGCTATTTCCCGCCATTTCCCCCCACAATCTTGGATTACATCACAGGAGGGATGACAGCACCCTCTGGTGGTGGTACTGTGTACTAGGTGAGTTGGAATCCGGACCTCTTGGCGACCACACTGGATGGTGGTAGTGCCTCTAATTGTTTAAATAAAATAGTGTGTGCAAAATAATAAAGGCTTATATCCAGCACAGGTCAAGTCCTATGCCTGTCAATAAATAGGAGGAGGTGGCGGTCAGGTGACTTAGATTAGTGGAGGTGACCTTTCTTTCCCGCTATTTTCTTAGGTTAGTGGAGATACCCCAATTGACCTATTTCACAACCAAAATTCAAACTTGGTGCCAGTTCATAGGACGAGCTGGAGGTCAGATGACTTAGGTTAGTTTATTGGAGGTAGCCCAATTGACCTATTTTCCTGCCAAAATTCACACTTTCCGCCAAAAGCCGCCATCTTGAATGATGTCACGGCCATCATCTTGGATGATGTCATGTGCTGTTGCTAAGTCTACATGCCGCCATCTTGGATGACGTCATCGCCTCCATCTTTGATACATCTGGCTACAATGGAAAGTGGCGCAGAACATACGTTGCCTCAATATTTCTGTGAAAAATCGTTCATTGTATACTCTTTACAATCGACTGAACGGTTTAGAATGGCTGTTGCCGTTAGAAAAAATATGTCCTGTATAGCTGAATGTCCCTATCTTGCATGACATTCAAACACTTTCAGTCCTGACATGGCTTATGATATATACCTAATGTTTTGAATGTTTCGAAAACTTTTATCCATAGCTATGTGCTTTATGCTGAAGAGTATAAATGGGCACTCATATGATTACAAATAACTGAATTATGTAGAAATTTAATGACGAATCTATCTAAATGCATAAACACAAGCCGCTTCTTGCTACTAATCAATGATTAAAACAGTAAGTATTAATGTTAGTTTGTTGTGCATCCCTGACGGTTTCTCATCAAGATAGGATCTACGGAATATGATACGTGCGTGCGTGCCAGCGCGCGCGACTGTGTGTGTGTGTGTGTGTGTGTGTGTGTGTGTGTGTGTGTGTGTGCGTAGCATGAGATTTATTGACAATCTATTTCTCAACCAATTACTAACTAGTAACCTCAGTAAATTTTTGATACTGATAACACTTCCTACAGCGAAGGCAACAGAAGTGAAACTGCACACAAGAACAAGGATCTGAAAAAATTTCTCAGAGTCAAGTTTGTTTACAAGCAGGCAAAAGTGGGAAGCTCTGGACGCATAACTGATGAACAGCAGTTCTTACTTCAAATGCCTTCAGTTTTGTTATTGTCAAGCCTCCTTTGTAGGCATGTCCGTTGTCCTAAGGAAAGACAGCCACACCTCTTTTTTCTTCATTTTTATCCAGTCCAGAACTTGCAGTCGATAATAATAATCTCTTTTGCATAGCAGGAAACACTGCATTGACCTTCCCGGCGGATAAAATCGACATTGCCTGTCGTGGTGAAGGACATCTGTTGTTCAGCGTCTTGCGTGAACTGGCGGACACTTGTCTCATATACAGTAATAAATCGGTTCACGAAATCAGTTGGACCCTTTTTAAAAGTAGTCAGGTCTTTGCTGAGAATCTTTTTGGTTTGATTTTTGTCAGCATTCAACGTACGTTGATCAAAGATTTCTTTACGTCAATTTTTCACGCAAACTATATATGAATCATCTACAAACTATTTCATACAATTTCAATTACTGATCGTCCGTTGCTATTCCTGGATGATCTGATTTGTAGTGGCAGTTTTGAGGAGTCCTTCACGTGGATCACCTTCGAGAGAAATACGTCCACATTTCAGCCGCCCATTCCAAATGAAGCAGATTCGTTATAACTCTTCACTAACTGCGAAAGACATTCCGTTGGCGAAGTACCGACAGAAACAAAGAATGTTATGACAACACGATATTCCACGACTATGAGGAAGAATTACCGAAGTTTACTTATCACCTAGAAAAAAGTCAAGCTGAGGCCACAAAGCTTGGTGGTGGTTTTAACCCTTCGCTACACATTGACTCTTCAATGCGACACATTTTTCCTGCCTCGAAAATCACCTCGTCGTCAATCTGAAAAATACCTGCCACGCATCTGGGAAAATGGGAAGAAGTCACTGGGGGCCGGATACCGCATAGAGTTAGCATGTGCGATGGCTGTTCCTAAAAACACTCAACATTACCTTGCCCCATAATGGTTGTGCCTTGAATTGCTGTAATAATAATTATAAAAGGTGGCAATTTTATTTACGCACTGTCTTTTAAATAGATATGATGGTATCTGATACTCAAGTACTAATGCAATGGAACGTAATGATGCTAAAATGCCTTAAATTCTTGCTGTGATTTATTCTTTAAAAGTTAATAATTCTCTTCCTGTTAATATTTAATTAATTAACTTACGTCGTTCAGATTTCGTAACGCTGACGGCGTTAAAATTTAAAGTTTTTCAGTCCCTGTTTTGTTTTCTTTCAATTGTTGCGAACCAGCGATGGTGCAATGATGTTCGCTTTCAAGTCTACACATTTATAAAAATCATGTCCAGGAAACACTTTTGTGACCACGGTTGCGATTTAGACGGTATTCGCGTAATTGTACTGATTAAGAGTTATCGTTTCCGAAAGATGCACGTACACTTTTGCGCGTGTAATGAAAATATTCATAATACGTCGCGTAACAAAAAGTAACATGCGAATCACAACCGTGGTCAAACGAAGAAAATATATGATGACGTAAATGTTCTTCGCTGTTATTCGGGATAAGTTTAGATTAAACACTGCAATTTTCAGTCTTTAGAAATCACAAGACGATACACTTTAGAGATATTTGTTTTGAATAACTTGTATTTACCTTTTCTTATACAATATGGTGATTGTCCGCAAGGATTATCTCTCTCTCTCTCCTTTTTATAGCCTTTATACATTCACATTACATACATCGATTAAGAAACATTTCTTTCTCTACCGACCAGTACGAGAACAAAATCCGCACAGACAAAATGTCTTACATAGGATCAGTTCTCACTTAACAATCATATATAGTTTCGTAGTACAAAGTCTTTGATTCACTGAGCACAAAAATTAAAATAATGAAATTATAATTACATTTTAAATATCGTCGATTCTTCTTTATATCATGAAAATAAGGTTTGACATCGTCGTAACATTATTTTTCATCGTTGTAGCACTACAGCATCCGCTTTCTCCAAAGGTGATGAAACCACGTGTTTCCACAGCTTTCTTTCCTCCTTTTTGTCGAGATGATGATGATAAACCCGGCACCTGTCCATGACGTTCAGGCGGCTGAAGAGGTCATCTGAACTGTCCTGACACAGCTGCAACATTTCGGATTGTGCTTCGGTTCGATAGTGTTTTTGAATGGATCTTGCGGAAGCCTGCGGGCTGTGACTTTTGTCACGTTCAAACTGCCATGAACGTTGTTAAAAACTGATCCATGGCAGTTTATCACTTTTTCCACTGTCAGCTCTATTATGGTACGCCTCTGTCGCAGTTTCCCGTACACCACCCAGCGTAGGTCTGCCCCTGCGCCCTTTGTCATTCAGACTTCTTTGACCACACTGGATGCGTCTGCGTCACCTAACCACTGGTGGCGTGTATTGTTGTTGTACACTTCCACCTACCCTGCACGGTTCTTGCAGAGCTGTTCCCCTTCGAATGCACAGGCAGCAGCAGACGGTCGAGAGAGAAGCAGCAACAGGGAAGTAACCGATTTTGTGAGTTTTTACGAGTTCCTAACCGGAATGAATCACATAGCTTCATCTGTGTGCTTTGGAAGGTTAGTTTTTGAATTTCTGTGTGTAAATTTAATATTTAATAGACACAGTTCTCGTGTTTTGGCTGGTTCAAATGGCTCTGAGCACTATGGGACTTAACATCTCAGGTCATCAGTCCCCTAGAACTAACCTAAGGACATCACACACATCCATGCCCGAGGCAGGATTCGAACCTGCGACCGTAGCGGTCGCGCGGTTCCAGACTGAAGCGGCTAGAACCGCGCGGCCACCAGCGGCCGGCTCTCGTGTTTTCGTTTGTGTCGGAAAGTAAACCGATTTTGAAACATACTATAAGTTCCTAACCAGGAGTGAATTATTTAGTCTCACGTGTGTGCTTTGGTAGTTTAGTTTTTGAATCTCTGCGTATTAACCTAATTTCTTAGACATACTTCTTGCGTTTCCTTCAGTGTCTGCAGTAGATCAAATTCTTGTGTGGTCTTCAACCGGATCAAACTGTCATCTGCACACAATATTTCCGTGGTCCACGTGGCCGCCACTATCTGGTGAGGAAAGCTAAGCCGCTTCTAGCATCCTAAGTCCCACTATAAGAGAGTGCTCAGCCACCGCAGATTTGTCAGGTTGTAATAATGCGTATGGCAATGATGTTGAACACATGTGTTATTGATAGTTTTACCGCACTCACATGGTATTTTGTAAACGCCAAGCTTCCTCAAACCTAAATCGTCCTTAATGATCCAAGAAGTGCTGTAATCTTCGCGGGCGGACGGAATACACATCTAATTTCATGTTTCTTCAAAACCGTACTTATCTTGCTAGCACGTTCCCAGCGTATGGAAGGAAAGCCGCTAGACGTGTCTTCAGCTGGTTTAGGAAGAGGTCCAAACTCAAAAGCACGTCGAATCCGTCACTCCGTACAGCCGTTACGATTAAACACGCCCTTCAGTTGTTGCAGCCCTTGTGGTAAATTCGCATCATCCGAGATAGCATAAGCTCTTTTCACCAAGGTCCATTGGACTCCTGTACACTGGGACGATAGATGACAGCTGGTGACATGTAAATACCTGTCAGTATGTGTTGGTTTCTTATAGGCCCTCTGTCCAAGAGGTCAGTCATCTTTTTTGTAAACCAGTACATCCTAAAAGGATAACTCCCCTCCTTTTCAATCTTTTCAATTTCCATCATGAATTTGATGTTAGGATGAAGATAATTAAAATGGTCCAATAACTCCAAAAAGTCTATTTCATGTGGCCAAACAAGAAGCATATCGTCAACATATCTCGAAAAACAAGTACTCTTCAAAAACGCTTTCTTCAAGGCCTTATCGTCAAAGCCCGCTACAAAAAGATTAGCAACTATAGGGATTCCTCATAACCACACCGTCAGTCTATTCAAAATATTTGTTGAAAAAAAATAGGTGGACGTCAGTGTGTCACAGCAGAGCTTCATCATTTTCATATCTAGTTTTTCATTAATTGAAATCAATGACTCTTCAAGAGGGACCTGAGTAAAAACAGACACCACAGTGAAACTCACAAGTAAATCAGAGGGACCAAAATGAAGCGACTTTTAACGCTGAATAAAATCCATAGAACATGGCGTCCACATGTACCCACATGAGGACCGCAGAAATATTATGGGCAGATAACACATTGATCCGCCTGAAGACCGGATAAGAATTTGATCTGTTAATAAATATGTCAAAAATCCGCCTTAGTTGCGAAATGTTACTGGTCTTTACCCAGGTTTCAGCTAGAGTAATCTAGCCCTCTTCAGAAGCATAAAATAAACTAATACATGCCAGAATAAGGCAGGGTCAAACATGAAAAGCTAAAGTACCGTGGTACCATGTCAAGCTACGTTACTTAGCTGAGGAACAGCTCCGGCCCCACTTCGTGGAAAGCGGTCGGTTAGTTCCAACGTAACGTACGCAACTAACCGACCGCTTTCCACGAAGTGGGGCCGGGGCTGTTCCTCAGCTAAGTAACGTAGCTTGACATGGTACCACGGTACTTTAGCTTTTCATGTTTGACCCTGCCTTATTCTGGCATGTATTAGTTTATTTTATGCTTCTGAAGAGGGCTAGATTACTCTAGCTGAAACCTGGGTAGAGACCAGTAACATTTCGCAACTAAGGCGGATTTTTGACATATTAATTTATCGCAGTTGCTGACAGGACTGCAACATCTTAAAAATTCTTTGATCTGTTAATATGCCACGAAAGTCTACATAATCACAGTAGTAGGGCAATGGCGCTATCACCCCACTCTACATTGTTGCCAAATTTATTCAAGGTGGCGGATCCAAGGTGGTGACCATGGGTGTGGCAATATCACACAGACGTCATAGCAGGAAATTCAAATTTTGGGGGTAAAATAATTCAGTTGGGCTACCTCCACTAACCTAGCTCCACCTACCCCCAAACACTCCCCCCTCCCTCTCCCTTCCTCTTCTCCTGTCCTTCATCTGGAAATTCATAGGAAAATGACTCAGTCTGTGCTGGGCTGCCAGACAGAATGGGTGTAAGTCTTTATTTTGTATGCAGTCTGATATATTGTTTATTTAAATAATTTGAGTTGCTATTGATCGAGCTCTAGACAGTAGCTCCATCCTGTATGCTCATTTTGAGGTCTGGAAGCCAACTAACCTAGTTCACAATACACCCCCCCCCCCCCCCCGTCCTCTTGTGACATAATCCAAGATGGCGGCCTGGGAAAAAAATGACAATATCAGTGTAGACCAGATGTGGCTTAAATTCAAAGAAATAGTATCGACAGCAAATGAGAGATTTACACAAAATAAATCAACAAACAATGGAGCTGATACCCCTAGGTACACAAAACAGGTCAGAACATTGTTGCAGAAACAACAACAAACCTAATGCAAACTGTTCAGAAGTTATGACGACTTTATACAATAATTGTCACCATGTAAGTGTGATTTGCAGGTTATCCATGTGATGTAGATGAAATTGAATCACCGCAGGATACTCTACTTTATCAATGGATTGCGCCATTTTTCTTTTGCCTCCACTACCAGCTGCTACAGCACTGCAGAGCAGGGATTTCAGAGTCTGACAGGACTGCAGACATGTATTTCCAACAAGCAATGACTCACCAATGGCAATTTATTTTCTCAAGTGTCAATTAAAACCTTATGTCCATGGTATAACAGATTGAGGTGATAGTGTAAGCTCTCGATTATCCGCAGTAATTGAGGGACTTGAAAACTGCGGATAATCGAATACTACAGGTAAGCCACAATTAAGGTATCAGTAATGTATTAGTTTTGTTCATTAATAAAATTTATTACAGTGCTATAATAAAAATTACTCAACTAATGTTTACAATAAATTCTACCTTAATCGTCTTAGCATGAGTGAAAATACAGTACTTCCAAAAAAATACAGTACTATCCAATTTCACATTACATTACACTACTTTGAAACAAAATAGTCTTAAATTGATTTCTGTCTCAGTGAGGTATCGTGTCTTATATATATATTGCACTGGGAATTTTACACATCATCAACTTATCAGAAAGGGGTGTATCTTCTGGCTGTTCCAGGTAGACCAGCAACTCTTCGGCTCACTGAAGTGCTGATGCATGACTGTTTACTCTTCATGGAATTAGAAGAATGTTGCTGTCTTCGCCACCTTCTCGGATTTCGTTTGTACTCGTTGAAGAACAGCGCTGTCATTCAACATCTCATCACTGGGCTCTGTGCAGTCGACATCAAACCATTCAGAAATATTTTCTGTGTTGACAGTTTCACACCCTGGAGTAATTTTCAAAACAGCAGCTACTGTTGCTAAAAAGCAGTCTTCTTCATCTTTGGAATTAATGATTTCACCAATTTTAGGATTAGTATTTTTATATGACTTGGCTATGGTCGATTCTTTACGCCACGCCTTCGACTCTTTGTAAACTGTGTCGAGCACAGTTAATGGCTTCCAAAATATCTGAAGATTGCTGCCCTCTCAATAGGTTTTTGTAGCAGACTTCCTCTACAAACTTTTTTCACGGCTGCTATGACACTCTCATCCATTGGCTGGATTAAGACTGTCACAGTAGGGTCCAAACACTTCACAAATATCATGTCGTCATCTAATTTCAGAACATTTTCGTTCAGATGCGATAAAACACTGTCGAACATCAATACAGATCGTTCAACATTAAAGGTTCTCGCACCTGTGGCACAAAACAATTATGGAACCATGTTTGAAGTATTGTGCGGACTATCCAGGCCCCTTCCTGTGGAAAATAGTGGGCAGGAAAATTGGTAAATTCTGCCTTTTTTCCCTTTGAAACAGCACGGTTTTTCAGCTTTACCTATTAAAACAAGCTCAGCTTGATGTGATCCCATACTATTAACACATCACAAAAGAGCTATCCTTTCCTCTAATTTATAACCATACACAGGTACAGTCTGCCTCGGAAGCAATAGCCTTTGTTGGTGGACAAATCCAAAACAACCCAGTTTCGTCGGCATTATAAATATGCTACAGTTCGACAAGTTCTCCAGCAATAACCTGCTGCAAATCTTTACAGAAGCCTACCATACGTCCGTTAAAAGACGGGACAGCACCCTTTTCTGGCCCCGGAGTCCCCGTAATTTTTATTGGGACACACAAATGTCCTGTACATTAAAATTTCAAAAATACATTGTATACCACAAATTCATAATGCTGATGTATATTTAATTTGCGTACACTATTGGCCATTAAAATTGCTACACCACGAAGATGACGTGCTACAGACGCGAAATTTAACCGACAGGAAGAAGATGCTGTGATATGCAAACGGTTAGCTTTTCAGAGCATTCACACAAGGTTGGCGCCAGTGACGACACCTACAACGTGCTGACATGAGGAAAGTTTCCAACCGATTTCTCATACACAAACAGCAGTTGACCGGCGTTGCCTGGTGAAACATTGTTGTGATGCCTCGTGTAAGAAGGAGAAATGCATACCATCACGCTTCCGACTTTGATAAAGGTCGGATTGTAGCCTATCGCGATTGCGGTTTATCGTATCGCGAAATTGCTGCTCGCGTTGGTCGAGATCCAATGACTGTCAGCAGAACATGGAATCGGTGGGTTCAGGGGGGCAATACGGAACGCCGTGCTGGATCCCAACGGCTTCGCATCACGAGCAGTCGAGATGACAGGCATCTTATACGCGTGGCTGTAACGGCTCGTGCAGCCATGTCTCGATCCCTGAGTCAACAGATGGGGACGTTTGCAAGACAACAACCATCTGCACGAACAGTTCGACGACGTTTGCAGCAGCATAGACTATCAGCTCGGAGACGATGGCTGCGGTTACCCTTGACGCTGCATCACAGACAGGAGCGCCTGCGATGGTGTAGCCAACGACGAACCTGGGTGCACGAATGGCAAAACGTCATTTTTTTGGATGAATCCAGGTTCTGTTTACAGCATCATGATGGTCACATCCGTGTTTGGCGACATCGCAGTGAATGCACATTGGAATCGTGTATTCGTCATCGCCATGCTGGCGTATCACCCGGCGTGATGATATGGGGTGCCATTGGTTACACGTCTCTTCACCTCTTGTTCGCATTGACGGCACTTTGAACAGTGGACGTTACATCTCAGATGTGTTACGACCCGATCCCTGCGAAATACTACATTTCAGCAGGATAATGCACGACCGCATGTTGCAGGTCCTGTACGGGCCTTTCTGGATACAGAAAATGTTCGACTGCTGCCCTGGCCAGCACGTTCTCCAGATCTCTCACCAAATGAAAACGTCTGGTCAATGGTGGCCGAGCAACTAGCTCGTCACGATACACCAGTCACTACTCTTGATGAACTGTAGTATCGTGTTGAAGCTGCAAGGCAGCTGTACCTGTACACGCCATCTAAGCTCTGTTTGACTCAATGCCCAGGTGTATAAAGTCAGTTATTACGGCCAGAGGTGGTTGTCCTGGGTACTGATTTCTCAGGATGTATGCACCCAAATTGCGTGAAAATGTAATCACATTTCAGTTCTAGTATAATATATTTGTCCAATGAATACCCGTTTATCATCTGCATTTCTTCTTGGTGTAGCAATTTTAACGGCCAGTAGCGTATAATTGTTTGAAAATGTTGCGATCTGTAGTTCTTAAAATATATCATAAAATTTGCTTATTTTCTAGGTCATCGCTTTATTTATGTTTGGTACGTTTCTGTTGAAGTACCTGTATGCTTCCACACAACACTACAATGGTCAAAAATCGCCTCCCCTCCTCCACTCCCATGCCTCCTATAACTCGATTGCACTAAATCATGTTAATATTACTTTCCAACAGCAACAATACATGACTTAGCTGAGACGTAAAACTATCGTTTAGCGGAGCTTCAAATTTAACCACAGATTTTGTTCTTATTTATTTTCTGTGCTTTCTTGTGCCCACCTCGACTCAGTGATGACTGTTGGGTGTTGAATGGTTTAAGAATGCGTGTGCTCTTGTTCAGTTTTGTGAATAATCATTTCAATATTGTATTCACATTCAGTATTCTGAGAATCTTTCTCTTCCCTACTGCGATACACATTTCTTCAAATTAAGCCCAAACGCAAGAGCATGTTTTCATCCAAACTCAAGGAAACGTACCCTTTTCTGGAAAGTACCAAAATGTGAGATTTATTGCGCAACTTGTTACAATACATTTTCAATTGCACGTGGTGGATGTTAAGACATTTTACAGCACGACAAAACTAAGAAACATAAATTATGTTCAAAAGCTGCCCAGTACAAAATTAGGTGTATTGACAGAATATTGTAATATCGAAAGCTTATACTTTTGTTATCAACTACTACATTTTTTTTATTTTGTTAGTAGCTTTTACGAAATTCCTCCTGTCTCAGACAACGAAGAATTAAAATTAGCTGCAGCAGAAAGAACATTTGCCCGCCACACTGTGCGTCACAATCACAACTACAGTTCCATGGACTACATACCGAAAATGATTAAGAAACTGCATGGTATCAAGTTTAGTTGTGCAAGGACAAAAACAGAAAGTATTTATAATAATATATTGGCTGCATGGTGCAAAGAGCTTCTTACTGAAGACCTTAATGAACTGAATTTTATAAGAATTTCTATCGTTACCAGCAATCATAAACCTAGTAGATCACTTCTTCTCATTGTCAGATATTTCAAATCTGAAAGTGTGGTACATGTGAAGTTGTTAGATTTCTGTTCTATCGAAAATTAAACAATAGTTGTCTTATCACAGCGCGTAAAGCGTAATTTGGAGTCAAAATTTGTGTCTCTTTCAGCCGATAATATGAAAAGTATGTTTGGTGAGGTTAAGGGACAAGGTAAAGAAAACGTTTTCTGCAAATTAGAAGAGAGTCTGAAAAAGTCTCTTGCAGGGGTTGGCTGCGTGTCGCATACAATTCACAACAGCGCAGAAAGAACAGTAGGCAAGTTACCAATCGATGTAGAAAACATTGTGTGTAAAATAAGTATTTCCGTCGAATGACTAAAGGAATTCTGTGAATTTGTGAACATTGAATATCAGCAAGTACTGGGTTATAGCAACACAAAGTGTTTAGCATTAGTGCCTGCAGTTGAAAGGATTGTGAAAGTGTATCCTGCTTTAAAATCATTTTTCCCGTTAGAATCAGGGTGCCTTGCTGATTTCTATTCATTTTTCGATAACGAGAAAACGGAATTACAGTTATGGTTTGTGCACAGTCAGCTAAATATCTTTCAAAGAAGCGTTGTAGAAATTGAAAGGCAGAAGCATTAGGTTGTTATGAGATACTAAAAACAAAATTAAAAAATAGGAGAGATAATAATTTTTTGAGTCTGCAAGTTAAACCCCTGTTACTGAAATTGTATATATATGTATTTTAGATATTGTATAAATGAAGATATATTTTATTCATTTGTAAATATGTACGGTGTAGCATATGACTATCTAGCATCATGCAGTCAGAAATTTCGACTCCCGTTGGTCTGCTTTGAAATCAAAAACAAAATGATCAAATATGGAGACCAGTATTTTAACAATAAAAGACATAGGTAATGTAATCCTTGGCTGTTCACTCTTTTTTGATGAGTTTTGTATGACTAAAACTTACTATAGTAGCAGTACATGATAGGTGAGTAGAAAGTATTCAAGGAGAAAAACATTGCAATAACAGTCCTCCCTAATGTTATAGAATTTATCGTTTGCCTTCCAGGCACAAATGCGCCCATAGAACGAATTTTTCCAAAAATGAATACGTACTGATTATGTGAAAAGACATATATTTTGCAAATTCTTTAGTGGTACATTGTAATTTCACTTTCCCATGCACGGAGTCATATGACAAATTGTTGAGTCTCAGAAAGATTAGTGAAAATATTGGCTCCGGTGCAAAATATGTAAATAAGCAAACATGCATGACTGCATGAGGTTTGTCTATACATCAAAGATTTATGAGAAATGTTAAATTGTTTTAAATGTGATAGTGTCCTCTCTTTTAACTACTTTGTACTAGTTTTATATAAATAATAATGGCTTTTTACTATGTATGAAATACAATTTCTATACTTGAATGTCGATGGTGAAAGTCATTATCATAATCATCGTCCTCCTCTCCTCCTCATCATCATCGTAATATTCCAGTCACGAAAAGGTATTGTTGATTCGTTTCGGTTCCAGTTAAACGGGATGTATAAGACGTTGGTGTCCCGTACGTTTAAAAAAATATATATGGCCGGCTCACTTCACAAAATTTTGAAGGAGCCTTCTTATCCGGGAGATTGCTGTCCAAGGAGAAAAGTTAAGTGGCGTGTTAACTTTTCTCCTTGAACGGTAATCTCCCAGATACCCCGACGCTGTGTAAATCTTGTTAACCAGCCGTAATATGCATTGAAATCCATAGTTTTTTTTAAAAAAAGACTGTAACAGTTTGCTGCACATTGGGCCAGATACTTTATGCCCCCTGCTGTTTTCTATTGAAACCATTCCAACAGGGCCTTATTCAATTCTGTCTTTCTTTTGACAAACCTTTAGAGGGATCAGAACTGCCAGCAAATTGAATTATTTTGTCTTTGCTTTTTACGGATATCACGGTTCGTAGTTCCACCCACAGTGCAAACCAGTGCCATGTTTCGCGATTAAATACTACCTTCTTAGGGTTTGTGTATCATTTCCAGTTTCTGCTGTACTGTTAAGAAAAGACGATTTTACTTCTCAGACATTGTTCGGCACTAACAGAAACCAATGACTATCTTGCAATGACTATCTTGCAGTGCTCTAGCAGTACGTTGTTTACTACGCTCGCGATGTAATGCAAGATTATCGCTCACCCGCGACCACTCCCGGGCTAAAGAAAAATTTTTCTGGAGAAAAAAAGAGGGGAAAATAAGCCCATGGATAATCCGCAAAGCAGAGAATCCGCCCGCAGTAATCCAGAGGTTTCTGTACTTACGTTTTGTACAATGTGTACCAACATAGTAAAAACGCTCAGGAAAGCAAAACGCCTGGCCAAGAACGTTCCCTTACGTGAACGAGCTCGCAGGGACCACGACCGTTAGACAAGGGCTCTGGTTTCGTAGTCTAGACGATGGCGCTTTCTTCTACCTAGCTTCTCTGGAACTAGGGATTAGATCGATCCCTTCCACACATATTTTATTGAAAATAGTTTTCATTCCATTCTTTCTAACTAACTAAAGGGAAACAAATCCAGACTGTTATTTTCGTTTATCCGTGTTCCTCTACATTTACGATCTTCCTTTCAAGTTTATTTCAAACTTCAATTCTCATTTAATGCGAAAATTATCTTGGATGCAGAGTCATCAACGGTTGTAAAATAACTTTAGGTGTGTCGGAGGGAAATGTGTTGGGACTCTTGCTGTTATTATTGTATATTAATGACATTGCAATGTTACTAGCAAGTACAGATTTTTCGCAGAAAATATAGGTGTTTATAATAAAGTAGTGTCTTTGCTACTAGTAGTATATAAAACAATTTCCAAGGTTGTGCTAAACTGGATAGAAACAACACGTGCCAGTCATTTAGGCGAATATCAAGGTGGTTTAAGGAAGGCCAGATTATATTCTGAACAAATATTTAATCTGAAGTGAATCATTCGCCACAGATTAGTAAATTGAAAAGATATTGTAGTGAGGTTTGTTAAATTCAGAAACGCGTCTGATTCCGTTGACAGACAAACTATAGATAAAATAATCCGAGAATTTGGTGTAAAATCTAAAATAGCAAATCTAATTTGTGAAACACTTACAGACACAATCTCTAAAGCGAAATTTGTGGGGCGAATATCTCAGCAATGAGGAATAAACACAGGTGTACCAATACTTTTTAATTGTTTTCTAGAAAAAAAATGAGTATTAGGAAGGAAGAACTGAATGAATATAAGATTTGACCAATAAAGCTGGGAAGGGGAAACAAAAATATTGGAACAAATTGTTTCATATTTGCTGATGAATTGCTACACTATCTGAAAATGTGACAGCTGGCGTAACACAAATTAATCTTTCAGAAGCACTAATTAGTAGGACCGGCTTAAGAATTTACGCAGAGAAAATGAAATCTTGTACAAACATTTAAAATGGGCCAAGTTATGGGAAACAGAATTTCACCAAAGTGAAAAGTCAAATAATTTTAAATATTTTGGGAAGACAAACGAAGAAAATGGTTTAGAAGAAGATATATAGGGGAAAGAACACATAGAATGGTAAGGGAAAATAATACAACCAAGATTTTTACAACAAAAAAGTCTATCTAAAAATGCTAAAATAAGATTAACATTAAATTATACTTTTAATAAATTAGGAATACTAGAAAGGCGAATCATTAGGAAAATGTTAGGCCCACGAAGAACTGCGAAAGATTGAAAAACCCGTATAACGAATTTATCAAAACAGAAAAAAACCTACAGTAGTAATGAGAGAAAGAAAATTGGTATTTTTTGGCATTTGTGTCCAATGTAAGACACTGAAAAAACAACTGACAAATAAATGTTTATAAAAAAACTATTGAATGTGTAAGGATTCCAAGATAAAAGCGTGAAAAGAATCTGATATGAAGTGGTCAGAACACAGGAAGGAAAAACGTAGTGTACAACAGATCAGGAAAAGAAACTGGTATGTGGTTCTTAGTTGGCCGATACGAGAAGAAAACAAAGTAATGTCTGAAAAAGGCTGCACGGATATCACGACAGATAAGGTGTCAATGCAGAACAAAGATTGTATCTCACTGTAAATGCTCAGAAATTCAAAATTGTGTACTACATGAAACAGAAAAACGTGACATTCTCTGACTGCAACATCAGTGAGCCACAATTGTAATTAACCAACTCATATAGATATCTGGGTGTAACAGTGCGGGGATATGATGCGGAATGGACACACAAACTCAGTCTTAGATAAAGCAGGTTTATCGGTGGTATACTGGGAAAATGCAGTCAATCTACAAAGGAGACCAACTATGCAGCGAAAGCTTACTTAAAAAGTTTCAGGGGCCAATATTAAGCGAGGAATTCAGGAATGTACTACAGTACCCTTCGTGTCGCTCCCGAAGGGGCTGCGAAGACAGGTTTACTATTAGACTAATGACGGCGCACATCGAGGGCTTTAAGCAGCCATTTTCCCCGCGCTCAAAACGGAGCATGGAACGGGAAGAACCCCTAGCAACTGGTACGGTAGGAAGCAACCACTGCCATACACTTCACGTGAGAGCATGCAGTAGATATAGATGTAATGTGGCCCTTTCATTGACCAAGCGCAAATTATTCTTTCGTCACAGAAGGGGTGATTGGTGATTGTAGTGTGTGAATTTGTCGTATCGCCTGAAAATATGTTTTAAAAGCTTGTCGCCTTCAGTTAACAAGAAGTTTCATATTTGAAATTTGGTAGGAAAATGGAGGACAGATGTCCACTTTCTGGCCCTGGTTATGAATTAGACCTATCCCGCTGGTTTCTAGTAATATGAGGCCAATTGGCGAACCATGCTTTATCTTCTGCTTCCTTTCATATTCATTCGTAGTAGCTTAACTGTACACTACAGTGCAAAGCTGTTTATTTCTTCTGCTTGCTTTTCCATTCATTCGTGATAGCTAAACATTACAGTATAATGCCGAGTTACTCATTATAGTTAGTTACAACAGGCAGTTTACTTATAATTGCTCACACACAAACCACACACACTCATTTACGGGTATTGCTGGGTCATCTCCGTGTTAAAGTCACCGTGAGATAAATGTGAGGAATCGTAAGAGACTCCGCCACTGCGCCTACGGACTCGTGTTTGCAGCAGACGGTGCTCGCACGTAGCGTCGTTTATCAGTTTATTGTGACGCAAGTCTCATGACGTTCCCGCAGCATTCACGTTCTTTTAACTGTCGTTGATAACTGACGTCAGTAGAGTGGCACGCTGTGTTCGGAAGCGATGTTTCCCAAGTCGCTTCAGAAAGAACAAGTCAACGGAAGTCACAGCAGACTGACGAGGATGGGCGCACGAGATATTAGCATAACGAGAAATTAATTTTCCCATGTAAATATCTGTAACGGAAATTTCATTATAATTCGTATCGCGTTTGCGGTTGCTTTGTCGTGTTGACATCGTAGATGTCTCACAAACATAATGAGGATCGGTAATCGGCGTACAGAGAAGTCTAGTGGGGTACACTCACGACATTTAGCGCTGACAATAAGAGGATGGTTTCCTTGCCCGAAGACAGACGACGCCACATTGGTTTATTCACTCTGTGGTCCGTCTAGATCGGTGATAGCCAAGCTGGTCCCTATCGCCCACTAGTGAATGAGTGTTCCAGATTCCGTGCTGGGAGGTAGGCGATGGCCGTTTTAAAGACATGTTCACTAGGCTTTCGAAAATTTTGCTAAACGTATCTGGTAAGTAATTATTATTATATGTGTTAACTTGCTTTAGCTCTGCTTTACAAATTTTGTAAAGTACAGTTACACCCCTACACTGTAAACCACCATTACTGTGGAGCAGGAAGGCGGTTAGAAAACTTACTACTAAAAGAGACATAAAAATGAGCGATATGTAAATAAGATTGACTACCCCTGGTCTAGACCCTCGAACTCTTCTTGTACGGTTTCGTGATTTACAGGGATGAAAATTGTGATCTTAATAAAAAGTCTCTTGTTATACCCAGGACTGCTAACTGTTCCTGGGAAGACATGTATGGTTTTGTCAGATTTAATGGTGTAAATTTAACATAGTTTTTATGTGTTCGCCTTGCCCTTTCGCTTTCTTCTGCTCTTCTATCGCAGGAACGAACTAAGAATCTGTAGAAGCTATTGAGACATCGAAAAACCGTCTGCTATCGATAACAGTGTCTAGCTATTCTACAAATGTTCAAATGTGTGTGATATCTTATGGGACTTAACAGCCAAGGTCATCAGTCCCCAAGCTTACACACTACTTAACCTAAATTATCCTAAGGACAGACACACACACCTATGCCCGATGGAGAACTCGAACCTCCGCCGGGACCAGCCGTACAGTCAATGACTGCAGCGCCTAAGACCGCTCGGCTAATCCCGCGCGGCCAGCTATTCTACAAACAACCATCAATTACACCTGGCAGTTAAGATTCATCTTTCTAAACAGAATAATCCTCTGAAAAGGATATTAGACACATCTTTATATAGTCGTCGTTCTTGAGAATCAAAGTAAATATCGTTACTTTATTATGACACTCTCCCGGACATATTTATTGTATACTTGAGAGACAGACAAGAAATGTTCTTGAATAGACCAGCACCATCTTAATCTACACACAGGCCTTGCAGTCCACCCTGTCGCGTGTGATGGAGAGCGCATCGCACCAAAATTACTATCACAGTGTCCAGTTACATTAATGCGACCGCCACCTATTTTCGAAGTTCATTTGTAGTAACCACCTAAGGACGGAAGATGGCAGCACTAGCAGTGGAGAGTACATAATGCGTGTCGGGGGGGGGCGACAGGGGGGGGGGGGGGACGCGGAAAACACGGTAGTCACTGTCGTAATGCAGAAACAGAGTGGTATATATGACGTCGAAAAGGGCATGATCACTGGCTTTCGGCCCAAGTTGGAAGCATTTCCGAAACGTCTAAGAATGTAAACTGTTCTTGTGCCACAGTGGTTAAAGAATACAATGGATGGCAAAATGGCGGTATCCAGAACCGGTACTGAGACAACTGTGGTACATCTCGGGCCACAGATGACAGGGGTGAACGATATCTTATACCTCCCCAGGAGGTCACGAATGTAAAATTAGAGTGATTCGAGCGCGCACGGAGGCTTTCCGTCAGTCGTTCTTCCCGCGAACCATACGCGACTGGAACAGGAAAGGGAGGTAATGACAGTGGCACGTAAAGTGCCCTCCGCCACACACCGTTGGGTGGCTTGCGGAGTATCAATGTAGATGTAGATCTGTACCGGCGAATAGACCTGCAACTGCGTAACACCTTACCGCGCATATATATATGTAAGTAGGCTGTTTAGGTTTTTATGTTGGTAACGTCACGGCAGCAGAGGATCAAGTAGGTAAAAAGACGAGGGCTAATAGAAATCCTTGGGTAACAGAAGAAATATTGAATTTAATTGATGAAAGGAGAAAATATAAAAATGCAGTAAATGAAGCAGGCAAAAAGCAATACAAACGTCTCAAAAATGAGATCGACAGGAAGTGCAAAATCGCTAAGCAGGGATGGCTAGAGGACAAATGTAAGGATGTAGAGGCTTGTCTCACTAGGGGTAAGATAGATACTGCCTACAGGAAAATTAAAGAGACCTTTGGAGAGAAGAGAACCGTTTGTATGAATATCAAGAGCTCAGGTGGAAACCCAGTTCTATGCAAAGAAGGGAAGGCAGAAAGGTGGAAGGAGTATATAGAGGGTTTATACAAGGGCGATGTACTTGAGGACAATATTATGAAAATGGAAGAGGATGTAGATGAAGATGAAATGGGAGATAAGATACTGCGTGAAGAGTTTGACAGAGCACTGAAAGACCTGAGTCGAAACAAGGCCCCGGGAGTAGACAACATTCCATTAGAACTACTGATGGCCTTGGGAGAACCAGTCATGACAAAACTCTACCATCTGCTGAGCAAGATGTATGAGACAGGCGAAATACCCACACACTTCAAGAAGAATATAATAATTCCAATCCCAAAGAAAGCAGGTGTTGACAGATATGAAAATTACCGAACTATCAGTTTAATAAGTCACAGCTGCAAAATACTAACGCGAATTCTTTACAGACAAATGGAAAATCTGGTAGAAGCGGACCTCGGGGAAGATCAGTTTGGATTCCGTAGAAATGTTGGAACACGTGAGGCAATACTAACCTTACGACTTATCTTAGAAGAAAGATTAAGAAAAGGCAAACCTACGTTTCTTGCATTTGTAGACTTAGAGAAAACTCTTGACAACGTTAACTGGAATATTCTCTTTCAAATTCTGAAGGTGGCAGGGGTAAAATACAGGGAGCGAAAGGCTATTTACAATTTGTACAGAAACCAGATGGCAGTTATAAGAGTCGAGGGGCATGAAAGGGAAGCAATGGTTGGGAAAGGAGTGAGACAGGGTTGTAGCCTCTCCCCGATGTTATTCAATCTGTATATTGAGCAAGCAGTAAAGGAAACAAAAGAAAAATTCGGAGTAGGTATTAAAATTCATGGAGAAGAAGTAAAAACTTTGAGGTTCGCCGATGACATTGTAATTCTGTCAGAGACAGCAAAGGACTTGGAAGAGCAGTTGAACGGAATGGACAGTGTCGTGAAAGGAGGATATAAGATGAACATCAACAAAAGCAAAACGAGGATAATGGAATGTAGTCAAATTAAATCGGGTGATGCTGAGGGGATTAGATTAGGAAATGAGACACTTAAATAAGTAAAGGAGTTTTGCTATTTAGGGAGTAAAATAACTGATGATGGTCGAAGTAGAGAGGATATAAAATGTAGACTGGCAATGGCAAGGAAATCGTTTCTGAAGAAGAGAAATTTGTTAACATCGAGTATAGATTTGAATGTCAGGAAGTCGTTTCTGAAAGTATTTGTATGGAGTGTAGCCATGTATGAAAGTGAAATATAGACGATAACCAGTTTGGACATGAAGAGAATAGAAGCTTTCGAAATGTGGTGCTACAGAAGAATGCTGAAGATAAGGGGGGTAGATCACGTAACTAATGAGGAGGTATTGAATAGGATTGGGGAGAAGAGAAGTTTGTGGCACAACTTGACTAGAAGAAGGGATCGGTTGGTAGGACATGTTTTGAGGCATCATGGAATTACAAATTTAGCATTTGAGGGCAGCGTGGAGGGTAAAAATCGTAGAGGGAGACCAAGAGATGAATACACTAAGCAGATTCAGAAGGGTGTAGGTTGCAGTAGGTACTGGGAGATGAAGAAGCTTGCACAGGATAGAGTAGCATGGAGAGCTGCATCAAATCAGTCTCAGGACTGAAGACCACAACAACAAACAACAACAACGTCACGTGGCGCTCTGTATGAAAAATCACTGACTGTGGTGTGTGCAGTTTGTGCCTGGTTTGCATTGATGGAATATTTGTCATTGTAGTGTTCGGCAGTTGGATGTGAACAGCGCGTAGCGTTGCACAGTTTGAGGTGAGCCGCCAGTAGTGGTGGATTGTGGAGAGTGAGAGATGGCAGAATTTTAAGAGCGGACGATCTGGACGTGTGTCCGTCAAAAATGGAAATTTGTTTAATTGGATGTCACAAAATTATATATATATATATATATATATATATATATATATAATGTCGTTTGGACGCTATTAAGGTAAATACATTGTTTGTTGTCCATCAAAATCTTTCATTTGCTAACTATGCCTATCAGTAGTTAGTGCCTTCAGTAGTTAGAGTCCTTTATTTAGCTGGCGGTATTGGCGCTCGCTGTATTGCAGTAGTTCGAGTAACGAAGATTTTTGTGAGGTAAGTGGTTCAAGAAAGGTATAGGATATAGGTTATTGTCAGTCAGGGCCATTCTTTTGTAGGGATTATTGAAAGTCAGATTGCGTTGCGCTAAAACATTGTATGCCACTTTAGTGATGCTCAGAATAAGTAAAGAGAGAAATGTCTGAGTACGTTCAGTTTTACTCAGCTGTCTTTGTATCAAATAAGGTAGAAGTTTACTAGCACAGTCATTCATAATTTTCCAAAGGGGACGTTTCAATGTCTTGCTGCAAAAAATGGCTATTCGGGCTTTTTACTTGTAGCCACACTAATGAGACTGGACAGTGTGTAAGAAAAACCGCCGTCAGGCGCTCTGTTACTGAGTATTCCATCGGAATACATGCCTGTCAAGTAAATCACGCCATCACAGATTTCGTAGTTTGAATCTTACTTGGTATCACTTATTCCGACGTGATCCCCGATGACGATTCCAGACAGATGTGCAGAGCTTCTCGAAACTACTTCTGCCACAGAGACACTGCATCTTCACTCTGAAATGTCTGACGTTATCATTTCCTCCAATGTTACCAGAGACGCCAGTTAGTATAAAACATATCTATCAAGAGTTATCTCTTATGCTATATTGCGACAACATCGGCTGACTATGTCTAGTAGTGCGCATTATTGCGCGATGCAGTTTACATAAAGCTCACTCGTCAAACCAAATGCTGACCTCAACGTTAAATTAGTTTTCAACAAATGAGAGAAACACTCAATTATTTAGACCAAGTAACGGACTAAAATAAAATACGTAATTACGCCAGTAATGGAAATGAAGTACAGGCGGATGAGACATGTATCCAAATGAATACACTATCTGACCAAAAGTATCCGGACACCCCAACGTAAAGCGGAATTGACCACCGGATGTCACAAGAGGCGGACCTGCCAGTGCGAAAGAAAGTGCGGAGATTGTGTTGTCAGTTGAGAATCAATGACAGCAGAATGCGGCGCCAGTGAGAAGTCAGTTACTTCAAACGTCCAGTATTTACCACCACGGACTCGCATTCCAGGACGACGGTTGAGATCCGCCTCCGACCATCTTGATTCAGGTTTTCATTGATTTCCCTAAATCGCTTCGGGAAAATGCCAGCATTGTTTCTTTCAAAGGCCACGGCCGACTTCCTTCCCCGTTCCTTAATTCCTCTCCCCCCAAATCAACCCAACTCAGAATCAACCAACCAACCAACTTCAAAAGTCATTCATTATCATGTGAGTAACGAATCCACCAGAAAAAATTTCAAGTCTTTTCAAGTTGAGCAAGTAGACTGCTGGTTATGTGATTGTGAAATGAAAAGGAAGACACAACTACAGCTAAACCAAGACCTAATGAATTTTGCGGAATCCCAGCTAGCCCAATGCCTGTGCATAGGGACTTAAAAATAATGGCCTACAATGGCCGAGCAGCTCCTCCAAGTCCCACAGTTCTCTAGTAGATGCTTAAGAGACGCTTGAGATAGTGTAAGGAGCGACGGCAATGGACGGTGAATGACTGGGAACGAGTGATTTGGAGCGACGAATCACCCCATACACTGAGGTAATGCGATGGAAGGGTCCATGAGTAACATTGCCTGCCATCACGTTTAGTGCCACCAAGGAAGCACGGAAGAGGTTGTGTTACGGTACGGGTGTTTTTCTAGTGGTTAGGGTGTGGTCGCATTATTGCCCTGAAGGAAACGCTAAATGCGGAATGGCGCTGATACATTTTTACAGCACTGTGTTCTTCGTGCAGTAGAGGGACATTTCGGAGAAGATGATTGAATCAGTATAACAATGCACTCTTTCATAAAGCAGCATCTGTGAGGCCACAGTTTGTGGACAGTAACATTCTTGATATGGACTGGCCTGTCCAAAGTCCCGACCAGCACCCAGTGGATCACCTTTGGGATGAATTAGAACTTCAACTTCACATCACAACCTAGCGTCCAACATCACTACCGTTCTTGGTGTCTGCTCTTCAGGAAGAAAGAGCTGCCATTCTTCCACAGATAACCAGACACCTCACTGAAAGTATCGCCGGCAGAGTTCAGAGTTCAACCCGCCATAAACGCGAAGAATGCGATCATCCCATGTTAATGTATACTACTAGATATGTGGATGGTGTGTAGATGGTAGATGAACCAAGAAAGGCCTGAGTTGGACCCAAAGGGATAAGAAAGGGCAGAGGCGACGGTGGGTGGGCGACATTAAAAGACACGAAGGAGCGACATGTTTAGGCGCAGGTGAAAATCGTAGGGCACAGAAACGTCCAGAGGAATGCGTTGTCCAGCAGTAGTCGCGTAATGCTGCTGCTGCCGTTGCTGATGATGTTAATGAGCTGTTCCAGGAATATTTTGTTTTTGCAGCGCATGTCGTGCTGTTATCGTTAACACTGTGTTCTCAAGACTCATATCAAGCTCACCAATCACTTTGAGGGCAGTCATCTTCTTCTTAGTAAATTCAGTCTAATTGTACTAACGTGCTCAGTAGCCGAGTTGTTCCGATGGGTTCTGTATCTCATCACGACGTTTCCGACAGTTCTTCATAGTCGAATTCTTCCCACGACCTCTGTATGTCGTGACAGTACGTAATCAGATAGTGGCTGTTCTCGCAGATGCACCAACTAAACAGGCACTGACAGTGCTCCCTCTGCGTCTCTCTACTTCTTTCTCGGTCCCCGTACTCTCCCTTCCCACAATGTATATGTTTTAGGCTATTGGTCAGACGTACTCGCATCGTCTACCTCGTTAACTCTACCCAGATCATCGTCAGCAGTAATGTGTAAGGAATTAAGAAGAAATTAATCTGCAAAAAGGAAACGAAACCCCGCGATCAGGCTCTGAAGGCATTGCGATAGTCGACCGGCCGCCGTGTCATCCTCAACATTAACTATCAGACGCGGTATAGATATTAATCTGATTTTATTGAATTTGAATACATCGTGCACATTTTTTTTAAAATTCGGAAGAAGAATAGCGATAAGGGTAGTTATAGTCCACCTCTACCTCTTGGATGAAAGGGGAAGGGGAGAAATTATTAGTGAAAGCGAAGAAAAGTTAGACTAGTTCTTATTGCCTGCCGACCTGCCACTTACCAGTTATAGGAGCGATGGAATTGTGCCTTGTAGACGATACAGATTTTTGTCACGCTGTTAGTGTTAAGAAGCGTTTAATAAGCCGTCACGATTCATTTAGTGTGCCATTTGCTCGGTTGGCAAACGGTCAATTCAGACGTACAATCTGACCATAAATCATTTCCACAGATAATCGTGCCCCAACTCTACGACACTGCCTCGCCCGTAACTATGATGCGATTAGATTAACAAAAATATCCGAATTAAATGTGCGCTCGTGATTCAACAGCCAGAAACATAGACTAAAATTTAATTTTAAATAAAGTTAATGGATACAAGATGCTTTACGATAAACTCATTCGCAGAAAAATTTTGAAGGCTTCTCTATAAACGTTTCAGCTGTTAAAAATCTCTTATTTTACCCACGAAATGGCAGCCACGTAAAGAGTATTTTCGAGGTGCCGTTGCTGGCTCGACGACTGGAGCGCGCGCGAAGTGAAAAAGCAGACGGCACTTGAGACACGTTCATTTACAGCCGCTAATGCCTCGCTTATCACCATGTGTAAACGCCGTCACACCAGGCGTGTGCAAGGGCAAGCGCTTTCGTTTTCGTCTCGTTCCCAGTTCCGAGTCAGGCAGAAGGAAAATTACTCGACGGGAATTGTTTCTTTTCCTTTGAGACAATAGTGCTGAAAGCCTTAGAACTCCGTTTCAGGCTTTTAAATTGTCTTTGTGCTGCTATCAGAAATTATAAACCGAGTTATGCCGCATTGTGGTGAAGACAGTCATCTTGTATTTTGTAGAAGTGTCGTATAAATACCTTCCGAACCGCACAGTTTTGAATTACCCACTATTTCCTTGAGTCGCCTGTAATGATCGTCGGAGCTACACCTGAAAATCCGAGCCTGTGCTCGGTGACTAATGACCTCTACGTCCACAGTGCTCTCCTCCCTTCGGCCATTAGAAGAAATGCTGTTGTTCGAATACCGAATGCATCATGATAGTTCCAGAAGGCAAATGGTTGAGGACTGGAAAACTGATGCGTGTTCTGTGCAACACATAGGCAACAGAAACGCAATGGGAACATGGTGCACTGTAGCTGATAGCTGAAGTTCGAAAATATAACTGTAGTTGCGTCCATCATAAAGAATACGTTATGTTAAGAAATTAATGCCCTATGACATACCCGTATGTGTGTCAGTGTCCTGATTTCATACTCAAAAATCTCTCTGCAACCATGGATGAGGGACATTTGTATCTTTTCTCTCTTGTAGTATTTTGTTTTTGTTCACTTTGTTCCACGATGTTCCCTATTGTTAAGGTTCGCTTTATGTATTATCGTTGCAGTTTTCCCCCATCTTGGCGACACTTTTTGAGATACATGTCACCGTGTCGGCTGCTCTGTCATAGATTTGTTCTCACATAACTTCTGTTCTTGTCATGTACGTTCAGCTACACCTACATCATACTCTGCAAGCCACTTAGTGGTGTGTGGTGGAGGGTACTTTTGTACAACTAACTGAGACCTCCAATCCTATCCCACTCACGAATAGCGCATGGGAAGAATGACTGTCGGTGAGCCACTGTATTGGCTTTAATTTCTCGAATTTTCTCCTCATGGTCATTGCGCGAGACGTACGTGTACATTGATAACCTCGATATGAGTCTTGTCAATACAGTGTTAACAATAACAGCACGACATGCACTTCAAAAACAAAATATTCCTGGTACAGTTCATCAACATCATTAGAAGCAACAGCAACAAAAGTCGCAGCATCAGACGTTTGCTGCTGGATAACGGATTCCTCTAGACTTTTCTGTGCCCTACGATTTTCACCAACGCCTAAACATGTTGCTCTTCGTGTCTTCTGCTCTTGCTCACTCACCGTCGTTTCAGCCTTTTCTTACCTCTTGGGATATAACTCAGAACTTTTCTTGGTTCATGTACCATATACACACCATCTAGTAGTATACATTAACATGGGATGATCGCATTCTTCGCATTTATCACGGCTTGATCTCTGAACTCTGGTGGTGACACTTGCAATGAGGTGTCTGAATATCTGTCGAGGAATAGCAGCCCTTTCTTACTCAAAAGCGGAAACCAAGAACGGTAGTGATGTTGGACGCTAGGTTGTAAAGTGAAGCTGACGTTCTAACTCATCCCAAACGTGATCCACTGGGTGCTGGTCGGGACTCTGGACAGGCCAGTCCATATCAAGAATGTTACTGTCCACAAACTGTGGCCTCGCAGATGCTGCTTTATGACAGGGACCATTGTTATATACAATCACCTTCTCCGAAATGTTCCCCTACTGCACGAAGTACACAGTGCTGTAAAAATGTATCAGCACCCTTCCGCATATAGCGTTTCCTTCAGGGCAAGCACGTGATCACACCCTAACCATGAGAAACACGCTCATACCGTAACACCACCTTCCTTGGTGGCACTACCCATGATGACAGGCAATGTTATTCAGGCATTTGCCAAACTCAGACCCTTCCGTCGCGTTAGCACACGGTATGGGGCGATTCGTCGCTTCAAATCGCTCGTTCCCAGTCATTCACCGTCCATTGCCATCGCTCCTTAAACGACCTCAAGCGTCGCTTAAGCACCTACCTGTTCGCCCATTGTAGCGCATTATTTGTAACTCCCTATTCACATTCATTGCGCTAGCTGGGATTCCGTCAGTACATTAGGTCTTGGTTTAGCTATAGTTGTGCCTTCCTGTTTATTTCACAATCACATTACCAGCGGTCAACTTGCTCAGCTTGAGGAGGGCTGAAATTATCCTGATGGATTCGTTACTCACCTGATAATGAATGACGTTTGTAATTGGTTGGTTGGTCGATTCTGCGGAGAGGACCAACCAGTGAGTCGGATTAAGGAAGGGGAAAGGAAGTCGGTCGTTCCTTTCGAAAGAAACCATCCCGGCATTTGCCTGAATCGATGTGAGTCGAGTGTACATTTGGAGTCACTGGCTCCTCACTGCCGACACATTCTGCTGTCACCGCTTCTCTACCGATGACTCAACCTCCACGCCTGCTTTTATACTGGCGGGTCCGCCTCTAGTGATATCTAGCGGCAAACGCCGCATTGCCGTGGGGTGTCCGGTTACTTTTGATCAGACACTGTATTCGTTTCGATACATGTCTCATCCGCCTATACTTCATGTCCATTACTATCATAATTATGTATCTACCCCAGTCTGTTACCTGGTCTATTTGTTTGTTTTCGTGTCTCTCCTAACAATTTCGAACAATTATATCTCCTTCGCTCGCCGAGAAACCCGGTCTTCACATTGTAAGTCTGTGGTTCATTGCAGTAACTGAAAACGATTTTAGCAGTATTTTAAGTAGCATAAAATTAAGCTATACAGGGTGAAAAGTATTTAAACCGGCAAACTCTGGGAGGTTTTAGGGGACATCAAAACAAATATTTTTACCTAATGCCATTTTTTCCTATGAGGGTTTTTTATACCGATGGAGGCCGTATTACACTGTTCAGTTGTTAGAGGCCGTATTACGATCTTCAGTTTTTAGAGGCCGTATTACGATCTTCAGTTGTAGGCAACTGCTGTCCACCAGTGCAGTAGTGCATTGTATCTGTTTACTAATGGAGCGATAACACCTGGAGTGAGTACACTGATGCGGTTCGTGCGTACTACTTAGCGCACCACAACGGACGAGCTGCACAGCGGGTTTATCAACAATACCCTAATCGCCGTATCCCGCATCATACGACCTTTGCTGCGGTGTACCAACGTCTGCGTGAGACCGGGTCATTTAGCAGATTACCTGGACCAGGGACGCCGTCGCATGGTAAGAACGGTGCAAGTTGAGGAAGCTGTCTTGCAGCATGTGGAGCGGGATCCTTCAATCAGCAGTTGCGCAATTGCACGTAACATGAGGACGGATCAGAACAAATGTAAGAACAGTCCTTCGAGAGCAACTGTTACGTTCATTTCACTTACAGCGTGTCCACAACCTGGGACCAGTTGATTATCCACCCAGAGCACAGTTTTCGCAGTGGTACCTTGAACAGTGTGAAATGCATCCTACATTTCCATCCTCTGTGTTGTTTACCGATAAGGCAACGTTCGGGGGTGATGGAGTCTTCAACATGCACAATTCGCATCTTTGAAGTGAGGATAACCCACATGCCACAGTTACTAGCGCTTCTTCGTTAATGTGTGGGTCGGTGTTGTTGGGGACTGTTTAATTGGGCCGTATCTGCTCCCTAGATGTTGTCTCTTGGTCATAAAAAAATGGAAAAGTGTTTGTTGGTTTAATTAATTTGCCGCCAGAGAAATCTTCCTCTACCAGTTTAAATACTCCTCAAACGAAAAAATTACTTTAAGGAAAAATATTTGTTTTAATGTCCCCTACAACCTCTGAGAGTTGGTCGGTTTAAATACTTTTCATCCTGTAGGTATAAGCCCAGCCAGCTAGCTGCTCTGTCTAACACGGTGCTTCCCGAGCGGGAAGGCGTGCCGCTTCCTGGTACGGTCCGCCTGGCGAATTAGTGTCGAGGTCTGGTGTGCCGGCCAGCCTGTGAATGGTTTCTAAGGCGAGTTCCCGTCTGCATCGGCGAATTAGTGTCGAGGTCTGGTGTGCCGGCCAGCCTCTGGATGGTTTTTAAGGCGGTTTTCCGTCTGCCTCGGCGAATTAGTGTCGAGGTCTGGTGTGCCGGCCAGCCTGTGGATGGTTTTTAAGGCGGTTTTCCATCTACCTCGGCGATTGCGGGCTGGTTCCCCCTATTCCGCCTCAGTTGAACTATGTCGGCGATTGCTGCGCAAACACTGTCTCCACGTACACGTACAGCATACTTACTCTACCACGCTAACGTTGGGGTTACACTCGTCCGGTATGAGATGTTCCCGGGGGGTCCACTGGGGGCCGAACCGCACAGTAACCCTGGGTTCCGTGTGAGGCGGCTGTGGGGTGGGGCGATGGACTGCTGTGGCCTGTTGTGGGGTTGTGAACCGCTGAGGGCTACAGTGGAATGAAGCCTCTCCATCGTTTATAGGTCCCCGGTTCAGTACACAATAGACGAGCTACAGGTATAAGCTGCAGGTCAATTTGGACTAACAGAAAGTCATGAGCACTTGTTCGAAAAAAAATTGACCCCACAGGTGGTTTAAGAGGATTAAAAATTTAAACGACTTCGTATATCTAGGTTCTCTCGAACGTAGTAGGGAGGATGAGATTGGGAGAAGATTCGCCCTCGGAAAATTTATGATGCTCAAATTAACAGATATGTGGAGTGACAACAGTAACAAATGCCACAAAATTTTGCCTTGCAAAAATTATTGCAATTACCGCATTTTTTATTGTTTCGTTCAAATACATGAATATCAAGTAACATGAAATAAATAGAAACGATTTGGGTGTGATTCTGGCATAGATTGCTTTGCATATCGAAAATAAGTAATTGCAAAAAAACCTGTTGTTGAGTGAAACTTATACGTTCACGCTCGGCAACGTAGTTTTCTTCATTTTCAGCATGCGATTGGGAGATATGAAAGCAACCATTAATTTGTCATCTTACAAGAGAGTTAGCAGCCAAGACACCCATAACAGTTAAAAGATATGTTGATCTCTAAAACATGGTACTCGTTTTACAGGCGAGTATTCCCATCTGAACACCAAAGAGAGCCAGGAATGACAGTGATGACGATGGGTATTCATATTCTCGACCTATCATTTCAACCAGTAAAACCCTCTTTAACTAGTCACACACCGCTACTTTAGTCTCGTGTCATAATATTCGCCGGCCATTGTGGCCGAGCGGTTCTAGGTGCTTCCGTGCAGAACCGCGCTGCTACTACGGTCGTCGTTTCGAATTCTGCCTCGCGCATGGATGTGTGTGATGTTAGGTTTAAGCAGTTCTAAGTCTAGGGGAGTGATGACCTCAGATTGTAATGTTATCTGTGCCTCACGGCTTTTTTCTTTAACTAATTTGTGCCTGATTTTATTCTGAGAAGCTCAGTAATGTATGTAAATGTGATTCAAAAAGTACTTGAAGTGAAGTGAAGCACAGCTGGACAGCAAGAAACTGTTTAGCACGCAATCCCCGCAACGACAGTATTAGAGAATCTTTGAGTATGGTCTCTAAAAGAAAATTGATTTTATTTTTAAAAAAATGACTGTTAATCTATATCTTGTGGAAAGAGGACGTGTTGCTAGGCCGTCGCTTAGAACGCATTGTTACATTTAATGAAAATTGATATTTTAGTGATAAAACCGAGTGAAGTTTTATGTGTAAGAGTTGCCAAACATTTATGATACAAATTTTCTGGAAGTGAAGAATAGGAATATCTTGTTTTTGGAAAAGGAGGTGAACTTCATTGTCGTTGCCGCAATCGACAGAATTGTAAGGGTACAAAGTTCACGAAAATACAGGAAAAGAAATGCATTCTCTGTAGTTTTCATTCAATGAGTAACAACCTCTCATAATTTCTTAATTACAGTAACTGGATTATGTTATTGTACAACATTATGGTGCTGAACTCCACTGACCAATTTTGATGCAGCAGGACGTGTAGATTGAAGGAAGTTTGTGTGCCAACCAATCTCCTTTTCTCACGGAAAGCAGATTGCTGTTTGATCTTTCTTATTTACAACAGTGGTCCCTTAGGTATGAAAAGCTACGAAAATTTGGGCTCAAAGCTATCCGCATTACGGCCAAGTAACTAACAGAGTCGTATTTCAAACCTTAAAGAACAATAACTTCCTCCAAATTGCAATACGTCAACAACTGGTGCAGAAGTTGATCATTCAAGGAGGCAGCAACCAAAATTCAGGTACCAGTTACGACTTAGAGTAAAAATCTTAATTAAAAATCAATGTCTCTCTCTCTCTCTCTCTCTACAAACACATATAAAATATTGATATTATGAAGAAAAGTCATTTTTATAAGATGTTAAGTGCCATAGTGCTTAGAGCCATTTGAACCATCATAATCTTCGATACACATTAGTCTACAGTGTGTCAAAGGTTGGGAGCATCGCTGATCTGCATCGCTGAAGCAGACATGTAGGGTTGGTCATGTGACTGGAATGGACGTGTGTCTGTGTGTGGAATGAGCAGGAAAGCAGTTAGTTCTGGGCACTCTGATGGTACTTTCTACTGCGGCGGCTGGGCAGTTGTTTATATCCGTAGCTTATGCTTCGGAAGTAACTGTATGACACGGAGTGCGACTTCTGGATGGAAGCAGGATCATAAACGCACGTAATGGCGTCGAGTATAACTGGTGTGTCCAGCATCGTGCGGAGGATGTGGCTGTATGCTCATCTCTTTGCCTCATACCGACACATGTAATAGTGAAGTGGGCTTCATATTTTCATGGTATGTAGTGCATACCATGCACTGGTGACACTTTCTGGATGTAAAAAGGACAGTGCATGTTGTGGACTCTTTCTGTATGGATGTCACCTTGTTAGACTAGAATAATTATCGGTTACATGTGATTGTTTCATTTCTATCTGCATGTCTTTGTTCTCGCATTGGCGAACAATTAGTGGGTGTTTGAGAAAACTGGCCACGGAACTGTGTTGCGAATGTGTCTGCACCAATAATTTGAACTGTCCCTAAAGTATTTTTGTTTCAGCGAATGCTCTACACTTAAATAAGAAAACATTCTTGCTCATGTTAATAAGAAGCATGGCTATCGACTGACTTCTTGTTTGTGCAGATAATAGAATGTAACAGATCCTGACCTCCGAAGCTCCCAAAGTGAATGCAGTAAACACTTTTTGTGTACTCTGCTGTAACTATCGTGATTTTTGATGCCTTTAAGAGGCGATCAGCACAAATATTATTTTCATTATATTACTTGTGTATGGTTAACTTACTCCGTTTTTCTTTTTTTTAATAATTTCTGGTAAACTGCTGATTATAAAGATCTCAGTTTTTAAATTTCAGCACACCTACTTGTCTTTTTTAAAAACGTAAATTTTTGGTAAGCTTCTGATTATCAAGATCTCACTTGTTAAAGTTTAGCAGAGCTCTTCATCTTTTTAAAGTTAATTCTGGTAAATTTGTAATAATACGATGTCTTGTTATTCTAAAATGAAACACAATGTTTCAAAAGAATAAATGAAAATATTACTGTTTTGAAGGAAAAAACATACATTCTTGGAACTTTGGTTGTGTGTCTATCGTTTCCCGTAATCAGCCACTGCGAATACGGTCTAGTGTGAGTAGTATCACAACAGTGCTGTGTTGGAGGCAACGGTGAGAATGAGAATTGGCTGGGGATTGTGAGGGAGTTAATACTTCAGTTTTAAACAGTGTTATTAATAACAGAATAACGTAAATCAGAGTGCATGAGTAAAAGTAAAACACAAGGAAAATGATCAGTGCTCCATCCACAAACCGACATTGTTGTTGTTGTGGTCTTCAGTCCTGAGACTGGTTTGATGCAGCTCTCCATGCTACCTTATCCTGTGCAAGCTTCTTCATCTCCCAGTACCTACTGCAACCTCCATCCTTCTGAATCTGCTTAGTGTATTCATCTCTTGGTCTCCCTCTACGATTTTTACCCTCCACGCTACCCTCCAATACAAAATTGGTGATCCCTTGATGCCTCAGAACATGTCCTACCAACCGATCCCTTCTTCTAGTCAAGTTGTGCCACAAACTCCTCTTCTCCCCAATTCTATTCAATACCTCCTCATTAGTTACGTGATCTACCCATCTAATCTTCAGCATTCTTCTGTAGCACCACATTTCGAAAGCTTCTATTCCCTTCTTGTCCAAACTATTTATCGTCCATGTTTCACTTCCATACATGGCTACACTCCACACAAATACTTTCAGAAACGACTTCCTGACACTTAAATCTATACTCGATGTTAACAAATTTCTCTTCTTCAGAAACGCTTTCCTTGCCATTGCCAGTCTACATGTTATATCCTCCCTACTTCGACCATCATCAGTTATTTTGCTCCACAAATAGCAAAACTCCTTTACTACTTTAAGTGTCTCATTTCCTAATCTAATTCCCTCAGCATCACCCGACTTAATTCGACTACATTCCATTATCCTCGTTTTGCTTTTGTTGATGTTCATCTTATACCCTCCTTTCAAGACACTGTCCATTCCGTTCAACTGCTCTCCCAAGTCCTTTGTTGTCTCTGACCGAATTACAATGTCATCGTCGAACCTCAAAAGTTTTTGTTTCTTCTCCATGGATTTTAATACCTACTCCGAATTTTTCTTTTGTTTCCTTTACTGCTTGCTCAATATACAGATTGAATAACATCAGGGAGAGGCTACAGCCCTGTCTCACTCCCTTCCCAACTACCGCTTCCCTTTTATATCCATCGACTCTTATAACTGCCATCTGGTTTCTGTACAAATTGTAAATCGCCTTTCGCTCCCTGTATTTTACCCCTGACATCTTTAGGGTTTGAAAGAGAGTATTCCAGTCAACATTGTCAAAAGCTTTCTCTAAGTCTACAAATGCTAGAAACGTAGGTTTGCCTTTCCTTAATATATTTTCTAAGATAAGTCGTAGGGTCAGTATTGTCTCACGTGTTCCAGTATTTCTACGGAATCCAAACTGATCTTCCTCGAGGTTGGCTGCTACCAGTTTTTCCATTTGTCTGTAAAGAATTCGCGCTAGTATTTTGCAGCCGTGATTTATTAAACTGATAGTTCGGTAATTTTTACATCTGCCAACACCTAATTTCTTTGGGATTGGAATTATGATATTCTTCTTGAAGTCTGAGGGTATTTCGCCTGTTTCATACATCTTGCTCACCAGATGGTAGAGTTTTGTTAGGACTGGCTCTCCCAAGGCTGTCAGTAGTTATAATGGAAAGTTGTCTACTCCTGGGGCCTTGTTCCAACTTACATCTCTCAGTGCTCTGTCAAACTCTTCACGAAGTATCATATCTCCCATTTCATCTTCATCAACATCCCCTTCTATTTCCATAACATTGTCCTCAAGTACATCGCCCTTGTATAGACCCTCAATATACTCCTTCCACCTTTCTGCTTTCCATTCTTTGCTTAGAATTGGGTTTCCATCTGAACTCATGGTATTCATACAAGGGGTTCTCTTTTCTCCAAAGGTCTCTTTAATTTTCCTGTAGGCAGTATCTATCTTACACCTAGGGAGACCACATTCTTACATTTGTCCTCTGGCCATCCCTGCTTAGCCATTTTGCGCTTCCTGTCGATTCCATATTTGAGACGTTTGTATTCCTTTTTGTCTGCTTCATTTACAGCATTTTTATCATTTCTCCTTTCATCAATTAAATTCAATATTTCTTCTGTTACCAAAGGATTTCTATTAGCCCTTGTCTTTTTATCTACTTGATCTCTGCTGCCTTCACTTCTTCATGCCTCAAAGCTACCCATTCTTCTTCTACTGTATTTCTTTCCCCCATTCCTGTCAATTCTTTTCTTATGCTCTCCCTGAAACTCTGTGCAACCTATGGTTTAGTCAGTCTATCCAGGTCCCATCTCCTTAAATTTCCACCTTTTTGCAGTTTCTTCAGTTTTATTCTACAGTTCATAACCAATAGATTGTGGTCAGAGTCCACATCTGCCCCTGGAAATGTTTTACAATTTAAAACCTGGTTCCTCTGTCTTACCATTATATAATCTATCTGATGCCTTCTAGTATCTCCAGGCTTCTTCCATCTATACAACCTTCTTTCATGATCCTTGAACCAAGTATCTATTAAAATGTATGTCTTACACACTGAATCTTGGCTGTGAAATCAGTACGTTCCCAGATGCAGTTGACTAAATTTGCCGATACAGTCCCCCTCTTTTGATTAAAATAGAAACAATACACAAAGGATTTACAGATATTGGCTGAAACCAGTAGGGAAAGTTGAAAATTGGTGCTGGACCAGGATCGAACCAAGGTCTTGCACACTAGGCAGGTGCTCGGAGCACTAAAGCAGAGACATTGCCTTCAGAAGATGTGCTGACAATTCGGCTGTAACTGTAGTGCAGACAGTGAGAATAACTGATATTAATGTTTACAGGCAAAGACCAAAATAATATGAGAACCCACCTAAAACAGCATAGAGATAACTTTGGAATTGTACTAAAAATATTTCAGAAAATCGATACCATATACATAAGTCCTGTAATTTCATTCAGTGTCCCATAAAAAAAACTTTGTAAATATCTGACAGACAGGGTGGAATAACGACCCTAACTTTTTCACTTCGGATGCCGATGACCACGGCTCGAAAATATTTAAATCTGTTAATTACTCAGGCCTGGGAAGAAGTGTTATTTTACCATGGTACTTATGAAACTAATCTGGGGTGTGTACACATGTCTGGCTAAGAGAAACAGTATCTTGGGAAATGCAGTTCCCTGCTGAGAAAATACCTGCATATCTGAATTAATAACATAAACTTAAATTGTTTCACATGCGTTATTAGTCACGTATCGTTTCATTATGACAACCATATGAACTCCGCTCTCCAGCCCTGATGGATTATTCAGTTTCGTGCCATCTTCTGCCACTGGCGTCATTCAGATGCGGTATAGAGGACACGTGATAAGCACAAGCTGTCCTGGCTATTGTCTGCTTCCCACCCTCAGGGAGCCGATACTCCCCATTCAAGTACCAATAACTCCTCAATTCGTATCACAAGACCTAGTAGACGCTGTTCTAGTCCTCCCACCAATCCATGGCACTCCTGGGGACTGAAGACTAGTCGTCTGCATGGCCGTCGGACATGCTAATCATTCAGCTATGGAGGTGTACAGCACACTTTCACCTTTCAGTGAAAATCACAATACTCTGTACCAATAGCACACATGAAACAGCTCTGTGAAGAGGATCAATGTGGAGTTGGATGGACTGCTTCGGGCTGGTGCTGGGTCAGGGATTGGTTTGGTTCGTGATGACAACATCGGTAGGTGGGGCTTTACTTCTCATGGCCTGCACCTCAGTAGAATAGGGAAGGATATACTGGCTAGGATGATAGCAAATTCTTCAAAGGCGGACACTGCAACTCATGGAAGTATTTCTTTCTTAGGTTAAGCCCATTACCTACGCATTCAATACTGAAACAAGATGTATCTGAAAATGTCAATCATAATACTTGTAAAGACAAAAAAAAAGTAACAGTAAATTTACTTCATAAAACTATCAGAGGTTTAAAAAACAAAATTAATGAATTTCAGATCTGTTTAGATGGGCTACAGTCTACAAATCCTGCTGATATTATTTGTATTTCTGAACATCATTTAGGTAGTGAAATTGAAATGCTTAATATGGAAGGGCATACATTAGCTTCAAAGTACTGTAGAAAAAAGATGGAGACAGGAGGAGTTGCCACTTACATTAGAAAGGGTCACAGTTATAAAAACGTTGACATTCTTAAATACTGTAGTGATCAGCATTTTGAAGCATGTGCCACACAAGTAGAAACACATAAAAGAAAAATAATTATGGTCACAATATACAGGGCTCCAACTGGTAATTTTCAGCTATTTACTAAACAGCTTTAAGTACTATTAAATTTCTTAAATTCTAAAAATAATGAACTGAAACTCAGTGGAGATTTTAATTTAAATTTTCTGAAGGAAAGTCACTCAAGATCCATACTAGAGTCTTTTAACACTTCTTATAATCTCATTCCCTTAGTACAGTTTCCAACCAGGGTTATGGGCTCCAGTATGAAGCCAATGCTGTTGATAACAGATACTACCACACTAGTAAATCATAGTATAAATCCAATATTTAATGGCCTTTCAGATCATGATGCTCAGTTGCTTACATTTAATATAGTGGGGTCTTGTTCAACGGCCGGCTGCGGTGGCCATGCGGTTCTGGGCGCTTCAGTCCAGAACCACGGGACTGCTACGGTCGCAGGTTCGAATCCTGCCTCGGGCATGGATGTGTGTGATGTCCTTAGGTTAGTTAGGTTTAAGTAGTTCTAAGTTCTAGGGGACTGATGACCTAAGATGTTAAGTCCCATAGTGCTCAGAGCCATTTGAACCATTTTTTTTCTTATTCAACTAATAACAGGAAGTGGGAAACGATACGAATAATAAATGAAACAGGAATTGAAGGTATAAAAAAACTGTTTGAGGAATAGAGACTGGAAAGATGTATACAATTCACCAGGATAAATGAAAAACATAACTGTTTCTCTAATTCTGTCATAGGTCACACTGAAAACTGCTGCCCTAAGAAAGTAATCAAAGCAAATAGATTCAATGTTTCAAAACCTTGGATTACAAATGGAATAAAAGTATCTTGCAAAATAAAAAGAAGACTGCACTTAATGTCAAGGGAAAACATTGACTACAGAGCTAAATCACATTACAAAATGTATCATAAAATTCTAAACAAAGTAATCAGAAACTCAAAATGTATTTATTTTCAAGAAGAAAGAAATACCTGTAATAACAAGATAAAAACTATATGGAACATAGTAAAAATTGAAACAGGGAAAACTAATCAGGCAAATGAGGAAATTATGTTAAATGTAAATAATGAGTTGATTAGAGATACCTCCAAAGTTGCAGACACTTTCATCAACTTTTTCCTTTCAGTATCAGACAGCTTAGGTTTGCATAGTTCCTCAGAATACAGCTTAAAATATTTTTTTAAAAATGCATTTCCGCAGACTTTTGACAAAATTCAACTATATCCTACCTCACTGAAAGAGATTTATAATATTATTAGCACTCTTAAAAACAAGTGTTCCAGTGGTTATGATCAAATCACCACTGGCATAATTAAATGTTGCTCCTCAGAACTTTGTGACATACTGAGTTACTTATGTAATGAATCCCTCCACAGTGGTACTTCCTCAGATAGGCTGAAATATGCTTCTGTCAATCCATTACACAAAAAAGGAGACAAATCATCAGTGGAAAACTTATGTCCCATTTCATTATTGGCAATATTTTCAAAAGTGTTTGAAAGGATTTTGTACATTGATACTTGCAAATATTTCATTAGCTGATTGCTCAGTGAGATCACAGGAACGGATTGTCAACTGAATTGGTATAAAAACAGTACCTTTGATCTCACTGGGCAATCAGCTAATGAAATATTTGCAAGTATCAATGGGTGGTTCATAGCAAATGGATTGTCACTGAATTTTGACAAGACCCAGTACATACAGTTTAGTACCTCATGAAGAATACCTGAGCCTATAAGTATAATGTATTCAAACAGTGAAATCAAACCTTTTGACAGTGACAAATTTTTAGGGCTGCAAATTGACCTCAAACTAAATTGGAAAACTCACACTCTAGACTTAATGAAACGCCTTAGTTCAGCTACATTTGCAGTATGCATGATAGCAGAAATAGGTGATTTAAAAATGAAGAAGTTAGTTTATTCAGCCTACTTCCATTCACTAATGAGTTATGGAATCATCTCTTGGGGAAACTCCTCTCACAAAGAGAACATTTTCAAAATTCAGAAACGAGTCATTAGAATTATATCTTTGCCAGTTCTAGATCATCATGCAGAGACCTCTATAAGAAACTTAGTATTCTAATTACTACTTCTCAGTACATATACTCATTGCTGTCCTTTGTCATTTCCAACATGCCTCTGATTTCACAAAATAGTGCAAAACGTGATTGTAATACCAGAACCAAAACCAGTCTGTATAAGGACTATAAAAGCTTAAAATTAGTACAAAAAGGAGTCGAATACATGGGTAGTCATATATTTAATAACTTACCAGAGCATATCAAAGGCCTTGTAAGTGATAAAGATCGGTTTCAGAGTGAACTTCCTGTTGGCCACCTCCTTCTACTCCATCGATGAATATCTTCACAAGGATTATAGCTCATAACTCTTTCTGCATTAGAATTGTACAATATCCATGTATCTGAGTAAAAAATAAATAAAACTTTAACTGTTTCCACATCCCACAGACTCTTCTCCAATGGAACCATGGAAAACGACAAATGTAATGTAATTGAAATAGCACAGTGCATGCATTACCGATCTCTCACAATTTGTTCCACGTATTGCAGTGAAAAATACCTTATCAATGCTATAATAAAGCAATTGAAATAGTTCATAACTAAACCCTTTAATGTATTACTTGGAGAAATGCATGATATTCAATGTATTGTCTTACACTACATTTATTCACTGCTGATTTCCACATAGACAATCTTCAAAGTGATAGCACAAAAACGGGAACAAAGTGAAAAATGTTAATCTCAAAACATAGTGCATTTTCAAGAGAAATCCCTTCACATGCCATACATGCTATTTCAGCAGGAAAGTATATGCCTTTGCGACATGAAAACGTAAGAAAACTGATTGTTTAATCGTCTAATATAAGCTTAACAATTGCTGTAAGAGCAATAAGTGCACAGGGCCACTGCTCAGGCACAACAAGACTCAGTAAGCTAAAACTCAAAGAGTTGATCAAAGAAGCTACAAGCCAAAGTCAAAGATCATAGGTCAAAGAACAAGTTAGAAAATATGTATACATTATAGAACAGTCACAAAGAGATACACATGCACTCAAATTACGATAAAAGAAATACAATGAAAGAAGATACAGCTGTACATGATTTTTTAATTCCATACAATGTTAGGCAATACAATATTCAAATGACACTATTATAGCGTTATATGATATTATAATGTCACTAACCATTTGGTGAAAACTAGAACATATGAAAATATACATAGATGTGTACAACATTATGTAATAAACCAGTCACATGATGTTATTCTACTGTCACATGATGATATAACATCACATGATTAAAACAAACTGGTCATTTTGTAAGAACTACAACATTAAAATGTACATGATATGTAATGTTAAACGATTAAATGAAGCACTCCAACTACCATGAATCATTCATTCTACCAGCAGTAAAACAGTTTCAGTGTCAAACCCATATCAGAACTATGAGAATACAAATAGTGTAACCAAATGAGGAACTGGATAATGCATACAGTATTGAGTACGATGGTGGTTTGAAAAGTTCTCGGAATCGCCATGAGAGGTCAGCACTAGCGCAACGAGTTGTTCACGTTATATTCATTGGACTGTGCCTGTAAACACGTGCCACGTCAGTGCTCTTGGAAGAGAGCTGTGGCGGTGATAGGTCTGTTGTTGTTCCTGCATAGTAATTTGCGAAGACAGAAAAAATCGAGATTCGAGCAGTGATTAAGTACTTCATAAAGGAAAGTATGAAAGCAAAAGACATTCATGCCGATTTCCAGAATACACTGGGTGACTCTGCTCCTTCATATTCAACTGTTGCCAAGAGGACAAATGAATTTAAATTTTGTTGGGAGAGATAGATATTGATCCGTGTAGTGGTCGGCCAAGAAGTGTCGCTACTCCAGAAATCATTGCAAAAGCGCACAAAATCGTCATCGAGGGTCGCCGATTGAAAGTGTGTGAAATTGCTCACGCTTGCCAGATGTCATCTGAAAGGGTATATCACATTTTAAATGAAGAATTAGAAATGAAAAAATTATCTGATAGATGGGTGCCATGACTCTTGTTTCTGGATCAAAAACATGTGCCATCGCCATGGAAACATTACACGAACTAAGGTATGAATTGTTACCACACCCGCCTTAGTCACCTGATATGGCTCCTTCAGACTTCCATCTCTTCCCAAAGCTGAAAATTTTTCTTGGTGGATGAAGATTCACATCAAACGAAGAACTGATTGCCAGAATTGGCAACTATTTTGTAGGCCTGGAGGAAACTTATTTTCGAGATGGGATCAAGGCACTGGAACATCGTTGGACCAAGTGCATTAATCTATAAGGAGATTACATTGAAAACTAAAAAATTCAGTGATGTAAGTACTGTATTGTGTTACGTTTCGAGAACTAATCAAATCACTCTTGTAATATAATAATCACATGATACTACTCAAATATCCAGTGATTTTACAGTGTCACATAATAAAAATAAACGAGCAATTTGATGAGAACTATAACATAAGAAAAAATGTATACAGACATGTAATATTGGAACATCTTAAGAGGGAATACCACTAAAAACAAAGAAAATAAAAACAAAATGATAGCTAAAATAATTCCAAGTCCATATCTGAAGTTCGAGGATACACTTATTGTAAACAGTTGAGACACCATGGCTAAAATCACATCTAATGGTGTTACACAAAAACTGTAATTATTCATTCTGTTACATGTTTGACCCTACTACCACTCACTAATCAATTTTATTTAAGTAATTTACCAGTAATATCAACATAGCATATGCCCAAAACACCTTTTATTATCCACCAGCATCAGTATGAAAAATCTAGCAGTGAATTTAAATATCAGAAAATATGCACACATCTATGATCATACCAAAATGACCAGGGCTGTGAAGTTATTCCTGTATCATAAAAGTTTACGAGTTTCAAAAGAGGGAGGGGTAAGTGGGGGAGAGAGGTATGAGTAATGTAAGCTCTATGTCTCCATGGCCTATCTCATGATATACGCAATATCTAATATTTGTAGCATGTATGCAGGCCTGTTGTAGTAATAGGTCCCTAATGACAATGCAAGGTACATATTAAAAGTAGCTAAAAATATTCCTACATCAGGAAAATGTAAAACTTTAAAAAGGGTGGGGTAGAGGTATGGGTAATATAAAATCCTTGGATCCATAACATAACCAATGGAATAAATATTATTAACCATTTGCAACAGGTGAGTAGAACCAGTCTAATATCAGGCTCTTAATCACTTAATAACAGAAAAGGAACATATTTAATGTACTGTAATGTCTCAGCCTGAATGTAATAAAAAATTCTGTCTTAACACATTATGTTGAATACCAACTAAATATAAAATTAAAAGTTGGAATAAAATATATTTTGTGTCGAGTGCTGGGAGAAGGCAAGGCAGACCTGCCTATAGTAACGTGCATGATGCAGTCATATAGGTGATTGATTCTGAGCGGTGAAAGGCCACTACATATTATGGAAGGGTCTTTATATTTCGAGAGGTCTGAATGAGCTCCAGAGCACGAATCCGACTTTTTTAGCTTGTTTTAAGGAACCGAGGATAGACAAAGCATGAGTGACTATTTTTCGTATCGCGCGTGTTAATTTGTGAAATATCATGCTGAACTCTGAACTATTTTGAGCCGGTGAATCTTTCGTGTATTGTGATCATGAAACGGATTTAGTTTTCGCGAGTCTTTAATGATTATTTAGTTCGGGGATTTTGCTACCATTCTCGTAACGCTCTCAACGTAACTTTAATGCATTTGATATGGATATTTTCTGTTTGTATTTTAACTGAATATCGGAGGACCACTTCCAGTTTAATTGAGATGTCTTTTCTTGAATAAGCATTGTTCAACATAACACTCTGTGGACTACATTAATTATAGACACTAGAATAAAACCCTTGTCATTAAATAATTCATTTGACTTTTATTTTGTATTTCTGGGAATTTTGCTACTTATCATTTCTACACAACGCATAGACTATTTGATTGTAGGAAAACAGCTATACATTTTTATTTGTAGCGAATTAGCTGCGAGGCACAAATTAGACTTGCGGGGCTCGACCCCATGACTGCATCGAGCCATCCTTTTTCAATAGAGCTCTGCGTAGCAACAGTACCTAAAGTACGAGTAACCACAGGTAACGTAACAACTGGTTTCCTCATTGTTTGGAAGGCACCGCCCCAAGAGACGCAGATGATACTTGCATTTAGATTCCTCACTCTTTGTGGGGCAGTCTGAATCGGGAGACAAGTTCAGGTGGCATCGATCTGCAGTCTACTGTCAACACTGAACATTTAAGGCGAGATTATCTGGCGGTATCAGTCGGTTAAGACGAAACAAAAATAGAAGGGGTTTTCCAATATTTCAGTAAATTCATGTAGGCCCGTCCCTGACCTGTCAATTTCACTTCTCTTTCCGGTATGATTGCACAATCACTGTTGTCCATCCACAAGTATGTTGTGTTGAATTAACATGTTAGAAAGTTGATTGCTACCTGCCCCATTCCTGTCAGATAACTTTATGACATATCAATCGTTCCAGTAACTTACTTCCCTGTTTCAATTAGATACTCTTTCTCGTGTGCACATATAAATTTTACTCAATATCCTTATTAATGTGTGTACACTCAGTATTTTGTAATAAAAACTGGGTTCACTTGGGCCAAATTTTTGATTTCATAGTTAGTGAATATCTTTAATGCAGTTAATTAATACAGAATTATAAAAATGTCAATACCCAAAATTCAGTTCTAGGGACACTATTTTTCCATTAATAACGTTAATTAAAATCCGTTGTGCAAGGTTTTATTGAGCATCTGAGTTCTTCGGGGAGTGATCTGCCTCTGAACAGCCAAATTGTGTGTGTGTGTGGTTTGGGAACGTATGGGTGCCCAACGGCGAGGTTATCAGCGCCGTGACATCGATGAAAACAAACGAACGTGGATAATAACGAAAACTGTCGTACGCGCATGCGCACGAAACGACCACACAATGAGTCTATCGCACAGGCACTCTCCCGTGCATTAAAACCAATGTGGAGGCAAGACAGCTAATCAAGAAATTAAAACAGAGGGAAAACGAAACACAAAAGAGCTAAACGAACAGCACAGGGAAATGAGACTGGCTGACCACTTACGAAAAAATTTGGGTGAGCCAGCCACCCCGTTGACACATTAAAAATATCTCCCCAAAATCTTGTTAAAAATGTGGGACAATTCATAGAACTTTAAAACCTGAACCACAGCCAAATTGATGCAGATCGTTATACTATTCAAGAAGGAAGGCTCAGCACGATTGGTATCTCGCTTAGGATCCTTTCTATGTACCCTCTCCCCTCCCTCTTTTTCCATAAATCGCTAATGTCACAAGATGGACGCAATGACACCCTCTGAGCCGCTTCTCATGGGACATCTTGTTTGTAATGAATACACTCTGACGTCACGGGGAAGTGCTAAACCATAAACACCTTGGCCTAATACTACTAAACTGATACTCCAGTATTTCATTGCTTGTAGCACATGTTTATTTAAATTTCATGCATGTGAGAGCCTATTTTCAGTACAGAAAGAGCCATTCCTGCGATAAAGAATGGTGGAAGTGCGTGACGACTATTGAACGTGTGTAGCGTTACTTGAAATTTTCAAGTGCTGATCGCGACAAAGCATGGCCAGTGGACGTGCACATGTGGCTTATCGTCATCTTTCAGACTCTGAGAGATTGCCGCCTCATACCGACATATCGGAGGAACAGTTGGCTGCAATGCAGTGATTGCAGAACGAGTGGTTACGAAACGCACTCAGTACAAAAGTGTGGCAAATACAGTAGGAACAAGCCCTTTCAGGAGGGCAAGAAGGTACGAGCGAGTCCTTCCATACGGACTACGCCAGGCTTGTTCGAATGGCTCTGACGAAACCACGACATCTAGATTACAGGCAGGCGTTACAGGCAGAGTGGCACCACGCACTGTCTTGGACAGATTACCGGGAACTGGATTGAGATCTCGAGCTGCCACGCACCGTTTGCAGTTGACACCATGCCACAGACAACAGGCACGTATGATGTAGAGTCAAGAGTCAACTGCGACACTGAATGACATTCCGTGGTTTTCAGCGAGGAGTCTCGCTCCTGTACATGTGAATTACAGAGACGCCAACGTGTCCGTAGACGACTTGGTGAAATGTCACAGGAAGCAGCGATTCTCGAGACCGGTACCTCTCCAGCTTCTGGAATCATGGTTTGGAGAGCTATTAGATAGGACTATAGGACTGATTTCGCAATTGTTGAAGAGTGGAGTAATGCTCGCCAGTCTGTAGCAAGAATGGTAAACACTATTGTCGTACTAAATGGTTCAAATGGCTCTAAGCACTATGGGACTTAACATCTGAAGTCATCAGTCCCCTAGACTTGGAACTACTTAAACCTAACTAACCTAAGGACATCACACACATCCATGCCCGAGGCAGGATTCGAACCTGCGACGGTAGCAGCAGCGCGGTTCCAGAGTGAAGCGCCTAGAACCGCTAGGCCACAGCTGCTATTGTCGTACTCTTCACGACCAGGGGATCACGTGGCACAGCAGGATAACGTAAGATTCTGTACTCCATTTCACACAACAAAACGCCTTGAGGAAAGTAAGCAACCCTGACTGGCTGCCTGGTCTCCTAATCTGTCACCCACAGAGTTTGTCTGGGACGCAGTGGCAAGACGTTTACTTTTACACCAGTCCCCAGTCAGCAGTCATGTTAAACTGATACAGCATGTGTTACAGCCCTGGTAAGAAGTTGCTCCACATGACATTCGGAGGCTGTTTGCTTTACACAAGGGTGTATTCGTGTCCCTCGGGGTCACACATAATATTTGATACTGGACATCAGTTTGAAATGGAATGGAACTAGTCACTTAATATCCGTTAAATGACGAGCCTCTGAACAAGGCTTGATAAATATCTAACTAGTTCTTCATGGTGTAAGACTTTCCATTTCTGCCAGTGTATGAAGACTCGCGTATTCACAATATTTGCGAAGCTGATTTCAAAGCTGTGAATTTAATGCAAAATTTATAGATCTAGACCGAAATTACGAGACATGTGAACAGTTTGTAGCACAGCTCGTAGTTTCACACTCATTTACGGCCTGTAGACCAGATGGTGACGGGGCAGACCAGGTTTGCCATTACGTCGCAGTGGGAATCTTACTGCACACAGTACATAATGCACCGTGGGACTTTCCCTCAGAGAAGCTATTTAGTCTTGTGCAAATTAATGTGAACAAGAAGGTAATTTTCACTTTCATGCATTGCGTCATTGTTTACATCCGCTTCCTGGAACGTGTCCCTGTCGTCTGTTACCTTCATATCATACGCATATTTTTTATGATTTTGTTCGAGCTTGTAAACGTAGGCTGGTGTACAAAATAATACATACATATAATGGCGCAGGGCACTCACCTGTGAGAACTGCCACAGCACTTCTGAGGATAGGGATCAATCGGATGTTACACATTTCTGTGCAAAAATAATGTTCGAATTTCTAGAGAAATACTGGAGATGCTGACAGACTGTTATTGCATTTTTCAGTGTCAGCTATAATCACTCGAAAACGTTCAGTCTGAGTTTATGGTGTTCAAGGAAGACGTATTATTTCAGACATTTTGGATTAAGTGCTCCCCCTGGTGATCTTTATACGCAAATACGCCCTGCGATAGGGAATACACTACATACCTACACTGGTTGCAATCCAGATTTTGTGCTCTTTGCTCTTTTTCTTTGCCTTAAGCTGTCGCAGAAGAGGTTTGGCAACATGAAATATATGATGAATGTTTTGTTCATGCTGTTCCCTCCGCGCTGTTCTCGATTCACTGTTTTCTCTAGGTGCAAACCAAGTTTAGGATAATGCAGAGTTTGTTTCGCTTACAGAGGTGTACAATTTCGATGGACTTTCTCTAGATATTAGCCAATTAAATCATCCACAAAAATGATTAAGTCTACTTCTAAAAAGGACGGAACGCACAACAGCTGCTTGCTTATCTTCGATTACAACACGCGAGACTAAGGCTCTTAAGCCAAAGCGAGAGCTTGTAGCACATGGAAAGAACAGCGAGAAGAAACACGATGGCACGGAGAGTGCCGCTAGTATAATCCATATGCTGCTCCATTCGTAAGATCACCGGTTCACCGAATAGACATACGATGGACCGCACCTAATGTTCTTCGTAAGGAAACGCTGCTCCACGGCAACTTGCACGGTCACCTCCATGGGATAGCACCAAAGCTATTCCTACTTGTTAGTCCTAGTCAATACAATGTGATTCTCAAACTCCGGTATTCTTTTCTTTCGCTATGGGCGGTATCGCGATCAGAAAGTCCGTTCGTACAGGATGTCAATTTGAAAAGCTGATTTCCAACTGCTGCCAATAATATCCTATACAGAAATTAACAGAATCGTATAGTTTTAAAAGGTAGTAAATTGTACCTAAATCAGATTATTGGGACCACAGCTCATCGCAAGTTTGGATGCCGCCTCGTGACGTGATAAGGAAAGAATATAAGCGTAACAAAGACGATTTGGGACCCATTCTAGAGATACGGGCAGCAAATGGGGAAATCCACTGACATATGCAATTGTGACGAAGGGTAGATTGTTATGGCCTGGAGTCTGGAAAATAGCATCCCGGAAACGGCGAAACTGCTCGGTTGTTACCGTGCTACTGGAAACTAACAGCATTTGATTCCAGGTACCGCGATGCGTTTTTGTGATCTACTATGTGCTTTGTAAATATTTCCTGAGTTTTTATAGAAAAAAAGGTAATGTCAACGCGCTACAGATACATAAGAAATTAGCTCCATATGCCTGTTTGTATATGAGGACGCCAAAATTGATCTGTCGAGGGACTGTACATACTTCTCTCAGGAGCAGAAACAAATCTGGTAAAAAAGCAAGGAAAATGTTTGTTCCACAGACAAATCACCTTAGTTCTCGACTTCCCTCCTTCGATATACACTTGGTCCAGCGATCCTCCAGCTTTTTCATCCCACCGGAAACGTAGGTTCTGTCAAACTCTGCAAAATACTCGTTGATTGCAACTGTTCGATGAAAATTTCTTCCCAGCAAGCCAAAGTTTGATCTTAGGGAACAGGAAGAAGTCACTTGGGGGTAAGTCTGGTGAATACGGTGGATGACGAACCAATTCAAAGCCCAGTTCATGAACTTTCGTCGTTGTTACCTCTGATGTGTGCAATGGTGCATTATCCTGGTGAAAGAGCACATTTTTGCGTGACAACCTACGTCTTTTTTCTACCAACGCCAGTTTCAGACGATCCAACAATGAATCATGATAGGGTCCAGTTATGGTTCCGCCTTTTCCAAAGTAATCTACGAGGATTATTCCTTGGTAATCCCAAAAACAGTGACAGTCACCTGATCTGACCGATTGGTCTTTGCCTTCTTCAGTGCACGTTCACAAGTCTTTGTTCATTGCTTTGATTGATGTTTTTAACTGTGGAATGTAATGAAGGATCCACACCTAACCAACAGTCAGAAACCGGTGCAAAAGGTCTTGCGGATTGCGATTAAACATCGCCACACATTGCTTTGAAATGTGTCGACTTTGAGAAATCGCGGCACCCCTCTCGCACACAGCTTCTTCACAGCCAGTTCTCCGTCTATGATAACAAGCACTGGTTCAGTTGAGATGCCTACAGTCTCAGCAGTCTCACAAATTTTTATTCGGCGGTCTTGCATTACCATATCACGGGTTTTGCCAATGGTTTCCTTTGTGGTGCCCTCTACTGGACGGCTGGACTGTACTTCGTCTTTGGTGCTAGTCCGACCACGTCCAAAAGTAAATTGTCTTCAGTGATGGTGCAGAGGAAACGTTACTTCAACCAGTTCTCTTTTTATCTGTGCAGCAACGAAACCTGCAAATGAAAATATTTAATAACAGCTCGAAACTCGGTTTTCTCCATTTTGAATCGCGGTCGGCACAGTGACCAATTCAGACGGCTAACAACGAACACTTAGACCCTAGACTGTACGTTGTTGAAATTCTTTATACGATCGCTGCAATAAACAAACTTACCAACTGTGAAAACGCAATAAAAATATTTCACTCTGTCATGGAAATTTAACAGACTTATGAAGCCACTCTGTGGAAAGCAAAGAGAAATTTCCCCAGTGCGTGGAGGGGGCTATGCAGATGGTTCGTCGGCCACGTTTCACAGTAATTCCCGCAAACGTGACGTCATTTTGACGTCACGTGCAATATCGACGACCGCATGATCGTCTATCGACTTACGTTAGGGTTCGATACGGGCCTCTCGCAAGACTCCATGCATGCGTACCAAGATTTACAAAACACGTCATTCTTGGAATGCTTTATCATGATTACTGCTTTAAAAAATTTTACACAATGATTTATGACGGTTAATGCCTTCATGTAAGAGTGCTCTCTCAGGTGTGAGTTATTATCGTCAATAATTTACAAATTAAGCATGAAATACGCTTGTTTTACAATTTGCGGTACTCCATTTCAAGATAACAGAGCCCTGAAAATTTATGACAAACATGTCACCATTATCATTACATGTCACGTAATAACGCTTTTTTTTGGACCGTGAATTCTTGTAGTTCGCCGCTTCCACAGAAGTGGAAGACAAAACAACGATTTCGATCGCAGCATTAGTTTTCTAACGATCCATAAGAATGTGTGTAAATGCTTTGGTAAGCTTTTGTAAGAAAGGAAATTCGTTTATGTGCATAATTTCAGGTATTTACACAAAATAACCACGTATGTTTCCCGACTTTTGCTTAATTCGGTACAGATACCGAAACAATATCAAGACAGGAAACGTAATATATTACATAAGGCTGATTATACTGGTGTAGTGAGCTAGATGTTAGCGATATGTCGTCTCAAAATCTTAGTCATGCACGAAGCTTTACACCCAAGGACCAACAGCCATACTAACTTTCAACTTCTGGAAATAGCTCGGCAAGTATTTTAAAGTAATTCACTTACACAACTGAGATTTTCGTCACTTTATCTGATCTATAGGATACGAAACAACTGCCTAATCTGAGCGTATGTAAAGGTCTTTACTTCTGCATCTATAAAAAAGCACAACATTTGATCTGTAACAAAAATGTCATAAATTGTGCACTATAAATGCGTAATGACATGCTCGGCATCGTGTCCCGAGTCACGTGACAGACGTTGGTTTCAGTAAAGTTATGTCATGCGCAGTCTATGTTATCTATGGCCTATGTCGTTGACGGCCAGTCAGAGAGCTACTATTGGCCACCGAAGCATAAAAGAAAATATTTATGCAGTAATATAACAGTTGATTCATGATACAAAAAAGAAGCAAAGGGAGAGTCAATGGCTCAATGCTTAAATGACCTGAAAGTGTGATTAAATCAAACGGGTGTGCATTATAAATTAGTAAATGTAAATGTAACACTGACCTGCCTAAAATTTACTGTGGATACAGTTTGTTTGCATCTTGACTCCACATCACACATATCTGTAGAATTTACAAGTGCAAACCTTGTGATCTTATTCTTTTGTTCTAGCGGATAGAGCGCATATGGCGGAAACTGAAGCTACACAATAACCACTTCGATTCGTATACATTTATAAATGGTTTACATAAACGCAGGATTAGAGAAGTCTGCGACAACCACAATTTATTACAACTGTTTTTGTAGAGCTTCGGCGGGCAAATTATCGTTTTGCTGCCAACCTGATGTGACAAATCGAGGCTTTTAATAGTTCAACAAAACAATCCGCGTGGCGGACATTTCTGATTCCGCTTTCTAACTCTGCCCTCGAATCCTACTCCTGACAGCGATCGTGACGTGTCATCCACGTTAAGGTCGTTAGAAACGGATCGTGGCTGGCCGTGTTTCGCAAGATCCGTGAATGAAATCAGTGCTTCATTGTTTATCTGTATCAAGACTGTACTGCAATAATCTGAGGCACTTGACGGCGTCCCGGAAACTGCAGCACAATTAGTAGTGTCAAAACTTGGTATCTTGTATCTCCTTCTGACTGATCAACTGCTAGTCAAGTGTTGAAACATGTAATCGCTAAATAATCCAACAGTCCCAATAGCTTTACGGAAAAGCTTAAGAAACCGATTAAAAGAAGTAAAGTGACCTGTGATGTAGGCACATCTGAAATTTTTTTACAGGAATTAAGAACTCGGTCGATGCACTCTCTCGTTCCCCTTCCGCCTCTCCCTCAAAATAACGCACACACACTCACACACACAAACAACTAGTGCATTCCATGTAATACACAAGCTAAAGCTAAATTCACGCACTCTGACGCAAAAGCGCGATTTCTTGCGTACTAACAGTAAAAACGCCACTAACAAAATTTCGTCCCACACATATTTTCAGAAGCAAGTAGACATTAAACAACGGCAATCTGGCAACAGTGTGAGCATGCACACGACAAATATGGTGTCTTCATTCCGGACTAGTGGGTAGTGTGGGCAGACTTTTGTATTACAGTACTCCAGTTCGGGAGTTCGATTCACGGTATAGGAATACCTTTTTCCTGCTTTTGATCTGCCCAATAACGCTGTGCAATTCGCTGTTTCTTAAACGATACGTATCCTACAACTAGATTTTTTTTAAACTTTTGTAGGCCTCTGGGACGACGGCCACGGATGAAAACACCTACAGCGGTCCTTATGATTTTATTTTATTTTGTAGCTACCAGTTTCAACGCTTCTGTACGTCATCTTCAGGCTGTTTTTGATGCGATACTGGTTAATATGATCCCCTTGCATAACACATCAGTTGCCAGCATTACTGGATACTCAGTTTGAGTTGGCAGTTGATGGTTGGAGTGCTGACACATTATCTACGTATCCAGTAATTCTGGCAACTGATGTGTATGCGTGGGTACCATTTCATCCTGTATCGCATCAAAAACAGCCTGAAGATGACGCACTGAAGCGTTGAAACTGGTAGCGACAGAATAAAATAAAATCATAAGGACGGCTGTAGGTGTCTTTACTTATTTGTCAAGATAGTTTTTTTTTAACAGTCAGCATAACAGTTGTTGCTCAGATATGTCAGGAACATTCCTAAATATACAGACGAAAAAATAATCGCAACAAAAAGAAGGAGCTGCGCGAAATACACGAAACATGGTAGGAGTGCTTCTACGTCTGAAAGATGATGCATATTCAGATTTCGCACCTGCTGCGTAAGAGCGGCGCTAGCAGCGCCAGTATCAGCACGCAAATTACACTACTGGCCATTAAAACTGCTACACCACAAAGATGACGTGCTATAGATGCAAAATTTAACCGACAGGAAGAAGATGCTGTGATATGCAAATGATAAGCATTTCAGAGCATTCACATAAGGTTGACGCCGGTGGCGACACCTACAACGTGCTGACATGAGGAAAGTTTCCAACCGATTTCTCATACACAGCCAGCAGTTGACCGGCGTTGCCTGGTGAAACGTTGTTGTGATGCCTCGTGTAAGGAGGACACATGCGTACCATCACGTTTCCGACTTTGATAAAGGTCGGATTGTAGCCTATCGCGATTGCGGTTTATCGTATCGAGACATTGCTGCTCACGTTGGTCGAGATCCAATGACTGTTGGCAGAATATGGAATCGGTGGGTTCAGGAGGGTAATACGGAACGTCGTGCTGGATCCCAACGGCCTCGTATCACTAGCAGTCGAGATGACAGGCATCTTATCCGCACGGCTGTAACGGATCGTGCAGCAACGTCTCGATCCCTGAGTCAACAAATGGGGACGTTTGCAAGACAACAACCATTTGCACGAACAATTCGACGACATTTGCAGCAGTATGGACTATCAGCTCGGAGACCATGGCTGCGGTTAACCTGACGCTGCATCACAGACAGGAGCGCCTGCGGTGGTGTACTCAACGACGAACCTGGGTGCACGAATGGCAAAACGTCATTTTTTCGGATGAATCGAGGTTCAGTTTACAGCATCATGATTGTCGCATCCGTGTTTGGCGACATCGCGGTGAACGCACACTGGAAGCGTGTATTCGTCATCGCCATACTGGCGTATCACCCGGCGTGATGGTATGGGGTGCCATTGGTTACACGTCTCGGTCACCTCTTGTTCGCACTGACGGCACGTTGAACAGTGGACGTTACATTTCAGATGTGTTACGACCCGTGGCTCTACCCTTCATTCGATCCCTGCGAAACCCTACATTTCAGCAGGATAATGCACGACCGCATGTTGCAGGTCCTGTACGGGCCTTTCTGGATACAGAAACTGTCCGACTGCTGCCCTGGCCAGGACATTCTCCAGATCTCTCACCAATTGAAAACGTCTGGTCAATGGTGGCCGAGCAACTGGCTCGTCACAATACGCCAGTCACTACTCATGATGAACTGTGGTATAGTGTTGAAGCTGCATGGGCAGCTGTACTTGCACACGCCATCCAAGCTCTGTTTGACTCAATGCCCAGGCGTATAAAGTCCGTTATTACGGCCAGAGGTGGTTGTTCTGGGTACTGGTTTCTCAGGATCTATGCACCCAAATTGCGTGTAAATGTAATCGCATGTCAGTTCTAGTATAATATATTTGTCCAATGAATACCCGTTTATCATCTGCATTTCTTCTTGGTGTAGCAATTTTAATGGCCAGTAGTGTAGATTTCCTTTAAATACATCCTGCAACGGTGTTAGATTAGTTACATTTGAGACTGGACGTGGCGAGTTGGTGTTAATCAAGAATGCTTTTAAGGGGACAAAGACGTCATTATCAACACCTCACTGAGTTTGAACGAGGTGGTGTAATTGAGCTACGAGAATTTGGATGTTCCCTCTGCGATACTGCAGAAAGACTAGGGAGGAATGTAAGCACTGTACGTGACTGCCAATATCAATGGTCACGAGAATATACGGTTGCAAGACGACAGGGCTCCGGACGATACACGTAGGACTACCGAGAGGGAAGTCGACCGTGCTCGGTGTACGGCTCTCGCGCATCACACGGAGTCTGCAGCAGCAATCTGAGCAAAGTTGACTCCACAGTAACACAACGAACAGTTACAAAACGGTTACTTCAAAGACGGCTCCTAGCCAGGAGTCCTGCAGCGTGCATTGCGCTGACCTGAAACCGCCGCCATTTGCTGCTGCAGTGGTGTAGAGAGCTCACTGGAGGGCAGGGTGGAGGTCTGTTCTGTTTTCTGATGAAAGATGGTTCTTCCCCGGTGCCAGTGATGGCCGTACGTTGGTTAGATGGAGGCCAGTTGAGTGCCTGCAGCCAACCTTTCTGCGTGCTGGACACCCTGACCTACACTTGGAGCTATGGTCTGGGATGCCATTTCATATGACAGCCGGAGCACTCTCCGGGTTATCGCAAGCATCCTGACTGCAAATCTGCACGTCAGTCTGGTGATTCGACCTGTTGTGCTGCCATTAATGATCAGCATTCCTGGAAGTGTTTTCCAACACGATGACGCTCGCCCACGTACCGCTGTTGTAACTCAATATGCTCTACAGAATGTTGCTAAGTTGGCTTGGCCTGCTCGATCACCAGATTTGTGTCCAATTGAGCACGTGTTGGACATCATTAGGCGACAACTCTGGCATCGTGTAGGACCAGCATTAACTGTTCCTGCACTGACCGACCAAGTGCAACAAGCATGGACCTCCATTCAACAAACCGACATCCGCTAAGTGTACAACACAATTCTTGCACATTTGCATGCTTGCACTCAATATTCTGACGGTTGTACTTTTTATTGATGCACCAATATTTGACATTTCCTACAGCTTATCTCGCGCTTACGTTAACCTGTGAACTTGCAAAGTTGATCTCTTAAATATTTTTCCTTACAAATGTATTCCCGAAATTTCCTTGCTCTGAATTAATTATTTTTTTGGTCTTGCGGTTTTTTCTGTCTGTGTATAAATGAGTATAGACCAGTATCTGCTCACAGAGTCAATAAGGTTCAAAATGGTTAAAATGGCTCTGAGCACTATGGGACTCAACTGCTGAGGTCATTAGTCCCCTAGAACTTAGAACTAGTTAAACCTAACTAACCTAAGGACATCACAAACATCCATGCCCGAGGCAGGATTCGAACCTGCGACCGTAGCGGTCTTGCGGTTCCAGACTGCAGCGCCTTTAACCGCACGGCCACTTCGGCCGGCAGTCAATAAGGGTAACGGGGCACTTTTCACATACGCAAAAGTTGAAAATAAACTTCTTCGTTCTTAAAAAAGTATATATACAGATCAGAGTCTCGATGGACATGCTTGTGATCCCCAATGAAGCTCAAAACTGGTTCAAATGGCTCTAAGCACTGTGGTACTTCACATGTGAGGTTATCAGCCCCTAGAGTTAGACCTACTTTAACCTGACTCACCTAAGGACATTACACACACCCATGACCGAGGCAGGATTCGAACCTGCGACCATAGCAGCAGCACGGTTCCGGACTGAAGGGCCTAGAACCGCTCGGCCACAACGGCCGGCCCTAATGAAGCATTCCCGTCTTAAACTTATGACTGTGTACAGACTTCAATGGAAATCTTTCAGCTATTTATAACGCATTTACATTTGTTGTTGATTCTCTTGCTAAATAAGAAAAACTGCGCAGCGCGGTGTAGCTGCGCGGTCTTGGGCACCTTGACATGGTTCGGGCGGCTCGTCCCATCGGAAGTTCGAGTCCTCCCTTGGGCACGGATGTGTGCTCTGTCCTTAACGTAAGTTAGTTTAAGTTAGAGTAATTAGTGTGTAAGCCTAGGAACCGATGACCTCAGCAGTTTTGTCCCATAGAACCTTACCACAAAAATTTCAAAAAAAAAAAAAAGAAAAATTGTGTTAAACTTTGTGGATATTTCTGCGTAGATTTCATAAAAGATTCCTCCAAAATTATCGGCTTGAAACACTGTTTCACTGTTTCAACGATTTCAATAGTGAATGTTGTCAGTAAACTATCTTAAGATGATTGAAAAGTGGTTGAAACAAGCAATACAGTATAATTCTTCTCTGAGATGTATCCATATAAAACGATTAGACACACAGGAGGCAATGTCTTAAGAATAAGATACAAGCGATATATTGAAATGATATAAGTAAAGAAAAACGTTATGATGTGAAATACATTTTATAGTAAATCTGTCATTATTAAAAAGCAGCTTCTTAGTAAGTTGTTCGGAAATGCCATTAAAAAGAAGTAAAAATCCACTAAAAATATTGTTGCTATAAAATAGAATTTTTAAGAATAAGGACGAAAGTAATTTTGACATGACGTGTCATTGCCAATTAACAAAGCTCGAGGAAACTTCGACTACGCACAAAAAGAACTGCTATAGAATAATAAGCAGGTAACTGAAAGAAATACGCAATGAGACGAACAGAATGGCGCTTTTATTGAACGATAATAATTACACTGAAGTCACCGCGATTTATATTGGTCACTTGGGCATCACTAAAGAGAGGACATGGTTCTTAATAGGATGTGTGTCCGCCCCGATAGCTGAATGGTCAGCGTGACGGAGTGCCGTCCTGAAAGGCCGGGTTGTTGTCTTCATCATCATTTCATCCCCATCCGGCGCGCAGGTCGCCCAGTATGTAATAAGACCTGCGCCAAGGCGGCCGGACCTGCCCCACAAGGGGCCTCCCGGCCAATGACACCAAAGGCTCATTTCCATGTCATAGGTTGTGTGATCACCACAGACGGCAGTGCGTGCTCTGCAACGTTTTCCCGTGCAAGCCACAAGGTTGGTAAGCATTTCTTGCGGTAGGGCGTTCCATTCCTCCACAACAACCGGATGGTTATGTGGACATGGTGCAGTACGTCTCCTCAAGGCCCCCAGCACGTGCTCGATGGTATATGAATCGGGGGAACGGGCAGAGATCGTGCACCTGCTCCTTTCGATACGGTCACGCGTTGTGATCCATAAAAATGACGTCACGGCCGAATGCGTCCATGGAGTGACGCACATGGGGAAGGAGTACAGTGTCACAGTGACGCTGCAGGGTGAGTGTACAGTGTTCAAAAACCTGGAGGTCAGTAGACCAGTGTAACATTACGCCTCCCCACGGCATAGTACTGTACCATCAAAATGATCGCGTACGACGGTGTTTCTGGGAGTATTGCGTGTTCCCAGCTCTCGCCATACGAGAGTATGTAGCGCATTCAGGAATTACGTCGAACAGGATCTTTTTGGTGGTCCGTATGCTACGGTGTAGGAAGGCATAATGTTGCGTCGGTGTACTGCCCTCCAGATCCTTGAACTCGGCACACTCTCCTGCCAACGTTACTGTGACGCTGTTATTCACCCCCACGTGCGTCTTTTTAGGGGCTCGTTGGGCTCTGACTTCATTTTTATGGATGACAATGCGCGACCACGTCGAACACCGCAGGTGGAAGAGCTCTTGGAACGAGAAGATATTCGGCGAATGGACTGACCTGCCCGTTCCCCCGATTCAAATCACATCGAGCACGTGTGGAGTGAGTTGGGACGACGTAACACAGCACGTTCATATGCACCAACGAACATTCAGTAGTTGTTTAACCGCTCTGGCGTAGTAATGAGACACTGCAGCACAAGAACTCCTTACCAATGCTGCGGTCAGCATGAGAACACGTTGCAGAACATGTGTTGCTCACCGTGGTGATTACACGCCCTATTAAGAATCTGTCCCGGCTTTTGTAATGCCCAAGGATCCAACACAAATCGGGCCGACTTCAGCGTAAATAGCTTCTGCACTGCAGCAGCTTTTTCTGTGGATGGGCCAAAATTCATCGAGATCTGTGTGTCTGTGTGTGTGTGTGTGTGTGTGTGTGTGTGTGTGTGTGTCTGATATCTTATGGGACTTAACTACTAAGGTCATCAGTCCCTAAGCTTACACACTACTTAACCTAAATTATCCTAAGGACAAACACACACACTCATGCCCGAGGGAGGACTCGAACCTCCGCCGGGACCAGCCGCACAGTCCATGACTGCAGCGCCGCAGACCGCTCGGCTAATCCCGCGCGGCTCATCGAGATATGTTACTTGGCATGGCACATCATGCGAATGTTACTTTCGTCCTTATATTGTGCACACCAGTATACATGTACATCAGGAAAAATATTAATAATTCTTATAATTCAGTTAAATATATATGGAATATAATGAAATGAGAGCCAGGACAACTCCTTAGTGCACTACATGGTTTCGCAGTTACGTATAATAAGTATATCGATAATTGTAATTATTTTTAATTATAATTTTCTATATGTAGTTCAGTTGAAGCAAGGGGATGCACTGTTAACGTCGTACTACAAAGGAATAAGCAACAGAAGTAACACTGACACCCTGTAGTGTAATTAAAAGAACTGTAAAAAGTTCGCAAAAGCACAGTTTCATGTATTAATTGAATATTTACGTAATTCTGGAGAATTTCATAGCTTAATAAGAAATTTTATTGGCGACATTGTAACAGACAATTTTCCCATACAGATTAAAATAAGCAACTGCTCAACATCTTTGTAAGGAATGTGACAGGAAAGTTCCAAATAATTATCATCCTAATACTTTACTTAAATTCTTAATGATTAATGAGTTATTTTCGTAAAATAATTCATTTAGTACCTCACAGCTTGTTTCAAAAGGCCTGTTTTCTTTGGGATGTCATATAGCGATGATGTTTGATACGGCAGCCACAACTATCAAATTTCGAAGACGCCACCCTTAACTCGGTACCGAAATAAATCGAAGTTGAAAGTTTGTGCCGCTCTGGGACTGGAACTCGAATCTCTCGCTTAATGCGAGAGGTTGCTTTATGTCCCCTCTGCCATCAACACATACTTTCCATCTGACTCAGATTCTCAACTTGTCACACGCTAGTAGCGTCCACTATCCACTAGCGTGTGACAAGGGGAGAATTTGAGGTGGACAGGTACCGTGCCCAGGTGACCAACCACCAGTGTAAAGAGGGAGGTGCAGGTTCGACACCCAGTACAACACAAATATTCAACTTGTACCATCGAATTATTTCGATTCCTGTTTGTGGCTTGTGTCGGTCTTTCCTTCGAAATTTATGTAATTATTCAATAAATAAGACAAGCACTTTTTGTTATTTGCCAAAAGCATTTGATTATGTAAATCACTAATCTATCTTCAAAAATCTTAAATTTTATGAATTTATTCATATTACATGAAACTGGCTTTTATAACAGTTAACAGAAAAATGTTGTCTTGTGACAGCCAGAGCGAGAGCACCAGCAGCAGCGAGTACTGTTTGTATAAAGCGTTTATTTTGCATTTTGTTTACGACCTTCCACTAAGGAAGGGATTCTATTTGTGTTTATCTGCTCTGCATAGTAACTAACAGTTCTTGATAAAACTTTACGTAGTTTTCGTGTTAGATTTCTTAGTGTTTTCTTGATCGTTTAGAACAGAAAGCGCCCTAAAACCGTCTTTTGTTTCCTTCGCGGCCGTTAGCCACTAGTCACTTGAATCAGCAGTTGTCTTGTGACAGCCAGAGCGAGAGCACCAGCAGCAGCGAGTACTGTTTGTATAAAGCGTTTTTGTACTTATTTGCTGCGCTTAGCTTTTAAATAGTTTTTCTGGGAAAACCTAGCGTAGTTTTCGCGTCTCGTATTTCAGTGAGTGTTTCTTGATTATCAGAGTAGCTCATCAGAAGATTATCTTGGGAATTTGTCACCGTATAGAGTAGGGTAAACATAGTCATGTGTAGGGACTGTGGTTGTTGTGAGCGGACGCAAGGAGAATTGGCCACTCTTCGGGGGCAGGTGGAGGCTTTGTCTGTTAGGCTCATCGAGCTCGAGGCGCAGGCGTCGGCTCGTAGTGGCGTTGGGGCAACTGTGGTGAGACCTATGCCTACTTCGGTGGCCTTGGAATCACATGGAACCCCTGATGTCGCTGCGTCTTCCGGCAGTGAGCATCTTACCGGTCAGCCATCACTCCAGGGTGAATGGCGGACAGTGGTGGGCTCGCGCGTGCCTGGCCGAAAGGCGAAGGTGGGATCTGGCCGCGTGGCAGCTGCCTTACCCCTTTCCAACAGGTACGGGGTGCTTCCTAGCGGTGATGACATCGTTTCCGAGCCACCACAGGATGCCTCGCCTGTTGGGCCAGTGGCCGATTCTCCGGCAAGGTCCCGACAGTCACAGAGGGCGGGCCTATTACTTATAGGGAGCTCCAACGTTAGGCGGGTTATGGAGCCCCTCAGGAAAATAGCGGGTAGGTCGGGGAAGAATGCCAGTGTGCACTCGGTGTGCTTGCCGGGGGGTCTCGTCCGTAATGTGGAGGAGGCCCTTCCGGCAGCTATTGAACGCACTGGGTGTGACCGGCTGCAGATAGTAGCACATGTCGGAACGAATGACGCCTGCCGCTTGGGTTCTGAGGCCATCCTTGGTTCCTTCCGGCGGCTGGCTGATTTGGTGAAGACAACCAGCATCGCACGCGGAGTGCAAGCTGAGCTTAATATCTGCAGCATAGTGCCCAGAGTCGATCGCGGTCCTCTGGTTTGGAGCCGTGTGGAGGGTCTAAACCAGAGGCTCAGACGACTCTGCGACTATAATGGTTGCAAATTCATCGACCTCCGTTATTGGGTGGAGAACTGTAGGGCCCCCCCTAGACAGGTCAGGCGTGCACTACACACCGGAAGCAGCTACTAGGGTAGCAGAGTACGTGTGGCGTGCACACGGGGGTTTTTTAGGTTAGAGGGACCCCCCTTGGGCGAAACGATAAAATACCTGACGGCTTACCAGAGAGGACATTATCATCGTTGATAAAGAACGTCCGTCCTCAGAGACCAAAAACAGGAAAAGTTAACGTAATATTGGTAAACTGCAGGAGTATCCAGGGCAAGGTTCCTGAATTAGTATCTCTTATTGAAGGAAATAGTGCGCATATAGTATTAGGAACGGAAAGTTGGTTAAAACCGGAAGTGAACAGTAACGAAATCCTAGACACAGAATGGAATATATACCGCAAGGATAGGATAAACGCCAATGGTGGAGGAGTATTTATAGCAGTAAAGAATTCAATAATATCCAGTGAAGTTATTAGCGAATGCGAATGTGAAATAATCTGGGTTAAGTTAAGTATCAAAGGTGGGTCAGATATGATAGTCGGATGCTTCTATAGACCACCTGCATCAGCAACCGTAGTAGTTGAGCGCCTCAGAGAGAACCTGCAGAACGTCGTGAAGAAGTTTCGTGATCATACTATTGTAATAGGGGGAGACTTCAATCTACCAGGTATAGAATGGGATAGTCACACAATCAGAACTGGAGCCAGGGACAGAGACTCTTGTGACATTATCCTGACTGCCTTGTCCGAGAATTACTTCGAGCAGATAGTTAGAGAACCAACTCGTGAAGCTAACGTTTTAGACCTCATAGCAACAAATAGACCGGAACTTTTCGACTCCGTGAATGTAGAAGAGGGTATCAGTGATCATAAGTCAGTGGTTGCATCAATGACTACAAGTGTAATAAGAAATGCCAAGAAAGGAAGGAAAATATATTTGCTTAACAAGAGTGATAGGGCACAAATCGCAGAATATCTGAGTGACCACCATCAAACGTTCATTTCTGAGGAAGAGGATGTGGAACAAAAATGGAAAAAATTCAGAAACATCGTCCAGTACGCCTTAGATAAGTTCGTACCGACTAAGGTCCAAAGCGAGGGGAAAGATCCACCGTGGTATAACAATCATGTACGAAAGGTACTACGGAAACAAAGAAAGCTTCATCATAGGTTTAAGAGTAGTCGAATCATAGCTGATAAGGAAAAGCTGAACGAAGCGAAAAAGAGCGTAAAGAGAGCAATGAGAGAAGCATTCAACGAATTCGAACATAAAACATTGGCAAACAATCTAAACAAGAACCCTAAAAAGTTTTGGTCATATGTAAAATCGGTAAGCGGATCTAAATCCCCTATTCAGTCACTCGTTGACCACGATGGCACCGAAACAGAGGACGACCGAAGAAAGGCAGAAATACTGAATTCAGTGTTCCGAAACTGTTTCACTGCGGAAAATCGTAACACGGTCCCTGACTTCAGCCGTCGCACGGACGCCAAAATGGAAAATACTGAAATAAACGATATCGGAATTGAAAAACAACTGCTATCACTTAGTAGCGGAAAAGCATCCGGACCAGACGAGATACCCTTAAGATTCTACAGTGATTATGCTAAAGAACTTGCCCCCTTTCTATCAGCAATTTATCGTAGATCGCTGGAAGAACGTAAAGTACCTAGCGACTGGAAGAAAGCGCAGGTCGTTCCCATTTTCAAGAAGGGTCATAAATCAGATGCGAATAATTATAGGCCTATTTCGCTTACGTCAATCTGTTGTAGAATAATGGAACATGTTTTGTGTTCTCGTATTATGACGTTCTTAGATAATACAAATCTCCTTCATCATAACCAACATGGATTCCGCAAACAGAGATCATGTGAAACTCAGCTCGCCCTATTTGCCCAAGAAATTCACAGTGCCGTAGACACTGGCGAGCAGATTGATGCCGTATTCCTGGACTTCAGGAAGGCATTTGATACGGTTCCGCACTTACGTTTAGTGAAAAAAATACGAGCTTACGGAATATCGGACCAGGTTTGTGATTGGATTCAAGATTTCCTAGAAGAAAGAACACAACATGTCATTCTTAACGGTTCAAAATCTGCAGATGTAGAGGTAATTTCGGGAGTACCGCAGGGAAGCGTGATAGGACCTTTATTGTTTACAATATACATAAATGACTTAGTTGACAACATCGGTAGCTCCGTGAGGCTATTTGCAGATGGCACGGTTGTCTACAAGAAAGTAGCAACATCAGAAGACTCGTACGTACTCCAGGAGGACCTGCAGAGGATTAATGCATGGTGCGACAGCTGGCAGCTTTCCCTAAACGTAGATAAATGTAATATAATGCGCATACATAGGGGCAGAAATCCATTCCAGTACGATTATGCCATAGGTGGTAAATCATTGGAAGCGGTAACGACCGTAAAATACTTAGGAGTTACTATCCGGAGCGATCTGAAGTGGAATGATCACATAAAACAAATAGTGGGAAAAGCAGGCGCCAGGTTGAGATTCATAGGAAGAATTCTAAGAAAATGTGACTCATCGACGAAAGAAGTAGCTTACAAAACGCTTGTTCGTCCGATTCTTGAGTATTGCTCATCAGTATGGGACCCTTACCAGGTTGGATTAATAGAAGAGATAGACATGATCCAGCGAAAAGCAGCGCGATTCGTCATGGGGACATTTAGTCAGCGCGAGAGCGTTACGGAGATGCTGAACAAGCTCCAGTGGCGGACACTTCAAGAAAGGCGTTACGCAATACGGAGAGGTTTATTATCGAAATTACGAGAGAGCACATTCCGGGAAGAGATGGGCAACATATTACTACCGCCCACATATATCTCGCGTAATGATCACAACGAAAAGATCCGAGAAATTAGAGCAAATACGGAGACTTACAAGCAGTCGTTCTTCCCACGCACAATTCGTGAATGGAACAGGGAAGGGGGGATCAGATAGTGGTACAATAAGTACCCTCCGCCACACACCGTAAGGTGGCTCGCGGAGTATAGATATAGATGTAGATGTAGATGCAGTAAGCTGTCCTAATTATTACAAACTATGTTGGAAGGAGTGAAAATATTGGTGACTGGATAAAAAATCACGAATGCAGTCTCAATGGTCAAAGTCTGGGGGCATTCTTATTGCTGATATATGTGAAAAACCTTCTAAATAACATAAATCAACAAGTGTTATAGTTAATACTGTTAAATAACTATCAACACAAGAGATTAACAGTAAAGTTTTTCACAGAATTGTTTGATGGTTCTCGGTAAATGTATTTTCTCTGAATTTTGCAAAAAAAGAAAAGGAAAGCCATCGTCAAACTTGAAACTTCTTGGCAGATTAAAATTGTGTGCCAGACCGAGACTGCAACTCGCAACCTTTGCCTTTCGCGGGCAAGTGCTCTACCGACATTCTTTTTTATTCGTTGTATTTGTCCGTAGCGGACGTCACATGACATCCATTGGAGTTCATTGTCGATCCGTTCACTGAGTTTTCTTTTTTTTTTTGTTATTACAGAGACCAGCTAGCTCTCTGACCAACTGAGCTACCCAAGCACGACTCACGACGCGGCCTCACGGCTTTAATTCTGCCAGTACCTCATCTCCTACCTTTCAACAGTTTTAATCTGACAGAAAGTTTCATATCAGCGCTTACTCCATTGCAGAGTGAAAATTCATTCTGGAAAAGCCAGCTTGATTAGGTCTATTCAACTTGATTAGTTCTGTTCAACAAATAGAAGAATACCAGTGATTAATTCAGCAAATCACCACGAAAAAATTAACTAATCACGAAAAAAAGTTGAGTAACAAATGAAAGGGCAACGTTCTACGAGTTAGGGCAAGACATGCAATGTCAGAAGTTTCAGCGTGGTAGTGAAGCTTGAAAATCTGAAAAGAGAAAGGCTTAGGCTCAGTTTAGATATAGTGGAAGTCAGTGAAGTGAAACGGAAAGAGGACAGGAATTTCCGGTCGGACACGTATATGCTAATATCAACAGCAGCAGCAAGTAGTATAACTGGAATACGATTCGTTATGAATAGGAATGTAAGGCAGGGAGTGTGTAACTGTGAACAGTTCTGTCATAGAGTTATTCTCATCACAATCGACAGCAAGCCAACACCGACAACTATAGTTCAGGAATAGATATCGGCGTCGCAGGTAGAAGATGAAGAGACAGAGAAAGTGTATGGAGATATTGAATGGGTAATTCAGTATGTAAACGGAGATGAAAGTCTAATAGTCATGGAGTACTGGAATACCGTTTTAGGGGAAGGAATAGAAGAAAGTGTCACGGAAGTAGTAGGAATGAGAGAGGAGGAAGACTAAATGAGTTCTACAATAAATTTCAGTTAGTAATTAGCGGATACTCTCCTCAAGGATCACTAGAAGAGGGGGTGTACTTGGAAAAGACGGAGAGATACGACAAACTACCGGTTAGATTCCATTATGATCAGTCAAAGACTCCAAAATAACCATTGGTTTGTAAGGTGTACACAGGAGCAATATGGACTCAGATCACAATTTAGAAACGATTAAGAGTAGGTTGAAGTTTAAGAGACAAGCTCGGAAGAATTAATGCGCAAAGACATGGGATGTGGAAGTACTAAGGAATGTAGACATAACTCTTGAAGGTCTCTGAGGCTGGAAATACGATCATAATGAACAGCTCAATAGACAGTTCGGCTGAAAGCAATGAACATCACTAAAAATGGTAATCACAGAAGATGGAAGGAAAAACATGGATAGCAGAAGTACTTCAGTTGATCGACGAAAGAAGGAAGTACAAAATTCAGTAAGAAGCAAATATAAGTCTCTTAGGAAATGTAAAATAGAAAGTGCAAGGAAGCTAAGGTGAAATGGCTGCATGAAAAATCTGAAGAGATCGAAAAAAATGGTTGTTGGAAGGATTGACTCAGTCAAAAAAACCTTCGGTAATTATAAAAGCAGGGGCAGTAATATTAAGAGTGCAATGGGACTATCACAGTTAAATTCAGAGGAGAGAGCAGATGGGTGGAAACAGTACATTGAAGGTCTCTGTGAGCGGGAAGACTTGTCTGATGGAATGACGGAAGAAGAAACAGTATCAACAGGAAGAATATAGCGATCCAGTATTAGAAGTAGAATTTAATATAGGTTTGGACGACTTAAGATCAAATAAGGCAGTAAGGACACATAGTATTCTATTGGAATTTCTAAAATCGTTTGAGGAACAGGCAACCAAACGACTATTCAAATTAGTGTGTAAAATCTATGAGGCTGGCAACATATCATCAGACTTTCGGAAAAATATCATCCATATAATCCCGAACATAGCAATAACCGACGAGTGCGAGAATTATTGACACTCGGCTTAACAGTTCATGCATCCAAGTTGCTCACAAGAATAATAAACAGTAAAATGGAAGAAAACTGACGATCTGTTAGATGACGATCAGTTATCCTTTAGGAGAGATAAAGGCACCAGAGCGGCAGTTCTAACGTTGCGTATGATAATGGAAGCAAGACTAAAGAAATATCAAGACACCCTCATAGGATTTGTTGACCTGGAGGACGCATTCGACAGTGTCAAATGCTCGAAATTCTGAAAAAAAATAGGGGTAACCTGTAGGGAGAGATGGGTGATATAAATATGTACAAGAAACAAGAGCGAATAATAAGAGTGGAAGACCAAGGACAAAGTGCTCGTATTAAAAAAGGCCGCAAGACAGGAATGTAGTCTTTTTCCCCTATTTTTCAATCTATACATCAAAGATGCAATGACGGAAATGAAAGAAAGGTTAAGAGTGGGGATTAAAATTTAAGGTTAAACATTGTCAATGGCAAGATTCGCTGATGGATTGCTATCCTCAGTGATAGTGAAGAAAAATTACCCGATCTGCTGAATGGACTGAACAGAATACGGATTGAGAATAAATCGAAGAAAGAGAGAGATAATGAGGTGTAGTAGAAGTGAAAATAGCGAGAAAATTAACATAAAAACTGGTGACCACGAAGTTAAGGAATTCTACTTGGAAGAAAAATTACTCATGATGGACGAAGCAAGGAGGACATAGAAAGCACCAGGAAAGAGTACAGTCCCGATGAAGAAAAGAGTAGTATCAGACATAGGACTTAATACGAGGCAGAAATTTCTGAGAATGTACGTTTGGAGTATAGTGAAACATGGACTGTGGGAAATCCGAAACAGAAGAGAATCGAAACATTTGAGATGTGGTGCTACAGAAGAATGTTGAAAATTAGGTGGACTGATAAAATAATTAATGAGGACGTTCCCAACAGAATCGGCGATGAAAAGAATGTATGGAAAACACTTAAATTAGGTTAGATTAGATTAATTATTCATTCCATAGACCCATAAAAGAGGGAATCCTCCTGGGTGTGTCAGATAAACACATTACAAAAATGTAATTAGAAAAACTTGAGTTTCATTAATTTTAATGATCCTCAGTCAATAAACAGTAAAATTATGTACGTGAATTAAATTTAAACTTCTAACATTTACAGGTTTAATACTTATGTCTGCTTTCATTAAATCTGTCATTCAGACATTTGCTAGTTTCTTGGCTATTACAACCAAGTATTGTCAAAAATTAAAGTAAATTATTCATTTCAATGATCCTCAGTTAAGAACAGTCAGATTATGTACAAGATTTAAAATTAAACTTCCACTATTTACAGACTTAAGACTTACATCTGATTTCCATACATCCATCATTCAAACAGTGGGTAGTTACTTGGCTGTTACAACCAAGTTTTGTCAAAAATTAAAGTATAATAAATTTTCATTAAAATGGTCTACTGCCCTTGTTGAGAAACTCATGGATGGTATAGAAGGAGTTGGCCACCATAAATTCTTTTAAAATTCTTTTAAATTATGTTTAAATTGTGCCTTGTTTGAAACTAAACTCTTAACAGTTGACAAGCAGAAGGGACAGGATAATAGGAAATAACGTAAGACACTAAGTAATAACTTCGGTGGTACTAGAGGTACCGTATAAACTGTAGAGGAAGACAGGGGCTGGAATACATCCAGCAAATAACTGAGGACGTAGGTTGCAAGTGCTACTCTGAGATGAAAACGTTGACACAGGTGATGAACTCTTGGTGGACCTCATCAAACCAGTCAGAAGACTGATGACTCAAAAAACATAATTATGAATTAATGACTAGAGGATGTTCATGTGTATGAACCCTTATAATGAAAGTAAAGAGGAAGAAACATATTATTGACCTATTCAAATAGCTAAGTTCTGCAGCTTTTGATTTATGGCATTTTCAGAGAAAAATGAAGCTGCGTTACTAAATTTCTATGTTTCGATTCGTTGACATCTTTTGGCATCAGCTCCTGAGGTCACTCATTACACAGATTTTGAAGGAATAAAATTTTCACAGCTACAGTCGCAGAAGATACATTCCCTAGACTACACATTCCTAAGCCTGTTGATAGTTGAAAAAGTGTTCAATATTCAGCCATCAAAATAATACACAATACCTGATGAGTAGCAAAGCAAGATTTAAATGTAAGGTAAAATTTCTTCTACACAACTCTTTATAGTGTATGGCCAAGCGTTCACTTAAAAATTAGTATCATTGCTTTAGAAGACAAAGACATTTATTTCTGTTCTTAAATTTGAGTTTGCTTCACTGGTAATAGAATAATGTACAAGTACTGATGCGTTCATCTTATTTATTTTAAGCCACTGTTCCATTTATAATTTATGGAAGGCAATTACACACACACACAAAAACACACACACGTATATATACCATCATGGCGCGATGAGAGATTTCTACGATGGAGGCATACATAAGATGGTACACAGCAAGTAGAAATCCATTTATCTCAATGGCGATTATGATGTCGAAAAATAGGTCTATTCAACGCCAATAACATGTTTTTCTGTAAATCAGATTCCAAATTGTTAATGAGTACTTTTCCTCTGTTGGAAAATCCATTAATGACCACTTCAACAATCTCCAGCGTAAATGCAAAGACAGTCAGGTCAAACAAAGGATATACTTGTCCCTAACTATCAGTGAGGAGTCACTAAAATATTCAAAGTCAGCAGGCTATGATGGGTTGTCCATCAGCACATTAAAAAGATGCGTACACAACAAGCTTCATGGCCACAGCAGTAAAAAATGAAATTGCATGGAGTAGTTTTCCAAACAATCTAAAAATAGCACTAGCAAGCTCTATTTACAAGAATGGCCATAAATCTAAAATTGGAAACTGCTGACAAATTTCAATCTTAGCGGCGTTTTTGGAGGTAAGTGAGGTTGTTATTCAGACGAGACTACTGACATTCCTGAGTCAATGCAATTTAATATTCGAAAATCAGAATGGTTTTGTGAAAAAACAAGTAGACTTCAGTGGTCACAGCCATAGATAACAGGGTGTGTGTTACTTGAGTGTGCCTTTCTCTTGAAAAAGCTTTTGATTGTGTCAGCATCACCACATTACTTGACAAGCTGTTAAACCAGAGTGTTAGAGGAACTAGCTATGAATTGATGAAATCGTATATGAGCAACAAGAAACAATTGCTTAGAATAAAAAGTGGGCCATTCATAACCACAATTGCTGATATCAAATATGGAGTCATCATGATTCAATGATGAGGCCCTTCTTTTCTTGATATATGTTAATAAGTAAGGCACTGTTGTCCTAACTCTAAAAATATTGAATGCAGACAGTGCAACAGTTATGTGCAAATAGAAAACTGTATGACAGTTTGGAGGTACTGTGTAACAGTGTTTCCAGTGAAATAGTCAAATATTAAAATGAAATCCGTCTAAATGCAAATACTTCAAAGGCCGCAAGAATGGAACTTAACAACAGAAAAAAATAGAATTTGGTATAAATTATCCATAGAGAATTACATTTCACTAAAAGAAAAATGGACAAAATTCTTGGGAATCACAATCCCCAATTATCTCAAGAGGGATATCCATATAGATACTTAAGCCCTAAGTTGTCTAAAACATATTTACCATAAACATGATTAACAAATAATATAAAAAAATGTGTGTGTTATAAACTGCATGTATTTAATTATTCTCATCAGATTTGAACAACCCGGTGCAAATGTGGGGTGCAACAACAAAACAGCCTAAACACAATACTAACACTGCAAAAAAAAACGTCAGACATGTTAGAATCTGTTTCCAAAATTAGGTGTGCTTATCATTATAACGGTATATATATTGATGTAATATTGCTCGTGAAAACTATAAATCCAAACTTAAACTGTAGCTTCACCTGAATTACACCAAAAAATTAAGATACCATGCAGACAGCCACAGAACATCACATTTATTTAATCATTAAACAAATGTCAGATGAAGATACCAAGACACAAGCTAACAGTAATCCACCAAGAAGTGGCCATGAAAACTTCAACAGTTTTGTAAATAATAAAATTGCTGAAACTTCCTGGCAGATTAAAACTGAACACCAGACAGTGATTCGAACTTGGTACCTTGCCTTTTGTTGGTAATGTTCTTTCCCAGTAGGTCATGCGTCGTGCCTGGATAGCTCACTAGGTACAGTAAGGGCATTGCACATGAAATTCAATATTCTGAGTTTGAGTCCCAGTCTGGCATACAGTTCATACACTCTCTTGCAGAGCAAAAGATTCATTCTGGAAATAAAATTACTTTGAAGTATAACACCATTACCTGTGGTGATGTAGTGCAGCTGATGGTCTGGTAGAAGTTATGGGTACAATAGTTACCCAGAGCTGGAAAACTTAATTAACTTTGACTAATTTGCGATCTTCACACTCAGGGTTGTAGGTTTTAAAAGGATAGACTTGTGTGAGGAGCTGCATCAAATCAGTCTTCAGACTGAAGACCACAACATTGCACATATAAATATTTAAAAATTACTGTTGCAAGCAAACATATTTCAGACACAGCCATAATAAACAGTTGATATTAAAAGTAATTTTTACATCAGTTCTGTGTTAGAAAGCAGTAATCTATTTAGCATTGTTATCATTAAACCTATACAGTATAATCTCACTTCATTTGGTACAGGGTATGAACTACTTCTGTTTTACTGTTATTGGCTTACACAATCTTCTTCCGTATTAGTTTCTTTTGAACCTTATAGCACATTTAAAATCCTATTGAATAGAGATAGAAACAACTTTTTTTGCACTTAATGATTGTACTGGTACATACTGGTTTATTTATATATAAACTTCACGTATTTTCTTGTTTTTGTTATTTAAAATCTATGATATTTATTCCTTTATTATACTTTTTAACCATCCCAGTAACACACTATAAACAATTGTTAATAAAAATTATTTTCGAAATATTTTATAAAGAACAATTATAGATTTTAGTTTCTTCAGTCATCACATCTAAAACTGTACCAGAATCTAATTGGATATTAGAAACATGAAAACATTCTTATGTATCTCACCAAACAGCACAAAATACAGCATGAAAATATGACACATACTGATGTAACAGCAAATGTGTTGTAATGAATGTCAAAAGCAAATCGCATGCAGTCGAAATTGGAGGTAAATGAGCTGTATATTATATGGGAAAACTTAAATTAGAGAAGCATGTAAATTCAAAGCAAAACATATAAATCATGTTTACTTCTATGTACACTTCTATGTATATATAGTGCTCAAGGGATAATCATATTAGAAAATAAATAATTTAATAGAATATTATGATATGCGACAGGGTAATTCAAATGCTATGCGTCAATAAATGACTAACAAATTTAAGTTGTCCAAATTGGCTAGTGATTCCAAATTATTAAAAATATTAATAATATACTAATCATGGGAAAATGTGGAACTTCTGGTCCCATTATGAGTGTGACACTATTCGGGTATTAATGCCATTAGTGATTACTGCAGTTATAAAAAGAACAAATTGATCTAGTAGGTACACCCAAGAGAGTCCCTGGCACAGTGATGGGCAGCTCTTGTAGCAAGGTTTCGACTTGGATGTGAGACATTTCTAGTTTGGTATGCTGTATTGCTTATGTACTCCTTCCTGTAAATAGATCAATCATGAGAATCTCATAATCAGTCAATTTCTTCAAAGGAAGCTATTGTTTTACTTCCACTAAATCATTTCCAGTTCTTGGGACCAGAGAATGCCAATCTGTTGCTTTAGATCTTCAAAATCAGGATGTATTAAAACTGGTCATATTATAAACGCTACATTTCAAATTTGAAACCAATGTGTAGTTTTCTCTATGTGCACCTGAAGTGGTTTGCATTGTACCATATGTTCGGTTGAAAAAAAAAAAAAAAGAAAAAAGAAAAACAAGAGGACTGTGCATCTTTAGGGATTCCCATGTCAACACATAGTTCAACCAACAAAAAACTCATAAAACACGATACACATCATTCATTGTATCACTATATTGCTTAATAAGTGATCGACGGCAGCATCTTGCCTTCTACATTTGTGCATTGACGGCTATCACCACTACACAGCTCAGAGCAACATTGAGTGATGTCTGATTTGAGTCATGAAAGACAAATAGTTACTATGAATCTTGTGAAGAAGGCTTATTCCATAGTTCCATTGTTGTTTAACGAACTAACTGTAAAATGACGTAACATCAAGTAGAATATTCAATAAAAAGGATCAAATTTTCTTTTATGTCGCTCACAGTACTTGAACTTGAAGATAAAACATTTGAGACGTTTTTCTTTTCACACATCATCACTAGTTAGATCGTTGAAGGCGGTGGCGGTCTGTTCGAGTCATTCATCTACCGAAATTATATTTCTGTTATGAAATTTTCTTCCATCGAGACCTTTATGGGTCTGCTTGGGCTTTTCTTTCGACTTATGGGACAATGATTGACAGTGAGCGGAGAATGTTTTTATCACTCGAGGAAGAGATGTTAAAATTATTGAATTCCGTATTTTTGTTGCTATTGGTTGCAGGGAGAAACAACTCCAATACTGAAATGGAAGACGCCAGAAGCTAACCATCCAATGCTTTATAGTAAATGAAAGCTTTACATACTTTTCAGTAAGAAGCCATGACAACTGGATTATCATGTCTTTGATTAGATCCTAATGTCACATTTTCTCCACAGTTACAATCTGTTTCCTACAGTCATAAAACATTTCCGAATCGATAATAGTTACAGACTACCTATACTGTTTGAAATGTATGTAGTATCCATATATCACTAAGCTGTCATAAAAATTTAGCTCTTGTAAGTAGATTAAATACTCCCAGGCCCTGAATTACAGACATAACCAGAATATCACCTTTACTTAACATTAAGGGACTCATATAAACGACTGAGTTACATTACATCAAAAACCACATTGTAAAATTTTAAATAAAAGTTGTAAGAAACAAAAATGCATATGTTATCAAACTTTGTAAAAAAAATGAAACAGATGAAATCAAGAAAATAGGGAAATTTCATTAAAGGGAACTGATCAAATACAATCCTAATACTGTGAGCAGCTTTAATGGTTTTTTTTTTATTGAAGTAACATTGTTAGTTCCGAACACTTCCTTGCCTCGTAAACTACAACTCCTAAAAAAAAAAAAAAATGCGTGGAAACAAGTTTGATAATCCACCTAAGAGAAACAGCTGCCACCATTGTTAAAGCTGACAGTTCTTTTTCTGCAGCTGAACTTTGCGAAACTGAAATTGCTTGATAAATTTCTCGTGTGTGGCGATGTCGAAGAGAAGAAAGTATTGCAGCAGATATTGCTGCCCTTGATTGCCAGCGCTACATCGCTCTCGTACAGGGCTTTCTATGCACCACATACGAGAAAGACAGTGCTTGGGGTCAGTGTACTGGAACGAACAACTCAACGAGTAAATATAGTTTGCTGCCTGCTTATTGAGTAAACGTTAATTTTCTTGATTGTAGTACTTTTAGGAAGGCATTTTTATATAATAGTGAAGTGCGTGGAAGAATGCGCGAAAGGAAATAGTTGTTCCATAGGTTACGTTACTTTAAAAATACCAAAATTATTGTAGCATTTTTTTGAGAATGTTATTGAATTATTCGCTGAAGTTAATCCGTGATATCGTTACTAAGCAGTTGTTAATGGCCTTCTGTTTAAGAATATTTATTTTTGTATAAATATTACGAATTTATTGATGAAGTGCATTGTACATCGTGCTCACAAAAACACGTGGAAATGAACAATGTATTAAATTGTTTTATATTGACCACAATATGAATTCCATAGCATCTCTTTATATAATCCACGACACTGGTATCAATTTTGTCGTTGATGAAATATGAGTGAATATTGTGTCCATGCCCTGGAATGGAAAAAAACTCACGCACAAGTAAATATAATGCTTCATTGGCTCGATGACGTTCGGTTTGTGGCGCTGCCACCCAAGTGTAGAAGAAGTACGATGTTTCCAAAGTGTACCCATTGAAATTTTTCATGCATTTTGTTACAAACGTGTTTCATTTAGATGACGCAGGAGAATACACCCTTATAATGTGATGATTTTATAAATGAATTATTCTCCCAAGTTGTAGTCCACCCACAGGGTAATCCCATTGGGGAAACAAAAAAAAAATCCTTAGCCACTGTCATCTTACGTACTCGTACGACTTGGCAAAGTGGTAAGGCTCTGAATTGCCATATGGGAGCACGGTGGTTCATATCATCCGGATTTATGTTTTCCTAACTCTTCTAAGACAAATACTGGGATATTTCATTTGAAAAAGATATAGTCGATTTTCGTCCCTACCCTCTCCCAAACTAAGGCTTTATTTCTAATGAGCTCATTGTCGACGAGAACGTTAAGCCTTAATCTTCATTCCTGCTTCCTTTATGTTTTGTATATCTTGAAAATGACAGCCTCCACGTGATCACCATTTAGACGTTGACGCTTAGAGGATCAACGCATTGTTTAAGTGTCAAGCACTGTAGGATTAATTACGAACCAGTTTCTGGTTCTCTTATTGTCAGGGTTCCATATTATGTTAGTTAGAGGAGTCAATGTAGACAGCATTGTACGTCGCATAGGGTAACGCTGTGCTAGGCGGTGTAGCCGGGATCGTGGTACGTTCCCTAGTAATGGGTGCAGGCGGCGTCGAATCCCGGCGTGTAGAACGGGGATTTCTGATTGCTTAATCGAACCCGTAGGTCAGAGAATTCTCAGGACTTAAGTTTGATAGCTGGATTATTGAGAAAGACCAGCGCGGCAGTAAGCAAACCGTATGAATCCATATGGTGCTGAGCTATAAAATAATTTCCAGAATGAGATTTTCACTCTGCAGCGGAGTGTGCACTGATATGAAACTCCCTGGCAGATTAAAACTGTGTGCCTGGTCCGAGACTTGAACTCAGTACCTTTTCCTTTCACAGGCAAATGCTCTACCGATTGAGCTACCTAGGCACGACCTACAACCTGTCCTCACAGCTTCACTTGTGCCAGTACCTCCTCTCCTACTTACCAAACCTTATCGAAGCTCTCCTCCGGACCTTGCAGAACTAGCACTGCTGGGAGAAGGATATTGCGGAGACAGGATATCAGCGTACACTCCGCTGCAGAGTGAAAATTTCACTCTGGAAACATCCCCCAGGCTGTGGCTAAGCCATCTCTCCGCAATATCCTTCTTCCAGGAGTGTGGGAAAGCCTCCGACTCCTACGCTGTATTATGAGAGGTGGCCGTCCAACATCCTGTCGCTTACTCGCGTTTTCACCCTCTTTCAAACACCTTCCATAGTTGCTTTCTATTAGAACGCTCTAAACTCGGTACTAGCAGTAATAGGCAGCCCGGGAGAATCACTAGTAGAATAACGATATCATGTAGAACAAAGCGGAAATTATATCAAAATGTTAGAAGTAGTCACAATCAAGCTACAGTAGTCCATTATAAACAGTATTGTAAGGTGCTTAAAAATGTTATTAGGAACGCAAAGAGTGTGTGGTTTGCAAATTGAATCGCCAGTTCACAGGCTGAAGTTGGAACCATGTGGTCAACAGCGCAAGGTCGACTATGTAAAGTCAATTCGTAGTAAAAATATATCTGTTACGGATAAATCAGATGTATGTACAGTATTTAACAATCATTTTTGCGCATTGCTGGTGAATTAAATAACAATTTAGTTTCTACAGGGAATCTATCAATTTCTTAGCAAATACCTTTACGACACTGAAAAACTCCTCTGTGATAAACACAAGGGGGAGATTGAGTCGATAATTAAATCACTGAAGACTAAGGACTCCCGTGAAGATGATGCAGTGCCTAGCAGAATATTAAAGTACTGTGCTGCACATGTTAGCCCTTTATTAGCCATATTTGTAATTTTTCATTTAGGAATGGTCAGTTTTCTGAACGATTAAAGTACTAAGTAGTAAAGCCTGCTTTATAAAAAGGGAGAAAACGATAATGTAGACATTTTATACCTATTTCTATGACATCAGTGTTTGCTAAAGTTATAGAAAAGGTTGTGTATGTAACGATAATTGATCATTTATATCACACGATTTGCTATCAAATGTACAGTTCGGCTTTAGAACAACTGAAAATGCTATATTCTCTTTTCTCTGTGAGGTACTGGATGGGCTAAACAAAAGGTTTCGAACGCTAGGCATATTTTTTTATTTAACTAAGGCGTTTGATTGTGTTGATCACAAAATATTGCTCCAGAAGTTGGACCATTATGGAATACGGGGAGTAACTCAAAATTGGTTCACCTCTTACTTTAACCACAGGTCATTATTCACAATGTTGAGAATGTTTGTGACGTGGGATCTGAGTGGGGTACTGTTAAGGGGGGGTGCCCCAGAGATCAGTGTTGGGGCCACTCCTGTTCCTTATTTGCATAAATGATATGCCCTCTAGTATTACGGGTAATCCTAATATATTTCTGTTTGCTGGTGACTGTAGTAAAGGATGTTGTGCGCAACATTGGCCCGGTTTCAAATAGTGCAGTTCATCTGGCTTGTAGAAAATAAACTAATGCTAAATCAGAGTAAGACTCAGTTTTCACAACTTCTGACACACAATTCAACAAAACCTGACGTTTTAATTTCACAGAATGGGCATATGATTAGTGAAACTGAACAGTTAAAATTTCTAGGTGTGCAAAGTAGGCTGTTCTACTGTGCATGGGAAGTTTCCTGTTCCACTCGCAAAATTGCTGCCCAGTTTCCCGTTCCAGTCGCGAAATTGCTGCCTGTCTGCCTCTGCATGAACTCTAATTTCTCTTAACCTTACGATCCTTACTCGAGATATATACTCCATGTAGAAGAATCATACAGTCCCCTATCAAGTGTTAAAATGTGTGTGAATTCGCCGGCCGCTGTGGACGAGCGGATCTAGGCCCTTCAGTCTGCTGCTACGGTCGCAGGTTCGAATCCTGCCTCGGGCGTGGATGTGTGTGATGTCCTTAAGGTAGTTAAGATTAAGTAGTTCTAAGTCTAGGGGACTGATGACTTCAGAAGTTAAGCCCCATAGTGCTGAGAGGCATTTTAACCATTTTTTGTGTGAATTCCTAAGGAACCAAACTGCTTAGCTCATCGGTCCCTAGACTTACACTCTACTTAAACTAGCTTTTGCTAAGAACGGCAAACACGCCCATGCCCGAAGGAGGACTCGAACCTCTGGCGGGAGGGGCCGCGCAGTCCGTGACATGACGCCTCAAACCGCGCGGCAGTCCCCTATCACAAATGCAGTTTCTTTAAATACTGTCAGTATCTTTCTGCTTAACGAGAACTGCTGGGAAATGCAGGAAAACCAGCACGTGGGTTAGGTAACAATTTGGACTGGAAGACTTTATTATGCACAGAGGTGACGAAGACATAGGATAACGATATGCACCTACACAGGCGTCGGTAGTAGCGCGTACAGAAGGTATAAAAGGGCAGTCCATTGTCATTTGTACTCAGGTAATTCATGTAAAAAGCTGTCGTACTTGACTGTGCCGCACTATGGGAAATAACAGACACTGAGCACGGAATGGTAGTTGGAGCTACACGCATGGAGCATACCATTTCGGAAATCGTTAGGGAATTCAGTATTCCAAGATTGACAGTGTCAAGAGTGTGACAAGAGTACCATACTTCAGACAATACCTCTCACCATGGGCAATGCAGTGGCCGACAGCCTTCAATAAGCGACCGAGAGCAGCAACCTTCGCATGGAGTCGTCAGTGCTAACAGACAAGCAACACTACTTGAAATAACAGCATAAATCAACGTGGGAGGTACGACGAACGTATTCGTTAGAATAGTGCGGCGAAATGTGCGTTAATGGACTACGGCAGCAGACGACAGATGAGAGTGCCTTTGCTAAAAGCGCGATATCGCCTGCAGCGCCTCTCCTGGGCCCGTGACCCTGTCGGTTGGACCCTAGATGAACTGGAAACAGTTGCCTCGTCAGATGAGTCCCGATTTCAGTTGGCAACAACTGATGGTAGGGCTCGAGTATGGTGCAGACCCCACGAAGCCATGGACCCAAGTTGTGGCACTCTGCAAGCTAGTGGCGGCTTCATAGTAGTGTGGGTCGTGTTTGTTTGGAATGGACTGCGCCCTCTGGTTACATTCAGCTACCTGGAAACCATTGACAGCCGTCGATGCACTACATGTCCCCAAACAACGATGGAATTTTCGTGTATTGGATGGCGCAACTGTTCGCGGTTGGTTTGAAGAACATTCTAGACAGTTAGAGCGAATGATTTGATCACCCACATCGCCCGACATGAATCCCATTGTACATTTATGGGACATAATCGAGAGGTCAGTTCGTGTACAAAATTCTACTCCGGCAACACTTAGGGAATTGTGGACGGCTACAGAGGCGGCACGGCTCAATATTTCTGCAGGGCACTGGCAACGATTTGTAGAGTCCGTGCTACGTCGACTTTCTGCACTTTAGCGGGTGGAAGGATGACCGATACGATATTAGAAGGCATCCCACGACGTTTGTCACCTCAGTGAAACTGTAACGAAATGAAATGGGGAGGTACAGAATATTTTGTCAGGTGAATGGATTGCAGATGGAGTATAAAACTTCTTTGCCGGTTTTCAACAGATAAGAGAAGAGCAAATAGGAACACTCAATGGAAGGTGGGTTGGTGACGTAAGACTCTTATGTATAGCTGAAGACTAGAATGCACGGGAATTTCAAGCAATTCGCCGGCCGCGGTGGCCGAGCGGTTCTAGGCGCTACAGTCGGGAACCGCGCGATTGCTACGGTCGCAGGTTCGAATCCTACCTCAGGCATGGATGTGTGTGATGTCCTTAGGTTGGTTTGGTTTAAGTAGTTCTAAGTTCTAGGGGACTGATGACCTCAGAAGTTAAATTCCATAGTGCTCAGAGCCACTTTTTTTTTTTTTTTTTTTTTTGTCAAGAAATTCGCATGTCAAATAACTGTTTTTGCTGCTGATACCGAGCAGTACGTTTTAAGCTGACAGCTACATTTTGCGCTGTTTGTATTGTTTATGCTGTGTGGACACTCCATCTACCTGCCTTACCTACACATGTCTCCAGTCTGCAAAATATATTTAAGGAAAAATGGCTCTAAGCACTATGGGACTTAACATCTGAGGTCATCAGTCCCCTAGACTTAGAACTACTTAAACCTAAGTAACCTAAGGACATCACACACATCCATGACCGACGCAGGATTCGAACCTGCGACCGTAGCAGCAACGTGGTTCTGGACTGAAGCGCCTAGAGCCGCTCGGTCACAGCGGCCGGCTATATTTACGGAAAGCTCCGTCATAAATGTAGAACCATAATGTAGTATCCTGCCCACTCGTCTAACATGGGGTGCTTAGGAAGCTGTTTTCTCGGATCACTAAACATCAATTCAAGCAAATCATGTTAATGGAGTTTATTACATTAAGGTAAATGGACATAATTTTGCGTATTCACAAAGATGTGTCGCAAGCAAATGGCGACGGGCAAATAATCGACGTTCTTCGGTGCATGCAAGCAAAACAAAACGGTTCATAAGTCACTGCTGTAGCATTTGTAAGACGGCTCTTCTTCCACTCCGGCCGCGCCTTGGTGGAGCGCCGCTTCTGTTCCTCTTGGCCTAGATGCCGCTTCTGTCTTGGCGTCGTCCTAGAGAGCGTAGTACTGGCTGATATCGTCTCAGAGCCCTCTCTGCTCTTCAGGTTTTCATCATCGTACCGGCGGGCGCTTGTTGCGCCGGAACTGTTAATACTATCGCTTATTTGTTCTAGCTCATTCGCTAGTTTTGTAAAATGCTCTTAAAGTTTTATTGAGCTCCATTCCAGCAAACCGTCGCTGCAAACTGCGTACACATAGAAAACAAATTGCGTGCATATAGAAAACTGAATAACAATGACTAGTTTCCCGAGATTACGTTTGAGGCTTTCCCGGTGTTTCTATAGCACTCCCTCTATTTGTGCAGGTGATGTCACCAAGGAATTACTCACACCTTCCACCTCTGGAGATGCCATGAATGGGGCGAACTGAAGGCCGCCGCCCTCAGGCAACTTCTGCGTTACGTCCAGGTTTACGCAGGCTACAGAGCCGACAGGAATACACCTCGCATTTTCCCACGGTGCCTCTCGTCCTTGTTGGAGGCTCTCTGTAAGCGAGGGTCGTTAACGAGCTGGAAAATCTGCGCCGCGACGGAAACTCACTGCTGCAAATCTCGAAACTTTGCGTCGTAAGCGTTATGGTTAATGGCTTCAGCTCTTGTCTTTCCTCCTATTCCATGGTGGAATGATTAACAGCCATAAAATAATTGAAACAATGGTCTTCACAAGGTAGATGAGATACTCAGACTATCCAAATTACAGGGATTGGGCAAAAATATAGAAAAGGGCGAGAAATGCATTCTTTAGAATAAATGCAGGTACTGCTTATTTATTTATTTATTTACACGTCAAGTTCCGTAGGACCAAATTGAGGAGCAAATCTCCAAGGTTATGGAACGTATCAGTACATGAACTTACAACATAAAAGTAATAACACATAAAAATAAATGTGCATGGACCTGAAAAAAGTCTGTCCATAAGTTTAAGTAAACGCTATCAGCAATACAATAAGAATCAGCTTAATTTTTCAAGGAACTCCTCGACAGAACATAAGGAGTGACCCATGAGGAAACTCTTCAGTTTCGATTTGAAAGCACGTGGATTACTGCTAAGATTTTTGAATTCGAGTGACAGCTTATTGAAAATGGATGCAGCAGTATACTGCACACCTTTTTGCACAAGAGTTAAGGAAGTCCGATCCAAATGGAGGTTTGATTTCTGCCGAGTATTAACCGAGTGAAAGCTGCTTATTCTTGGGAATAAACTAATATTGGTACAAGAAACGACAATAAGGAGTATACATACTGAGAGTCCAATGTCAAAATACCCAAACTCGTGAACAGAGGTCGACAAGAGATTCGTGAACTCACTCTACTTATTGCCCGAACCGCCCATTTCTGAGACAAAAATATCCTTCTAAAATGGGAGGAGTTACCCCAAAACATAATACCATACGACATAAGTGAATGAAAATAAGCAAAGTAGACTGATTTACGTGTCGAAGTATCACTCGCTTTTGATACCGTTGGAATAGCAAAAATGGCAGTATTAAGTCTTTGAATAAGATCCTGAACGTGGGCTTTTCACGACAGATTACTATCTATTTGAACACGTAGAAATTTGAACTGTTCAGTTTCACTAATCATATGCCTGTTCTGTGAGATTAAAACGTCAGGTTTTGTTGAACTGTGTGTTAGAAACTGTAAAAACTGCGTCTTGCTGTGATTTATCATTAGTTTATTTTCTACAAACCATGAACTTAGGTCATGAACTGCACTATTTGAAACTGAATCAATGTTGCACACAACATCCTTTACTACCAAGCTAGTATCATCAGCAAACAGAAATATTTTAGAGTTACCCATAATACTAGAGGGCATATCATTTATATAAATAAGGAACAGGAGCAGCCCCAACACTGATCCCTGCGGCACCCCCCACTTGACAGTACCCCGCTCAGATCCCACATCACAGTCATTCTCAACACTGTGAATACCGATCTTTTGCTGTTTGTTGCTAAAGTAAGAGGTGAACCAATTGTGAGCTACTCCCCTTATTCCGTAATGGTCCAACTTCTGGAGCAATATTGTGAGATCAACACAGTCAAATGCCTTAATTAAATCAAAAAATACGCCAAGCGTTAGAAACTTTTTGTTTAGCCCATCCAGTAACTCACTGAGAAAAGACAATATAGCATTTTCAGTTGTTAAACGACTTCTAAAGCCGAACTGTACATTTGATAGCAAATCGTGTGATATAAAATGATCAATTAACCTTACACACACAGCCTTTTCGATAACTTTTGCAACCACTGATTTCATAGAAATAGGTATAAAATTGTCTCCATTATCCCTTTCTCCCTTTTTATAAAGCAGCCTTACTACTGAGTACTTTAATCGCTCAGGAAACTGACCATTCTTGAAGGAGAAATTACAAATATAGCTAAATACATGTGCAGCACAGTACTTTAATATTCTGCTAGACACTACATCATAACCATGATAGTCCTTAGTCTTCAGTGACTTAATTATTGGCTCAATGTCCCTCTTGTCTGTAGCAAAGAGGTGTATTTCAGCCATCAATCTTGGTTAGGCATTTGCTAAGAAATTGATATGATTTCCTGTAGAAACTAAATTTTTATTTAATTCACCACCAATGCTCAGAAAATGATTGTTAAATACTGTACATATATCTGATTTATCAGTAACAGAAATATTATTACTGCGAACTGACTTTATATCATCGACCTTGTGTTGCTGAACAGACACTTCCTTCACAACTGACCATATGGCTTTAATTTTATCCTGTGAATTAGCTATTCTATTTGCATACCACATACTTTTTGCCTTGCTAATAACATTTTTAAGCACCTTACAATACTGTTTGTAATGGGCTACTGTAGCTTGATTGTGACTACTTCTAACATTTTGATATAATTCCCACTTCGTTCTACATGACATCCTTATCCCACTAGTCAGCCAACCGGGCTGTCCATTACTGCTAGTACCCCGTTTAGAATGTTCTAATGGAATGCAACTCTCAGAGAGCATGAGAAATGTATTATGGAAAGGACTGTATTTATCATCTACACTCCTGGAAATTGAAATAAGAACACCGTGAATTCATTATCACAGGAAGGGGAAACTTTATTGACACATTCCTGGGGTCAGATACATCACATGATCACACTTACAGAACCACAGGCACATAGACACAGGCAACAGAGCATGCACAATGTCGGCACTAGTACAGTGTATATCCACCTTTCGCAGCAATGCAGGCTGCTATTCTCCCATGGAGACGATCGTAGAGATGCTGGATGTAGTCCTGTGGAACGGCTTGCCATGCCATTTCCACCTGGCGCCTCAGTTGGACCAGCGTTCGTGCTGGACGTGCAGACCGCGTGAGACGACGCTTCATCCAGTCCCAAACATGCTCAATGGGGGACAGATCCGGAGATCTTGCTGGCCAGGGTAGTTGGCTTACACCTTCTAGAGCACGTTGGGTGGCACGGGATACATGCGGACGTGCATTGTCCTGTTGGAACAGCAAGTTCCCTTGCCGGTCTAGGAATGGTAGAACGATGGGTTCGATGACGGTTTGGATGTACCGTGCACTATTCAGTGTCCCCTCGACGATCACCAGTGGTGTATGGCCAGTGTAGGAGATCGCTCCCCACCCCATGATGCCGGGTGTTGGCCCTGTGTGCCTCGGTCGTATGCAGTCCTGATTGTGGCGCTCACCTGCACGGCGCCAAACACGCATACGACCATCATTGGCACCAAGGCAGAAGCGACTCTCATCGCTGAAGACGACACGTCTCCATTCGTCCCTCCATTCACGCCTGTCGCGACACCACTGGAAGCGGGCTGCACGATGTTGGGGCGTAAGCAGAAGACGGCCTAACGGTGTGCGGGACCGTAGCCCAGCTTCATGGAGACGGTTGCGAATGGTCCTCGCCGATACCCCAGGAGCAACAGTGTCCCTAATTTGCTGGGAAGTGGCGGTGCGGTCCCCTACGGCACTGCGTAGGATCCTACGGTCTTGGCGTGCATCCGTGCGTCGCTGCGGTCCGGTCCCAGGTCGACGGGCACGTGCACCTTCCGCCGACCACTGGCGACAACATCGGTGTACTGTGGAGACCTCACGCCCCACGTGTTGAGCAATTCGGCAGTACGTCCACCCGGCCTCCCGCATGCCCACTATAGGCCCTCGCTCAAAGTCCGTCAACTACACATACGGTTCACGTCCACGCTGTCGCGGCATGCTACCAGTGTTAAAGACTGCGATGGAGCTCCGTATGCCACGGCAAACTGGCTGACACTGACGGCGGCGGTGCACAAATGCTGCGCAGCTAGCGCCATTCGACGGCCAACACCGCGGTTCCTGGTGTGTCCGCTGTGCCGTGCGTGTGATCATTGCTTGTACAGCCCTCTCGCAGTGTCCGGAGCAAGTATGGTGGGTCTGACACACCGGTGTCAATGTGTTCTTTTTTCAATTTCCAGGAGTGTATATTATCGGCACTATAAACATCTTGCCACTCTTGTTCCTTGACAAGTTTTGAAAAACTCTCTATTGCTGTTGGATTAACTTTCCTACGTAGTTTGTAATTAATTCGACATTGGTTAGAGTACAAAAACCTTTTAGTGTTAAAATTTGTGCATCATGGTCTGAAAGGCCATTCATCCTTTTACTAACAGAATGCCCATCTAGTAATGAAGAATGAATAAAAATATTGTCTATGACTGTGCTACTGTTCCCCTGCACCCTAGTTGGAAAAAACAGCCGGCCGAAGTGGCCGTGCGGTTAAAGGCGCTGCAGTCTGGAACCGCAAGACCGCTACGGTCGCAGGTTCGAATCCTGCCTCGGGCATGGATGTTCGTGATGTCCTTAGGTTAGTTAGGTTTAACTAGTTCTAAGTTCTAGGGGACTAATGACCTCAGCAGTTGAGTCCCATAGTGCTCAGAGCCATTTGAACCATTTGGAAAAAACACAGTTTGCATCAGATCATATGAATTTAGGAGATCTACCAACATCCTTTTTCTTGCACAATCATATACAAAATTGTTATTGGAGTCACCACATGTAACTACTTTCTGGCACTTCCTACAAAGTGAATCAAGAACCCTCTCTGGCTTAAGCAAAAGTGCTCTGAAGGTGGAGTAAGGGGACCTATAAACAACAACAATTAGAAGTTTAGTTTCAGTAAATTCAACTAATGCTGCACAACTTTCAAATATCTGTTCAGTGCAGTGTCATGATACGTCAATGGACTCAAATGAAATACTGTTTTTTACGTACAGAGCCACTCCCGCACCCCGCAGAGAACTCCTTGAGGAACAGCCAGCTTATCTGTAGCCTGGTAAAGGAAGCCTCTGAATTATCATATTATTTAAGTGGTGCTCTGATATACCAATAATTTCAGAGTTGACATCTATTAGCAGTTCACTAACTTTATCTTTGTCCGCAGCTCGTGGTCTCGCGGTAGCGTTCTCGCTTCCCGAACACGGGGTCCCGGGTTCGATTCCGGCGGGGTCGGGGATTTTTCCTGCCTCGAGATGACTGAGTGTTGTTGTGTCGTCTTCATCATCATCATTCATCCCTATTACGGCCGGAGGAAGGCAATGGGAAACCACCTACACCAGGACCTTGCCTAGTAAGGCATTTTGATGAAATATGCTAATTCCTTCTCCACTTGGAAACATTACATCCTCTGAAGGTGAGCCCCTAGTTAGAGGGACTTACTTTAAGCGGGTATCAGCTGATTTCAATCTAAAAAAGGTGCAGCTCTAACACCAACTACTACAGGAATTCTATTCTATTCTATTTGACCGCCAACGGCGATGTCCTCAATGCGTTGCAGGCGTCACTCGTGGTCAGAATAGTGTTCCCTGTAGTTGTCAGCGCATTGTGTCGGAACTAAGGGAATTCGAACGTGAGAAAATTGTTGTTGCTCTTACGGTGTGTGCTTCCGTAACCAAGGTAGCCGAAGTGTTTGGCGTTTCGAGAGGAATCGTATCGAACATTTATGCCACGTACAGGAATAGTGGAGAAACGTCATCTGCTAAGTCACAACGCGGACGGAAGTGTATGTAAAGTGATTGTGACAGACGGTCATTGCACAGGACTGTGACGAAAAATAAAGAGGACAATAGCGGCAAAACGTACTGCGGAAATGAATGTCGCACTCACCAACGCCGTCAGCACCAAAACACCACGAAGAGAGCTCCATAAGCAAGAAACTGGAGGGCGAACTGGAATTCCAAAACCACACATCAGTGATGTAAATGCCCGTAGCAGGAAAATATGGCGCCGAAGCCGTAAAACCTGGACTATGGAGCAATGGAAAAAAGTCATTTGGTCGGATGAGTGTAATGTTGCATTCCTGCCAAGCATTACGTGACCATTTTGGCTGATCAGATCCATCCCATGGTACAATATCTGTTCCCAAAATATGATGCTGTATTCCAAGACACAGGGTCCCCGTTCACATACCTCGTGTCGCCCACACCTGTTTTTATACGAGTATGAATCGTCGTATATCCTCTGATCATCAAAATTAACAGCTCTCAATACCATTGAGCCTTTGTGTCTACTTTAGAGAGAAGGGAACAGTGACCGCTGTCCACCTGCATCATCGTTACCTGAACTTAGCAGTATTTTGCAAGAAGAGTGGTATATGACTCCCTTGAAGACCATACAGGGCATGTATTTATCCATTCTGAGACGACTGCAAGCTGTTTTGAATGCCAACGGCTTTTGTACAGCGTATTAGACGTAGTAATGTGTTTTTAGTGTTTCCATATTTTTGTACACCCGCTGTACGTTCCTTTTACAACAGTATCCTCTGCGCCAGATAAATTTCATGGTGTGAGTAGAATTTTGCGAGTAAAGAAAGTTAATTTTTTAAATCAGTTTCTACTGACATTTTATTTTCAGGCGCTAAGCTGGCGTTCCAAAACAGTTCATAAATTTTCGACTAGATCAGATTTACGCCGTTCAGAATTGGCAACTCTATGACCAGTAAATTAACTGCATCTAAATCACTTCCCTATACAACATGAACCATTACTTTGCCATTATGATACAACAGTTATCACCCAAAGCGTTTCGATGCTAAAGATACTGTTGTTACATGTAATAATAATGGCTCCAAATCTTGAACAGTTAGATACCATGGTTGCATGAGCATCAAGATCTTTTTTTCTTTCTGGTGTTGTTTTGTAACTCAACCTGATTCAGTAAAATTATGTGCCTCGGTTGTTGTGTGGTCGACGCTGGACAACACCACTCTTGGTGGCTTCTACGAGGGACACTTGATGATTTCAGGATATGTCTTAGGTTTGAGGCCTGCTATTGGCAACGTTGCCCTGTGAAAACTCCTTTGAGGCAAATGATCTTATTCATATTTTAGAAGTGAAACTGTCCATCACTATGCATCAAAACAGTTTTTACTGCATTACTAATTTCTTGTTTATGAACAGGAGCTGCAGCTGGTTCAGACACCTGGAAGAACTTGGTAATTTATTTTTCCAGATTAAAATTCTGTTACAACTGCCAATAAATTTTATTATGCCTTACCGGTTTCGACAAATTATTTTGTCATCTTCGGCAGCTTAGTATTGGTTTACCAGATTTCAATATCTTCTTCATCCACTACAGTGTGAGTTAGCAAGAGAAGCGAATCGAACACAAAATTACCAGTTACTACGGCAGGAGAAGGCGTTAGGGCATGACGTATGAGGAACTGTAATACCCTCTAGGAGGTCCAAATGGTTCAAATGGCTCTAAGCACTACGGGACTTAACATCTGAGGTCATCAGTCCCCTAGAACTTAGAACTACGTAAACCTAAATAACCTAACGACATCACACACATTCATGCCCGAGGCAGGATTCGAACCTGCGACTGTAGCAGCAGCGCAGTTCCGGACGGAAGCACCTAGAACCACTCGGCCACAGCGGATGGCCCTCTAGGTGGAAACCATGCATACCGTAACTGTGGCTGCATGACACCGTGCATATTAGACCGCAGTGTTGGTGGTGGTGGTGGTGGTGGTTAGTGTTTAACGTCCCGTCGACAACGAGGTCATTAGAGACGGAGCGCAAGCTCGGGTTAGGGAAGGATGGGGAAGGAAATCGGCCGTGCCCTTTCAAAGGAACCATCCCGGCATTTGCCTGAAACGATTTAGGGAAATCACGGAAAACCTAAATCAGGATGGCCGGAGACGGGATTGAACCGTCGTCCTCCCGAATGCGAGTCCAGTGTGCTAACCACTGCGCCACCTCGCTTTAGACCGCAGTCTCTGTAACAATGTATGACTTAATGAATGGTGTCCAGCATTGAAACCATGCTTTTCCAGACATAAGTTCATTAGACCTTTTTTGTTCTGTATCTCATCGGTCGATCCCTAGAGTTTGTACAAGATGAAAAAAATCACCCTGCATATTTTTTTCAACAGTCGATGGTTGGCCTAATCTAGCTGGTGAGATTACCTACTTCACCGAAACATTGCCATCCTCTTTCCATATAAAATTATCTGTCATGCATACACTGGACCTGGGCAGATTTCACTCGGTACACTGACATACCCTCAACAACAGCTAAGATTCCAGAGAAGCTTGTTCCGAGCATTTAAAGAGTTTTCAGTTCCAAATAAGGTTAGACTGAAATTGTGAATGGAATGGACCCTTACATCCGAATATCGGAGATGCAGCCGACCATCTCACTACTGGACACTGAGACAGTGGGCCATTGTGAAAGTCATTTAACAGGTTATACACTGCCTGACAAAAAAATCGCGTAAAACGGGAGCAGGATGTATAATTTAGAAAGCACTTGATAGTATAAGCCCACTTATCAACACAACGATAAACTCTCTCTGCCCTGGATGCATGCACAGATTCGGTTGGGAAGGGTGTCGAAGTCGTTTTGTCCTGTCCTGAGGCAAGCAGGCCCACAACTGTTTCAGCTGATCCTTGACATCCTGGGTACTGGCTCTGGGACAGAGTCGACATCCAACTTGGTCCCACACATGATCGATCAGGGACAGACCTGCAGATCATAGCGACACGTGTTGGCGGTAGTCACACACAATGGTATGTCAAGCACATCCTACGTCCTCGTGTGTTGCTTTTCACTCTACAGTATCCTGGGTACTGGCTCTGGGACAGAGTCGACATCCAAGTTGGTCCCACACATGATCGATCAGGGACAGACCTGCAGATCATAGCGACACGTGTTGGCGGTAGTCACACACAATGGTATGTCAAGCACATCCTACGTCCTCGTGTGTTGCTTTTCACTCTACAGTATCCTGGGTACTGGCTCTGGGACAGAGTCGACATCCAAGTTGATCCCACACATGATCGATCAGGGACAGACCTGCAGATCATAGCGACACGTGTTGGCGGTAGTCACACACAATGGTATGTCAAGCACATCCTACGTCCTCGTGTGTTGCTTTTCACTCTACAGTATCCTGGGTACTGGCTCTGGGACAGAGTCGACATCCAAGTTGGTCCCACACATGATCGATCAGGGACAGACCTGCAGATCATAGCGACACGTGTTGGCGGTAGTCACACACAATGGTATGTCAAGCACATCCTACGTCCTCGTGTGTTGCTTTTCACTCTACAGTATCCTGGGTACTGGCTCTGGGACAGAGTCGACATCCAAGTTGGTCCCACACATGATCGATCAGGGACAGACCTGCAGATCATAGCGACACGTGTTGGCGGTAGTCACACACAATGGTATGTCAAGCACATCCTACGTCCTCGTGTGTTGCTTTTCACTCTACAGTATCCTGGGTACTGGCTCTGGGACAGAGTCGACATCCAAGTTGGTCCCACACATGATCGATCAGGGACAGACCTGCAGATCATAGCGACACGTGTTGGCGGTAGTCACACACAATGGTATGTCAAGCACATCCTACGTCCTCGTGTGTTGCTTTTCACTCTACAGTATCCTGGGTACTGGCTCTGGGACAGAGTCGACATCCAAGTTGGTCCCACACATGATCGATCAGGGGCAGACCTGCAGATCATAGCGACACGTGTTGGCGGTAGTCACACACAATGGTATGTCAAGCACATCCTACGTCCTCGTGTGTTGCTTTTCACTCTACAGTATCCTGGGTACTGGCTCTGGGACAGAGTCGACATCCAAGTTGGTCCCACACATGATCGATCAGGGACAGACCTGCAGATCATAGCGACACGTGTTGGCGGTAGTAACACACAATGGTATGTCAAGCACATCCTACGTCCTCGTGTGTTGCTTTTCACTCTACAGTATCCTGGGTACTGGCTCTGGGACAGAGTCGACATCCAAGTTGGTCCCACACATGATCGATCAGGGACTGACCTGCAGATCGTAGCGACACGTGTTGGCGGTAGTACCACACAATGGTATGTCAAGCACATCCTACATCCTCGTGTGTTGCTTTTCACTCTACAGTATCCTGGGTACTGGCTCTGGGACAGAGTCGACATCCAAGTTGGTCCCACACATGATCGATCAGGGACAGACCTGCAGATCATAGCGACACGTGTTGGCGGTAGTCACACACAATGGTATGTCAAGCACATCCTACGCCCTGTGTGTTGCTTTTCACTCTACAGTATCCTGGGTACTGGCTCTGGGACAGAGTCGACATCCAACTTGGTCCCACACATGATCGATCAGGGACAGACCTGCAGATCATAGCGACACGTGTTGGCGGTAGTAACACACAATGGTATGTCAAGCACATCCTACGTCCTCGTGTGTTGCTTTTCACTCTACAGTATCCTGGGTACTGGCTCTGGGACAGAGTCGACATCCAAGTTGGTCCCACACATGATCGATCAGGGACAGACCTGCAGATCATAGCGACACGTGTTGGCGGTAGTAACACACAATGGTATGTCAAGCACATCCTACGTCCTCGTGTGTTGCTTTTCACTCTACAGTATCCTGGGTACTGGCTCTCGGACAGAGTCGACATCCAACTTGGTCCCACACATGATCGATCAGGGACAGACCTGCAGATCATAGCGACACGTGTTGGCGGTAGTCACACACAATGGTATGTCAAGCACATCCTACGTCCTTGTGTGTTGCTTTTCACTCTACAGTATCCTGGGTACTGGCTCTGGGACAGAGTCGACATCCAAGTTGGTCCCACACATGATCGATCAGGGACAGACCTGCAGATCATAGCGACACGTGTTGGCGGTAGTCACACACAATGGTATGTCAAGCACATCCTACGTCCTCGTGTGTTGCTTTTCACTCTACAGTATCCTGGGTACTGGCTCTGGGACAGAGTCGACATCCTAGTTGGTCCCACACATGATCGATCAGGGGCAGACCTGCAAATCATAGCGACACGTGTTGGCGGTAGTCACCCACAATGGTATGTCAAGCACATCCTACGTCCTCGTGTGTTGCTTTTCACTCTACAGTATCCTGGGTACTGGCTCTGGGACAGAGTCGACATCCAAGTTGGTCCCACACATGATCGATCAGGGACAGACCTGCAGATCATAGCGACACGTGTTGGCGGTAGTCACACACAATGGTATGTCAAGCACATCCTACGTCCTCGTGTGTTGCTTTTCACTCTACAGTATCCTGGGTACTGGCTCTGGGACAGAGTCGACATCCAAGTTGGTCCCACACATGATCGATCAGGGGCAGACCTGCAGATCATAGCGACACGTGTTGGCGGTAGTCACACACAATGGTATGTCAAGCACATCCTACGTCCTCGTGTGTTGCTTTTCACTCTACAGTATCCTGGGTACTGGCTCTGGGACAGAGTCGACATCCAAGTTGGTCCCACACATGATCGATCAGGGACAGACCTGCAGATCATAGCGACACGTGTTGGCGGTAGTAACACACAATGGTATGTCAAGCACATCCTACGTCCTCGTGTGTTGCTTTTCACTCTACAGTATCCTGGGTACTGGCTCTGGGACAGAGTCGACATCCAAGTTGGTCCCACACATGATCGATCAGGGACAGACCTGCAGATCATAGCGACACGTGTTGGCGGTAGTAACACACAATGGTATGTCAAGCACATCCTACGTCCTCGTGTGTTGCTTTTCACTCTACAGTATCCTGGGTACTGGCTCTGGGACAGAGTCGACATCCAAGTTGGTCCCACACATGATCGATCAGGGACAGACCTGCAGATCATAGCGACACGTGTTGGCGGTAGTCACACACAATGGTATGTCAAGCACATCCTACGTCCTCGTGTATTGCTTTTCACTCTACAGTATCCTGGGTACTGGCTCTGGGACAGAGTCGACATCCAAGTTGGTCCCACACATGATCGATCAGGGACAGACCTGCAGATCATAGCGACACGTGTTGGCGGTAGTCACACACAATGGTATGTCAAGCACATCCTACGTCCTCGTGTGTTGCTTTTCACTCTACAGTATCCTGGGTACTGGCTCTGGGACAGAGTCGACATCCAAGTTGGTCCCACACATGATCGATCAGGGACAGACCTGCATATCATAGCGACACGTGTTGGCGGTAGTAACACACAATGGTATGTCAAGCACATCCTACGTCCTCGTGTGTTGCTTTTCACTTTACAGTATCCTGGGTACTGGCTCTGGGACAGAGTCGACATCCAAGTTGGTCCCACACATGATCGATCAGGGACAGACCTGCAGATCATAGCGACACGTGTTGGCGGTAGTCACACACAATGGTATGTCAAGCACATCCTACGTCCTCGTGTGTTGCTTTTCACTCTACAGTATCCTGGGTACTGGCTCTGGGACAGAGTCGACATCCAAGTTGGTCCCACACATGATCGATCAGGGACAGACCTGCAGATCATAGCGACACGTGTTGGCGGTAGTCACACACAATGGTATGGCAAGCACATCCTACGTCCTCGTGTGTTGCTTTTCACTTTACAGTAGCCTGGGTACTGGCTCTGGGACAGAGTCGACATCCAAGTTGGTCCCACACATGATCGATCAGGGACAGACCTGCAGATCATAGCGACACGTGTTGGCGGTAGTCACACACAATGGTATGTCAAGCACATCCTACGTCCTCGTGTGTTGCTTTTCACTCTACAGTATCCTGGGTACTGGCTCTGGGACAGAGTCGACATCCAACTTGGTCCCACACATGATCGATCAGGGACAGACCTGCAGATCGTAGCGACACGTGTTGGCGGTAGTAACACACAATGGTATGTCAAGCACATCCTACGTCCTCGTGTGTTGCTTTTCACTCTACAGTATCCTGGGTACTGGCTCTGGGACAGAGTCGACATCCAAGTTGGTCCCACACATGATCGATCAGGGACAGACCTGCAGATCATAGCGACACGTGTTGGCGGTAGTCACACACAATGGTATGTCAAGCACATCCTACGACCTCGTGTGTTGCTTTTCACTCTACAGTATCCTGGGTACTGGCTCTGGGACAGAGTCGACATCCAAGTTGGTCCCACACATGATCGATCAGGGACAGACCTGCAGATCATAGCGACACGTGTTGGCGGTAGTCACACACAATGGTATGTCAAGCACATCCTACGTCCTCGTGTGTTGCTTTTCACTCTACAGTATCCTGGGTACTGGCTCTGGGACAGAGTCGACATCCAAGTTGGTCCCACACATGATCGATCAGGGACAGACCTGCAGATCATAGCGACACGTGTTGGCGGTAGTCACACACAATGGTATGTCAAGCACATCCTACGTCCTTGTGTGTTGCTTTTCACTCTACAGTATCCTGGGTACTGGCTCTGGGACAGAGTCGACATCCAACTTGGTCCCACACATGATCGATCAGGGACAGACCTGCAGATCATAGCGACACGTGTTGGCGGTAGTAACACACAATGGTATGTCAAGCACATCCTACGTCCTCGTGTGTTGCTTTTCACTCTACAGTATCCTGGGTACTGGCTCTGGGACAGATTCGACATCCAAGTTGGTCCCACACATGATCGATCAGGGACAGACCTGCAGATCGTAGCGACACGTGTTGGCGGTAGTAACACACAATGGTATGTCAAGCACATCCTACATCCTCGTGTGTTGCTTTTCACTCTACAGTATCCTGGGTACTGGCTCTGGGACAGAGTCGACATCCAAGTTGGTCCCACACATGATCGATCAGGGACAGACCTGCAGATCATAGCGACACGTGTTGGCGGTAGTCACACACAATGGTATGTCAAGCACATCCTACGCCCTGTGTGTTGCTTTTCACTCTACAGTATCCTGGGTACTGGCTCTGGGACAGAGTCGACATCCAACTTGGTCCCACACATGATCGATCAAGGACAGACCTGCAGATCATAGCGACACGTGTTGGCGGTAGTCACACACAATGGTATGTCAAGCACATCCTACGTCCTCGTGTGTTGCTTTTCACTCTACAGTATCCTGGGTACTGGCTCTGGGACAGAGTCGACATCCAAGTTGGTCCCACACATGATCGATCAGGGACAGACCTGCAGATCATAGCGACACGTGTTGGCGGTAGTCACACACAATGGTATGTCAAGCACATCCTACGTCCTCGTGTGTTGCTTTTCACTCTACAGTATCCTGGGTACTGGCTCTGGGACAGAGTCGACATCCAAGTTGGTCCCACACATGATCGATCAGGGACAGACCTGCAGATCATAGCGACACGTGTTGGCGGTAGTAACACACAATGGTATGTCAAGCACATCCTACGTCCTCGTGTGTTGCTTTTCACTTTACAGTATCCTGGGTACTGGCTCTGGGAGAGAGTCGACATCCAAGTTGGTCCCACACATGATCGATCAGGGACAGACCTGCAGATCATAGAGACACGTGTTGGCGGTAGTCACACACAATGGTATGTCAAGCACATCCTACGACCTCGTGTGTTGCTTTTCACTCTACAGTATCCTGGGTACTGGCTCTGGGACAGAGTCGACATCCAAGTTGGTCCCACACATGATCGATCAGGGACAGACCTGCAGATCATAGCGACACGTGTTGGCGGTAGTCACACACAATGGTATGTCAAGCACATCCTACGTCCTCGTGTGTTGCTTTTCACTCTACAGTATCCTGGGTACTGGCTCTGGGACAGAGTCGACATCCAAGTTGGTCCCACACATGATCGATCAGGGACAGACCTGCAGATCATAGCGACACGTGTTGGCGGTAGTCACACACAATGGTATGTCAAGCACATCCTACGTCCTCGTGTGTTGCTTTTCACTCTACAGTATCCTGGGTACTGGCTCTGGGACAGAGTCGACATCCAACTTGGTCCCACACATGATCGATCAGGGACAGACCTGCAGATCATAGCGACACGTGTTGGCGGTAGTAACACACAATGGTATGTCAAGCACATCCTACGTCCTCGTGTGTTGCTTTTCACTCTACAGTATCCTGGGTACTGGCTCTGGGACAGATTCGACATCCAAGTTGGTCCCACACATGATCGATCAGGGACAGACCTGCAGATCGTAGCGACACGTGTTGGCGGTAGTACCACACAATGGTATGTCAAGCACATCCTACATCCTCGTGTGTTGCTTTTCACTCTACAGTATCCTGGGTACTGGCTCTGGGACAGAGTCGACATCCAAGTTGGTCCCACACATGATCGATCAGGGACAGACCTGCAGATCATAGCGACACGTGTTGGCGGTAGTCACACACAATGGTATGTCAAGCACATCCTACGCCCTGTGTGTTGCTTTTCACTCTACAGTATCCTGGGTACTGGCTCTGGGACAGAGTCGACATCCAACTTGGTCCCACACATGATCGATCAGGGACAGACCTGCAGATCATAGCGACACGTGTTGGCGGTAGTCACACACAATGGTATGTCAAGCACATCCTACGTCCTCGTGTGTTGCTTTTCACTCTACAGTATCCTGGGTACTGGCTCTGGGACAGAGTCGACATCCAAGTTGGTCCCACACATGATCGATCAGGGACAGACCTGCAGATCATAGCGACACGTGTTGGCGGTAGTCACACACAATGGTATGTCAAGCACATCCTACGTCCTCGTGTGTTGCTTTTCACTCTACAGTATCCTGGGTACTGGCTCTGGGACAGAGTCGACATCCAAGTTGGTCCCACACATGATCGATCAGGGACAGACCTGCAGATCATAGCGACACGTGTTGGCGGTAGTCACACACAATGGTATGTGAAGCACATCCTACGTCCTCGTGTGTTGCTTTTCACTCTACAGTATCCTGGGTACTGGCTCTGGGACAGATTCGACATCCAAGTTGGTCCCACACATGATCGATCAGGGACAGACCTGCAGATCGTAGCGACACGTGTTGGCGGTAGTACCACACAATGGTATGTCAAGCACATCCTACATCCTCGTGTGTTGCTTTTCACTCTACAGTATCCTGGGTACTGGCTCTGGGACAGAGTCGACATCCAAGTTGGTCCCACACATGATCGATCAGGGACAGACCTGCAGATCATAGCGACACGTGTTGGCGGTAGTCACACACAATGGTATGTCAAGCACATCCTACGCCCTGTGTGTTGCTTTTCACTCTACAGTATCCTGGGTACTGGCTCTGGGACAGAGTCGACATCCAACTTGGTCCCACACATGATCGATCAGGGACAGACCTGCAGATCATAGCGACACGTGTTGGCGGTAGTCACACACAATGGTATGTCAAGCACATCCTACGTCCTCGTGTGTTGCTTTTCACTCTACAGTATCCTGGGTACTGGCTCTGGGACAGAGTCGACATCCAAGTTGGTCCCACACATGATCGATCAGGGACAGACCTGCAGATCATAGCGACACGTGTTGGCGGTAGTCACACACAATGGTATGTCAAGCACATCCTACGTCCTCGTGTGTTGCTTTTCACTCTACAGTATCCTGGGTACTGGCTCTGGGACAGAGTCGACATCCAAGTTGGTCCCACACATGATCGATCAGGGACAGACCTGCAGATCATAGCGACACGTGTTGGCGGTAGTCACACACAATGGTATGTCAAGCACATCCTACGTCCTCGTGTGTTGCTTTTCACTCTACAGTATCCTGGGTACTGGGTCTGGGACAGAGTCGACATCCAAGTTGGTCCCACACATGATCGATCAGGGACAGACCTGCAGATCATAGCGACACGTGTTGGCGGTAGTCACACACAATGGTATGTCAAGCACATCCTACGTCCTCGTGTGTTGCTTTTCACTCTACAGTATCCTGGGTACTGGCTCTGGGACAGAGTCGACATCCAAGTTGGTCCCACACATGATCGATCAGGGACAGACCTGCAGATCATAGCGACACGTGTTGGCGGTAGTAACACACAATGGTGTGTCAAGCACATCCTACGTCCTCGTGTGTTGCTTTTCACTCTACAGTATCCTGGGTACTGGCTCTGGGACGGAGTCGACATCCAAGTTGGTCCCACACATGATCGATCAGGGACAGACCTGCAGATCATAGCAACACGTGTTGGCGGTAGCCACACACAATGGTATGTCAAGCACATCCTACGTCCTCGTGTGTTGCTTTTCACTCTACAGTATCCTGGGTACTGGCTCTAAGACAGAGTCGACATCCAAGTTGGTCCCACACATGATCAATCAGGGACAGACCTGCAGATCATAGCGACACGTGTTGGCGGTAGTAACACACAATGGTATGTCAAGCACATCCTATGTCCTCGTGTGTTGCTTTTCACTCTACAGTATCCTGGGTACTGGCTCTGGGACAGAGTCGACATCCAAGTTGGTCCCACACATGATCGATCAGGGACAGACCTGCAGATCATAGCGACACGTGTTGGCGGTAGTCACACACAATGGTATGTCAAGCACATCCTACGTCCTCGTGTGTTGCTTTTCACTCTACAGTATCCTGGGTACTGGGTCTGGGACAGAGTCGACATCCAAGTTGGTCCCACACATGATCGATCAGGGACAGACCTGCAGATCATAGCGACACGTGTTGGCGGTAGTCACACACAATGGTATGTCAAGCACATCCTACGTCCTCGTGTGTTGCTTTTCACTCTACAGTATCCTGGGTACTGGCTCTGGGACAGAGTCGACATCCAAGTTGGTCCCACACATGATCGATCAGGGACAGACCTGCAGATCATAGCGACACGTGTTGGCGGTAGTAACACACAATGGTGTGTCAAGCACATCCTACGTCCTCGTGTGTTGCTTTTCACTCTACAGTATCCTGGGTACTGGCTCTGGGACGGAGTCGACATCCAAGTTGGTCCCACACATGATCGATCAGGGACAGACCTGCAGATCATAGCAACACGTGTTGGCGGTAGCCACACACAATGGTATGTCAAGCACATCCTACGTCCTCGTGTGTTGCTTTTCACTCTACAGTATCCTGGATACTGGCTGTAAGACAGAGTCGACATCCAAGTTGGTCCCACACATGATCAATCAGGGACAGACCTGCAGATCATAGCGACACGTGTTGGCGGTAGTAACACACAATGGTATGTCAAGCACATCCTATGTCCTCGTGTGTTGCTTTTCACTCTACAGTATCCTGGGTACTGGCTCTGGGACAGAGTCGACATCCAAGTTGGTCCCACACATGATCGATCAGGGACAGACCTGCAGATCATAGCGACACGTGTTGGCGGTAGTAACACACAATGGTATGTCAAGCACATCCTACGTCCTCGTGTGTTGCTTTTCACTCTACAGTATCCTGGGTACTGGCTCTGGGACAGAGTCGACATCCAAGTTGGTCCCACACATGATCGATCAGGGACAGACCTGCAGATCATAGCGACACGTGTTGGCGGTAGTCACACACAATGGTATGTCAAGCACATCCTACGTCCTCGTGTGTTGCTTTTCACTCTACAGTATCCTGGGTACTGGCTCTGGGACAGAGTCGACATCCAAGTTGGTCCCACACATGATCGATCAGGGACAGACCTGCAGATCATAGCGACACGTGTTGGCGGTAGTAACACACAATGGTATGTCAAGCACATCCTACGTCCTCGTGTGTTGCTTTTCACTTTACAGTATCCTGGGTACTGGCTCTGGGACAGAGTCGACATCCAAGTTGGTCCCACACATGATCGATCAGGGACAGACCTGCAGATCATAGCGACACGTGTTGGCGGTAGTCACACACAATGGTATGTCAAGCACATCCTACGTCCTCGTGTGTTGCTTTTCACTCTACAGTATCCTGGGTACTGGCTCTGGGACAGAGTCGACATCCAAGTTGGTCCCACACATGATCGATCAGGGACAGACCTGCAGATCATAGCGACACGTGTTTGCGGTAGTCACACACAATGGTATGTCAAGCACATCCTACGTCCTCGTGTGTTGCTTTTCACTCTACAGTATCCTGGGTACTGGCTCTGGGACAGAGTCGACATCCAAGTTGGTCCCACACATGATCAATCAGGGACAGACCTGCAGATCATAGCGACACGTGTTGGCGGTAGTCACACACAATGGTATGTCAAGCACATCCTACGTCCTCGTGTGTTGCTTTTCACTCTACAGTATCCTGGGTACTGGCTCTGGGACAGAGTCGACATCCAAGTTGGTCCCACACATGATCGATCAGGGACAGACCTGCAGATCATAGCGACACGTGTTGGCGGTAGTAACACACAATGGTATGTCAAGCACATCCTACGTCCTCGTGTGTTGCTTTTCACTCTACAGTATCCTGGGTACTGGCTCTGGGACAGAGTCGACATCCAAGTTGGTCCCACACATGATCGATCAGAGACAGACCTGCAGATCATAGCGACACGTGTTGGCGGTAGTAACACACAATGGTATGTCAAGCACATCCTACGTCCTCGTGTGTTGCTTTTCACTCTACAGTATCCTGGGTACTGGCTCTGGGACAGAGTCGACATCCAAGTTGGTCCCACACATGATCGATCAGGGACAGACCTGCAGATCATAGCGACACGTGTTGGCGGTAGTCACACACAATGGTATGTCAAGCACATCCTACGTCCTCGTGTGTTGCTTTTCACTCTACAGTATCCTGGGTACTGGCTCTGGGACAGAGTCGACATCCAAGTTGGTCCCACACGTGATCGATCAGGGACAGACCTGCAGATCATAGCGACACGTGTTGGCGGTAGTAACACACAATGGTATGTCAAGCACATCCTACGTCCTCGTGTGTTGCTTTTCACTCTACAGTATCCTGGGTACTGGCTCTGGGACAGAGTCGACATCCAAGTTGGTCCCACACATGATCGATCAGGGACAGACCTGCAGATCATAGCGACACGTGTTGGCGGTAGTAACACACAATGGTATGTCAAGCACATCCTACGTCCTCGTGTGTTGCTTTTCACTCTACAGTATCCTGGGTACTGGCTCTGGGACAGAGTCGACATCCAAGTTGGTCCCACACATGATCGATCAGGGACAGACCTGCAGATCATAGCGACACGTGTTGGCGGTAGTCACACACAATGGTATGTCAAGCACATCCTACGTCCTCGTGTGTTGCTTTTCACTCTACAGTATCCTGGGTACTGGCTCTGGGACAGAGTCGACATCCAAGTTGGTCCCACACATGATCGATCAGGGACAGACCTGCAGATCATAGCGACACGTGTTGGCGGTAGTAACACACAATGGTATGTCAAGCACATCCTACGTCCTCGTGTGTTGCTTTTCACTCTACAGTATCCTGGGTACTGGCTCTGGGACAGAGTCGACATCCAAGTTGGTCCCACACATGATCGATCAGGGACAGACCTGCAGATCATAGCGACACGTGTTGGCGGTAGTCACACACAATGGTATGTCAAGCACATCCTACGTCCTCGTGTGTTGCTTTTCACTCTACAGTATCCTGGGTACTGGCTCTGGGACAGAGTCGACATCCAAGTTGGTCCCACACATGATCGATCATGGACAGACCTGCAGATCATAGCGACACGTGTTGGCGGTAGTAACACACAATGGTATGTCAAGCACATCCTACGTCCTCGTGTGTTGCTTTTCACTCTACAGTATCCTGGGTACTGGCTCTGGGACAGAGTCGACATCCAAGTTGGTCCCACACATGATCGATCAGGGACAGACCTGCAGATCATAGCGACACGTGTTGGCGGTATTAACACACAATGGTATGTCAAGCACATCCTACGTCCTCGTGTGTTGCTTTTCACTCTACAGTATCCTGGGTACTGGCTCTGGGACAGAGTCGGCATCCAAGTTGGTCCCACACATGATCGATCAGGGACAGACCTGCAGATCATAGCGACACGTGTTGGCGGTAGTAACACACAATGGTATGTCAAGCACATCCTACGTCCTCGTGTGTTGCTTTTCACTCTACAGTATCCTGGGTACTGGCTCTGGGACAGAGTCGACATCCAAGTTGGTCCCACACATGATCGATCAGGGACAGACCTGCAGATCATAGCGACACGTGTTGGCGGTAGTAACACACAATGGTATGTCAAGCACATCCTACGTCCTCGTGTGTTGCTTTTCACTCTACAGTATCCTGGGTACTGGCTCTGGGACAGAGTCGACATCCAAGTTGGTCCCACACATGATCGATCAGGGACAGACCTGCAGATCATAGCGACACGTGTTGGCAGTAGTAACACACAATGGTATGCCAAGCACATCCTACGTCCTCGTGTGTTGCTTTTCACTCTACAGTATCCTGGGTACTGACTCTGGGACAGATTCGACATCCAAGTTGGTCCCACACATGATCGATCAGGGACAGACCTGCAGATCATAGCGACACGTGTTGGCGGTAGTCACACACAATGGTATGTCAAGCACATCCTACGTCCTCGTGTGTTGCTTTTCACTCTACAGTATCCTGGGTACTGGCTCTGGGACAGAGTCGACATCCAAGTTGGTCCCACACATGATCGATCAGGGACAGACCTGCAGATCATAGCGACACGTGTTGGCGGTAGTAACACACAATGGTATGTCAAGCACATCCTACGTCCTCGTGTGTTGCTTTTCACTCTACAGTATCCTGGGTACTGGCTCTGGGACAGAGTCGACATCCAAGTTGGTCCCACACATGATCGATCAGGGACAGACCTGCAGATCATAGTGACACGTGTTGGCGGTAGTAACACACAATGGTATGTCAAGCACATCCTACGTCCTCGTGTGTTGCTTTTCACTCTACAGTATCCTGGGTACTGGCTCTGGGACAGAGTCGACATCCAAGTTGGTCCCACACATGATCGATCAGGGACAGACCTGCAGATCATAGCGACACGTGTTGGCGGTAGTAACACACAATGGTATGTCAAGCACATCCTACGTCCTCGTGTGTTGCTTTTCACTCTATAGTATCCTGGGTACTGGCTCTGGGACAGAGTCGACATCCAAGTTGGTCCCACACATGATCGATCAGGGACAGACCTGCAGATCATAGCGACACGTGTTGGCGGTAGTAACACACAATGGTATGTCAAGCACATCCTACGTCCTCGTGTGTTGCTTTTCACTTTACAGTATCCTGGGTACTGGCTCTGGGACAGAGTCGACATCCAAGTTGGTCCCACACATGATCGATCAGGGACAGACCTGCAGATCATAGCGACACGTGTTGGCGGTAGTCACACACAATGGTATGTCAAGCACATCCTACGTCCTCGTGTGTTGCTTTTCACTCTACAGTATCCTGGGTACTGGCTCTGGGACAGAGTCGACATCCAAGTTGGTCCCACACATGATCGATCAGGGACAGACCTGCAGATCATAGCGACACGTGTTGGCGGTAGTCACACACAATGGTATGTCAAGCACATTCTACGTCCTCGTGTGTTGCTTTTCACTCTACAGTATCCTGGGTACTGGCTCTGGGACAGAGTCGACATCCAAGTTGGTCCCACACATGATCGATCAGGGACAGACCTGCAGATCATAGCGACACGTGTTGGCAGTAGTCACACACAATGGTATGTCAAGCACATCCTACGTCCTCGTGTGTTGCTTTTCACTCTACAGTATCCCGGGTACTGGCTCTGGGACAGAGTCGACATCCAAGTTGGTCCCACACATGATCGATCAGGGACAGACCTGCAGATCATAGCGACACGTGTTGGCGGTAGTAACACACAATGGTATGTCAAGCACATCCTACGTCCTCGTGTGTTGCTTTTCACTCTGCAGTATCCTGGGTACTGGCTCTGGGACAGAGTCGACATCCAAGTTGGTCCCACACATGATCGATCAGGGACAGACCTGCAGATCATAGCGACACGTGTTGGCGGTAGTAACACACAATGGTATGTCAAGCACATCCTACGTCCTCGTGTGTTGCTTTTCACTCTACAGTATCCTGGGTACTGGCTCTGGGACAGAGTCGACATCCAAGTTGGTCCCACACATGATCGATCAGGGACAGACCTGCAGATCATAGCGACACGTGTTGGCGGTAGTAACACACAATGGTATGTCAAGCACATCCTACGTCCTCGTGTGTTGCTTTTCACTCTACAGTATCCTGGGTACTGGCTCTGGGACAGAGTCGACATCCAAGTTGGTCCCACACATGATCGATCAGGGACAGACCTGCAGATCATAGCGACACGTGTTGGCGGTAGTCACACACAATGGTATGTCAAGCACATCCTACGTCCTCGTGTATTGCTTTTCACTCTACAGTATCCTGGGTACTGGCTCTGGGACAGAGTCGACATCCAAGTTGGTCCCACACATGATCGATCAGGGACAGACCTGCAGATCATAGCGACACGTGTTGGCGGTAGTCACACACAATGGTATGTCAAGCACATCCTACGTCCTCGTGTGTTGCTTTTCACTCTACAGTATCCTGGGTACTGGCTCTGGGACAGAGTCGACATCCAAGTTGGTCCCACACATGATCGATCAGGGACAGACCTGCAGATCATAGCGACACGTGTTGGCGGTAGTAACACACAATGGTATGTCAAGCACATCCTACGTCCTCGTGTGTTGCTTTTCACTCTACAGTATCCTGGGTACTGGCTCTGGGACAGAGTCGACATCCAAGTTGGTCCCACACATGATCGATCAGGGACAGACCTGCAGATCATAGCGACACGTGTTGGCGGTAGTCACACACAATGGTATGTCAAGCACATCCTACGTCCTCGTGTGTTGCTTTTCACTCTACAGTATCCTGGGTACTGGCTCTGGGACAGAGTCGACATCCAAGTTGGTCCCACACATGATCGATCAGGGACAGACCTGCAGATCATAGCGACACGTGTTGGCGGTAGTAACACACAATGGTATGTCAAGCACATCCTACGTCCTCGTGTGTTGCTTTTCACTCTACAGTATCCTGGGTACTGGCTCTGGGACAGAGTCGACATCCAAGTTGGTCCCACACATGATCGATCAGGGACAGACCTGCAGATCATAGCGACACGTGTTGGCGGTAGTAACACACAATGGTATGTCAAGCACATCCTACGTCCTCGTGTGTTGCTTTTCACTCTACAGTATCCTGGGTACTGGCTCTGGGACAGAGTCGACATCCAAGTTGGTCCCACACATGATCGATCAGGGACAGACCTGCAGATCATAGCGACACGTGTTGGCGGTAGTGACTCACAATGGTACGTCAAGTTCATCCTACGTCCTCGTGTGTTGCTTTTCACTCTACAGTATCCTGGGTACTGGCTCTGGGACAGAGTCGACATCCAAGTTGGTCCCACACATGATCGATCAGGGACAGACCTGCAGATCATAGCGACACGTGTTGGCGGTAGTAACACACAATGGTATGTCAAGCACATCCTACGTCCTCGTGTGTTGCTTTTCACTCTACAGTATCCTGGGTACTGGCTCTGGGACAGAGTCGACATCCAAGTTGGTCCCACACATGATCGATCAGGGACAGACCTGCAGATCATAGCGACACGTGTTGGCGGTAGTAACACACAATGGTATGTCAAGCACATCCTACGTCCTCGTGTGTTGCTTTTCACTCTGCAGTATCCTGGGTACTGGCTCTGGGACAGAGTCGACATCCAAGTTGGTCCCACACATGATCGATCAGGGACAGACCTGCAGATCATAGCGACACGTGTTGGTGGTAGTAACACACAATGGTATGTCAAGCACATCCTACGTCCTCGTGTGTTGCTTTTCACTCTACAGTATCCTGGGTACTGGCTCTGGGACAGAGTCGACATCCAAGTTGGTCCCACACATGATCGATCAGGGACAGACCTGCAGATCATAGCGACACGTGTTGGCGGTAGTAACACACAATGGTATGTCAAGCACATCCTACGTCCTCGTGGGTTGCTTTTCACTCTACAGTATTGTAGTGCCATTTATCAACAGTACAATGTTCATCTACATTCGCATCTACATCACACTCCACAAAGTACCTAAAGATGTGTGGTTTAAGGTATTTCAATTAGTGATACCAGAGGCATTGTGCCATCAAAGTTTTCTCGGTAACCACGACCATGACCTGAAATCATATACGATGACTCTGCACACCGTGATGCCATCAGTAATAACACTGCTGTGGCTGTTCAAAACATTGGATGACTGGGGCCTGTCCCTATATCACCACTTTACTAGCCAACGATGACCATCCTTGGTGGTGCAGATCTGTCATTCATCTCTGAACACAATGCAACACCACTCATCAATATTAAGGTTACAACACCACTCCAAACGCAGCCGACTCTGTTGTGGTGTTAACAGCAACTGTAAGTAGGCTGTTTAGGTTTTTAAGTTGGTAACGCCACGTAGCGCCCTGTATTAAAATCGCTGACTGCATTGTGTGCAGTTGTGGCTGGCTGGACTCGTCGGAAGTTTTTCGCCTGTGTAGTGTTGGGCAGTTGGATGTGAGCAGCCCGTAGCGTTGGGCAGTTGGAGAAGAGCCGCTAGGAGTGGTGAATGTGGGGAGAGAGATGCCAGAGTTCTGAGATGTTAATATGAGCGGACGATCTGGACGTTTGTCCGTCAGAAAAAGGATATCTGTTAAACTGGATGTCAAGAATTTGTAATATATATTATGACTTTTCAACACTATTAAGGTAAATACATTGTTTGTTCTCTATCAAAATCTTTCATTTGCTAACTATTTGCCTATCAGTAGATAGTGCCTTCAGTAGTTAGAATCTTGTATGTAGCTGGCAGTAGTGGCGCTCGCTGTTTTGCAGTAGTTCGAGTAACGAAGATTTTTGTGAGGTAAGTGATTCATCAAGGGCATAGGTTATTGTTAGTCAGGGTTGTTCTTTTGTAGGGATTATTAAAAGCCAGATTGCGTTGCGCTAAAATATTGTGTGTCAGTTTAGAAATGATCAAAATAAGTAAAGAGAAAACAGTATCAGTACGTTCAGTTTCACTCTCGAGTTTCAAAATCAAGTAACTTAGAAGTTTTACCAGCACAGTCATTCTTTACATTCAAAGGGAAGTTTCACAATTTATGACTGTGGAGGGGGGCAACCAATCCCTATGCCAGTTGCTGTTAGTCTCATAGTCTCAAACCAATGGTGTTTGATTACACAGAACGCTGCAAGGAGTCCATTTCTTGTTCTTGGATGAGAGGCGCATATGTGAAGGGATAACGAAGTGACCTGTGGAGAATACTGCTATCCTCCGTTGTGGTGGTCGCACATGGTTGACTGGAATCTTGACAACGGAAATGCCTGCCCTCTCGCTCCCATGCAGTCCAACATAGGTTCACTGTCACATACGAATGCCTCACAAATCTGGATACTACACTATTCGATAAGTCAGCGAAATGGAGACTCACAGTGAGGTCGCTTTCAAACTGTGTCATGTGCTGGTAACGCTTTCTCACACAAGTACACAAATTTCCGTGTCCTTCACAGTCATCACGCTATTTATGCCCCTTATGAACCCTATCAGGCCTGGTTCAAAAATGGTTCAAATGGCTCTGAGCACTATGGGACTTAACATTATGGTCATCAGTCCCCCAGAACTTAGAACTACTTAAACCTAACTAACCTAAGGACATCACACAACACACGACAACCAAATTTTCTCCATCACAATTGTGGCATCTTCAGTGGAAGTTTGTTCAGTTCCTTTGAAAATATATTGTCAGAAATGCTGTGAATTTGTACTCTGAAGACACTTATCGCTACTACCCACAGTTTTCTTTATTTCTATTGCCTGTTACGTTTACATTACTTTTGCATTTTCTGTGACTGTCCATTTGAGCTACAAATCTATAATAAAAGCAGTAAGTCGTCTCAGATATCTCTTTCGAAAACTTAGGTCTCAAGGGGGGGGGGGGGGAAGGGGGGCGGGAAGGAGGGGAAACCGCGAAAGCGCCGCACGTGAGCTGCGTTGCTTCATATTTCTCAACGATATGGACCGCAAGAAAATAAATTTTTTGTTGGTGTTAGTTATTTTTCGCGCTGAAAATGTAATAAAATATGTATATGGTGCAAACTGTCGGCATATGGATAGACGCAGACTGTTCGCAGATTTTCGTTACTAAATTTGCCATGTAATTATGATTTATTTAGTTTCACAGTCGAAAAATGTCTTTTACTCACACATATTGATCGAGGCATTAATATTACGTTCGTAACTTCATTATGGAGACGTCGAAACTTTTGCCAAGGAAAACAACGTAGACGTCCTGGACAGGTTTAACGTAAAAGAGTATCTTTGAAATTTGAATTACAATGCATATCGACCAGTTCCATCTCCAGATACACAGAGGCGCTTTCAACTGAGAGTGAAATGGAAAAAACTGTCTCGAAAACAGCTCAGAAACTGATGTAAGGCGTAATCGTTTAGAAAGAAGCTATTTCTGTAAGTCTTTCAAAGCTAAGACGGGTTGTTCAAAATACGAGTTTTCTTTAACGTCAGTGAGCTCAGGGACGGTGCTCGCCGTCAGAAGTTGTCCCTTTCACAATGCGATTTTCTTCTTAAGTGCATCCACTTAAGCCGTAAAATCGGGAATAAGTTGCTTCAGACTTTACAGTGTCTTACTGCCGACAGTCTGCCGTCAACTCTACTTAAAATTCAAGGTCTGCAATCCATCCGGATCTTCTACTTTCCGTTCTTGCTTTTGTTTTGTCCTCCAGAAAGTCAACAATAATGGGGCTTAAAACGAAAACTCGTTCCGGACCTGTGGTTCACTTAACCAACGTACTTTGTAGTAGTATATAACGTCTGCATACTCTTCGATCGCTTCCATGAAAAATTGTTGCAGCTGGCGACGCAGTAATGCGTGCAACCTCAGAAAATTTACTAATCGCACCACCAGATCCATCACGTGTCCTATGCCTATGTATTTAACACAAAATGTTTACTGATGTGAACAATGAATCCTGTACAGATCCTCTTCCGATCGTAGTAATTGTCAGCTCTTCTATCGTCAGTTAAATCTTTAAATTCTGTCTTTGTGGTATTGTAATGCCGTTTCTTAGCAAATTTGCGGTATCCGTCGATTAGGCTAGTTCGTAATAACTGTTGAGAGTTCTCACCCTTCTACTCTATGGTTTCCATTCATTTTTAAAGGACTGCGACAATAAATCGTAAGGTGACTCTTTTTGTGCGAACAGCCACTGGACCTATGAGCTTGCTTTATATGACGAACAAATATCGAAGGATAAACAGCACAGCACATACGCCACGATTCTGCCGAACTGAAGAAAGTTGTGCCGACCAAAATATGCACGCCAAAAGCTGAAAGAGTCGCATCGCACTGCCATATTAGATGTCGCACCGAGAAGGAGCGAGCAAAGCCGAGACCTACCGAGCAGTGCCGAGACATGCCAAGCCTCGGACCGCACGCAGGCAGCACGTTGTGACGCGTGAAGCTTTGCACAACGTGGACGATGCCAGCCTAATACTGTAGCACCGGAAAAAATATATTTTACAATTTTCCAACCTCAGGAGCCGTGGCGACTTGTCGTACTGTATCGATATCGATATTCTCTTTTCTTTGGCTCTTAGATGTGCATAGCGAGCGCAACTCCCTCTACTTGGCCTGCAGGGCTAGGCCCACAATGGAGTACGTAGTATCAGTGGGGCAACCAAGCAGAAAGGTGGCCCTTTGCCGCCACCCACCTGTCTCTATGTTGGCGTAAACTGGGAAAGATATGCAGGGGTTATGTTGGCCAGTGTTTGGCTTTGCAGTGCCGAGGAACCTCAGCAGTGGATTACTGAAAACCCGCCGAGCTGTCTGAAGCGTGTTTATCGGAATTACTGGATGCTCCGATTCTGTTTATTGGTACGGAAGTCCGCGCCTGCATGGCATTTCCAGGCTGAATTGTATGACTAAGAACTTATGTTAAAAAGATCTATTAAATATTTTAATTAGATCTTTGTATATTGCATCTTATTGGAAGTTTGATCTGTGAATTTTAACTGTCCGTGTCGCCTTTAATTTCGGTTTATGTTAGTATCTGCCTCTACAAGGAAGCTTACTGTGAAGTTTGTTGGTAATGTAGGATTTATTTGTCTTTAAGTGCTCTACCTGCCTGTTTTAGTTCTCGCCTTCAAAAAAATGTTCAAATGTGTGTGAAATCTTATGGGACTTAACCGCTAAGCTTACACACTACTTAACCTAAATTATCCTTAGGACAAACACACACACCCACGCCCGAGGGAGGACTCGAACCTCCGCCGGGACCAGCGCCACAGTCCATGACTGCAGCGCCTTAGACCGAATTCCCGCCTTCCTTAGGGCAAATAACTATCAGCTGATATTAGTTCTGGCGCACAGTATTGGTCGATGTTTAATGTTATCCCAGATTGTATGTTCTTGGTGTGAAAGTGGACTTTCGTGTTGCGCGAATGTTTTCAGAATTAATGTTAAGAACTGTGTGACTTATGCGTACTTTGAACGTTTTGGGTAAGTGCTTTGTTCAATTTATAGTTGTCGTTTGGTGGAACATTAACCGTCTTTGTGGAATTGGCTCCAATGTGTCTTATTTATTGAGGCTAATGTACTGCTTATTCTGCTTCACGTCACGTATAGCGTGTGTTTATTTTATTTAAGTGGTTTAGATGGAAATTTTAGTTTCTTTTAGGACACATTGTCCGTTCTGTGCTTGGCCTGGACTGTCTACGTGCGCAGGAGCCGCAGAATTTAAGGGAATTGGCTCCAGGTTGCCTTAGTCATTGTTCCAGTAGGTTTTGGTATAACTATTTAATTCCGAGGTTTGCATACACCGACTGTAAGTGGTGTCTTACATTTTCTGTTAACTTCTTAGAAGACTTGAATTTAGAGTATCGCTCTGTAAGAAATTGCGTTAACTATTGGGAGTCTAACGATTATTTATTATAATCTTGGTTGCGACTTGAGCTTGCACTTATTGGAATTTATTTGGCAGCAGGGAGTTTTGCTTAAGACTGCTTGTGCCTTGGCGTCGGTGCTGTTTACTGGTCCTTGCCAGGCCCACTCATTCTGAGAACAGTCGGCTTATACAGCCGCCTGTTCATGCGATTCTGTGCACAAGCCTTGGCCAGCTCAAGCTCAAGCCGTCCCACTTTTGCAGTGTTATTTCTTCCAAGCGGAGCAATGGCCTTTACTGCTGCTGTTTAAAGTTGAAATTTTAGAGCAATTCAGAATCATTCCATTTGTTAGTTAAGAGGTTCCATTTTTATAACCTTATTAATTCCTTAAGTTATTTAAACGTTTTATTAGTGGTTGAGAGCTAAAAGGTAATTTTTATGTAACGTAAATTTTAGTTATTTGAATATTATTGTGGAATCCTGTTAGCCTTCCTACCATGTCCGTTTTGAGGTTTTAAACCTTTCTCCTTCTTTGGTCACTTTGTATTTTAGTATCGGAATTTTTTTGGGAGTAGCCTATTATGTGGCTGGTTCAGTTTTATTAAATTTTTTTATTGGTGTCTTCTGTTCATTAAGTTTTGGTAATTTTTATGCCCGTTTATATTTTGATTGAAGTTTGTATCACTAGTCTTTTATCTTAAGGTCTGGCGAACAGCGATTGGGTGCGAGTTATAATTGACATTTTCTGCCTTCACTGATTACTGTTCAGTGCTCAAATAATCGTTGCTTAATTACACTCCTAATTGGATTTCATGTAATTCACCCTGTGCAAAATAAATTTTTGTGTTGTACCAGTGAATGAACTGTGCCAACTCCCCATTGATCTAGCCCTCTCTGCTTTTTCCTCCTGGCCAAACTAAGAGGCCGTATTTTCACATTTCAGAAATGAGGTAAGAAGAGGTATCGTGTCAAATGCAGTGTGGTCAAAGTGAATGTTTTGCTCTGTATAAGTGTTGTTTGAATGTATTATTTCGGTTCTGTTGGTAACAACGATTGCTGCCTTTTCACATTTGGAGATCTGTTTCTATGATATTACGATGGTTACCATCTGCTGTGGGATGTGTCCTTAGAAACGCTTGATAACGGAGATGGTGCAGTTCCTTACCTCAGCGCAATGTACTTTTAAATATCTAAGTAGCATAGCAGTAAAATTCTCTGGGACAAACACCCAAAGAGCGTTGCAAGCTTGAAAACAGCTGACAGCTATATAAACGTCGAACTTTCTGTGATAAGCCGTTGGATTTTCAGACCAGGCTATCGGATTAGATTAGATTAGAGCCTGCATCTGGAGTGGGGCGTGCACCCGAGAGCCGGCGGCTCTGTGAGATAACCAGGCGCCACGGTTCGCTTCCTTCGAGTGCTCTTTTAAGAGGCGGCGCACTCTCCATGCGTAATCTTGGCCGCCTATCGATGTTTATTTACCCTCGAGAGTTTCCATGTCGATAAGACGCATTATTTGCAGTCATCAGCCTTCTGACTGGTTTGTGGCTCCCCGCCACGAATTCTGCTCCTGCGCCAACCTCTTCATCTCAGAGTAGCACTTGCATACCACGTCCTCAATAATTATTTTATTTTTTTATTTACACGTCACGTTTCGTAGGACCAAATTGAGGAGCAAATCTCCAAGGTCATGGAACATGTCAGTACGTGTAATTACAACATAAAATTAATAACAGATAAAAATAAAATGTCTATGAACCCGAAAAAAGTCAATCCATAAATAAACGCAACCAACTATACAACAAGAATCAGCTTGATTTTTCAAGAAACTCCTCGACAGAATAGAAGGAGTGACCCATGAGGAAACTCTTCAATTTCGATTTGAAAGCGCGTGGATTACTGCTAAGATTTTTGAAATCGAGTGGCAGCTTATTGAAAATGGATGCAGCAGTATACTGCACACCTTTCTGCACAAGAGTTAAGGAAGTCCGATCCAAATGCAGGTATGATTTCCGCCGAGTATTAACTGAGTGGAAAGCTGCTTATTCTCGGGAATAAGCTAATATTGTTAACAAGAAATGATAGTAAGGAATATATATATATATTGAGAGCCCAATTTCAAAATACCCAGACTCGTGAACAGGGGTTGACAAGAGGTTCGTGAACTTACACCACTTATTGCGCTAACCTCCAGTTTCTGAGCCAAAAATATCCTTTTAGAATGGGAAGAATTACCCCAAAATTTAATACCATACGACATAAGCGAATGAAAATAAGCAAAGTAGACTAATTTTCGTGTCGAACGATGATTCAGTTCAGATACCGTTCGAATAGTAAAAATGGCAGCATTAAGTCTTTGAACAAGATCCTGAATGTGGGCTTTCCAAGACAGTTTACTATTCATCTGAACACCTATAAATTTGAACTGTTCAGTTTCACTAATCATATGAAGTTAAAACGTCAGGTTTTGTTGAATTGTGTGTTTTTGTTGTTGTTTTGGTCTTCAGTCCTGAGACTGGTTTGATGCAGCTCTCCATGCTACTCTATCCTGTGCAAGCCTCTTCATCTTCCAGTACTTACTGCAACCTACATCCTTCTGAATCTGCTTAGTGTATTCATCTCTTGGTCTCCCTCTACCATTTTTACCCTCCACTCTGCCCTCCAGTACTAAATTGGTGATCCCTTGATGCCGCAGAACATGTCCTACCAACCGATCCCTTCTTCTAGTCAAGTTGTGCCACAAACTCCTCTTCTCCCCAATTCTATTCAATACCTCTTCATTAGTTATGTGATCTACCCATCTAATCTCCAGCATTCTTCTGTAGCACCACGTTTCGAAAGCTTCTATTCTCTTCTGTTTTAAACAATTTATCGTCCATGTATCACTTCCATACATGGCTACACTCCATACAAATACTTTCAGAAACGACTTTCTGACACTTCAATCAATACTCGATGTTAAAAAATTTCTCTTCTTCAGAAACGCTTTCCTTGCCATTGCCAGTCTACATTTGATATCCTCTCTACTTCGACCATCATCAGTTATTTTGCTCCCCATATAGCGCAACTCCTTTATTACTTTAAGTGTCTCGTTTCCTAATCTAATTCCCGCAGCATCACCCGACTTAATTCGACTACATTCCATTATCCTCGTTTTGCTTTTGTTGATGTTCATCTCATACCCTTCTTTCAAGACACTGTGAATTCCGTTCAACTGCTTTTCCAAGTCCTTTGCTGTCTCTGACAGAATTACAATGTCATCGGCGAACCTCAAAGTTTTTATTTCTTCTCCATGGACTTTAATTCCTACTCCGAACTTTTGTGTGTTAGAAACTGTAAAAACTGCGTCTTACTGTGATTTAGCATTAGTTTATTTTCTACAAAACATGAACTTATGTCATGAACTGCACTATTTGAAACCGGGCAAATGTTGCGCACAACATCCTTTACTACCCAGCTAGTGTCACCAGCAAACAGAAATATTTTAGAGGCACCTGTAATGCTAGAGGGAACATCATTTATACAAATAAGGAACAGGAGTGACGCCAACACTGATCAATGGGACAGCCCCCACTTGACTGTACCCCACTCAGACCACACATCACAGCCATTTTCAACATTGTGAATAATGACCTTTTGTTGTTTGTTGCTAAAGTAAGAGTTGAACCAATTGTGAGCTACTCCCCGTATTCCGGAATGGTCCAACTTCTGGAGCAATATTTTGTGATCAACACAATCATACGCCTTAGTTAAATCAAAAAATATGCCTAGCGTTCGAAACCTTTTCTTCAGTCCACCCAGTACCTCGTAGAGGAAAGACAATATAGCATTTTCAGTTGTTAAACGATATCTAAAGCCAAACTGTACACTTGACTGCAAATCGTGTGATATAAAATGATTAACTATCCTTACATACACAGCCTTTTCAATAACTTTAGCAAGCACTGATGACATAGAAATAGGTCTCAAATTGTCTACATTATCCTTTTCTCCCTGTTTATAAAGCGGCTTTACTACTGAGTATTTTAATCGTTCAAGAAACTGACCATTCCTAAAGGAAAAATTACAAATATGGCTAAATACAGAGCTAACATATGCAGCACAGTACTTTAATATTATGCTAGGTACTCCTTCATCTCCATAAGTGGCCTTAGACTTCAGTGATTGAACTATTGACTCAATCTCCCCCTTGTCTGTATCACAGAGGAGTATTTCAGATATCAATCTTGGAAAGGCATTTGCCAAGAAAGTTATATGACTCCCTGTAGAAACTAAGTTTTTATTTATTTCACCAGCAATGCTCAGACAATGATTGTTAAATACTGTACATAAATCCGATTTATCAGAGCCAGAAATATTTTTACTAAGAACTGATTGTATATCGTCGACATTGTGCTGCTGACTACAACTGACCACACGGTTTCAATTTTATCCTGTGAATTAGCCATTCTGTTTACATACCATATACCCTTTGCCTTCCTAATAACAGTTTTAAGCACCTTGCAATACTGTTTCTAATGGATTACTGTATTTTGATTGTGACTACTTCTGACATTTTGATATAATTCCCGCTTTGTTCTACATTTACTGGATGTACTCCAATCTCTCTAGTTTTTGCCCTCTATAGCTCCCTCTAGTACCATGCAGGTTATTCGGTCTTGAACATTTCTTTTATTTCCTTCATTGATTCTTCGATTTCTAGATTGAGCAATACGCTGCATCGTTGCCTTACACCCTTTTTAAAATGAGCACTTCCTTCTTGGCCTTCCAATCTCCTAATTCCTTCTTGGTTCTTGTAGATAACGTATATTACCCGTGTTTCCCTATAGCTTACTCCTCTTTTTCTCATATTTTCGAACGTCTTCATTTTACATTGTCGAACGCTTTTGCTATATCGACAAATCCTGTGAGTGTGTCTCGATGTTTTTTCAGTCTGGTTTTCATTATCAGCCACAATGTCAAAATCACCTCCCTCGTCCCTGAAGGTTTCCTATAGCCAAACTGATAGGCATTTAACAGATTCTCAATTTTCTCTTCTATTCGTCTGTATAGTACGAGTATTCCTGCCAGCAGCTTGGGTACATGAGCTGTTAAGCTTATTGTGCGATAGTTCTCGCATTTATCGGTCATAATGTAATCATAATGTAATCGAGTTGGAGTCTTCCCGTGTCTCTGGGTCTTCACAAAGTGTACCCCGTCCTCTTGTTATTCTTGCACAGAGTATTCGCTATTACCATCTGAAATTTATTGCGGAACTCAGTTAGTCCTTCTCCTCTCTCATTCCTGCTACCAAGCATATATTAACCCCTAACCTTATTTCTATTCCTTCCCTACAAACGTGTTCCAATCGAACACGATGATTAGATTTTTATCTCCGTTTACATACTGAATTACTCGTTTAGTATTTTCATATACTTTCTGTAGATGGAAAGATCATCAGGACATTTTTTTCAAAATGGTTCAAATGGCTCTGAGCAGTATGGGACTTAACATCTGAGGTTATCAGTCCCCTAGAACTTAGAACTACTTAAACCTAACTAACCTAAGGACATCATACACATCCATGCCCGATGCAGGATTCCAGACTGAAGCGCCTAGAACCGGTCGGCCACACCGGCCGCCCAATTTTTTCAATTACAGGCCACATGTCCCGTGGGCACACAATGTGTCTTTAATTCAGTGGTTTTCATTGCCTTCAACAACCTCATGCCGTTGCTCATTGCTGATCCTTGTGCCATTCAGGGGCAGTTTCCCACAGCAAGAGTGAGTGCCCTAAATCTATCCTCTTCTCCGGCCTCTTTGAGGCTGTCGGCGGAACGAGCGTGACTTCTTATGACACCAATACTGATGACTTTTATCCACAATTTAAGCAGTGGCTGGGCTCGAACCCGGAACGGAGGATGTTTTGAATATTAGACAAAGATGCTACCCCTCCCCTTCCAAAGGAATTGCAACATCCGTATAGAAAATATGTATGACATCATCCAGCAAGGGAAAGGTTCCGCGACCTAAACTGAAAATATTTTACTCGAGCCCATTCGTAACTTTTGTTCGATGATTGTGAGAATTGTGTTTTAAGTGCATCAGAGCCGAGTGGCTAATGTGCCGAGCACTTGTGCAGTTATGCAGTGTAGTGTCTTCTTTGTATTGTTATCCATTTATTACCGAAATAACTCAGACGGAGAGGGGGAAAGCCGATACCAGCCTGCTCCTTTCAAATAACATCAAATGGGACACCAAGTCATAAGTGCCAAGTACATTCACTCCACGACAGTTACGGAGAAGTTCATAAGTTATCCCAGAAAATTGTGCAAAACCTGATGATCCTTAGTCAAAATACTCAGGGTCAGACACCAGCATGGACTGGGAATCTTGGCTTTGGAGGTGAAAAGGAAACGACATACGTGTTGACTCCATATCTGAAGGGCGTTTGAAAAGTCATCATTCTTACGGGTGATGGTTCTTTGCTCATTTCATTTTATTGTGTTTGTCTGTACATTTGTTCCAGTGACGGTGTTGCTGCTGTCGGACATAGCACTACCACGCCAAGCATTACGTATGCTTAATTTTGAGTTGGTGCTGGCATCAGAAAGTAATTAGTCACTCTGTGGAGTGTGAACTACGTAAACAGTGAAATTATCCCACTAGCGAATGAGTGACACGGATTCAAGCTATGGTTTAGCCAGTACCGTTAATCGACGGTGACGTCTCAGATGTACCGAATGACATTCTCAACCCCCAATTCCACCATTAAAAATGTTCAGCGCGTTGTTCCAGCGACTTGCGCCCACCGTGTCACTCACAACAAGAAGGCATCGTGGTAGACCTAAGTTAGATTAAGTAGTTTGTAAGCATAGGGACCGATTACCTCAGCAGTTTGGTCCCATAGGAACTTACCGCAATCCCATCACGCTAGAATGGAAGAGTGATTGTTGCGACGAGAAGATGGTCCTGAAGAGTATGCGAAGTTTTTGTTCTGTTGAAGGCATAAAGCATGCACTTGCGTGGTCAGTTCTGCATGAACAGTTTTAATATCGTTACAACTTACAGTGTGTGCAAGCTATCATACCACAAGCCCACTATGTCAAATAATATTTTTGTCGATGGATTATAAGGCCAAGAGCTTGAAAGTTTGACGTCTGTGATTCTGCTGTGTGCATACACAAACTCTTGAGTCTGAGATATTATTATCGCGAGCAGCAGCGAGCGAGGAGTTGTCGAGGGGAGTCGGAAGCGGTCGGACGCAGGATCTTGTCGGATTTATGTATGCATACAGTCAGAGTAATATTCGTATCTTTGTTGTGGCCAGAAACGTGTTTATTGGGTATAGACACTGTGGAATAATTAATTCTGTGTAAAGTTTGTCAGCATTTAAATCATCAATTTTTTGAATACAGTGAAATAAAAGTTTTTATTGGTTTCTTTCATTTCTCTTTATATCGTTTAAGGTTAGTTGACCAAACCCCTCCTGATCACTCAGTTACTGTGTATAAAAATATGGCAGCAATTCTTGCAATTAGTCCATGCACTGCACTCCGCAAGGATCGCAATGTTGCCTTTTGGAATGATTTAGCTTGTTGCTGATCACGCAGTTGCAGCGGCAGGACGAGGTAATTTGTCTGTTGTGTACAGCAGCACTGCACAACAGTTGTGAGGAGACATTAGACTGGATATTTTAAAACTCGCAGTCAGATGGTTGAGAACAGATTTATTTATAATTCGTGGGAACGGTAATTTGTTCTGGCTCAACCCTGCCGCGTCCACGACCACGCGCACGACCTCCCCTCTGTCCTCCTCCCTGTTGAGGGGGCGCGTTATCGCTGCTCCAGCCTCTGTTCTGTCATCTCGACTCCTCGGAGTTGGTACCCTATTAGAATCACCGTCAGAGGGTGGTACGGGACTACAAGTTCCACCGCCACACCTCCAAAGTGAATTGCAGTGACGCACAGAATGTCGACGGGATCCGGCTGCATACCCGGAAATTATTAGAAGAAGAAATACGCCGGGAAAATTTCAAAAGTCACAATTTGTATCTTGTTTATATGTCTCTCTGTTCACAGTAGAATTTTATCATAGTTAGAGACGGAATGTCACACGCAAATTTCCGTACATCTCTTAAAGTAATTTATCAAAGAAGAGGTTTAATCTTCAGATCTGCAGTTCACATATTATATATTAACTATGGATGAGGCGGTATTAGCACAGAGTTGGACGATAAATTACCACAACAACCACGTGTGAGCAAATGTAAATATTCGGGGTATCTTGTAAACAAAACACCAGGTTTGCTTAAGTGTCATTGTGTGGGCAGGAATTGGTGACAGATTCAAAGAGCGTAGATTTTACAGAACAGATTAACAGGTTCTGTTTATAACGAATTTCTGCGTAACAAATTAACCTCGGTGTTGGACAGTTATCTTTGCAGGATAACGGCACTTGTGGTTTATGCACGATTGGTCGCTGCTGTAGGGTTCGCAGATACCCAGACTGGAAACTCCTACTCTTTCGTTGGGATGGAAGTAGAGAAACCTTTGTGGAGCCGTCAGACACAATAAAACAAGATTAAATATTACTTCTTTTATTCCTCAGAGTACATCTTGTCGCCGTGTCTTTCGTGGTTGATGGTAGCTTCGTAACCGGAGTGGAATCTGCTGAATCCAGAGGCAGACTCAGGGCTGCCAAAAATCACTCCTTCAGCCTCGAGTGCAGGAACCGGTGGCGCTGTGGTCAGCACAATAGACTCGGATTCAAGAGGACGATGATTCAAACACCCGTCAGGCCATCCTGATTTATGTTTCCGTGATTTCCTTAAATCGCTCCGGCCAAATTTTGGGTTGCTTCCTTTTAAATGGCATGTTCAATTTCCTTGCCCATCCTTGAATCATTTCGAGCCTCTGCTTCATCTCTAATGACCTCTATGTCAACGGGACTTTAAACAGTAATCTTCCTTGCGAATGCAGTCCAGTGACTCAGTGTGGCAGGTTACCAGCCCGATGGTTTGGAAGGCACTTCCCATTAGGTGGTCTTCTACAGATTAAGATGCAACTGTGTTATGTGTGTGTTTGACTACACACCATCCTGAGTATACGTTGTCCCTCTCAGGTCAGTGCCAGTGTTATTGCATCAAATAGACCTCAATATTGGATGCCATGATGTCATATTGAATGCTGATCCTTACCCGCCAGTTTGGTAGGCCGTCTGACCTAAACGATGCTGAAGTTTCGGAGACATTGGTGGCCTGAACTGGAACAGTGTTGGTAAACTCATGGACTACGCACCAGTGGCGACTTCAGTACTGGATGTTGGTTCGTAGTCACCCACGGCTAGGGACTGGAGGTCATCACATCAGGCAGCAAGCGTATGACAAATTCTGGAAGAATCTCACGCAAGATCTTAAAAGTATAATAATTTCACAATGAAGTTTGAACGACATGGATGCCATTGATCCTACTGATCATCTGACTCAAGGCTAGTGTGGTGAAGTATTTTTGGCATCTAGGAGTGGCTTTCCTGTACGGCATCATTTGTAATGATTCAATGGGTCTCGCTCATTAGTCATCAGTGGTCTTCAGTTTTGCTGTATTGGTTTAATCAACTTGTTTCAGTATCATAATTGCTTTGTCAAACCCGTGGCAGGTGTTGTTGTGTCCTACATAGAACTTCCTACACGATGTTATAAGAGTAATGGAGGCAGGTTGTTCTGCCATTGCCTTACACTTTATCGCTGAGTTCACTAGCACTTACAAATGGAAGTGTTGATGTCACACCCTTGGTGACCAACTAAGCATAATGTGATGTTTATGTCTGGTGGTTGGCTCATGTCGATACTTTCGTGCAGCTGCGGCACGAACCCATGACCTGTACTGCGTAGATCGCGCGTAAAATAGCTGCGTTAAGTCGGTTAACTATTGTCGAAGAAGAGCGGAGAAAATTGCGAAGACGATTGTGGACACGACGGTTGGAACGGCGAATTGCTGGTACATACAGTCAGGGTGCAAAATTGATGGGACAGTGATATGACGTACACATGTGGTTGCAGTATCGCGTACAGGCGGTATAAAAGGACAACACATCTGCCCTCAGGTGATTCATGCAGAAAGGTTTCCGACGTGATTGTGACCGCGCGACGGAGTTAAGTCTTTGAACGCGAAACGGTAGTAGGAGCAAGACTCATGGGACATTTCATTTCTGAAATCGTTAGGAAATTCAATATTCCGAGATCCATAGAGCCAAGAGCGCGCCGAGAGTAGTGTGGAAGGAGGTTGCTTTTCCATACAGTGTTTTGACATCGATAAGGTTGGCTTCAGAGCTATGTTCTGTGATATCACAAGAGACAAAAGAAGAGTGTATTGTTTTTGAGTGTTATAAAATGTGTCGTTGCCTAAGCAACATCCGATTCACGTCTTATAAAATGTTATAATAAAGAAGTTTTAAGGTCTTATTTGTGTTTGTGTTTACCTGTGTTAGGCACCACCGACAAATTGGTGATCCCGACGTGATCGGCGAGACAACAGAAGAAACCCTCCAACGTAATTATCGGCGAATTGTCCAACGCGGAATCTGCTGTAATTCGGTGCAGACGGTGTTCAATAAAATACTCAAAATGCAATCAGGAAGTTGACTTGACGGGGACAGTCCTGTGAGTACTCCGGAAATCAATAAGGTGAGCGTAAAGCTTCCTCCCTTTTGGGTAGAAAAGCCCGATATTTGGTTTTGCCAAGCCGAGGCTCAGTTTACGATCGCTGCCATAGCAACGGAAGCAGCTAAGTTCAATTATCTGTTGGCCCAGCTCGAACCGAAATATGTCGAAAACATCTGGGATCTGGTAACCAGTGGTGAAAATAATAAATATTCTCTGGCAAAAGAACGACTCTGAAAAAACAATTTTCAAAGAAAGTGAGGAGCGTAAAATAAAAAAAAACTGTTGAGTGGTTTGGAACTTGGCGATATGAAACCTAGCCAGTTATTACGAAATATGCGAAACTATGGTGATACCAACTTGTCGGAGAACGCTTTAAAAACACTGTGGCTCGATAAACTTCCTAGTAATAATCGAAGTATATTAGTGATATCGGAAGAAACGACGGACAAGATCGCGCAGATGGCCGATCGTATAGTGGAGATGCAATATGCTGAGGAGCTTCAAATTACCTCATCCCAGTCAGTTCCTTCAACATCCTTATCAGTCCAAGATATTATTGTAAAAATTAAAGACATAGAAAATGAAGTTAGGACGCACCGAGAATCAAATAGAGCCAGGTCGCGCAGCAGAAGTAGAAACAGAACATAGTTTTTAAAAAAAATGGTGAATATTGTCATTATCACTTAAAATTTGGCTCACGGTGTAAACCTCAAAAGTGTGTACAACCTTACCAATGTAAAAACCCTCTGACTTTAGTCCCTATGCCGCAAATGGTTCTTAAATAAAAAGTTATGGGTCTTAAGCGTAAGTTTGAATGGCCGTTTATGGCAGCAGATGTATCAAAAGGAATATTGGGGGCCGATTTACTTCATCATTTTGGTTTACTCGTAGATCTGAAAAATAAAAACTTATAGATAACATTACTAAGTTAAAAATTTCCGCAGAGGTAATCGCTGTGGATACTAACGATTCAGTAAGCTCACTCCATGCAAAATGTCAGTATTCAGTATTTCCTGAGCTAACAAAACCATCTAGAATACCAAAGGTGTTAAAGCATAAAGTGCAACATTATATCACTACCTCTAGTCGACCACCGGTGTATAGTGAAGCTCGTAGGTTGGACATACATAAATTACTAAAAGCTATGAAAGAATTTCAGTTTCTGCTGAATAATGGTATTATACGTCCATCATAATCACAATGGGCTAGTCCACTTTACCTTGATATGAAGTCCAATGGTCAGTGGCGAGTTTGTGGGGATTATCGTCGTCTTAATGACAGGACTCTCCCAGACCGGTATCCAGTCCCTCGAGTAGATGACGTAAATTTGATGGTTCAGAATAAGAAGATATTCTCCAAGATTGACCTACTAAAAGCGTATTATCAGATTCCTTTAGCCGAAGAAGACAAACCAAAGTCAGCGGTTATTACTCCTTTTGGTCTTTATGAATTTAATTATATGCCCTCCGGACTTCAAAATGCTCCTAGCACATTTCGGTAGTTTATACACGAAGTTGTGAGAGAGCTGGATTTCTGCTTTCCCTATCTGGATGATATTTTGATAGCGTCAGAACCTCTCGAACAACATATCGAGCATCTAAATTTACTCTTTAAACAATTGAATCAGTATCGTCTAGTAATAAATGTTGCAAAATCGCTATTGGGAGTGCAAGAACTCACATTCTTGGGACAATTAATCACACCCTCAGGAACTAAGCCGGATCCAAAAAGAGTGTCTGCGCTAATGAACTACAAGCGACCTGAAATGTTAGCGAACTTCGAAAATGTTTAGGAATCATCAATTTTTATCGTACATATTTAAAACATGCTGCAGAAAACCAAGCCTTATTGAATTATTACCTAAAAGTAACAACTAAAAATAACCGAAGACATATTGACTGTACAGAAGAGGCAATTGCTCTGTTCCAAAAATGTAAAGACGATCTCGTAAATGCTACACTTTCCGGGTCTGCACAGCTAACTCGCATAATTTGTGGATGCATCCAATTTTGCAGTTGGTGCTGTGTTGCAACAGTGGCAAGATGAACAATGGAAACCTATTGGATTCTTTTCAAAAATGTTCAGGAATGCACAGAAAAAGTATTCCACATATGGCAGTGAACTACTTAGTATATATATGGCAGTCAAGTATTTCAAATGTCTGTTAGAAGGTAGAGACTTTGTTATTTATACTGATCATGCCCCTCTAACATATGCATTCAAGCAGAAGAATGAGAAAGCAACGTCGATCCAATTACGTTATCTCCAATATATTTCACAGTTTACAACAGAATTGCGACATATTTCTGGTAAAGCAAATGTTGTGGCTGATAGCTTTTCAAGGCGTGAATAACTGGTTCCAATTAACTATGAAGAGATAGCCCAAGCACAAGAAAAGGACGAAGAGCTTCATCAGCTGAAATCTGGCAATAATACTTCGCTTGAATTAAAATACTATTTGACTCAGACAGGAAAGCAATTGTGGTGTGATGGTGTGATGTCTCTACACGAAGTATTCGACCTTATATTCCTGAACAATTCCGTTATGCTATTTTTCAACACTGTCACAATTTGGCTCACCCAGGTATCAAGACAACTGTAAAAATGATTGCATCAAGATGTGTCTGGATGAAAATGAAAAAGGACATTTCAAATTGGTCACGAGCATGTAACGCTTTTGAAAAAAAAAAGTATCACAGCATGTGCATTCACCAGTAGGACACTTATATTATTATTATGAATATTTTAAAGTAGTTCATCTGGATCAGGCAGGGCCAATGCCTCCTTCTGATGAATATACGTATTGCTTAACATGCATCGATAGAGTTACGAATTGGACAGAGGTAATACCACTTCGGAATATTCAAGCAGAAGAAACTACTGCATATCATTCTCAATCCAATGGAAAAATAGAAAGATTTCATCGCACACTTAAAGCAGCAATCAGTTCACATTCAACTACGAAATGGACTCAAACAATACCTGTAATCCTTCTTGTTCTTCGTTGCTCAGTCAGAGAAAACACGAATGCTACGATAGCAGACATGGTTTATGGTTCACCCATCAGGGTACCCGGTGATTTTTTTCAAGAAGTCGGAACAAAAAGGGATTCAGACTTACCCCAATTTGTTTCACAACTAAAACAACATATGAACCGGCTGAAACCTGTGCAAATAGCTCACAAAGTAAAAGAGACACAATTATATACAAGGACATCAGCACTTCAACACACGTATTTGTAATGGTTGACAGAGTTAAAAAGTCGTGAGAACCTCCATATGAAGGGCCATACGAAGTCGTGGAGAGAACGCCAAAATTTTTTGGACTCAAAATTATAGACCAAGTAAAAAGAACCGATTGAACCCTGCATATTTGCTGAACGAAGACGTTAGATTGCTGGAAGATACTTCAGTTTCACCATCACCCCCAGGACAAACAACCTGAAGATAAAAAACCACCAACATCAAGATCGGGTCGCGTAACTCGATTTCCCGCAAGACTAGTGGACGTGGTACAGTGAATTGTGACCATCTTACTGAGAAGGGGGTGCTGTGAGAGCAGGTTTCTCTTCCATATTGTGTTTTGACGTCGATAAGGTTGGCTTCAGAGCTGTATGTTCTGTGATATCACAAGAGACAAAAGAAGATGGTATTGTTTTTGGGAGTTGTAAAATGTATCGTTGCCTAAGCAACACGCCGATTCACGTCTTATAAAATGTTATAATAAAGAAGTTTTAAGTTCTTATTTGTGTGTGTGTTTACCTATGTTAGACACCACCGACAGTACAAAATTTCAGGTATTACCTCTCGCCATGGACAAAGTAGTGGCTGACGAGAGCAGTGGTGTTTACGTAAAGTTGCCAGTGATAATAGACGAGCAAAACTGCGTGAAATAACCTAAGAAATCAATCTGGGAGGTACGACGATTGTATCCGTTAGGACAGTCCAGCGAAATCCGGCGTTAATTGTCTATGGCAGCAGACGACCAGCGCGATCTGTTTTGCTTACAGCACGGCATTGCCTGCGGTGCCTCTCCTGGGATCATGACCATATCGATAGGACCCTAGACTACTGGAAAACCGTGGCCTGATCAGATGAGTCCCGATTTCAGTTGGTAAGAGCTGATGGTAGAGTTCGAGTGTGGTGTAGACCCCATGAATCCATGGGCCCAAGCTCTCAACAAGGCACTGTGCAAGCTGGGGGTGGCTCCATACTGATGTGGGCCGTGTTTACATGGAATGGAATGGCTCGTCTGGTCCAACTGAAACAGTCATTTAAAGTGTAAGACGTCGTGGTCTCTTGACCTTCATTGCTTACATATTCCGCCCTCACAATCATATTCCACACATCAAGACGCTTCATTCGAACCCAAACTCGATAAGATGAAGTCAGTGTTGTATGAATTCATGTAAATGATATGCAAGTAACAAGTGCACACCGGGGTTGAAATACTCGAGGCTGGCGTACACACATACATTCCAGACACGACGGTCACAGGAGCGTTTAGTTCGAGAGAGGCAGACCACACACCGGGAGGCCGGTCCCTTCAGAGGATGGGTCAACCTCGGCCGCCCATGGAGCAGACAGAGTGTGCCCGAGTGAAAGGGGGAACAATCCCATGTTCGGCGTAAAAGCAAATTCCGCTACATTGTGTGGGAGCGTCCAACCTAAGCGCTTTTTACACATAGCACACAGTTTCAGAGATTTTGACAGGGAGACAGCAAACGCCAAACGCCAATACTACAGATTTTCGGATTGGTCGCCTTAAACTAAACATCATTCTCACGTTTTAGAAGAGCAATGCTGATTGGCAGACGATATTTCTGACGCCTTGAGCTGAAGGAGTAATGGAAGAGACCGAAAGATATACCCCTTCACGTCTGGCGTGGAGAGGCGCCGTTCCGTTGTCGCTCTTGGAGCGAGGAACAAGTCTCTCCTCAGTACTTCACTGGGAGAGCACCTCTGTCGAGAGCGAATCGAAGTGCGACTCTATATCGAGTCCTTGCGATTAAGCATTGTTCACTGTGTTGGCCAACACACTTATTGTGTGGTGTGAACGGACAGAGTTATAGTTAAACGCCTGCGAGCGAATTTTTGAGTGGTATTGCGGTGGACTGGTTATATGACCAGTGTACCACGCCAATAGTTAGACTAGGGGCAAATAGGAATCCTTGACTTCATCAAGGTGTAGGGATAGTTTGATTGGCGAAGGTCAATCCAGATAGAACGAGAGTTATCTTATTTGTCAGCAGCGAGCGGCGCAGACAGCAGTCATCGCAGCTTACGGTACTGTGCGCTACAGCTATTGCGAGCACCATATTTCCTCCACAACAGTGCACTTCACTGCATTTCGCACATGACAGCCTCGACCGTACCTAGCAACATTCTAAAGGATAATTATTCGAGTTGAGTAGGCGCACCTCTCAGCCATTCTGCCAAGTCAATAACAATCTTAAACTTTGTATAGAAACTTCATTAGCGAATCCTATCCTTGAGAGGTAACTTCACATTCCGAAAAGAACCAGGATTTAACTTGTTAATTCATAACTAAAAGTGCCATTGTGATTTCTCAGAATGTTTGCAAAATAAATAATAATTTTCGTTAGTTTCATGTTTTTCTTACACTAACTAGCACTACTCCAGTACCCAAGTGTCCCACTAGTTACGTAAGAAAGTTTGTGAATTTTTGTGTCATTTCCTTACAGCGGACGACTCCAGAAGATATTTATTGCTGAAAGTTTTTCAGGCATTTCTCTTTAGAACGTTAGGAGCGTCTGTCTGACTTCTGTAGTAGTGTGTGGGTGGAAATTGCATCTTGCAGGGGTCACAGGATAAAGGGTACATCTCAGATTAATCCGTCATGCAGAATAACAGAATAGCAGATCAACCTCAAGCTCACAAAAGAAAATGGTAATATTCGGCTACATGGAGACCATTTTGCAGTCATTCATGGACTTCGTGTTCCCAGACATCGATGGAATTTTATGGATGACAGTGCGTCATGTCACTGGCCACAATTGTTCGCGATTGCTGTGAAGAACATTCTGGACAATTCGAGCGAATGATTTGGCCATCCAGACGCCTGACATTAATACCATCGAACACTGATGGGACACAATCGAGATGTCAGTTCTTGCACAAAGTCGTGCACCAGCAACACTTTCGGAAGTATGGGCTGCTATTTACACAGCATGCCTTAATGTTTCTACAGGAGACTTACAACGACTTGTAGAGTCCATGGCACATGGAGTTACTGCAGTACGCCAGGTAAAGGGAGGTTCGACACAGTATTAGGAGGTATCTCATGACTTTTGTCTCCCCAGTGTATTGTATTGTATTGTATGTTAACCGGGGACCTAGAAACGACGGAGAGGCTCCGTCCCCGCGGCAGCCGCAGTGGTCCACAACCCCACGACGACTACCGCAGTCCACCCCTCCGCCGCCCCACACCGAACCATTCTTTTAGGGTTATTGTGCGGTTCGGCGGACGTCTCACACCAGACGAGTGTAACCGCTATGTTTGCGTGGTAGAGTAATGGTGGTGTACGCATACGTGGAGAACTTGTTTGCGCAGCAATCACCGACCTAGTGTATCTGAGGCGGAATAAGGGAAAACAGCCCACATTCGCCGAGGCAGATGGAAAACCGCCTAAAAACCATCCACAGACTGGCCGGCTCACCGGATCTCGGCACAAGTCCGCCGGACGGATTCGTGCGGGGGAATAGGCGCTCCTTCCCAATCCGTAAAGCCGTGCGTTAGACCGCTCAGCTAACCGTGCGGCCTCCTCAATGTATCATCTTCTACAAATTAGTTCAGAGGTGCTCAGCTTTGATGTTCATGGATGACGTCGAAAGCTCCACAAGGCTGCTCGTAGAAGATGCCTTTGTCTATAGTAAGGTAGCAGCGCTAGAAGGCCGTAGCGCCCTGCACGCAGACATGCTTGGTGCAGTGACTGCTAGTCGACTCTGAACATAACTAACTTTGACGTACTGCGCATAAAAAGGTGAAGCAATACACCACAGTACGATTACACTATTGGCAAGAAATAACTGATGACAGTAACCACCGTAAAATGCCAATGAGTGATCACTCATTGCGACCTGAATTGGAATGACAACATAAAACAGACTCTAGGAAAATCGGATGCCAGACTGAAATTCATAGGTAGAATCTTAAGGAAATGTAATTCATTCATGAAAGATACGGCTTGCGAAACACTTGTTCGGTCGATTCTCGTGTTTTGCTCATCAATCCGGGACTCTCATCGGATAGGCTTAATAGAAGAGACAGACATCAAACGAAGAGCGGCGCGTTTAGTCACGGATTGTTTAGCTGGTGCAAGTGTGTCAACAAACTCCAAGGTCAGATTCTGCGCGAGAGGCATTGCGCATCACGGAAAGGTGTACTATTGTAATTCCGAGGGAGCACGTTTTGGGAAGAGTCGGGCAACATATTACTTTCTTCGACATGCGTCTCCCTAAATAACCACAACTAGAAAGTACGATAAATCAGAGATACACAAATTTACTGATAGTCATTCTTCCCACTCGCCATTCGCCAATGGAGCAGAGGGAAACAGGGTGTAGCAGAAGTACTCCCCACTACACACCGTAAGATGGCTTGCGGAATATAGCTGTAGATGTAGATGAATATACGATTCTCGCAAGAAGAAAGCAGGATGAATGAGGATTATTTAAGGAGACTCTGTTGCTAGTGGAATAAAAAACGCCTCTGACGTTTTAAGGCATTGACGACGCCAAAACGACTTTAACGAAGTTGATAAATATCGACATACATGGATGGTGTCTTGAAAGGAGGATATAAGATGAACATCAACAAAAGCAAAACGAGGATAATGGAATGTAGTCGAATTAAGTCGGGTGATGTTGAGGGTATTAGATTAGGAAATGAGACACTTAAAGTAGTAAAGGAGTTTTGCTATTTGGGGAGCAAAATAACTGATGATGGTCGAAGTAGAGAGGATATCAAATGTAGACTGGCAATGGCAAGGAAAGCGTTTCTGAAGAAGAGAAATTTGTTAACATCGAGTATAGATTTAAGTGTCAGGAAGTCGTTTCTGAAAGTATTTGTATGGAGTGTAGCCATGTATGGAAGTGAAACATGGACGATAAATAGTTTGGACAAGGAGAGAATTGAAGCTTTCGAAATGTGGTGCTACAGAAGAATGCTGAAGATTAGATGGGTAGATCACATAACTAATGAGGAAGTATTGAATAGGATTGGGGAGAAGAGAAGTTTGTGGCACAACTTGACCAGAAGAAGGGATCGGTTGGTAGGACATGTTCTGAGACATCAAGGGATCACCAATTTAGTATTGGAGGGCAGCGTGGAGGGTAAAAATCGTAGGGGGAGACCAAGAGATGAATACACTATGCAGATTCAGAAGGATGTAGGTTGCAGTAGGTACTGGAAGATGAAGAAGCTTGCACAGGATAGAGTAGCATGGAGAGCTGCATCAAACCAGTCTCAGGACTGAAGACCACAACAACAACAACAACAACAGCAAGAATATGTTCGAACATAATAATAGTGTTTAGCATAGAAGAAAAATCCCTGTCGAAACTGGTACGATTAATGTGATTTGTCCAGTGTCCACATAATCTTGGCGAAAATGTGTGAAGAGCCACAGATATTGATAAATAGAAATAGGAGAGAGGTACCCGAGAACTCAACCCATGAGAGAGGGGGGGGGGGGGAGGGGGAGGGACAATCAGTAGTCACGCCTGGTTAGTTCCGTTGGTAAAAGCATCGCTTCAGAAAGGAATGATTCCGAGTTCGAGTTATGGCTCTGAGCACTATGGGACTTAACATCTGAGGTCATCAGTCACCTAGAACTTAGAACTACTTAAACCTAACTAACCTAAGGACATCACACACATCCATGCCCGAGGCAGGATTCGAACCTGCGACCGTAGCGGTCACGCGGTTCCAAACTGAAGCGCTTAGAGCCGCACGGCCACACTCGCCGGCTCCGAGTTCGAGTAACGATCCGGCACACTACTATGACCTGCCAGGAAGTTTTATAGCCGTGCACACTCCACTGCATTCGTTTTGGATACATAGATCTGTATACACAGCCCTTGATATATGTGAATAACCTCCCTTGTTACGTGAAACAAGAAGCTGAACTGACACTGTTTGCTGATGTTACAAGCATAATTATTAATCCAGTGAAAGAAAGTCCGATAGAAAATTATACAAATAAGGTCTTTGGAAAAATTAATCGGTTTTCTACGAATGGGCTTGCTATGAACTTTGAAAAAACACAGTACATCCAATTTTCTGCTGCAAAAGGTATAATTCCTTCAATAAACATAACACATCAAAAGAAGTCAGTAACCAGGATAGAGTGTATTAGATTTTTAGGTGTACATATAGATGAGAATCTTAGTTGGAAAAATCATATTTTGGATCTCCTAAAGCGACTAGGTTCAGCAACCTTTGCTATCAGAATAATTGCCAAATTTGAGGATGTAGAAATTAGTAAGCTAACATACTTTGCATACTTCCACTCTCTGATGTCATACGGAGTAATATTCTGGGGCAACTCAACACTTAGCCAAAAGGTATTCACTGCTCAAAAGAAAGTAGTTAGAATAATGTGTGGGGTTCATAGTCGCACATCTTGTAGGCATCTGTTTAAAAGGTTAGGAATTCTTACAACTGCTTCACAGTACATATACACAGTACTGAAATTTTTTCTCAACAACATGGACCATTAAAACTGTGTGCCCGACCGAGACTCGAACTCGGGACCTTTGCTCCGCTGTATCCTTTCTTTCAGGAGTGCTAGTTCTGCAAGGTTCGCAGGAGAGCTTCTGTAAAGTTTGGAAGGTAGGAGACGAGGTACTGGCAGAAGTAAAGCTGTGAGTACCGGCCGTGAGTCGTGCTTCGGTAGCTTAGTTGGTAGAGCACTTGCCCGCGAAAGACAAAGGTCCCGAGTTCGAGTCTCGGTCGGGCACACAGTTTTAATCTGCCAGGAAGTTTCATATCAGCGCACACTCCGCTGCAGAGTGAAAATCTCATTCTGGAAACATGGACCAGTTTAAAATCAATAGCGACATTCATGATTACAATACCAGAAAAAAGAAAGAGCTACACTATCCTTTACTTAACCTATCTTTGGCACAGAAAGTGGTAAAAAATGCTGCTATAAAACTTTTTGATAAATTACGAGATGAAATAAAATGTCTGGCAGACAGCAGTAATACTTTCAAAAACAAATTGAAATCACACCTCCTTCAGAACTCCTTTTATACCATAGATGAATTCTTGAATATGAGTAAATAAATCTGGAGATAGAATATATGCATTTTGTGTCATTTAAGGGAATGAGATAGATAATAGAAATATTTGGGTATAACACTATAATGTAAACAACAAAAAAACTTGTTTCCTGCGCGCATTTCTTGTGCATTTGACACGTTCCACATCATAACGGTTTTTCCGTGCTATTGATCAATGGAACACGTAGCTAACTAACTAACTAGCTCTCCTACGGATTAGACTTTTGTTTAATAACGCATTAACAGCACTGCGTTGGGAAAGTTTGTTTCTGTTATGTTCTTCCATTCACTAGGGTGGGCTGCAGCTTGAAATGGCATCCTAACTTCTATTCCGCTCGCCTCCACGTCCCAAATGAAGGCTCCACTCCGTTTCAACGGCGTGGGAAGTTGCGCAATATATATAATTTCACTATATTAAGTGAAAGATAAGTGAATTAACACATTAAAAGTAGATGTAGTTCTTTTGTATAAGTATAGCCTACGTCTCTTTACATGTTAGACATAATTAAATGAAAATGGCTGTTTATCTCTCTGCACAAAATGGCAATCTCTCATAAAGCAACTGGAAGCAGTTAATTCCATAAATTATCTGGGAGTACGCATTAGGACTGATTTAAAATGGAATGATCATATAAAATTCATCGTCGGTAAAGCGGATGCCAGTCTGAGATTCATTGGAAGAATCCTAAGGAAATGCAATCCGAAAACAAAGGAAGTAGGTTACAGTACGCTTGTTCGCCCACTGCTTGAGTACTGCTCAGCAGTGTGGGATCCGTACCAGATAGGGTTGATAGAAGAGATAGAGAAGATCCAACGGAGAGCAGCGCGCTTCGTTACAGGATCATTTGGTAATCGCGAAAACGTTACGGAGATGATAGATAAACTCCAGTGGAAGACACTGCAGGAGAGACGCTCAGTAGCTCGGTACGGGCTTTTGTTGAAGTTTCGAGAACATACCTTCACCGAAGAGTCAAGCAGTAATTGCTCCCTCCTACGTATATTTCGCGAAGAGACCATGAGGATAAAATCAGAGAGATTAGAGCCCACACAGAAGCATTCCGACAATCCTTCTTTCCACGAACAATACGAGACTGGAATAGAAGGGAGAACTGATAGAGGTACTCAAGGTACCCTCCGCCACACACCGTCAGGTGGCTTGCGGAGTATGGATGTAGATGTAGATGTAGAAGCATACATGCTTTCGGGACTGATTGCAAAACACACTCCCATAAGGCACTCTTCCTGTCAGACTACGCAACGAGTAAATTTGATGACCACTAGGAGGTCGTTAAGTATGTTGGGCAAGTCTGCCGTCAGTCACATACTCATGAAGGGGGGCAGAGAGTAGTTCGGAAATCCCGCAGTACTCTCCCGAGAGGCGGTACTGGGGAACTTTGTGCTGCGTTCCTCTGCTCCGTGGATAATGTGACAGCTGCGAATCTGTGAATGACTAATGAGTTTTTGAGCAGTGTAAAGCTGTACTTACTTTGTTAAGAGTGAGAATATAAATAAATTACGGAAAACGATAAAACCCACTGACGAAAACAAGCATAATCGTCGCAAACAAAGTTTAAGCCGGCGACGTAGCTTAACACACACCCGACAAGTGTATACGTCCTGCAAACATTTCTTTGCTTTCAGTCCAGGAGTTCCAAACGTAACTCGTTTCTGTGAATCAATTGCTCGTTGAGAAAATAAGAGAGCTATTAAGAAAGTAAGTTCCGATAGGTCGCAGAATGGAAACGACACTGAAAATCCGATGAAGCTTAGCACAGATGTGTTCGGCAGTGTCTCTAGCATCGCGTCCCGTCGCTCTTTTCCGTTCTGAGCAGACAAGGAACACGTAAATATGCCTAAAAACACCTAAACACCTACATCTACATCTACATGGATACTCTGCACATCACACTTAAGTGTCTGGCAGAGGCACTTTCACAATGATTCTCTATTATTCCACTCTCGAACATCGTGCGGAAAAACCGAACACCTTGTAAATTCCCTGTTTAGGTTTTTATGTTGGTAACGCCACGTAGCGCTCTGTATGAAAATCGCTGACTGCGCTGTGTGCAGTCTGTGGCTGGTTGGACTTATTGTTGGAATATTCACTTGTGTAGTGTTGGACAGTTAGTTGGATGTGAACAGCGCAGCGTTGGGCAGTTGTAGGTGAGCCGCCAACAGTGGTGGATGTGGGGAGAGAGATGCCAGGATTTTGAGAGGTTTCTATGAGTGGACGATCTGGACGTGTGTCCATCAGAAAAAGGAAATTTATAAGACTGGATGTCATGAACTGATATATATATATATATATATATATATATATATATGATGACTTTTGAACATTATTAAGGTAAATACATTGTTTGTTCTCTATCAAAATCTTTCATTTGCTAATTAAGCCTATCAGTAGTTAGTGCCTTCAGTAGTTAGAATCTTTTATTTAGCTGGCAGTATTGGCGCTCGCGATATTGCAGTAGTTCGGGTAACGAAGATTTTTGTGAGGTAAATGATTCATGAAAGGTATAGATTATTGTTAGTCAGGGCCATCCTTTTGTATGCATTATTGAAAGTTAGATTACGTTGCACTAAAAATATTGTGTGTCAGTTTAGTGATGATCAGAATAAGTAAAGAAAGAACTGTCTGAGTACATTCAGTTTTGCTCAGCTGTTTGAAAATCAAATAACGTAAGAGTTTTTCCAGCATAGACTTTCTATGCATTCAGAGGGGAAGTTTCATATGTCGACCCTTAGCCGAGGATACCTCAATCGAATCATCTGTTTTTTTCTCGTAGTGTGAGTATTCTTTGTAGTTTTAGTTTTTCATTGCTGTACTGAAAAACAGTTGTGACATGCATGTAGATTTGCACAAAGTATTTCGCAGCCGTGCTTGCAATTAAGTAGATATTATTTTCAGTGCTGTGTTAATGTGTTTTCTTATTTCTGCTCTTCAAATTGTGCTTGTCTGTGTTATCTTGTGAAATACGTGGTAATTATGGTGTGTGAAAAACGTAACACTAGGTTCCAAACTAAATTGAGAAATGATAGTGACGACGAGCGTAGCTTATCAGCACCACCGTGTAATGAATTAACAGACATTCAAAGCAGTAATTTGGTAATTGTGCATAGGGAAATGGAGCAGGCGATAAATAATGGAGTAGACAGTGAAACAGCTAGTGAACAGAGTAGTATTGTCGATCGATCGGTCGGCAATAGCTCGCTTCAGGAATCCGAAATGAAAGGACAGGATCTGGCAAATTCTGTAGATTCAGGTTTTGCATCATTACCCTTTTCTCAATTAAGTCAAGATACATTATCTGCTTTTCAAAATGCGAATGTCGCCGGTTCAAATGCACTGCCGAATAGCACTGAGGAACATGTTTCAGACACCAGCGCATTGTTATTACGATTAATGCAACAAATCAGACAAAGGCTTCAAAAGTTAGACACAACGCTTGAACAAAATCAGAAACAAATGGGCCAAAAGCTTCAACAGTTAGACACAATTAAGCAAACGCTTGAACAAACACGAGAAGGTTTAACGGCTGAGTTAAATGTCAAAATTTTGTAATGACGTAAAAACACAAATTTGTGAGCATTTTCAACCTATTTTTTTCGGGTCATGAAAATGCATTACAGAATCACGAAGCAGCCATAAAAGAACTGCTAACTATTGTTCATCAGAGGAGACTCGCGCTCCGACACAGGAAGAGGGATTCAGAAATAAGGAAAAGTTACAAAGTAACAACACAGGGTACTTTGGAAATTTTGAAAGAAATTGCAAGGTACACCGAATTTTGAGATGGAACCGCCGACACGACGCAACAATGACCGAATGCGACTCGCCGACATGATGATTTTGACTATAAGCTGTTCATTACTACAAGGAAATTCATAACATTTAAGAATTCTGGCAACGACATTCATCCACAAGCGTAGCTTTATCAATTCTCTCATTGTTTTCCTCCCAACTGGTAATTAGTGCACAGATTGGAACTTATGTGTGGCTATTTGGAAAATGAACCTGCTGTAAGAATGCGTCCGGTCATTTGCGAATTTTATCATGCCTTCCTCTCAGCATATTCGTCTCAAGCTACTCAAGACTGAGTAAAACATAGCATCATAATGATGAAACACTTTGAACAATCTGAATTTTCTAGTCTTGTCAAATATTTTCAAGACATGTTGCACAAGAATCAGTACCTGTCAAACCCATACAGCCCCTCAGAACTCATCCATATTTGCTGAATCAAATTTCCTGAGCATTTGAGACACATTATTTTGGCAGGACGTTGTAAGTCGACATTGAAGCTTTTGAGGGACTGCTACAAGAATTGGAAATTGACACTGACAATCGCGGTACGCGAAACCAGGGAAACAACAATTACAGGTCACACCTGCTACAATTGTGTGACGACAGAAATAATAACTGGACACGACAAGGCTATTCTTACAGCGCAAATCGTGAGCAAAACAGACACCACCCGTATGACAACAGTTGGAAGAGTAATAATAATTACATGGAATGATCACGTCTCCGTGGAAATGACTATCATAGAGACAATCATCGAAACAGACAATATGGGAACCAAAATAATTATTATCAAGGGAGACAGAATAACTTCAGACGCAACAGTGCACCTCGCAACTACGATTCTGGGAGAAATTCTCCACCACGTGACCACCAAGAAGGGAAATATGGAAACTACCGACAAGACGACAGAAGATATAATCTTAATAACACACCAGAATTTAATCAGAACTGGCAGGATTCAAACAAGGCAGCGCCCTATCGACAAGTTGAAATTGTAGAAGTTAGATCTACAAATCCCAGTAACGATGCACGACAACAAAGAGGTAACAGACAATGACTTGCACTGCAGGCAGTCACGTGCACCGGCTGGGCTCGAGAAACGTAATACAGAAGCTAACCTTGAGAAAAATTCCAGTATTCTTTACCGACATATACTGCATGATAATTGCGTTCAAGTTGAAATTCTGCTTACTAGGAAGAGTAAAGTATTACACCACATTTCACATGTAAAACTATTTATTTAGGGATAACTTGCTTTCTGAATTAGTCGTTGCTACAAGATTTCTACTTCACGTTAATAGTACGCTTTGTCACACTTAGAAACTTAACAGGCAACAATGTTTTGAAATTAACTATCCAGTCAATAACCTAGGGAACTTATTTAGCCATTATTTACGACTGCACTATTATACTGAACAGATGACATAGTATTATTGTGTGTACATCTTGCTTGTTAGTTGCATGATTATGTAACAACTATAAGGCTTACATACTTAGAACATATACTGATAATGAGATTTTATTGCAACATTTTGGTTTACTTGAAAAGACATTCTTTATTTAAAGTACTTTCTGAGAGATTACAGATGACTTGGTGTTTGGTTTGTTTGGCAGCTACACGATTATATCAAGACGCTATTAAAGAGTAACACAATTCATATTATTACTTTTTCACTGGGTCTGTTTTATATCTGCACAGTTTTTCTGTATTCTTCTGGAAAGTAAAACATGTTTCAGTAGTAACTTTTGTGGTATAGCTACAATGAGACTGCCTTTTCCATAGCAAAACAATACATTACGGTACAATACTTTCATGATCACAGCAATGAGTATAATAGCTACGATATCTATACGCATAGCATTTCACGTTTGTTTATGACAAGGTAAGTACATTGAATTCTACAGAACTTTGCTTATGGACGACGATAATTAGGACACTTGACACATTTTTACCGTTAAGTGATGACAGAAATTATCCTACAGCAAGACGCACAGTTGAGCGCTACGGGAAACGCATTTGAGCTCTTAATTTTTGTACTTGCAACATTTTTAGAAAGATTCTTCAATTACAAAGACACATAGAAGGTTTTCTGTGAGACGTTTCATTCCATTGCTGTAATCTATAACACCTGAGAGTATTAATCATCATGGGTACATGCCTACTTTGTGTACTAAGCGTGTGGTAAGCGCTAGGAGCCCTAGCTAATATGGTATTTGTTTATTCAGTTTTACACATCAGTACCATATTTCTCTAAAACAGAATTACACAGCTATCTGATCATTTAAGATAGAATAACATTTTTTTACTACATTAGTGAATCGCACTTACAAAATTGTATTTTGTCTGTACTTTGTGAACTGTTCATATTTTTTCAGAACCATTGTGATACAATGAGAGCTTTGAATGATGTATTTGGTAATGGATCATGATTTTTGAAGTATGTTTGAGGTAGATGACACTATTGAAACGAGCAGAGAAATTTTTAGGTTTTGAAATTATTGAAACAAGCTGTGACGATTTTGAGATGTGACTGATGTGGTATGATGATATTATTATGAGGACGATGTGTATTATGATGTTGAAATATGTTTATGATCATTAAGATGATGCTGTATGAGGAATGCGATTGCGTGTTTATATGTATATGAATAATGAGTAATGATTAGGGCTCTGGTTTGTGAAAAGGATGTTGGAAACTGTGAATCATACTTTAAGAGTTATGAAATGTGTGTACATGCGTGACAATGAGTATCACAATGCCGACAGAAATTTTTAGACGCTGCTATTCATGAGATTTCGTCTGTATAAATTACTACTGTAATTTTTCGACCTGTGAAATTTTATTTATATGAGACTGTCACTGTAGCGGAAACTGCTGTTGGATATGTTTTGGTAAAGAATGTTAGTGACCTTGACGTAATGCACTGTGGGCGCCCAGCTGCGCGACAGTTGGCTGGGAAAAAAAGCCATTAGTGTGTGTTTCAGAGGCACAGGTGTAGAAAAAAGGGGCCATTAACCTCGCTATTGACACTTGTTTGTAGAAAGCATTGCAAATACGACACACTCATACATGAAAACATATTATTACTCTTTGGAGCTGGTAATTTCTGATATTTACTAAAATGCCTATGAAATCATGAGAAGTATTTTACGTCTACACACCTGATTATGACTACTGTCTTTCTAGTTGAGAGATTTTTTTACTGCCTTATGAGATGCCATATGGCTAGTGAATGACGTTTCATGCCTTGCTTTATACATACATTTGCTCATTTTGTTTGATATCTAGTTTCTAGCTGCACTGCAGCATTGGTTAAAAAAAATTTAATAGATGTACCAATGTAAATCATTTCTGTCTACAGATCCATTAAATAATAATTTTATGATGTACTTTCTTTAAAAAAAGGGAGCACAAATAGACATTTCCCTTCACAGGAATTGCATACATAATTTTTTTGCAACAAACTGGTAACATGTTTAGTAGAGTAAGTTATCATGATGCATCTCTCTAGTGTTAAGATGTGACATAGGTATTAGACATAGCTATCTTCACGGTAATATTTTTTCTGCTTGAGCTTTGTCATGTTTAGGTATAAGTTATTGCATTTGCTGCTGCTGTTTGCCAGGATTAGTCCTACTGAATTTTTTTCACTTTGTATTACTCTGCTAAGCCAATTTTACTACTGATTTATTCTTCTTCTTGCTGCACATTGGCTCATATTAGTTGTAATGTTACATTTGCTTTGCTAATTTGTATTTATTGCTGCTTGGTTTGCCACTTTGCATTTTTTTCTCGTTCTTGTTTGTGTTAACCATTTTGCGCTGCTGTATTGCCTCATCCCTTAGTTTATGTATCTGAGCTCCGTACACTTAAGCTAGCTTAAGAGGGGGGATACCATTTAAGAAACTAAGTATGAAGAATAGGGAATGAATGCATTGAGAAGTTTTATGAAAAAGTTTGGCCAAAAAAGTAGTGTACAATGAAGAATAATTATTTTGAAAGAGCATATGAATAGATTACAGAAAGCAGGCATAGATAGGACTTTTTTGGAATAAATTGAAGAATGAAGGGGGATTTCCGAGAAGCAAAGAAAGTTTTGAAACTTCCTGGCAGATCAAAACTGTGTGCCAGGCCGAGACTCGAACTCGGGACCTTTGCCTGTCGTGGGCAAGTGCTCACCAAGTGAGCTACCCAGCCACGACTCACGCCCCGTCCTCACAGCTTTACTTCTGCCAGTACCTCGTCTCCTACCTTCCAAACTCTACAGAATCTCACCTGTGAACTGGAAGAAGTAAAGCTGTGTGGATGGGGCGTGAGTTGTGCTTCGGTAGCTCAGTTGGTAGAGCACTTGCCCGTGCAAGGCAAAGGTCCCGAGTTCGAGTCTCGGCCCAGCACACAGTTTTAATCTGACAGGAAGTTTCATATCAGTCGCCGACATGGTACCTCAGCGTGTTCGGTCAGAGGGGTAGCTGCCCTCTGTAATAAAAAAACTGAGTTAATCGATCAACAACGAACTTAAAAGGGCGTCTTACGACGTCCGCCCTGAGCAGTTGCGACGAACAAAAGCAAACAAAATGAGATAATCGGTTCTAAATATAAAAAAAAAGAGTCTCAGCCTGGCACACAGTTTTAATCTACCAGGAAGTTTTATATCAGCGCACACTCCGCTGCAAAGTGAAAATCTCATTCTGGAAAGAAAGTTTTGTTTGCAAGTGAAATACGATAAATACTGCAGAACCAAATGTTATACTGAAAACAAACTCTGTCCTTTCCTTTTGCGTTATTCCACTATGTGTTTATGTGTACCCTTGTGTGTCTATGTTCTTTCTATCTTTATGTGTTGTAGACGTTTCTGATACTAAGCTGCATGTACTATGATGAGGAGTACTGTTATCCTCAAATACTTTGGATAGATGTTTGGATATTATTTATTCTGTTATGTATTCCTTTAATGATTATATGTCAAATTAATGTTTGAATACTCTCATTTCTCATTTATTAGTTATGTCGCAATTTCTATAATACTCATGTATATGCTTATTTCTATTCTTTTGTAAAGCCTGTATTACTAAAAATGTTGTCTGTAGTATTATGTTCTTTAATGATGTTTTCTGTACCTTTTTAATTGTATTCTTATGCCATAAATTTGTAATTGTATAGACACCAGTTCTTCAAATTAAGTGAATAGTAGGGATTCATTTTACTGCACACGTTTCTGATGGTCATACTGTATGTGTAAAATCTCAGATGCTAAATGACTGTCTTAGTGTTCGGATGTGAGTTGATAATTCAGCAAGGGACTGGTTAACAGCATTGCTGGTTCTAAGGACATTCCAAAACGTTTGAGAGTGCACTGACCGGCCGCCGTGTCATCTTCAGCTCACAGGCGTCATGTACCAGTCTACGAAACTGGAGCCGCTACTTCTCAATCAAGTAGCTCCTCAGTTTGCCTCACAAGGGGTAAGTGTACCCCACTTGCCAACAGCGCTCAGCAGACCGTTTGGCCATCCATCCAAGTGCTAGCGCAGCCTGACAGCGCTTCACTTCGGTAATCTGATGGGAACCGGTGTTACATGGATTATGACAAATTTTTAAGTTTTAATACAAGAAAGGAGTTTTTAGCATCATGAGGGCGAGAAATATCAAAGTAGGGAAATATCACAAAATAGTTTGCAAAATAAAATTCGATGATTTTATAACAAAGTTATTTTCATTTCACCATCATTTCAGATTTGCAACATAATTTCTTTAGTAATTAAACATGTGCCAACCAAAGGTAAATTAAAATTATTCGCTTACAATACATAATTGATGTATGCAGATGATTTGCGAGCAGATTCATTTAAAAGTGGTATTCTGCAAATTGTATTAATTAACTATGTTTAGTGTGGGGAACTTTACTTAGTAGTAGTCCAGTAGAATTGTAGTTAATAACAGGTATAGATCATTCTCAATTATTTGAACCAGATAGCCAATATTAGGTTGGTGCATAAGTTCGTAGCGTTTTTGTTTGGCATATTGGTATTCCAGTTGGTATGGGATATTTATCGATTGTCGTTTTGTACATGTAGTTCAGTGTTGTTATTTGATTTTACATGTTGTCATTTTGTCATTTGGAGATAGTAAGTTAAGCACTGGACGCTAGAAAATGTAGTGCCAGTTGGAGAAATCGCAACATTTCCGATATATTCTTCTGTTGGAGCTCAACACAGGGGTAACACTTAGTGGATGCAGCCAGAAACATTTGCTTCGTCTATGGGAACAATGTCATTCGACAGAGCATGGCAACGTAATGTATATGGATAACGCCATTGGTCAGATCACGGCAAGAACACGGTTTTCTCGTTATAAGGAGGATCGTTTTGACTTTAGTGACTCTCCACGTTCAGGAAGACCTTCGGGGTTCGATAAAAACCACTTAACCTCGTTAATCCACAATGATCAACGTCAGTACACTCGAGAACTAGCAAATGTAATGAATTGTGAGCATTCCAACATCGTGCGACATTTGCATGCCATGCAGAAGGTTCAAAAATCGGGTGTACGGATACTGAGTGCTCTAAGTCAAAATCACAAAAATCAGCGGGTGGCCAATGTGCACCTCTGCTTGCTAGTCGTCAATTGGCTTATGTACAACACCGACCATTCCTATCCTGTACCGCTACTGGTGATGTGATGATAATGATGATGATAATGATGATTAATTATTCATTCCATAAACCCACAAAAGAGGGGATCCACCTGGGTGTGAACATGTCAGATAAACACATTAAAACAATGTAATTAGAAAAACTTGAGTTTCATTACTTTTAATGATCGTCAGTCAATAAACAGTAAAATTATGTACCTGAATTAAAATTAAACTTCCAATATTTACATGTTTAATACTTACACCTGCTTTCATTAAATCCATCATTCACACTGTAGCTAGTTACTTTCCTATTACAGCCAAGTAATGTCAAAAATTAAAGTAAATTATACATTTCAATGATCATCAGTTAAGAACAGTCAAATTATGTACAAGATTTAAAATTAAACTTCCACTATTTACAGACTTAAGACTTACATCTGCTTTCCATACATCCATCTTTCACACAGTAGGTAGTTACTTGGCTGTTACAACCAAGTATTGTCAAAAATTAAAGTATAATAAATTTTCATTAAAATGGTCTACTGCACTTGTTGAGAAATTCATGGATAGAATAGAAGGAGTTGGCCACCAAACATTCTTTTAAATTACGTTTAAGTTGTGTGTTGTCCGAAACTAAACTCTTAATGGTTGCTGGTAACATATCGAAAATATGCGTTGCTCAATACTGGACTACTTTCTGGCCAAGAGTAAGTGACTTTAAATCTTTATGTATATTGTTCTTATTCCTAATATTGATACTGTGTACTAAGCAGTTAGTTGGAAAAAGAGATGTATTATTTACAACAAACTTCATTAAGGAATAAATATACTGAGAAGCTATGGTTAGTTCGCCCAATTCTTTAAATAGGTTTTGACATGATGTTCTTGGATTTACACTACACATTACTCTTTTTATACGCTGCTGTACTTGTGGAGTTACCCCAAATATGATACCATATGACATAATGGAGTGAAAATAACCAAAATATGCCAGTTTTTTTATATTTATATCTCCTATGTATGACATCATTCACACTGCAAGTACAGACTTGTTTAGGCGCTTTAGCAGTTCGTTAGTATGTCGCTCCCAACTGAATTAATTATCAAGTTGTAATCCCAAGAATTTTATACTCTCAACTTCTTTTTCCATGTCATCATATTTTATACACACACTAGAAGGGAATCTCTTGGAAGTTCTGAACTGCATATAGTGGATCTTTTCAAAGTTTAATGACAGTGAATTGGCTATGAACCAGTTATTAATGTCAGTAAAAATTTGATTAGGTGCCCTTTCTTAATTTATATTTGATTTACTATTTATTGCAATGTTTGTATCATCTACAAATAAGACAATCTTGGCATTTGGTAATGTACAGATGACAGGTCATTAATATACACAAGAAAAAGTAGTGGACCTGGTATGTAATCTTGGGGAACACCACATGTAATTTCTTCCCAGTCAAATGATGTGTTATTGCCTACTGCTGAAGTGTTACATAATGATAACCTTTGTTTTCTATTAGTAAGATATAACTGAAACCACTTTGCAGCACTACTAGTGATGCAATATTTTAATTTACTTAAAAGAATGCTGTGATTCACAAAGTCAAACTCCTTTGACAGGTCACAGAATATGCCCATTGCCTCTAATTTGTTGTCCAATAAATTAAGGACATTTTTGCTGTAAGTGTAAATAGCTTTCTCAATATCAGAACCCTTAAGAAACCCAAACTGTGACTTTGACAGTATGTTATTTTCACTAAGGTGCTTAGGTAGACAGTTGAACATAACTTTTTCGAAGATTTTTGAAAAAGCTGGCAAGAGTGAGATCAGTCAGTAATTTGACGGCATTTCTTTGTCCCTTTCTTGTGGAGAGGTATACCTTCAGCATATTTAAGCCAGTCCGGGAATGTTCCTGTGACAAGTGATTGATTACTCAAGTAACTTAAGATATGTCTAAGCTCACAGGAACACTCTTTTATAACTTTGTCGATATGTTATCATAACCACTAGAATGCTTGATTTCAAGGACTTTATGATGTATTCTATTTCTTTGGGTGAAGTAAGTGTCAATTCCATTTTACTGAGATTGCTTGCGTGCACTGGTCTCAGATATTCCATTGCATTATTTACTGAACCTGACAACCCCATGCTATCAGTAACAGAGACAAAATACTTATTTAAATGGTTTGCAACACAACATGCATTTGTTACCAGGGTTTCATTTATTTTTAGAGCTATTTGTTCCTCCTCATTTTTGGTCCTACCTGTCTCTGACTTAACTATTTCCCATATTGTTTTTATTTTATTGCTGGATGTATTTATCTTCTTCTCATAATGCAGGTGTTTAGATTTCTGGATAACCTTCTTCAATATTTTGCAGTAATTTTTGTAATGAGCTATAATGCTAGTATCAAAGGTGTCCCTAAATATCAGATACAGTTTCCTTTTTGTCTCACATGATATCTTTATACCTTGTGTGATCCATGGTTTCTTATTAGACTTCTGCTTAATTTGAGTTACTTTCAGGGGAAAACAATTTTCAAATAGGGTGCTAACTTTATTAATGAATGTTTTGCATTTTCCATTTGTGTCTTGGGTGCTGTAGACATCCATTCAATTAATTTCTTCGAGCAATCTCCTAAATTTGCCAGTTTTTGACTGTTTTATTGGCCTTCTGTACTCAGTTCTGATAGATGTTTTAGTCTGGCAATTTTCAAAATTTAACGTTAGGTGTTGTATGTCATGGTCAGATAGCCCATTTACTACTGGTTTTGTAAAGTGGCTTAGTTGTCTAGAATTTTCTATGGAGATATTATCAATAGCAGTCTTAAAACTTTTGTATACCCAAATTGGGAAATTTACAGTAGAAATTAAATTGAATTACTTCAGTAACTGTTCACTGACAGTGTTTTTCAAGACATGTATATTAAAATCAGCAGCAATCACTAGTTCTTTGTTTTTTAATGTTAGATGAGATAATATATCTCAAGACCGTTTATAAACAGGTAGAAATGTCCTGAAGGTGTTCTGTATATGGCTACTATTATAAAGGACCTATTATGAAATTCTATCTCTGTTGCATATGCTTCTAAGTGCTGCTCTAAGCAAAATTTAGTAATGTCAGTATTCTTAAATTTAAAACTGTTTTTAAAAATTGTGGCAACTCGTCCTTTCTCCATATTTTGTCTACAGAAGTAAGAGGCTAACTTAAATTCTGTAAGGTTTAACATATCTATACCAGTGGTCACATGATGTTCAGAGTGGCAGATTATATCACCTGGATTTGATGACTCTAATTCATCAATGCACATGAGTAGTTCGTTATTTTTACTTCTAAGCCCTCGAATATTTTGATGCACTAAAGATAGTTGGCATTTCACATTTACCAAGATGAAATAGGGAGGAAATAAAATTTCTGCTGATTGCTCTAAATTTTTAACCAACAGCTGAGTTTGCTGATCCAATGTGCCAGGATTATGCTGTTTGATTTCTTTACTTCTCTCAGAACCTGACTTCGTTCTGTCCTACCTATCCTAAAAAAGGTGCTGCTCCAACACCTATGCCCACTGGTATATTACCACTCATGGCAGTGCCTCCCCCCCCCCCCCCCACATTTCCTGCTATTAGCCCAGCCAGTTCATCCTTCCCTTTCCTGTTGAGGTGTAGGCCGTGCCTGGTATAGTCCCACCTACTGAGAGAATCAACAGGAACCAAACCAATATGTGACCCCGCACCCGGCCCAAGCAGCCGTTCCAACTCAAAATTAACTCTCCCGACAGACGAGTTTAAATGAGGTCAGTCATGGCGTCTCAGAACAGACACAAACTCGACACTGGTATGTCTCGTTGCTGATGCAATCTTTGCCAGATCACACTCAACACTGTACCCAGGATCTCTGTTAATACTATTGCCTGGCCCACCCACAATAACCACGGTGTCTTCCTTCGTAAAATCTTTACAGAGTGAACCTAATTCCTCTGTCACCTGACCCAGACCAGCACTAGGTTTAAAAAAATTTGTGACCTGGTATTCTGATCCTAACTGGTCCTGACTTAAATTCTCAGATATTTCTGAAAAGAAACTTAACTTGCAACATAGTTTTGCTAAAAAAAACTGAGTGTTAGTAATTCACCATAATCAGTACCACCTCCCAGTCCAGGTCATATATTTTTCAAAGAAGCTGGATTTTCTTAAATGTTCTCGTTTATCAGCGAAATGAATTTCATGTGCATTTCAAGTATTATGGCCAGCATTGCACACTGTTGAGCCTGTAGTTAGCGTATTTACATTTTTTTGTGAGAGACCAGAATATATCGCATTCAACCATTGCTGCTTTAGAGGTAAGATAATTTAATTTATTTGTTATGTGCACAGGTACCAAAGTTATTAGTTCTGAACAGGGCCTTAGGATTCAGTGCTTAAGGGGCTGAATGTATTTTGCAGTTACTGTATTTCGTTATTGGTATTGGGAGTTGCATCGCCCAATAACAGAGTAAGCACACCACCTGTACTTAAAACACGCAACACGACAATTACAGTGCAATACTCACTACAGATACCAGACATTCATTCAACGTAATCGTAAAGTTATCATTTTAAAATAAAGTTACAAATTTATGCAATAACTCAATAGAATGAATACAAAAAGTTACCGTACGGTTACGATAAGCCTCTCTTCCGCTAAGAGCCATACTCTGTTGTTGGATTGCTTTTCAGTATCCCCCACAAATCGCCTCAAGTATTTAATACAATATTTCATTCTTCATTGCCGTATATTTGTAAAAATTGTCTGGTTGTTTCAGTTACTGATGAATGCGTGTATGCTATTCAATACGTTATTTTCGAGACAGATATAGCTCATTTATATACATTCGGCATCATTTTAACAACAAAAACCGTAATGCAGGTCTCGTCTCGAAGCGCAGAAGCGGCATTACATCCGTCTAGCCAAAATTGACGAAAGATGTCGGACGTACTTTGACCAAGCTATCAGCCAACTGGCAACCCCTGGCGATGGCGTCGGACGAACCTTTCGGAGCCACTGTGACTGTAGCCTTAGTCCTATTGGGTACGGGACCCATACATTTCAGCAATATTGTAAAATGGATCACATAAGTGTTTTGAAAGCCATTTCCTTTGTAAACTATGACTGGTTGCACTTCCCTAGTATTCTACCAATGAACCGAAATATGCCACTTACTTTACCTACGTCTGAGACTGCGTGATCGTTCCATTTCATTTCCCTACAGATTGTTACACCTAGATATTTATATGAGCTGACAGATTCAGTCATGGGATACTACGTTTTCTCGTTTTGAAAAAAGTACAATTTTACCTTTCTGAACAAATTTCTAGTGTATACATCGCTTTGAAATCTTATTAAGATCTGATTACTGGTGGAGCTTTTTTCAGACCATACTTCATTACAGAGAACAGCATCATCTGTGAAAAGTTTGAGGTTACTACTAACGTTATCCGCAAGGCCATTAATACACGATATGAACAGCAAGGATCCCACCACAGTTCCCTAGGTCTACTTCTATGTCTGTCGATAGCTCTAAAACCAAGACAATGTGCTGCGTTCTCCCTGTCATGAAATCCTCACCCAAGAAAAAATTCGCTACCCCACACAATCATACTTTCCAAAATTAGTGTAGGTGTGTTACTGAATCAAATGCTTTTGAGAAGTGAAGAAACACCACCTCTACTTGACTGCCTTGCTCCACGGCTTTCAGATTTTCATCTGATAAAAGCGCGAGTTGAGTTTAACATCATCGATTTTTCGGAATCTGTGCTGGTTGTTATGAACGAGGTCATTCTGTTCGCAATACTTCATTATATATGAGCTCAGAATACGTTCTAAGATTCTGCAACGAACTGATGTCTAGGATACTGGACGGTAATTTTGTGGATCATTTCTGGTGCCCTTCTCGTAGACGGCTGTGACATGTACTTTCTTGGAACCACAGGGCACAGTTTTTTGTTTGAGGGAGTACGATATATCATGGTTAGAACAACGACTATCTCCGCTGCAGATTAGAATAGAATATGATAGAGATTCCATCTGGCCTTGAAGCTTTGCTCGATTTTAAATATTTCAGCTGTTCCTCAACACTGCTGACAATAATATCTATTTCATTCATCTTTGCAGTGAAGCGAGAATTAAATTATGGCAAAATCCTGGGTTTTCTTTTGTAAAGGAACATTTGAAAAAGGAGTTCAGCAATTCTCCTTTTGCTTTGCTACTCTCAATTTCAGTTCCCATCCCGTCCATGAAGATCTGGACACTAAGTATGGCCAGAATTTTTTTCGGTTTTATCGGGTATCTTTCGACGGCATTCTACTACGGTAGTCGTTGAAAGCCTCACGCGTTACCCGCCTGACAATCAAACGCGCATCACTTTGTCTAAAATCATATATTTTTGTATTGCACTTATTGTGCAATAGTCTCCATTTTTTTAGAAGTGTATTTACAGTGACTGCAGACCATTGAGGGTCTCTCTCCTCATGAACTGTTCTACTAAGTACTTAATTGGTCTACTTTGCTTTTCAATTTGAGCCACAATTCTCCATGCTCCTGTCGAGAGGTATATGTTCAATGTTTTCTTTGAGATGTGATATTGCTGCCCCTTTGTCTGGTTGATTGAACATACAAACCTTTCCACTTGGTTTAGTTGCCCTTTGTACTTTTGTAATCAAATACATTAGTTTCAACGTGGACATCCTCAGAGAGATCAAGTTGTTTTGTTGCCATTAAACGCAATGCATTGCATCATGAGTAGGCTTCCGATCTGTCTATTCTAGGCGGTTTTAAGAGACGACATTCAGTAAGGTTTCACAAAATGTCTTGTCACGCCTACAAATTACAAAACCGTGGCTACTCCAGTTGATTGCTGGATTGTGTAAGTTTTCTCTGATGACGACAATACGACTGGTGAACTCACGCACTAACAAACTGAAGTCTTCTCTAACGTTTTTGGCAAAATCTTGGGATGAGTCTGGTGGTCGTTAGGAAGAACCAGTTGTATTTCCACCCTTGAGTGAACATCTGCGAGATTTCAGCCCTCGACCGTTCATCTTGGCGATCACTAATCCGTAGCGAGGCATACCGGCTAAACAGCATCTGATAGGAGGGGGCGTAGAAAAGAAAATCTTGTCCAAACAATATTGCAAACAGCCTGAATTTCTTTCTCGGCGTATTTGAATCTCTTGTTTACTGTGGCAAGTACAAAAATTCCATTCCCCCATTAGACTATCATTTCGATGTTCACTTAAACTTTCCCCAAAATCTCATTGCTATCAATTTCAAGTTTTAAAGAACTTTCTTAACGTGCTATTATGTGACCTCCACTGCATTTTAGTTGCGCTGCAAACCGTGACACTTTGTTGCGAATACTTTGGTGTGATGGGTGCTGTAGTTTTTTCCATGTGGGTGACTGTAGTGGCGTGGGAATAGGGGAAGTAAATGAGACTCATCAGTGGTTTTGTAGGATTTGTAGTAGAGATAGGAAGATACTGGAACAGGAGGGGAAAATTGCTGCCCTTCAGGCTGAGTTAGACAAGGCCAGGGGAGATCTTGACAGGTTAAGGAGGGAGAAGGGTAAAGAGAGGTGGGAAGTGGCAACAGGCAACAGGAGGAACAGGCCTAGAACTTTGTCTGACAGCTTTATGGTGAATGTGGAAAATAGATTTGACCTGTTGCTTCAGTTAGAAGCTGGTGAGCCTCAAGCAGTTACAGGTGTAGACAGGGCACAACAAACTTTCAGCAGCAAATTGAAAAGTAAGAATGTAGGGAAATCAGTAAAGAGAAAGAAAGTGTTGTTGTTAGGTAGTTCCCATGGAAGAGGTGTTGGCCAACTCTTGCAGGATGAACTAGGATCAGAATACCAGGTCACCAATTTTTTTAAACCTAGTGCTGGTCTGGAGCAGGTGACAGAGGATTTAGGATCACTTTGCAAAGATTTCACTAAGGAAGACACCGTGGTTATAGTGGGTGGGGCAGGTAACAGTATTGACAGAGATCCTGGGTACAGCATAGAGTGTGACCTGGCGAAGATTGCATCAGCATCGAGGCATACCAGTGTTGAGTTTGTATCTGTTCTTGGGCGCCATGACCGACCTCATTTGAACTCTTCTGTCAAGAGAGTTAATTTGGAGCTGGAACGGCTGCTCATGTCGGGTGCGGGGTCACACATTGGTGTGGTTCATGTTGATTCTGTCAGTAGGTGGGATTATACTAGGCATGGCCTTCACCTCAACAGGAAGGGGAAGGGTAAATTGGCTGGGGAAATAGCAGGAAAGTTAAAGGGGAGAGGCACTGTCATGAGTGGTAAAATATCAGTGGTTATAGGATTCAGAAAAGACCCTTTTTTAGGGTAGGGAGGACAGAAAGAAAACAAATTTTAAGAGAGGTTAGAACTGAGACAAACCTTCAGTTTGAGAAAGAAATCAAAAAACATAATTCCAGCTTATTACATCAACATAAACAGCCATTGGTTAAGAATTTTCAACTGTCAGCAGATATTTTAACTCCATCCAATTTTAAGTCAGTCAATGTGAAATGTCAGCTATCTTTATTGCATCAAAATATTCGAGGACTGAGAAATAAAATTAATGAATTAACTATCTGCATAGATGAATTAGAGTCTTCAAACCCAGCTGACATAATCTGCCTCTCTGAACATCATGTGACCACTGGTATAGAACTTTTAAGTGTTACAGGGTTTAGGTTAGCATCTCACTATTGTAGATCAGAAATGGAGAAAGGAGGAGTTGCCACATTCATCAGGAACTGTCATAAATTTAAGAACATAGACATTCATAAATTTTGCCTAGAACAGCATATGGAAGCATGTGCAACAGAATTAGAATTTCACAAAAAATCTTTCATAATATTAAGTGTATATCGAGCACCTGCAGGTAACTTTAATCTGTTTGTAAACCACCTTGAAGCTGTACTGGCCCATTTAACAACCAAAAACAAAGAAATAGTGGTTGCTGGTGATTTCAATGTAGATTTCCTTAAAGACTCTCCCAATAAGAACCTATTTGAGTTAGTAACACTATCATTCAACTTAATTCCCACAGTAAAGTTCCCCACTAGGATAACCACTTGCTCACAAGCAGCCATTGATAATATCTTTATAGAAAAGTCAAATGAACAAAATTATATTACAAAACCAATAGTCAATGGCCTCTCAGACCATGACATGCAGTTCCTTCTGTTAAATGTTAATACTGAACAAGATATAAAATCTGTTAAATCTGAGCTCAAGAGGGTAATCAGTAAGCCAAAAATTGATTATTTTAGGACACTCCTCAGAGACATTCACTGGACTGATGTTTACAGTGCTCATGGCATGAATGAAAAATATAACATTTTTGCTAATAAAGTGCTTACCTTATTTGAACACTGCTTTCCCCCAAAACTTACCAAGGTTAGAGCAAAGTCTACAAAGAAGCCATGGATTACTCGAGGAATAGGGGTATCTTGTAAAACAAAAAGAAAACTGTATCTGTCAATCCGAAACATTTCCAATGTTGATGCTATAGCACATTATAAGAAATACTGCAAAATATTAAAGACTGTAATACGGATGTCAAAGCAAATATATTACAAGGAAAAGATAGTCATATCAGATAACAAAATAAAGACAATATGGGATATAGTGAAGGAGGAGACCAGTAGAACCAGACATGAAGTGGAACAAATAGCATTAAGAGTAAATGATGCATTGGTGACAGATGTGTATAGTGTTGCAGAACTTTTTAACAAACATTTTATAACTGTTACTGAAAAGATGGGGTTGTCAGGTTCGGTAGATGCTGCTATGGATTACCTTAGACCAGACATTTCAAGTAACTTCCATAATATGAATTTGACCCTCACTACCCCAACAGAAATAATGTCCATCATAAAATCTTTAAAATCAAAAACATCTAGTGGGTATGATGAAATATCAACAAAGTTAATTAAAGAATGTGATTCTGAGCTAAGTAACATATTAAGCTATCTGTGTAACCAGTCGTTTATCAGTGGAATATTTCCCGAATGGCTGAAATATGCTGAAGTTAAGCCACTGTTTAAGAAGGGAGATAAAGAAATAGCATCAAATTTCCGTCCAATTTTACTGTTGCCAGCATTCTCAAAAATTTTCGAAAAAGTAATGTACAGTCGTCTTTATAACCATCTTATCTCAAATAACATACTGTCAAAGTCACAGTTTGGATTTCTAAAAGGTTCTGATATTGAGAAGGCTATCTACACTTACAGTGAAAATGTACTTAATTCATTAGACAAAAAATTGCAGGCAACTGGTATATTTTGTGATCTGTCAAAGGCATTTGACTGTGTAAATAACAATATCCTTTTAAGTAAACTAGAATATTATAGTGTAACAGGAAATGCTGCAAAATGGTTCAAATCTTATATCTCTGGCAGGAAACAAAGGGTGTTATTAGGAAAGAGACATGTATCAAGCTATCAGGCATCATCCAACTGGGAACTAATTACATGTGGGGTCCCACAAGGTTCCATTTTGGGGCCCTTACTTTTTCTTGTGTATATCAATGACCTTTCATCAGTAACATTACCAGATGCCAAGTTTGTTTTGTTTGCTGATGATACAAACATTGCAATAAATAGCAAATCAAGTGTAGTCTTAGAAAGATCAGCCAATAAAATATTTGTAGACATTAATCACTGGTTCCTAGCCAATTCTTTGTCACTAAACTTTGAAAAAACACACTACATGCAGTTCAGAACTTGTAAGGGGTGTCCCAAGAGTATATGTCTAACATATGATGACAAGAAGATAGAAGAATTGAACGGTGTTAAATTCTTGGGATTACAGCTTGATAATAAATTCAACTGGGAGGAGCACACCACAGAACTGCTGAAGCGTCTTAACAAATCTCTGTTTGCAATGCGAATTTTGTCAGACATAGGGGATATAAAAATGAAAAAGCTGGCATACTATGCTTACTTTCATTCCATAATGTCATATGGGATTATTTTCTGGGGTAATTCAAGCCAAGCTAAAGTTTTCCGGGCACAAAAACGTGCAGTAAGAATTATATGTGGTGTGAACTCAAGAACATCCTGCAGAAGCCTGTTTAGGGAACTAGGGATACTAACTACAGCTTCCCAATATATTTATTCCTTAATGAAATTTGTCATTAAAAATATATCACTTTTTCAAACCAATAGCTCAATTCATGGAATCAATACTAGAAATAAGAATAATCTTCACAAGGATTTAAAGTCACTTAGTCTTGTACAAAAAGGTGTGCATTATTCAGGAACACACATTTTCAATAACTTGCCAGCAGCCATAAAAAGCTTAACAACCAATGAAATTCAGTTTAAGAGAAGCCTAAAGGATTTATTGGTGGCCAACTCCTTCTACTCCATTGATGAATTTCTGAGGAAAACCAGCTGATTTGTATATAAGTACAACATATCTTCTGCACAATTTCAGTGCAGTAATGTGTTCACTGAAAATTTGTGTGTGTGTGTGTGTGTGTGTGTGTGTGTGTGTAAGTATAATCTAACTTCTGCACCATTTCAGTGCAGTAATGTGTTCATTGTAAATAAGTATTACAGTAGTTGTATTACATGTTTCTTACCTTATAAATAAATAAAAAACTTTTTTATTTTAAATTCAGTGCAATAGTATTTGTAAAATGACTCTTAGTGTTCATTAAAAAATGACGATCATTCCACTTGGGACCTGTGGAATGGTACATTAGCTTATTTGTTTTAGTTTAAATATTTGTCATGTATTGTTGTTTTTCTGACATGTTCCACATCCTGGAGGACCTCCTCACTACGGATCAATTGGAATGAAAGTAAATCTAATCTAATCTAATCTAATCTTAATTACTAGGATTTCACTTCTCATTTGCCGAACGTCTGAACTGCAAACAGTTAATAGATCCTTATCCCATTTGCATTTGCCCTTCATGACACACAACGCAGTAGGCTACCAAGCAGGTGAAGTGAGACTCACTGGCTCAGCTTCAGTCAATGGACGTCATAAAATCGGGCTTGTGTTCAGTGGAATGAGTGTAACACTTGAGTTCTCCCTCGTACTTGTCATCATTGTACAGAGCACTTAGCCCTACCGTTGACAAGCCACTCAAAACAACTTATTACGTCTCTCTACGGTAATTTATTATTTGATATATTGATTTATTAGTATTGACTATTACGTAAAAGCAATAGAGGCCGTAATACGAAGATTGATTTGTAGGTGGCCAAAATAAATGTTAAGCTATTATTTACTTGAGCGCCAGGCACCCTGCAAATTATTTCAAATGCTCTTAGCGTAATGGAATTCCGGCCAAGTCCGCTGACCTAGAAATAATTGCATCTCCTAAAATATTTAGTTTTTACCAAAATAACATTATTGAATTTTTCCGCTTTAAATAACTTACAGACTTGGAATAATTTTTACTACGCTGGCTATTGAAGTAATCTGCACAAAATAGCAACTTTAAATATACCGCGTAATGGCGGCCAATTGTTACCGATCAAAGATCACCGCTGCTCGCTTCGCAGCAACTGAAAAATGCTAAATAACTTTTTTCAATTGACACTCCATGAAGAGGTGCTTGTATGGGTTTTTAAATGACTCAGTGCACTCACTTTTATATTTTTTTTTCACTAAGCACAGGATACACTCTAATTAATCGCTAAGCAAGAGAACAAACAAAACAAATGCAATCGCTATACGTAATCTCTCCAGTACAATAGCGATCTTACTTTAGAGACATCAGACTAACAGCAGCAGAAAAATTCATTGTTTTTTTTTTCAGTTTATATATAAGAACAAAAATCATAATGATGGCGTCTATACGTTATACACAACGATTTCATCCATTACATATAATGTCTTTTTTTTACATTATGATCGATATAATGTTTCCTTTAATTAATTTGATAAATTGCGTTTGTACGTTATACACTAAGATTTCATCCCTTACATATAAAGCCTTTTTTTTTTACATTATGATCGATATAACATTTCCTTGAAGTTAATTTGATAAATTTTCATAATAAATTTGACGTACCTGTCCATTTAATATTATTCACAGTCTCTTTTTTAGTCATTTCATATGTATTGTCCTTAATATTTGGAAAGGGACACTACAAACTCTGCTACTTCCTGCAGAAAAGACAGTATCTAGGAGAGGGTAGCGCTTAAGATTTCTTTGGAATCATTCGTGTATAACTCTCGGTAACTCTCTCAACACAGTCATTCGCAGTAACTTCCAATCACGTGACAGCGGTCAGAGCGATTTCCAGCTGCTTATTAACGCAACTAACTCAACCCGTGCGCGAGGAAAGCATTGACGGTGGCTAGTAAAATGTTTTACAGTAAAATTAGCAAATAACTTTAAACTAAGCTTGCTGTTTCGCTTTCTAATTCCGGATCTATCAGTAAATCCCCATCCCCTGTCTTTAAGAATCAAACTCCCATGTATAGAACAGCTTCAGACATCTGATAACTTTACAAATGAGTTTGATGTTTTAAATATTTGGCGCTAAGAATGTAAGCAGATAATTTTTTAAAATGCTTTAAAATTATGTTTAAAATCTGTTGGAAGTCGCTATGTGTATTATTATCAAACACTGGATGAGTGCACACTGAGAAATTTGAGCTCCGCTCTAAGCAAAAGCTAGTTTCTAATGCATCTCAAAGTTTATGGCCTCACCTCTCCCGAACTGTTCGTCGTAATTTTGCAGGTACATGTAAAATGTGCTGCGAAGCTCTCAGCAGTCAAGAAATGATTTAGTGCCCGTGGTCTAGGACAGTGTCTTTATCTATTAATCAGAATGTCCACGGACCCGGGTTTGAACCCAGAAACTGCTTAAATTATGATTAAAAATCATCAGCAATCTCAGTTTATGACGATTGTAATGGAAACGAGTCAATAAATCAGTCACCTTACATCCAGTGATTGCTTAAAAAAAAAAATAAAAAATAAACTAGCGTCCATTTCAGCACTGTTCCTTCGTGGTAATAGATAGTGTGTATTCACACGACTTGTGGCTTGTAATTGAAAAAGCGTTGGCAAAAGATCCCGAAATAGTCCCTCATTCGGATCTGCGGGAGGGGACACCCAAGGAAGAGGTGACCATGAGAGAAAGAAGAAATAACCAACGACGGGAAAACATTCTACGAGTCGGAGCATACAATGTCAGAAGTTTGAAAATAGTAAGAAAGCTAATAAAATTGAAAAGGGGAATGTAAAAGCTCAATCTAGGTATTGTGGGCTTCAGTGAAGTAAAGTGGAAAGAAGATAAGGATTTATGGTCAGGCGAATATAGGGTAATAACAAAAGCATGTGAAGATGGTACAACGGGAGGATTCGTTAAGAATAGAAAAATAGATCAGAGAGTGAGCTATTGTGAACTGTTCAGTGATGGGTTTGTTCTCACCAGATACGACAGCAAACCAAAGTCGACAGTGATAGTTAAGGCATATTTTCCAACGTCGCAAGCAGAAAATGAAGAGACAGAGAAAGTATATGAGGATGCTGAACGGGTAATTCTGTACGTAAAGGGAGATGAAGATCTAATTGCAACGCTGTTTTAGTGGAAGAAATAGAAGAAAGGGTTACGGGAGTGTATGGGATTGGCAGCAGGAAAGAGAAACGAGAAAGATTAACTGAGATTTGCAATAAACTGCAGATGGTAAAAGCAAATACTCTGTTCAAAAATATTGAGAGGAGGAGGTATGTATGGAAGAGACCCGGAAACATAGGGAGATTTCAGCTTGATTGCATCGTAGTCACACAGAGATTTCAACTCATATTCTGAATCGTGAGGCGTGCCCACGTGAAGTTATAGACTCAGGTCACAGTTTACTAATGATGAAAAGTAGAGTGAATTTTAAGAAAATCGTGCGGGAGAATAACTGTGGAAATAAGAGTGATGTAAGTCCTGAGGAATGCAGAGACGCTTTCGAAGTTCTCTAAGGATGTGGATATGCGATAAAAAAATACCAGTGTAGTTCGTGCAAGAATGAAATAAATAGAAAATGCAGGCAGCCAAATTGAAATGGCTGGGGAAAGATGTGAAGAAATCGAAAAAGAAATGCTTGTCGGGAGGACTGAATTAGCATATATAAAATTCAAAACAATCTTCGGTGAAATTAGAAGGAAGCGTGGTACCACCAAGAGTGTCAGAGGAGGAGAGAGCAGGCAGATGAAGAGAGGTCACTAAAGGCCTCAATGAGGGCACGACTTGTCTGAAGACGTGACAGATAAAGGAACTGGAGTCGACGTGGAAGACGTAGGAGATGCAGTATTAGGGCCAGAATTTAAAAGAGATCTGAATGACTTGAGATCAAATAAGACAGATAATGTTCCATTGGAATTTTTAAAATCAGTGGGCGGAAGTGGCAACCAAATGATTATTCGAGTTGATGGTTGGAATCTACGAGACTGGTGACATGGCAGACTTTTGGAATGACATCATCAACACTATACTGAAGAAAGTAAGGGCGGATAAGTGCGAGTACCATCGCACTATCAGCTTAACAGCTCATGCATCCAAGCTGCTGTCAAGAATAATATAGAGAATGTGGTGTCACCGCCAGACACCACACTTGCTAGGTGGTAGCCTTTAAATCGGCCGCGGTCCGTTAGTATACGTCGGACCCGCGTGTCGCCACTATCAGTGATTGCAGACCGAGCGCCGCCACACGGCAGGTCTAGAGAGACGTCCTAGCACTCGCCCCAGTTGTACAACCGACTTTGCTAGCGATGGTTCACTGACAAAATACGCCCTCATTTGCCGAGACGATAGTTAGCATAGCCTTCAGCTACGTCATTTGCTGCGACCTAGCAAGGCGCCATTATCAGTTGCTATTGATCTTGTGATTCATGTACCGTCAGACCGACGTTCACCGTTAATGGATTAAAGTTAAGTATTCCACCAGCTACGTCCGTTTTTTCTAAAGTCTAATTTCCTTGTCCTGTTCCAGACCTCGCGCCAGCCTGCGTGAGCTAAAACGCGTGCCTTTCGGCTTCCTCTATGAACACTGTGTTGGCTCTCCTGCCAACCCACAACAGAGAAGAATCAACAAGAAAATTGAGGATCTGTTAGATAACCATCAATCTGGCTTTAAGAAAGCTGAAGGCACCAGAGAGGCAGTTCTGACGTTCCGTTTGATAATGTAGGCAAGACTGAAGAAAAATGAAGACACGCCCCTAGGGTCTGTGGACACAGAAAAATCGGGCCAAGATGTTGTACAATACATACAAGAACCAAGAGGGAAGAATGAGACAGGAAGTCCGAGAATAAAGTGATAGGATTAAAAAGGGTGAAGTCTTCTGAGCCTACTATTCAGTTTATATATCGAAGAACCAATAACAGAAATAAATCAAAGGTTCAAGAGTAGGATTATAACTCAAGGTGAAAGGATATCAATGATGAGATACGCTGATGACAGTGCTACCCTCGGTGAAAGTAAAGAAAAATTATAGGATCTGTTGAACGCAAAGAAATCTGAAGAGTACAGAATGTCGACTGAGATTAAACCGGAAAAAGACAAAAATTAGAAGTCGGAGAAATGAGAATAGCAAGAAACTGAACATCAAAATTGGTGATCATGAAGAATTCTGCTAGCTTGAAAACAAAACACCAATGACGGACGAAGCAAGGAGGGCGTACGAAGCCGATTAGCATGAGCAAAAGTCGCATTCCTGGACAAGAGAAGTTTATTGGTATCAAACATAGACATTAATTTGAGGAAGAAATTTCTGAGAATATACGTTTGGTCACACGATAGTGAATGATGGATAGTGAGAAAACCGAATAGATTGATGTGAGGTGCTACATAAGAATGTTGAAAATTAGGTGGACTGATAAGGCTGTTATTCACAGAATCGGAAAAAAAAGAAAGATATGGAAAACACTGGCAAGAAGAGACAGGGTGATAGGACGTCAGGGAATAATCTCCGTAGTACCTGAGTGACATGTAGAGGGTAAAAACTGTAAGGGAAGACGGAGACTGGAATACACACGACACATAATTGAGGACGTAAGGAGCATCTGCTACACAGGCGAAGAGGATATAGCAGGACAGAACATCGTGGCGGGCCGTTCAAACCAGCCAGACGACTAAAAAAAAGTAATAAATTAAAACGTCATGCCTAAGTTTCACTGCATGAACAGCAAAAATGTAGTAAGGGACAGTTTTTTCCTGGCATTATTTTGTGGGGATTGTAACCGAGAAGAAGTTTCGTAAGGGTTTGAAATCATGTATGAAGTTGGTTGGAAGCCGCTAAGTGCAGTCACTCTCAAAAAAAGTTCGTAAATGTAGTCTGCGTAATTTATGCTCCGTGAATTATGCTGACTCAAGCACATACATTGCTTTTAACTGCAATAATTGCCTTACTGTGTTAAACTTTATCCGTAAGATTATATACACACCTGGAAATGGAAAAAAGAACACATTGACACCGGTGTGTCAGACCCAACATACTTGCTCCGGACACTGCGAGAGGGCTGTACAAGCAATGATCACACGCACGGCACAGCGGACACACCAGGAACCGCGGTGTTGGCCGTCGAATGGCGCTAGCTGCGCGGCATTTGTGCACTGCCGCCGTCAGTGTCAGCCAGTTTGCCGTGGCATACGGAGCTCCATCGCAGTCTTTAACACTGGTACCATGCCGCGACAGCGTGGACGTGAACCGTATGTGCAGTTGACGGACTTTGAGCGAGGGCGTATAGTGGGCATGCGGGAGGCCGGGTGGACGTACCGCCGAATTGCTCAACACGTGGGGCGTGAGGTCTCCACAGTACATCGATGTTGTCGCCAGTGGTCGGCGGAAGGTGCACGTGCCCGTCGACCTGGGACCGGACCGCAGCGACGCACGGATGCACGCCAAGACCGTAGGATCCTACGCAGTGCCGTAGGGGACCGCACCGCCACTTCCCAGCAAATTAGGGACACTGTTGCTCCTGGGGTATCGGCGAGGACCATTCGCAACCGTCTCCATGAAGCTGGGCTACGGTCCCGCACACCGTTAGGCCGTCTTCCGCTCACGCCCCAACATCGTGCAGCCCGCCTCCAGTGGTGTCGCGACAGGCGTGAATGGAGGGACGAATGGAGACGTGTCGTCTTCAGCGATGAGAGTCGCTTCTGCCATGGTGCCAATGATGGTCGTATGCGTGTTTGGCGCCGTGCAGGTGAGCGCCACAATCAGGACTGCATACAACCGAGGCACACAGGGCCAACATCCGGCATCATGGTGTGGGGAGCGATCTCCTACACTGGCCGTACACCACTGGTGATCGTCGAGGGGACACTGAATAGTGCACGGTACATCCAAACCGTCATCGAACCCATCGTTCTACCATTCCTAGACCGGCAAGGGAACTTGCTGTTCCAACAGGACAATGCACGTCCGCATGTATCCCGTGCCACCCAACGTGCTCTAGAAGGTGTAAGTCAACTACCCTGGCCATCAAGATCTCCGGATCTGTCCCCCATTGAGCATGTTTGGGACTGGATGAAGCGTCGTCTCACGCGGTCAGCACGTCCAGCACGAACGCTGGTCCAACTGAGGCGCCAGGTGGAAATGGCATGGCAAGCCGTGCCACAGGACTACATCCAGCATCTCTACGATCGTCTCCATGGGAGAGTAGCAGCCTGCATTGCTGCGAAAGGTGGATATACACTGTACTAGTGCCGACATTGTGCATGCTCTGTTGCCTGTGTCTATGTGCCTGTGGTTCTGTCAGTGTGATCATGTGATGTATCTGACCCCAGGAATGTGTCAATAAAGTTTCCCCTTCCTGGGACAATGAATTCACGGTGTTCTTATTTCAATTTCCAGGAGTGTATCTTAATGAGTACCTTTTGACAGCATTATAATTTTTTTTTAAATTCGGTCAATAATTACATGAAATATTGAAAGCAAAATGTTTCTTGGCCCTGGAACCTATTAGATATGCAGCCTTCGACTGTGATCGAACAACGGTGCCCGAGTTAGTTGTTTCGTAACATATATTATGACATTTATTATCGCTTCCCTTTAATAACTGCAGGGACAAAGAGCAAAGAGAGATTTTTGTAATCACTAACAACTCTAATACAGAATTAGTTTACGTTACATGCAGACAATATGCACTCCTGTTGAAAGAAAATACTAAATGCAACTCGATATTTTGGTGCAATGCGTATATGCTACAGTGACTGTAAATCACAAACGCTGATTTAGTCTGAAATATGTTACGTACAACACTCATAACTTGCGAACACTATCAAAAATTTTAGTTTACTAGCGAAATTTCATTGAACCACTTTTGTATAACATGGATACAAGAGCTAAAATTGTGTAAATCAGAAAGGTTGATTACAAGTGACACTATAGCACAAAATATGTTTTTCGCGACACTCGGGTTTACTTATTGTTTTCATAAGTTTTCTTTTATTCTCTTTTTTACGAGAGATTCTGCCGCCGTAAAACTGTGAAAAAATTACGAAGGTACATCCCATTACGGCCCTCTTCACAAAACTGTCGACAGAGAGAAACCTCGGAAACTACAGCGATGGTATACAAGAAATTTTCTCCCAGCAAACATTACAAATTACACAGACTGCTAAGTGGTGATTTGATTTTTCAAAATGTATTTCTTTCTGTATTCCTAAAGCTAGAACAGAATTTTCAAAACTCTTCTGAAGCAAACATCAGGCGAACTCATTGGTTATATATGGGAGGGTATTTCCAGATCCTGTAGAAGCCTTACAACCAAGGGCAACGTCAGAAAAAGCTTGAGCGAAACCCGGCGATTGGAACTAATTGTAATTTACTTCTGAGACAATTTGTCCGTGATGGCTGGGTGTTGTGTGCTGTCCTTAGGTTAGTTAGGTTTAAGTAGTTCTAAGTTCTAGGGGACTTATGACCACAGCAGTTGAGTCCCATAGTGCTCAGAGCCATTTGAACAATTTGTCCGTTACAAAATTATTCAAAGTACGTGTTTGTGAATGTACGAAGTAGTGAAACAGATTACATTCTGTATCCATGCAGTGTCTCTACCATGGCTGCTGAATACATACTAATACATCACCGGTAGTAAAATCCAAACATCTGAATACTACATAGAAAAAAAGCTCTTATAATAGCACAAAAAAGGCGAGTTTGTCCTAAGCAGTGTTAGGGATATAAAAGAGGGGAACTAACTTTTCGACTTATCTGGCAGCTATAAAGACATTTAAACCAAAGCATCTTGACATATTCGCACGTTTACACTTGTTACTGTTAGTATCCATATCTTGTAGCATAATGCGTCGTGTCAAGTTAAGCAACATGATGCATGATATCACGTCGCATAACACGACATAGCTATCACGCCATCCGACATGGCACTTGTAATGTTGTGCAATATGACACAAGGTGTCGTCATTAAAGCATAGAATCCATTCAATCTCACTCTGGCATACTTCTTATTGTAGAAGCATCCCAGTCTTTAGAAACATATATATTTGTGTTTGTTTGTTCTTACACCCCTCGCTCTACATGTAACAGGGAGTAGGTTTACAGGAGAAATGGTTCCCTCAAGGGAAAAACAATCCCCCGAACCCACATATAAAAAAATCATTTTAACGCCCCCCCTCCCCCCAGGAACAAATCCACCCGCAGAAATTTTATACCTGACAAATTTTATTGGAGCTGCTACATATATGCTCTTTAGCCATATATTATATATTGTTTACTATGGCTAGCGAATCTTCCAGATTTTTGGCACAGGATTCGGGACTTAAAGCCTATAAATTGCAATATGCATATGTGACACCTTGCAACTAAGAGAGCTCATCTCGCTGGGGAAGTAGGGTTAACTCGTAAAAAAGCGCTAATATGTCAAGATTTAAATGTCTTTGAAGCTGCCAGCTAGTCGAAAAGGTAGTTCCCTTCTTTTACATCCCTAACTCTACCGAGGACATATTCGACTTCCTTGTGCTATGACAGGAACATTTTCCATTCTTGCTTCTACTTTTTACTTTATCATAATTTTGACATTACACCACCGCCATAGCATGGCAACCAATATAGATTTTTGTTAACTCGGGTGACGGCCAATCGTGCACAGATTTTTTTATCGTCTTTCGAATCATGTTGTTTATATCATGCCAACCAATAAAACTTTAACAAAACAACAGGACGACCATTAATTAGGTATATTTGTCTACCTTCTTATAACATTTGAACTGATTCGCAACAAGTTTGAAACATACACTGACGTGCCAAAGAAACTGGTGTATGCACGCATATTCAAACAGTCAGAATACGGCACTGCGGTCGGCTACGGCTATAAGACAACGACTGTTTGGCGCATTTGTTTTTAGATCGGTTACTGCTCCTACAATGGCAGGTTATCAAGATTTAAGTGAGTTTGAATGTGGTGTTATAGTCGGCGTACGAGCGATGGGACATAGCATGTCCGAGGCAACGATGAAGTGGGGATTTTCCCGTACGACCACTTCACCTTTGTGCCGCGAATATCTGGAATCCGGTAAAACATCAGTCTCCGACATCGCTGCGGCCGGAAAAAGATCCTGCAAGATTGGACCAACGACAACTTAAGAGAATCGTTCAGCGTGACAGAAGTGTAATCCTTCTGCAAATTGCTGCAGATTTCAATGCTGGGCCATCAACAAGTGTCAGCGTGCGAATCATTCGACGAAATACCATCGATATGGGCTTTCGGAGCCGAGAGCCCACTAGCGTACACTTGATGACTGCACCACACAAAGCTTTACGGCTCGCCCGACGTTGGACTGTTGATGAATGGAAACATGTTGCCTGGTCGGACGAGATTCAGATTGTATCGAGCGGATGGACGTGTGCGGGTATGGAGACAATCTCGTGAATCTGTGGACCCTGTATGTCATCAGGGGACTGTTCAAGCTGGTGAAGACTTTTTAATGGTGTGGGGCGTGTGCGGTTGGAGTGATATGGGACCCCTGATAGATCTAGATACGACTGTGACAGGTGACGCGTACGTGAGCATCCTGTCTGATCACCTGCATCCGTTTATGTCCATTGTGCATTCCGACGGACTTGGGCAATTCTAGCAGGTCAATGCGACACCCCAAATGTCCAGAATTGCTACAGAGTAGCTTCAGGAACACTCTTCTGCGTTTAAACACTTCCTCTGGCCACCAAACTCCCCAGACATGAACATTATTGAGCGTATCTGGGATGCCTTGCAACGTGCTGTTCAGAAGAGACCTCCACCCCCTCTTACTCTTACGGGTTTATGGACCGCCCTGCAGGATTCATGTTGTCAGTTCCCTGCAGCACTACTTCAGACATTAGTCGAGTCCATGCCACGTCGTGTTGCGGCACTTCTGCGTGCTCGCGGGGGCCCTACAGGATATTAGGCAGGTGTACCAGATTCTTTGGCTCTTCGGTGCAAAATCTTTTGCAGAAGGAATTAATCGATTCGCACAATTTGCCAGTTCGTTGTCCAAACTTTGCCTAACATACTGTCACATAACTACAGTAACACAGATGTTCGAGTAGCTATACTGCATTACTGGCCATTAAAAATGCTACACCAAGAAGAAATGCAGATGATAAACGGGTATTCATTGGACAAATATATTATACTAGAACTGACATGTGATTACATTTTCACTCAATTTGGGTGCGTAGATCCTGAGAAATCAGTACCCAGAACAACCACCTCGGGCCGTAATAACGGCTTTCCTACACCTGGGCATTGAGTCAAACAGAGCTTGGATGGCGTGTACAGGTACAGCTGACCATGCAGCTTCAACACGATACCACAGTTCATCAAGAGTAGCGACTGGAGTATCGTGACGAGCCAGTTGCTCGACCACCATTGACCAGACTTTTTCAGTTGGTGAGAGATCTGGATCATGTGCTGGCCAGGGCAGCAGTCGAACATTTTCTGTATCCAGAAAGGCCCGTACAGGACCTGCAACATGCGGTCGTGCATTACCCTGCTGAAATGTAGGGTTTCGCAGGGATCGAATGAAGGGTAGAGCCACGGGTCGTAACACATGTGAAATGTAACGTCCACTGTTCAAAGTGCCGTCAATGCGAACAAGAGGTGACCGAGACGTGTAATCAATGGCACCCCATACCATCACGCCGGGTGATATGCCGGTATGGCGATGGCGAATACACGCTCGCAATGTGCGTTACCCGCGATGTCGCCAAACACGGATGCGACTCTCATGATGCTGTAAACAAAACCTGGATTCATTCGAAAAAATGACGATTTTCCATTGGTGCACCCAGGTTTATCGTTGATTACACCACCACAGGCGCTCCTGTCTGTGATGCAGCGTCAGGTTAACCGCAGCCATGGTCTCCGAGCTGATAGTCCATGCTGCTGCAAACGTCGTCGAACTGTTCGTGCAGATGGTTGTTGTCTTGCAAATGTCCCCATCTGTTGACTCACGGGTCGATACGTGGCTGCACGATCCGTTACAGCCTTGCGGATAAGATGCCTGTCATCTCGACTGCTAGTGATACCAGGCCGTTGGGATTCAACACGGCGTTCCGTATTACCCTCCTGAACCCACCGATTCCATATTCTGCTGATAGTCATTGGATCTCGACCAACGCGAGCAGCAATGTCGCCATACGATAAACCGCAATCGCGATAGGCTACAATCCAACCTATATCAACGTCGGAAACGTGATGGCACGCATTTCTCGTCCTTACACGAGGCATCACAACAACGTTTCACCAGGCAACGCCGATCAACTGCTGTTTGTGTACGAGAAATCGGTTGGAAACTTTCCTCATGTCAGCACTTTATAGGTGTCGCCACCGGCGCCAACCTTGCGTGTATGCTCTGAAAAGCTAATCATTTGCATATCACAGCATCTTCTTCCCGTCGGTTAAATTTCGCGTCTGTAACACGTCATCTTCGTGGTGTAGCAATTTTAATGGCCAGTAGTGTAGTTACCGCCGGTCCGAGCTGAACTAAAAACATTTTAGTCCATGTTCTTAGCTGAAATAGTAACTGTGTACCAAGATCCACTCCCCCCTCCCTCCCTCCCCCCCCCCCCCCCAAACCAACGATTCTGCGCGTGGCTTTTCCGTACACACTTGTTACAGTGCTTCCGAGCTGTAACGGTAGTCTGTAAGCTCAAAAGCATGTCAACGTAAATGCAGCTTGTTAACTGATGTATTTATGGACCGCTTATACATCCTTTACCGATCCCCAAAACACCAGCAGCGTCACCGTTTCTGCAGACTCCTTCGGCCAGCACCACTCCGCCAATCCACTTCCCAGCTGCCGAGGCGGCGTCGCGAGGTATCACCTGCAGGCTGCGAGGCAAAACACGGACGTATCGGCGGGGCGCGGAGTACGGCCAAGGTCAGCCGGCGTGGCGTATGTTGCCAGACCAGTCACGCATCTCTGCCGAGTGTTTACGTCCTGAGCGGCTCTCTGCTCCCGCAGCCAAAAGCTGTTTGCCGCTTGACGGCCTCATGTGTAAGAAAATGTTAATCACCTTATGCAAATACGGCTCTTTCTATTCCCGTGCCTAATAAATAAATAACTAATGGGAAAGAATCTCCTAGCAAGAACATGGTGTTCAGTTACCAACTAACTCAATAAGTCACAGAACTGCTGCGCCATCGTCAATGCATCTACATCTACATCTACATGATTACTCTGCAATTCACATTCAAGTGCTTGGCAGAGGGTTCATCGAACCACAATCATACTATCTCCCTACCATTCCACTCCCGAACAGCGCGCGGGAAAAACGAACAGTTAAACCTTTCTGTTTGAGCTCTGATTTCTCTTATTTCATTTTGATGATCATTCCTACCTATGGAGGTTGGGCCCAAAAAAATATTTTCGCATTCGGAAGAGAAAGTTGGTGACTGAAATTTCTCGCCGCGACGAAAAACGTCTTTGCTTTAATGACTTCCATCCCAACTCGCGTATCATATCTGCCACACTCTCTACCCTATTACGTGATAATACAAAACGAGCTGCCCTTTTTTGCACCCTTTCGATGTCCTCCGTCAATCCCACCTGGTAAGGATCCCACACATCGCAGCAATATTCTAACAGAGGACTAACGAGTGTAGTGTAAGCTGAGTCTTTAGTGGACTTGTTGCATCTTCTAAGTGTCCTGCCAATAAAACGCAACCTTTGGCTCGCCTTCCCCACAATATTATCTATATGGTCTTTCCAACTGAAGTTGTTCGTAATTTTAACACCCAGGCACTTAGTTGAATTGACAGCCTTGAGAATTGTACTATTTATCGAGTAATCGAATTCCAACGAATTTATTTTGGAACTCGTGTGGATCACCTCACACTTTTCGTTATTTAGCGTCAACTGCCACCTGCCACACCATACAGCAATCTTTTCTAAATCGCTTTGCAACTTATACTGGTCTTCGGATGATCATACTAGACGATAAATTACAGCATCATCTGCGAACAACCTAAGAGAACTGCTCAGATTGTCACCCAGATCATTTATATAGATCAGGAATAGCAGAGGTCCCAGGACGCTTCCCTGGGGAACACCTGATATCACTTCAGTTTTACTCGATGATTTGCCGTCTATTACTACGAACTGCGACCTTCCTGACAGGAAATCACGAATCCAGTCGCACAACTGAGACGATACCCCATAGGCACGCAGCTTGATTAGAAGTCGCTTGTGAGGAACAGTGTCAAAAGCTTTCCGGCAATCTAGAAATACGGCATCAACTTGAGATCCCCTGTCGATAGCGGCCATTACTTCGTGCGAATAAAGAGCTACCTGCGTTGCACAAGAACGATGTTTTCTGAAACCATGCTGATTACGTATCAATAGATCGTTCCCTTCGAGGTGATTCATAATGTTTGAATACAGTATATGCTCCAAAACCCTACTGCAAACCGACGTCAATGATATAGGTCTGTAGTTCGATGGATTACACCTACTACCCTTCTTAAACACTGGTGCGACCTGCACAATTTTCCAATCTGTAGGCACAGATCTATCGGTGAGCGAGCGGTTGTATATGATTGCTAAGTAGGGAGCTATTGTATCAGCGTAATCTGAAAGGAACCTAATAGGTATACAATCTGGACCTGAAGACATGCCCGTATCAAGCGATTTGAGTTGCTTCGCAACCCCTAAGGTATCCACTTCTAGGAAACTCAAGCTAGCAGCTGTTCGTGTTTCAAATTCTGGAATATTCCATTCGTCTTCCCTGGTGAAGGAATTTCGGAAAACTGCGTTCAATAACTCCGCTTTAGCGGCACAGTCGTCGGTAACAGTACCATCGACACTGCGCAGCGAAGGTATTGACTGCGTCTTGCTGCTTGTGTACTTTACATATGACCAGACTTTCTTCGGATTTTGTACCAAATTTCGAGACAATACCGGAACATGTGTACAGATGTACGCGACCACATCCGAGATGAGAAGTCTTAAGCGTACACCTCAAGTACATCGAGGAACGTCCAAACGTGAGAGAAACGCTTAAGGATTCTGACAGGTTACCCACACTTCTGTCATGAGTAAGAGAAGTGATGTATCATAGTTAGAATGTGGGAGAACCACTGGTTTTCCGGGCCAAGAGGAGACAATGTTTCTGAAACGGTGAAGGTCTGGACCGTTCTCGTGTATCTGCATTAAAAATACTAGTATATCGTCAGAGGTGATCATCGGCACTTGCCGAGCACAACAGTTCAGTGAACCCTGCTGTTTATAGTGCTCTGAAGCAGACGGATGTTGACTGAACCCGTGCTTTATCGACGCAAAAGACATGAATATGCCCACCATTGTTGAATCTGGAATGCTGCTACCGGTTGACAGGGATTTTATGCTCTCTAGATGGCACAGATGTGGGTGTCAGATTACAAATCCAAAATATTTCTGAGTCTACGTTCAGCTGTAAGCTCCCATATAACCAGCTCATTAAGTCAGTTCAAAAGTCAGAGGAAGATTGGGGCGTACCACCTCCAGCTGGACCTTATGTTGGAACTGGTCAGTGGCACACTTTTATTCTCTAGTATACAACACTAAACCACACATACAGGGTTACTACAAATGATTGAAGCGATTTCACAGCTCTACAATAACTTTATTATTTGAGGTATTTTCACAATGCTTTGCACACACATACAAAAACTCAAAAAGTTTTTTTAGGCGTTCACAAATGTTCGATATGTGCCCCTTTAGTGATTCGGCAGACATCAAGCCGATAATCAAGTTCCTCCCACACTTGGCGCACCATGTCCCCATCAATGAGTTCGAAAGCATCGTTGATGCGAGCTCGCAGTTCTGGCACGTTTCTTGGTAGTGGAGGTTTAAACACTGAATCCTTCACATAACCCCACAGAAAGAAATCGCATGGGGTTAAGTCGGGAGAGCGTGGAGGCCATGACATGAATTGCTGATCATGATCTCCACCACGACCGATCCATCGGTTTTCCAATCTCCTGTTTAAGAAATGCCGAACATCATGATGGAAGTGCGATGGAGCACCATCCTGTTGAAAGACGAAGTCGGCGCTGTCGGTCTCCAGTTGTGGCATGAGCCATTTTTCCAGCATGTCCAGATACACGTGTCCTGTAACGTTTTTTTCGCAGAAGAAAAAGGGGCCGTAAACTTTAAACCGTGAGATTGCACAAAACACGTTAACTTTTGGTGAATTGCGAATTTGCTGCACGAATGCGTGAGGATTCTCTACCGCTCAGATTCGCACATTGTGTCTGTTCACTTCACCATTAAGAAAACATGTTGCTTCATCACTGAAAACAAGTTTCGCACTGAACGCATCCTCTTCCATGAGCTGTTGCAACCGCGCCGAAAATTCAAGGCGTTTGACTTTGTCATCGGGTGTCAGGGCTTGTAGCAATTGTAAACGGTAAGGCTTCTGCTTTAGCCTTTTCCGTAAGATTTTCCAAACCGTCGGCTGTGGTACGTTTAGCTCCCTGCTTGCTTTATTCGTCGACTTCCGCGGGCTACGCGTGAAACTTGCCCGCACGCGTTCAACCGTTTCTTCGCTCACTGCAGGCCGACCCGTTCATTTCCCCTTACAGAGGCATCCAGAAGCTTTAAACTGAGCATACCATCCCCGAATGGAGTTAGCAGTTGATGGATCTTTGTTGAACTTCGTCCTGAAGTGTCGTTGCACTGTTATGACTGACTGATGTGAGTGCATTTCAAGCACGACATACGCTTTCTTGGCTCCTGTCGCCATTTTGTCTCACTACGCTCTCGAGCGCTCTGGCGGCAGAAACCTGAAGTGCGGCTTCAGCCGAACAAAACTTTATGAGTTTTTCTACGTATCTGTAGTGTGTCGTGACCATATGTCAATGAATGGAGCTACAGTGAATTTATGAAATCGCTTCAATCATTTGTAATAGCCCTGTACTATAGAAATGGCTGTATGTATGAAATCGAGTCCTACATCTCCTCCTAAACCAGTGGACCGATTTCAGCCAAACTTCATACACATATACACATATCCCTTACTGTCAGGCAACAATCGCTGTGAGTTAAGGACCACATATCTATCATAGTTTAGGAGATACGTCGACATAAACACTGAAATGCGTGATAAACTGCCGCACTGAGCATGACGTTTAAATTTATTACTACTTTTCTATTACATCTATTTGCAACACGTTTTGCAGACAGTCTCTGAATGTACCTACAGAATTATATCGTTTTATGACATACAAATCAGGAGACGTGACATCATAAACACTGAGATGCGTGAAATATGCCGCATCATGCTGAAGATTTAATACAATTATTGTTTACTGCTAAGACATTCCTACACTCGAGTCAACTTAAGGAAATCTCTGGCATCTGACTGCACTTTTGACAGACTTCAAGCGCGAAGCGCAAATGGCTGTAGCCGAAAACGATAGCCGTCTGTAGAGCTATGAAGAGGTGTTGCCACAGAGACGTTCACAAAATCACGTCGTAGACGCTTAATTTGGCTGCTGTCCTTAGACATTAAACTTTATGCGTATTTCTTTGCACGACTGTTTCATAGTTTCAAAGTTGTTTTCACTAATACAAGCAAATGAAACTTTTTCGACACTTCACTACATACACAGCTGAATCACTGTTTTCGTTTCTAATAGAAAAGTGGCAAAATAAATAGCCGGGAAGTGGCAGGTATGCTAGCTAGTAAACACCACCCAGTCCAGAAACACTTTTTGCACAACATTAATTTTTTATTTTCGTTTACATCCAAATAGGTGTTAGTGTAATTTATTTATGGACTAATGTACAAAGACGTATACAAGAGCTATTTTGGATGAAGTATCATAATACTAAAAGATCTGACAATTATATTTTGTAATCTTGAAAAATAAAACAGTAATGTGAAATACTGTTTTTCTACTTTCTCTATTAATAACTGAATATTTTCTGAATTCAAAATAATAAAGACAGAAAAGTAAATTGTAAATAAAAATTAGTCAAAGATAATTTTATCATTTTATAGAGTAGTTGTGGTGTCACCGCCAGACACCACACTTGCTAGGTGGTAGTTTAAATCGGCCGCGGTCCATGTAGTACATGTCGGACCCGCGTGTCGCCACTGTGATCGCAGACCTAGCGCCACCACCAAGGCAGGTCTCGTGATACGAGAGTGGACTCGACCCCAGTTGTACGAGAACCAAGCTACCGCCCAGTTGTACGCGAACCTAGCTATCGCCCAGTTGTACGAAGCCTTTCTCTCTCATTAGCCGAGAGACAGAATATCCATCAGCTAAGTTAATGGCAACGAACTAGCAAGGCGCCATTTGTATCAGTGCCTATAGCTTACGAGTATTCAAGAGAGATGTATTCCAAGGAATAAAGAAAAGATAAGTAAAAAGCATCTACATACTTTTCTTCTTATTCATTTATAAGTTCTCATGTTCCAGACTTCACGCCCGGCTGCTTTATGCTGTGCGTGCACTATCGGCCACAGCGTTAGTCTATAGTTCATTTTCAGAAATCAACATCACGGTGTCGGTCCAGCTACCGACACTACAGTAGTAACTTTGTTTACCTTGGTGTATCTTTGTTTACTTCACATTTGGCGGCAAGGGATAGTAGTGACTGGTATGTAGTAAGCTATTGTGATTTTAAGGTGCACATATTTGTCCGAAAGATCTATGTTATTTAAAGTTAATGTATATTGTAAACTATTCGGCAAAAGAAGTTATTAAAATGGAGAAACTCAGTAGAAAAAAGGCCTGCAACATTTCCTTTATAATATTAATATATGTCAACAAACTCGGCACTGAATTTTTCTTCTTACAGCAGGAAATGTACCTCGAGGCATGCTTTGCCACAGACCTTCATCGAGTAATGTACAAAAAAGTGAAGAAGTTAACTAGAAAACCAACAATGAATAAATTTTGGGATTATCATTATCAACAAATCTTTTTAACACATCTCCTTTGCTCCCTCGAGATACTGAGAACCGTGTGAACCAAACCACTGTTCAAGGATAGTTCGCTGAACATTATTAAATCTTTTTTAACAATGTAGGAAAAGATAGATCGCAAAGTACCATAAAGCAGACACGTTAAGCTGCAAACAGGCGCCGGCCGAAGTGGCCGTGCGGTTAAAGGCGCTGCAGTCTGGAACCGCAAGACCGCTACGGTCGCAGGTTCGAATCCTGCCTCGGGCATGGATGTTTGTGATGTCCTTAGGTTAGTTAGGTTTAACTAGTTCTAAGTTCTAGGGGACTAATGACCTCAGCAGTAGAGTCCCATAGTGCTCAGAGCCATTTTTTTGCAAACAGGCACAGGTAAGGCACTTATACAAAGTTTTCGTCCACAGGCTTCTTCAGCAAAAGAGAAACACACATCATTGTGTGACAAACAAGCACACCTTACGCACACATGACCGCCAACTCCGGCTAATACAACAAAAGGTCAGAAACTTTCCTATAAAAACACTTACAGTACTATAGTGAACCTACTGAATGATAACAGCTTTACCAACGGAACAAACGTTGGTTGGCGTGTGCAGCGACAAACAAAGGACGACAAACACTCTTCTCTGTTGCCAGAAGCAGGCGCAGGTTCAGGATTCTGTTCCCGAAGGAAGAGGGGAGGGGGCGGGGCTGATCACAGCTTGTTACTGCCCCTCTCTCCCTTCCCTTGCCTCATACCTCCTATAAAGCATTGTCGCCCGTCACCATAGATGTGTACGATTTTCATAATAATAACGATAAAAAATATAAGCTGTTTCAGCACTATATTAATAATTTGTTTACGTTCAATAAAATATTCAAAATATTATCAGTGTTAATAGTGGTTGAGGTCTGAAGCTGTGGATTAAATACTGAATTACTTGAAGAAATCCAGTGACCACGCACTTTTTTTTACATAGTTTTATTTTATGCCCAGACGTGTTTGGGACTCTCACCAGCTTCAGTTGGCGTGATACACTTGTCAGTACAACGTTTGCATCGACTGTCTTTCTAATGTTGCACCTATCTTTTGTCCAATAATTTATGTCTCCTTATTCCCATATTTGTGTACTGCTATAAACACTTTTACGCTCGCTGATGGGGCACCGCATCAGTGCACCTTCAGTTTCAGCTTCGAGGACGCTTCCCGTTTGCAAACAGCTTCCTCATCGTTCTCTGAAGAGGATATAGGTGCAGCACAAAAACTAGCGGGGAAGAACCGCGTGTGTAATAACACCAGCTGGAGGAAACGCTGCGCCTGTGTGACTAGCAGCTCACATTGCTTCGCAAGATCACGCAACGAGAAATCATTTTACTTTGCGCTCTTAATGACTGGCCGAGATGACATAGTTTGTCTCGTGGTGCAAGGAAATGCTCAAAAAATCGAAAGTGAGGCTTCTCCCTATATGAATAGGTTAAACCTATTTTCTTTACAACGTAAGTGGGTTTTGAAGTAGGTACAATTCACTCCGTATGGAGATCACAGTCGGCTAGGTAGACGAGATAATTAACGAGTCGCAATCGCCTCGGAGAAAGCCGGCTCGAATTTCAGAAGTGGAACAGATATTCAATAGCAGTTTTTGGCGAGCTGTGGGGGGCGCGGTACAGGAGTAAGGTCCCAGTTACCAGACTGGATTGTTTTCCAAACCTCTGAATAGTATCTCGTGAAATAGGGGATGAGACACATGACGCTTTTGATGGTGCTCCGATCGTTGTATGGGGACGATAAGGTCAGCGGCCACTGGACGCTTTGCACCTCTCTTCTTTCTCATTGTTCACAACAACACGAATCAAAAATTGAATTATTTGAGTAGTATCCATTAAAAGAGCTACTCTTCAGATACTTGATGCATAAACAGCCGAAATAGTTCTGCGTGCCGTCAAATAGAGTAGAGGGAAAGTCTTCAGCCAAATGAAGGAGTCTCCACTCTTTAGCATACTGGTGGCGCTTTGTGGGTGGCATGCACATTTTCGTATACTACAAGTATTGCCATTGGTCGGTCTTCTCGCCAAATCGGGACTATATACGACAGAGGGCAGCATCAAATCCAGAGCCTACACGCAAGGCAAAATCCGCTTTTGATTACTAGAGTCAAAGGGGAACATTTTTTAGGCTGCAGTTAGGATAAAAACTGAAGTCTGAAAAAACTGAAACAGGGCAGGACCATAACATGGGTAACAGTTTCCAGGAAAGTTTAGGAGGCTGAAAACAAGATGGATTTACTTCCTATATGTCTAAAAGATGTGGAAAATTCTGAAACGATAAACGGTCTGTGCCTCTCTGAACACCTTGTAACTGCAGGGGTGGAGAACTCAAGTATTACGAATTACAGACTAGCATCAGTTTCATACAGAATGAACATGGAGAAAGGAGGAGGTGTAACGCATGTAAAAGTCAAAAATATTGAAACAGAGAGTTTTTGTGTGGATCAGAAGCTAGAAGTATGTGCTTGTGAATTGTTACTACAGAATACTTCTCATGTAATTGTAAAAGTCTGCTAATCAACTGTAGAAAACTTTCAGCTATTTAATAGAATTCCTGTGTGCGCTATCGAGCTACCTATCAGACAAGAAGAAACAGTTATTAGTTTGCGGAGATTTCAGTGTAGACTTCTTAGAAGCTACGGATAGCAACATTTTCCAACTTGTGTGCTGTAACGTAGTAGGACCCTGACTGATAACATTTTTTGTAGTCGATGCTCAGGCTGAAACGATGTGTACACTACTGTTAATTTCCTGTGGTAATTCATCACTTAGACGGGAAGTATCGATTGCACAAAGGCGAGCAGTAAGAATAGTATGTGGTGTTCATCCACAGACGTCATGTAGGTTTCTCTCGAGAAAGACAGGCCATGGCGCGTACGTCACGAAGGTGGTCCTGAACTCGCTCGCTCGCTCAGCTCAGCAGACAAAATGCGTTTCTAAACCTGTTAACTCGCAGCTGGGCGTGGAAGTACTAACGATAATTGCATCTTCCACTGGAATCTGCTTTTATTGAGTCTCACTCATTAACAGTACTGCAGCAAAATTTAATTTAAGATCAGTACTCGATATAAATGGTATAACGGCGTGTTTATTGCATTTAGTCTCTTCTGCTTAACAGTACTCATTACATGCTGGAAGTGGAGCCTTAAGCAACTGATAATCTTTTTAGCATGACTTTATTTTATTGTACGCCAATACAGCCGTAACAAATTATAAGTAGGCCCATGAACTTCCCGTCATTACAGGACTAATAACAGTAAGATTCCATAATAGCGGATTCCAATAGAAGATTCAGTTTTCGTTTGTACAGACACGCCTAGTTACGAGTTAACAGGTGTAAAAACGTAGTTTGTCTGCTGATTTGAGCGAGCGCAGGACTACCTTCGTGACGTACGCGCCGCGGTGTGTCTTTCTCGTAGGCCTCGGGTTTCTCTTCAAGGAGCTAGGTATTTTAACTGCCTCGCCACAGAACATATATTCACTAATGAAATTCGTCATAAATAATCCATTAGAATCTGAGAAGAATAGTGATGTCTACTTCTACCCCTCTAGACGACTTTTCATATCCATTATTAAAGCTGTTAGTAGCTTAGAAAGGAGTTGAGTGCGCAGCAACAAAAATTTGTGATCATTTGCCCAATAACATAAAATTTCTGACAGATAGAAAAGCAAGTTTAAATCTAACCTAAAGACATTTCTCCTAGACTACTTCTTCTATTCCGCAGATGATTTCTATTTAAAAACTGGCAGCTTGCATGAGTGGGACTGAAAGGTAATACGTTCATTAATGTTCACACTCGTCATGTAGACACTTCATGTGTAAACTGACTCATTCCATATCGTATGGAAGAAGCCTGAAATGATCTACAGAACATGCAACTAACGGCATTCCACCTTAATAACTGGACGGGATTACGCAATACCTACTCAGCTTTTGTCGGTCGTAGTTTGTTAGCCCTCACTTCCTACCTGTCTTCCTACTGATAACTTGTAGATTTATGACTCAACATGAAAGGTGCTTGTTTAAACGTTCGTAGGAATTTTTCTTGTTTTGTATGGCTAGAATCGCGCTCGTAAGGTTTGAATTGCTTGGACGTACCCACCCAGCCTCAGCTGAGGAGCTGCGATACACAGAGATGAGTTAGAGGTGATCTTTGGTCTGCGAAGAAGCGCGCCAGATATCTGTTGATCGCGAGGAGAGGAGAGGAGACAGACAGTTGAGCTTTGGTCTTAGATGTGATCAGTCGAGTTTCGGTTTAGTAGCAGTAAGCAGCAAACAATGAAGATTTTTAGGAATTGTAGTATGAAGTAATAGAAGATTTACTGTGGAGATAAAAGGAACTGATTTTAAGTATGATACTACATTTTGCAGCTCTGTTATCGAGACACGCAGTCGCTACGAGAGTAGTCTGCACGGCGTTATCCAGCGCGACCCAGATAAGCCAAATAGTGTAGAAAACAGATTCTTTCTTTAATCAGATTTCACAGGGGTGAACTTCAGTTTCAAAGTAATTAGTTTTTCATAAAAGTTTATAGTCAAATTTTGTGGTAACGTAAGTTTCAGACAGCGCATGGGTTTCTCAGAATTCTCGCAGTTAGATTTCTCTACGCGTTCTCGCAACTGTATTTTGTCACCAACAATCAGCGTTACGCAAGCTATCAGTTTTTAGGTCTGTTATGTGCACTATTAAAAATAGGAAGCCCAAAGTTTTGCATCTAACAGACAATTAATATTAAAAACACAGTTAACATTACAGATCCACTTTCACAAAAAATATAAACATTTAACTTTCAAACCGTGCCGTTAGAACATGTACCTACACGGAATCTGCATCGCACGACAGTAGGTGGCGTGCAGGTCTTCTTGGCTTCAGGTACAATTATGTTCGTTGAACTGCCATTTTCCCAGTATCTAACAAACTGCCACTTCTTCCTCAGGGCGCTGAATGTGAAACAGGGTATCATGTATGGAACATCTATTTGCTACCTTCGTCTACAGGAGACCTTGGAGTGCATTTAAGAAAAGAGCAGACAAAGAAAGTCTTCTGCACGATAGACAGTGAATTCGTCTGGTATGTGAATCTTGAGAACATAAGTGGGGCAAACTAGTGAGTAGCTAACATAGTGTTGTTATTTAAACCAGCAATTTTCGCTGGCCTTTGGTTGCATTGCCGACATAAAGTATTGCACATATAGTTTGGAGTGCTCTCCACAATTTTTGCGCAGTCAAATTCGGGTTGTTTACTTTAAGAGCGAGAGGTGCGATGTTTTATATACCCTCTTCGTTATATATAAATGAGTATCCCTGTTGTTTATAAACGTTACGTGAAAGGGAATTTTTCAAATGACGCGGAGACCCGCATTTTTTGGTACCACATTATATGTTACGACAAGTATTTGTTTGTGTTGTACTATTACTTTGTTTGAGGTACATCTTGGGTGGCAAGCGGCAGTTACAGAGTCCGTCAGCAGACGGCTTTACGTCACAAAAAGCACGTCATTGAATTTCTAACACCATACGGACTGCTGAAGCGGCCCCCGGAGTTACCGACATGACATCGAGAATCACCATGGAAGATGGTGTATTCAGAAATGAATAGGTCAAATCTCATGGCTGTAGCTGTTACTTTATTTCAGTTCATTTCTGAACCCAAAATTATGAACATATTGCATAAGTTCACATAATAAAAAAAAGTTCTCTATTAGCAGATACTGTAAGGGGGCCACAGTCACACAAGGGGTGATTCCTGTGGTTATTGGGACCGGGCAGACAGGTTTTTTAGGTTAAAGCCAAATTCCAGACAGACAACAACCAAGGAAAATAGAAGGAAAGAAACTTCATGCACAGCAAATAGGGGTAAAGCTAAGGGTGGTATCAACTTACTTCACCAAAATATCAGGGTAATAAAAAATAAAGTACACTCCTGGAAATTAAAATAAGAACACCGTGAATTCATTGTCCCAGGAAGGGGAAACTTTATTGACACATTCCTGGGGTCAGATACATCACATGATCACACTGACAGAACCACAGGCACATAGACACAGGCAACAGAGCATGCACAATGTCGGCACTAGTACAGTGTATATCCACCTTTCGCAGCAATGCAGGCTGCTATTCTCCCATGGAGACGATCGTAGAGATGCTGGATGTAGTCCTGTGGAACGGCTTGCCATGCCATTTCCACCTGGCGCCTCAGTTGGACCAGAGTTCGTGCTGGACGTGCAGACCGCGTGAGACGACGCTTCATCCAGTCCCAAACATGCTCAATGGGGGACAGATCCGGAGATCTTGCTGGCCAGGGTAGTTGACTTACACCTTCTAGAGCACGTTGGGTGGCACGGGATACATGCGGACGTGCATTGTCCTGTTGGAACAGCAAGTTCCCTTGCCGGTCTAGGAATGGTAGAACGATGGGTTCGATGACGGTTTGGATGTACCGTGCACTATTCAGTGTCCCCTCGACGATCACCAGTGGTGTACGGCCAGTGTAGGAGATCGCTCCCCACACCATGATGCCGGGTGTTGGCCCTGTGTGCCTCGGTCGTATGCAGTCCTGATTGTGGCGCTCACCTGCACGGCGCCAAACACGCATACGACCATCATTGGCACCAAGGCAGAAGCGACTCTCATCGCTGAAGACGACACGTCTCCATTCGTCCCTCCATTGACGCCTGTCGCGACACCACTGGAGGCGGGCTGCACGATGTTGGGGCGTGAGCGGAAGACGGCCTAACGGTGTGCGGGACCGTAGCCCAGCTTCATGGAGACGGTTGCGAATGGTCCTCGCCGATACCCCAGGAGCAACAATGTCCCTAATTTGCTGGGAAGTGGCGGTGCGGTCCCCTACGGCACTGCATAGGATCCTACGGTCTTGGCGTGCATCCGTGCGTCGCTGCGGTCCGATCCCAGGTCGACGGGCACGTGCACCTTCCGCCGACCACTGGCGACAACATCGATGTACTCTGGAGACCTCACGCCCCACGTGTTGAGCAATTCGGCGGTACGTCCACCCGGCCTCCCGCATGCCCACTATACGCCCTCGCTCAAAGTCCGTCAACTGCACATACGGTTCACGTCCACGCTGTCGCGGCATGCTACCAGTGTTAAAGACTGCGATGGAGCTCCGTATGCCACGGCAAACTGGCTGACACTGACGGCGGCGGTGCACAAATGCTGCGCAGCTAGCGCCATTCGACGGCCAACACCGCGGTTCCTGGTGTGTCCGCTGTGCCGTGCGTGTGATCATTGCTTGTACAGCCCTCTCGCAGTGTCCGGAGCAAGTATGGTGGGTCTGACACACCGGTGTCAATGTGTTCTTTTTTCCATTTCCAGGAGTGTAGATGAGCTGATAAGAGGTGTTTAGATGATCTCAAAAATAAGAATGAGATTGATATACTTTGTCTGTCTGAGCACCGTGTAATTGTGGGGATGGAAAATGTCAGTGTAAATGGGTATAATTTAGAATCTTACACTTGTAGATCTAATATGGACAAAGGAGGAGCTGCCATTTTCATAAAACAAGAGTATAAATACAGAACTGTTGAATTAAGCAAATGTTGTGTTGATCAGCAGTTTGAGGTTTGTGCATGTGAACTTCAGCTAGATAATGTTATGTTGATATTAGCAACAGTGTACAGGTCTCCACTGGGAGCTATTCATAAAAAAGTTTGACGCCCTATTATGCTGTCTGTCAGACAAAAAGAAGAAGTTGTTGATTTGTGGTGATTTCAGTGTTAACTGTCTAACCAATTCTCATAGGAAAAGTGAACTAGAAGTGTTGTTAACAACATATAACTTACAATCAGTGATCAGTTTCCCTACATGTACAGCTCAGGACAGTAGTACTCTAATAGATAATGTATTTGTACTGTAAGAGGATGTTGAACAAACACATGCTTTCCCTGTGGTAAATCGATTATCTGACCATGATGAACAACTGATTAACTTACAAAACTTAACAGGGTGTACCCTTCAGAAACCATTAAGTAAAAGTGTGAGGGTGCTCAACCTCATATCTAGAGATCACTTCAGAGAAAGTTTAGTAAATGTAGTCTTGGAAGATGTATGTAATGAGCCAAATGCTAATGATAAATGCAGCATATTTCTTGATAAATTTATATTCCTTTTTGAACATTGTTTTCCAAAGAAAATAACTGAATGAAACACCACAAACTTTTCAAAAGAAAACTGTATGAGACAGCAAGAACTAGTAAAGATCCAGAAGTAGTTTTACACTATACAATTTATTGTAACATACTGAGAAAAGTTGTAAGGAAATCAAGAAATATGCATGTTAGAGAAGAAATTAACAACTCCAGCAATAAAATCAAATGAATATGGAATGTTATTAGAAGGGAGATAGGAAAAGTAACCTCTAGGGTAGGTAGTATTAATGTTAAAGAGAATGAGACCATCTTAAGCAACAGTACACAGGTAGCCAATGTATCTAAAATCACTTCTTAAGTGTAGGAGAAAAAAATTGGTGGGAATAGTTCAAAAGAAAAAGCCAGGCAGTACATGGAAGAGTCAGTTTTGAAAAATTTTAGTCACATTAAGTTTCATCTAACAACCTCTTGTGAAATAAGGAAAATTATTAAATCTTTGAAAAATAAATATTCTGTTGGAGTAGATGACATCTCTAACAAGTTATTAAAACAATGTTGAGCAATTATAGCTAATGTTTTGAGTCACATATGTAATGCATCACTGACTCAGGCTATTTTTCCAGACAGGTTAAAATATGCCATTGTCAGGCCTCTCTTCAAAAAGGGGGAAATCACAGATGTCAATAATTCCCAGCCAGTATCCTTGCTTACAACATTTTCAAAAATCTTTGAGAAAATAATGTACTCAAGAGTGGTCATCCATCTCAACAGTAATGGGATATTTAGTAAATCACAGTTCGGATTTCAGAAATGCTGTTCCACTAGACAGCAATATACAATTTTACTGTCCACATAATAGAGTCTTTATATAGTAAAATGTCACCAGTAGGAATATTCTGTGACTTGTCCGAAGCATTTGATTGTGTGAGCCATGACATTATGTTAGAGAAATTACAGTTCTACAGTATAAATGCAACAGTATATGAGTAGTTTATATCATATCTACAGAACAGGAAGCAAAAAGTCTCTTTATATGCTTCAAGTGATTCAAGGAGTTTGCCACTTCATCTAACTGGGGTGAAATTACATTAGGTGTTCCACAAGGATCGATCATGGGTTCCCTCCTGTTCTTGATATATATGAATGACCTCCCTTGTTATGTGAAACAAGATGCTGAACTGACACTGTTTGCTGATGATACAAACATAATTATTAATACAGTAAAAGAAAGTCCGATAGAAAATGATACAAATAAGGTCTTTGAAAAAGTTATTAATTGGTTTTCTGCGAATGGGCTTGTTCTGAACTTTGAAAAAACACAGTACATCCAATTTTCTGCTGCAAGAAGTATAATTCCTTCAATAAATATAACACATGAAAAGAAGTCAGTAGCCAGGGTAGAGCATACTGAGTTTTTGGGTGTACATATAGATGAGAATCTTAATTGGGAAATTCAAATTTTTGGATCTCCTAAAGTGACTAGGTTCAGAAACTTTTGCAATCAGAATAATTGCCAATTTTGAGGATGTAGAAATTAGTAAGCTAACATACTTTGCCTACTTCCACTCTCTGCTGTCATATGGAATAATATTCTGGGGCAACTCAACACTTACGCAAAAGGTATTCAATGCTCGAAAGAAAGTAATTAGAATAATGTGTGGGGTTCATAGCTGCCCATCTTGTAGGCATCTGTTTAAAAGGTTAGGAATTCTTACAACTCCTTCACAGTACATTACTCAATAATGAAATTTTTCTCAACAACATGGACCAGTTTAAAATCAACAGCGACATTCATGATTACAAAACCAGAAAAAAGAAAGACCTACACTATCCTTTACTTAACCTATCTTTGGCACAGAAAGGGGTAAAACATGCTTCTATAAAACGTCTGATAAATTACCAGATGAAATAAAATGTGTGACAGACATCAGTAATAGTTTCAAAAACAAATTGAAATCATACCTCCTTGACAACTCCTTCTATACCATAGATGCATTTTTGAATATGAGTAAATAAATCTGGAGATATAATATATGCATTGTGTGCCATTTAAGGGAATGGGATAGATAATAGAAATATTTAGATATAACACTATAATGTAAACAAAAAAAGAAAAGAAAAGAAAACTTGTTTCCTGTGCATTTGACACGTTCCACATCATAATGGTTTTCCATGCTATTGATCAACGGAACGCGTAACAAACTAACTAAATAACTACAACGCAGTGGTACTTATTTATAAAGTATGTAGGTATAAGTAATATCTCGAGATCTAAACTGCATCGAGAATATTTTTTTATGAATTTGCCACCCATATGTTCTCTCAGTCTGAGAAGTTTTAAAATCAACATGAATTTCTTCAACATCCAAGGTGAGTGTCGACTCCACTCATGGAGAGGAACTAAAGCATGGTACACAACCAGCAAGTGTCACTTCGTCTGTCTGAGTGGATATCAAATGATTCTGATACTCATGCGCATTTTGTGAATGCCTTTCCAATGTATTTTTATGCCATGTCACATGGTTTATACTTTATCTATCTTTCAGAATAATCGACACATGAATTTTGATTTGCATATCCATTTTCCTTGTTATTATTCTCAGTTTATGGAAAACAGTATAAGACAGGAACAATATGAAAGAGCTGTTAAAGTGTAATACAAGTAGACTTTCCAGGCTGTGTACGTGGAGCTTGCGGTACAGGCTATTTTAACACGGACAGGTGTCTGGCGCGCTGCTTGCTGCCCAGCAGTTGCGTCACAGCCACAGAGCGGCTCACGTGCGTGGATTTCCGAGAAAGAATGCCTATTTGTCCGCCAGCTACCTACGACCGTTCTGTCTGAGTCAGATAAAGTTCCAAAAGCCGAAGGCTGTGGGATGACGTGGAAACACGAAGCAGTGGCAATGAATTTAGTACAGTTGGTCTCTTCTTATCCGGTTTCAGTCTACTATACTTCGTCAGAAACTGAGCTCGGCTTTTCATTCATAGGTAAGATTGCATAAAACAAGAAACAGCTATTTGAAGGTGCTGCAGAACTCACAACACCTGTAATATTTACACAATGAGTTTCCTCTCTAGAAATAATTAATTGTGTAGTGATCAAGATTTGAGGTGATGAAAAGCAATTGAAATCGCTAAAACTCAAGAATGTCTGTCGTATTCTGTCGGGTTCTGCGAATGATTTAGCTGCACACTTACTTCTAACCAAATTCAGACAGCTTAAGCAGAGAACTCTTATTCGCGACTGGTAAAAGAACGTCAGTCACACGTATTTACAAATTAACCTGCTTAAATCGTCTACAGAGCTACCATCCTGTCTCATCCATATAGATTTGCAGTTCAAACGTTATGACCTACCTGACTCTGCTGCGGTGCGTTGGCTTGCGTGCCTCAACGATACAGGCAGTCGTACTGTGGGTGCAGACACATCGGAAGACCGATGTAAGGTTCCTGAAGAGATGCAGCAGGCTTTTCAGTAATAGCAGGGACAACAGTGTAGATGATTCTCTATTCTGGCGTTGTAACATTAGTTAACTGGCCTTTCAAGGTTGGGACTGAAAACTGCTGAAAGCGATTATATTTCTCGAGAACAAGCAGCTCGGGTGCATGGCCTAATGGTAATAGCACCCCCTTGTGTAAAAGATTGCGGAGGTAAAATAGTTCCGTTTAGGATATCACGCCATTTCGAAAAGCTAACTGTTTTTTCGTTGGTTTTTATGTCTATTACGGAGCACTAATCATTTAGTATTATAAAGACTTATCTAATAACTATACGATCTCTTTGCAGAAATTACTTTTACTATTTCTCGTTGTTGTTAATTATTTCACTTACATTAAATCAGAGGCTTTTTAAGTAATACTTTCAATAATTTAAAAAGGCTAAATTGAAATTAATTTCTTTCATTAAATGCTCTTTTATAGCAAAATATTATTTTTTGTGGATGTTACACTATGTGATCAAAAGTATCCGGACACTTAGCTAAAATGAGTTACAAGTTTGTGTCGCCCTCCATCGGTAATGCTGGAATTCTATATGGTGTTGGCCCTCCCTTAGCCTTGATGACAGCTTCCACTCTAGCAGGCATACGTTCAATCAGGTGCTGGAAGGTTTCTTGGGGAATGGCAGCCAATTCTTCACGGACTGCTGCACTGAGGAGAGGTATCGATGTCGGTCGGTGAGGCCTGGTACGAAGTCGGCGTTCCAAAACATCCCAAAGGTGTTCTACAGGATTCAGGTCAGGACTAAGTGCAGGTCAGTCCATTTCAGTTATGATATTGTCGTGTAACCACTCCGCCACGGGCTGTGCATTATAAACTGGTGCTCGATCGTGTTGAAAGATGCAGTTACCACCCCCGAATTGCTCTTCAACAGTGGGAAGCAAGATGGTACTTAAAACATCATTGTAGGCATGTGGTGTGATAGTGCCACGCAAAACAACAATGAGTCAAGCCCCCTCCCTGAAAAACACGACCACACCATAACACCACCACCTCCGAATTTTACTGTTGGCACTACACACTCTGGCAGATCACGTTTACCGGGCGTTCACCATACCGACACCCTGTCATCGGATTGCCACATTGTGTACCGTGATTCGTCACTCCACACAACGTTTTACCACTGTTCAATCATCCACTGTATACGTTCCTTACATCAAGCGACGCGTCGTTTTGCATCTACCTGCGTGATGTGTGGCTTATGAGCAGCCGCTCGATCATGAAAGCCAAGTTTTCTCACCAACTGTCATAGTACTTGCTGTGGATCCTGATGCAGTTCAAATTTCCTGTGTGATGGTCTGGATATATGTCTGCCTATTACTCATTACGATCCGCTTCAACTGTCGGCGGTCTCTGTCAGTCAACAGACGAGGTCGGCCTGTACGTTTTTGTGCTGTACTTGTTCCTTCACGTTTCCATTTCACTATCACATCGAAAATAGTGGACCTACGGATGTTAAGGAATGTGGAAATCTCGCGTACAGACGTACGATACAAGTGACATCCATTCACCTGACCACGTTCGATGGCTCGTGAGTTCCGCGGAGCGTCCCAGTCTGCTCTTTCACGGTGTCTAACGACTACTGAGATCGCTGGCAGTAGGTGGCAGCACAATGCACCTAATATTAGAAACGTATGTCTTTGTGGTGTCCGGATACTTTTGATCACACAGTGTATATGTTTGGCATCGACTATATTTTTGTCACATTTACATGAGCAGCAGTACAGATTTTTTTTACTTTGTTTTCTCCCTGTAGTGCCACCAGCAACCAGCATTCTTTTTTCGTGTGTGTGACTCAATAAAATATCGACTCCGCTGGAGCTAGTGCGAGAGGCCGTGGAAGTGGGGTAGACTGGAGAAGACCAGACGCAGTTACACCAGACATTACCTGGTTATATGGCAAACGCTGCGGACAATTTAACGGTATAACTTTATTATATCTTCAGTTCTACATGAGGCAGGCACACACCTCTCCTCGCGAGCTCTGGACGGTGCAGCTGGCGTCAGCTGCCAGAACGGATCCAGCGATGCTGCGACAGGAGTCCCGCCCGCCAGCAGAGGCAAAGCCACGGCCAGCTGCGACAGCGGCGCTTCCCGGCGCCAGATGGCGTTGGCCCCGCTGGTGTTCTGCCCACAGTGGCGGAGGCGGCTGTGCGCGGGTCTCGAACAGCACTCCTCGGACAGGCGGTGGACGTCAGCTGGTGTCGTGACACCGAGGGCCTCCCTGGGCCTCAGCGGGGGCGGCAGCAGGCCGGTGGGGCTGTGGCACCAAATCCCGTGTAGGGGCAGACGCAGCCTGGTCTCGAACTGGAGGCTGCTGCCGACGCTGCCCAGTCGTCTCACAATCTGGCGGCGCTCCAGCGTTGTGGTGCGACTGCTCAGGGATGACCGCGTCCCCGAATCGAATGACGCCCTGTCCTCAAACTCAGCCTCACTTATAATCCGTTACTGCCCATTTGTTTCTCTGAAACCTGGCGAAACATCCCCTTAGAAAAATTAAGAATGACTGTGCTTGTAAACCTCTTACGTTATTTTATTTCCAAACAGCTGAGCAAAACTGAACGTACTCAGACATTTCTCTCTTTACTTATTCTGATCAACACTAAACTGACACGAAATATTTTTAGCACAACGCAATCAGACTTTCAATAATCCCTACAAAAGAATAGGCCTGACTAACAATAACCTATACCTTACATGAATCACTTACCTCACAAAAATCTTCGTTACTAGAACTACTGCAATACAGCGAGCGCCAATACTGCCTAACTACTGAAGGCACTAATTACTGATAGGCATAGTTAGCAAATGAAAGATTTTGGTAGAGAACAAACAATGTATTTACCTTAATAGTGTTCAAAAGTCATAATATACCAGGTGATCAAAAAGTCAGTATAAATTTGAAAACTGAATAAACCACGGAATAATGTAGATAGAGAGGTAAAAATTGACACACATGCTTAGAATGACATGGGGTTTTATTAGAACAAAAACAAGTATTGCTAGACGCGTGACAGATCTATGGCGCGCGTCATTTGGTGATGATCGTGTGCTCAACCGCCACTTTCGTCATGCTTGGCCTCCCAGGTCCCCAGACCTCAGTCCGTGCGATTATTGGCTTTAGGGTTACCTGAATCCGCAAGTGTGTCGTGATCGACCGACATCTCTAGGGATGCTGAAAGACAACATCCGACGCCAATGCCTCACCATAACTCCGGACATGCTTTACAGTGCTGTTCACAACATTATTCCTCGACTAAAGCTATTGTTGAGGAATGATGGTGGACATATTGAGCATTTCCTGTAAAGAACATCATCTTTGCTGTGTCTTACTTTGTTATGATAATTATTGCTATTCTGATCAGATGGAGCGCCATCTGTCGGACATTTTTTGAACTTTTGTATTTTTTTGGTTCTAATAAAATCCCATGTCATTCCAAGCATGTGTGTCAATTTGTACCTCTCTATCTGCATTATTTCGTGATTTATTCAGTTTTCAAATTTATACTGACTTTTTGATCACCCGGTATATATCAGTTCATGACATCTAGTCTTACAAATTTCCTTTTTCTGACGGACACACGTCCAGATCGTCCGCTCACAGTAACCTCTCAAAACTCTGGCATCTCTCTCCCCACATCCACCACTGCTGGCGACTCACCTCCAAATGCGCAACGCTACGCGCTGTTCACATCCAACTGCCCAACACTGCAATAGCGAATATTTCAACAATGCCAACCAGCCACAGACTGCACACAGTACAGTCAGTGATTTTCATACAGAGCGCTACGTGGCGTTACCAACATAAAAACCTAAACAGTCAACTTACACTGGTGTCCAGTCAAATCACCCATAACAAAGTCACTGGTTCGAGTGTGGTGGCAACAAACCACTTACTACATCGTTCTTGCCTGCGGGGGGCATTTTACCGCTTCGCTCAACTATCCTCGCTTTGTATCTCTTTTTCACATTTGTTATCGTGCCCTGCATGTCGACATAGAGTGGCTGACGGCCAATGCTGTTACCGCAATTCTCTGCGGCAGCCTCCATGCTACTTTCAGTCATTTACACTAAGATTTTAATACTTTTACACAAAATACTGAGTAGTGCCGCTAGCTACATTAGCTACAGTTTTAAGCACGATCTTTTATATGGCTTTAGTGTTTGTCATGTTTTCTCTTTGTGATTATATCTGGGTTTGTAATAGTTATCACCACCCCCCACCTACATACACCATCTGCTGTGGATTGTGTATACTAGCTGTATCCTTCTGGTACGTTTCCGTGCCCAGTACTATGAGCACAGCCCGGGGCAAGGGCAACAGTGCCTTCTATGTACTTTCTATGTGATGTATCTGTGTAGGCTTGATCTCGTTTTAGTGGATGAAGATGGCACCATTTATCTGACAAGGTAATCTGCCGCGTATTTATAAAGACATACGTATTTGTTGTGAGACTAAGCCAGTTTTCTATTGAATACTTCTTGACTATCCTCACGATGAGGTGTTTTATAGGACACTACACGAGGCCTTTTTAAAAATTTGACAAGGGCAGCAACCTACTGAGGCTTTCGTGTGCTTTAGGTGTGGTTTCCCATGTAGTTAACAACTTCTGTATTAGTAAGTTACACAATATTGGCCATATTCCAGTATATTTTACTCTTATTTTATTGGACGCCGCACAGGGTTCTTTAAAATTCTGACCACGGTAGTTTCCTACTGGTACATTTGTATGTATGGCATCCTATGTGCTGAACACCATATTTTGCCTGTAACTTGTTTCAGTTTTCTTGATATTTCAATTTTGCTAAATTCATATGAACGGTTGCATTTTTTTTCTCATAGGCTATTCTGGAGATGCCTCGTATAAGGCGAAACGTGTCATTGGAGCATAAATAAAATAAAAAATCGGGTTTTGCAACCAAGATTATTTGTTCTTTCAAATCTTAATGTGTTTTAGTAAATAATACAAACAATTTTTGTTTTTTGGTATGTGGTACAAAAATCAGACTAAACTCATTGACAACTGCAGCTTAACCTTAAAGTTATCTCAGTAGTGCCAATGTTTGTATTGTTTATAAAATCTTATAGAATAACTAAGTTATGACAGCAGTGAAATGTGTGGTTTATATTCGAAATCTTTATGTATTTCCATAAATAATATATCTACATCTACATGACTGCTCTACAATTCACACTTAAATGCCTGGCAGAGGTTGCATTGAACCACCTTCAGACTGTTTCTTACCCTACAATTTTATTTTGGTGTGAACAACGAATTTTATTTCATAATCAGGTATCTTCTTTAATTATGCGGTACTTGCATACTACAATCAGCAACTTGTGTGTATTTTGTATTCGAAATTTCTGTATATATTGATAAATAATTTTATTTTGGTGTAAATATCGTATTTTCAAGATATGGAACTTTCCTGTCTTTCGGAACTGTATTAGAGTGTTGTCTACATTCAAACTGTGTTTACATTTCGTATTTGAAGCATCCACAGCTATAATTACGTATTACGAAAATACGTAATTTAAGTGATACAATCCGTTAAAGATCTCATCTCAATACACCATTTGTAGTATGCTTTGTTGTGCTTAAGTATCGATAAATGTGATGTCTGTGGCTAAACGTGCAATTTAGGCCTAGGAAGAACAGTTAAATACTACTGTACTGCCTGCAGCACATGTTTTGCACTATTACAGGAAAAAAATTGCAGGTGGAAATGGTATTATGGCAATAATTTCAAAGTCCACAGTCACGTTTTAGGCGTCAAATGTAAGTTACACACTAATTGCACTCATCCAGTAACTGCCAGCTAAAGATAAATAACACAGACTGTTTGTTTGTGTCAGCTGTTATTGCTTACCTGTTTAGGACATTATTTGAGCCAAGATATGTTTTGTACAATCATAGATGTGTTCAAGTTCGTTTTTATGCATATCATCATTTCAGACATGGTAATAACATTGTGAGTCTTAACATATACCATTTTGTGTGTGTGTGTGTGTGTGTGTGTGTGTGTGTGTGTGTGTGTGTGTGTGTGTCTTATGTGTGTGTGTGTGTGTGTGTGTGTGTGTGTGAATTTAAATATTTTCAATATCCATAATATTTAATTTGGGACTCCATTGTGCCTCATGCCAAGTGTGGTACACAGATAGAACTAGGCTCATTGACAAGTGCAGCTTCGCCTGTAAATTAGATCATCAGTACCAAGTTAAACCTTTATTGTCATATCGTTCAGCATTTTTCATAAATAATAGAATATTTTTGAATATGGAGCAAAATTCAGGTAGTTCATTTACTTATGAACATGGTTGCATAAAATCAGGCGTTTCATTTCAGTAGCTGGCATAATATGGGGATATCAGTGTGAGTGTGTGTGTGTTTGTGTGTGTGTGTTTTCGATGAAACGTACTAATGAGGTAGAAATTTTGCTCTTGAACCTGTATATCAGGTTACTGTTGACACAGCATCTTGCTCCCTGTGTGTGATGCCGCGCATGTGGTACTAAGCCATGTGCGTACCGGCAAAAGATTTCAAGGTAGGTCTAATGGTGTCAAGTAGAACATTGCTACACTGCTCATCACAATGTTGAGGAATGTTGAAGACATCAGAATCAGGATGGGGTATGTGAGTTGGTAAAGCGAACATGGGTTGGAATAATAGTGACAATAAATTCTCAAAATATTACAAAATATACGGTGCGGTTTTGTTTAGGCAAACCAATGAAAGGTTTTGTTTAGGCAAACCAATGAAAATTCAGGAGACTGGAGAGTGTGTTGGCATAAGGAGCACATAGATGAAGTAAGTCGAGTTTTGGGACTGTAGGTCCTAAAAAGTATCTGTAGAAATTATTTGAATGTGTATTTTTTGGTAACATGGTGAAGAAGATGAACGACTATATTAAAACTTACGATAAATGTCAAAGAGCAGAAGTCACTAATGAAACATGCAGACTTCCCAAGCAGAACGTTAAACTGAATGATTTGGTGGAATTGATGGTTGATATTTATGGCCCATTACGAAAGACTAAAGGAGCTTTTGGGTACAGCCCTCTAGTATTGGAGATGTAGACCAAATTTATAAAGCTCCATCCTTTGCGTAAGACAACTTGCAAGGACCCCTGAGTAAACTAGAAAATTATTTTACGAAATTTGGAAAACCTCAAGCTATTTGATTTGGTAATGGGTCACAACATACATGTAAAAAATGGAATGTAGGTCTTGCCAACCAGGGAGTGAAGTTTATGTACTCTTAAACTTATCATACAATGGAGAATTCTACGGGACCTGTATTATGTCTGTTTGTTGAATGCCTCTCATCACTACCAAAAGTAAATTCAGGACTGGGTAGCATTGGGATAGTATTCTCCAACCTACTACCCAACGTTCCAGTCAACAATTTGGCGACTGTTTTATCTTTCAAGACAGTATTGTAAGAGCCCACTGCACCCACCTCGTGAACATTTTCCTCCTAGAGGCAGGAAGACATCTGTACCCAATGGAATTTCATGTGCTGTTTGCTGACACGATTACTACAGAACATGGTTGGGACCGGCTGAGACTTGGAGTGTGTCGTTATAGAAAACCATCTCACCAGTGATTGTCCTAAGGAGAGACCCACTAAACAGGGGGACAGGCTTGAGAGGAACATCTCGGCCACATTGTGGCCAGTTGGCCAAGGAGGATCCAAACATGTTACATGGGGTGGAGTAACAAGTATTAAGTGTTACTCAGCACTAAACTTTGATTTCACAGATGTACAAAAATGTGCACTGTCAAACAGACAGTCCGCAGCTCGTGGTCGTGCGGTAGCGTTCTCGCTTTCCACGCCCAGGTTCCCGGGTTCGATTCCCGGCGGGGTCAGGGATTTTCTCTGCCTCATGATGACTGGGTGTTGTGTGCTGTCCTTAGGTTAGTTAGGTTTAACTAGTTCTAAATTCTAGGGGACTGATGACCATAGGTGTTAAGTCCCATAGTGCTCAGAGCCATTTGAACCATTTGTCAAACAGACTACCTTAATTTTGCCCGTTTCGCTGTTGGTGCAGGAGTACAAGTGGAGAAACTTGATCAAGCTGGTAGAGGGGAGCGTCAGAAGAGAAGTTTCAGAAAGTAAAGAGTGAAATTTATTGAACTGTAGTATGTTCTCAATACCCAGAATACAGAAAAGCTCACCTGGGGCAGAAGTAAAGGACCCTGCCAGTCAAGATCCAATGTAAATAACATAAAACGAATAGGGTGCGTGAGAGGAGGCGGTTAGCGTTCATGTAGCTGATGGCTGGCCCTGGTGAGCCGCGCCAGAGGCAGACAGCGGCAAACGTCCGCTCTGGCTGATACTAGAGAGTACCTACGCTGTGCCCTGCTCTCCAAGATGCTTTGGTAATCACACAAGTGACTGATACCCCACGTTCCCTGTTGTTTGTGTAGCGCATTTAGTTAGTATTGTCAGCAAAGGTGGAAACGGTAGTACAATGTTAACTTATTCAGCAACAACTGGAACAGTGGTGTTAAGCTCACAATTACAGATTCCTCTGACACACATGCCTCTGTGAGAATTCGAGTCGAGAAAGTGTCTGAAAGATGCAGTTAGTAATTTTGGAAAAAAAATCTCCAAAATATTCGCTACCGACTGTCCACCCTGTACATTTTATTTCACAGTAAGTTTCTCAGGGCTGCTTCTTTCGTTCGCTACTCCCTTGGAATCCACGTCCACACATATTGGCAGATAAACAGGTACTGCAAAGCTTTTTTTGTGCAGTTTATAATACAGTTGTTGAAACGTCTGTATGTGGCTCATTCAGGCAGTTAAGGTTTCAGAATCATAGCGCCACACTGGTACAACTTGCATATTACACATAGTAAACGAGAATTTCTTTCGAATAAATGATCATATTGATACAATATGAATGGTGCCCACCTTGCTTCAAGTGTAGAAATACTTTTATAGTTAATTCTATATTCAGTAACAGCTCATGTGAGCAACTGTGTCCGATAAGTGGTCATTTATTACCTGCATTTATAAGGGTTCTTGTATGAACTGCAAGTAAATAACTTAGTATGTAACATTTTTTGAAAAGGATGATTATATTTCCTGAAACTTGTTTATTTGTCCAAGTTATCAGCTGTCTCCAAGGAACGGAATCTTCTTAATCAGTGACAATAATATGATGTCTCCTCGTGTGTGAAAAAATATGTTGTTATCGAGGACCATTGTCTAAAACACTTGGGTAAGTAAGAGTAATTCAGAATCACTTAGGAGAGCATAACGGTACTCCAAATTTGAATTTATTGTTTCTAACAAGATCAGAAAAAGTCGCATAATCCGCTAGGACATATTATGAGAAAAAACTTTATAGAAAAAACAGAGTGCGATCATCGGGATTTCTTATATTGTGCGAAATTCAAGTCTCTTCTGTTGGTCACTGACGAAGAAATGCAAGTGTTTGATAGGGAAGAGAAATGGGGCGAACCGTTGACTGAAATCGGGCACTAAGAAAAAAGTATTTTGTGGATGATCAAAAGATTCTAACCTGCAGCGGAAATTTTGGAGTGTGCTGAGTCATATAGGCACTGAATGCATGTTATACAGAAGAATGATAAGAGCGTGGAATCTGTCGGACGATAACGCATATGAGCGCCGTGATATCTGATGTAGGGACGGCTATCCAGCTTGAAAAGTGGGTCGTTTTGTCGGTGGCTTCAACGATCTACATCTTTACCCTGAGACCAGACTGGGTACTAATGTTAGAAATGTTGTGTAATGATTCCAGTAGTATTTCTGCAGCAGAGTTATTGTTTTCATTCACACTACCGGAATGTAACGCCTCCAGTAAAACCAGAAAGAGTAAACGCTGAAGCCACCTAGAATGTTGGTACGTTATGAAGTCTAATAGCCCATAAAGAAACGTTGTAAGGTATTATGCTCGAAGACCCAGAGAACTGTACCAGGCACCGTATTTGAAAAGTAATTCTCAAAGTACATATTGCTGAATTTCCTTCAAAACTGGATAACCTCAGATAGATGCGTATGGGTGGAAGTCTCGGGATTACGTCTTTAATAAGCAGACAAGGAAGGTTAAAATTTGTCTCGTTGACATTACCTGAATTATGAATCTGGGTCAAACGTAAATCGTAAATATTCATTTCGCTGCTATTTGTTTTGCCCAAGTGACACGAAAATGTATCGCTTTCAACATAATGCTCCCCCCCCCCCCACCCCGTTCTCTCTCTCTCTCAAGCTCCACGCAATTTCTCTAGCACTAACCAAACGTCTGAAATCTCTCACGAAGAAAGAAATTTATGACTTTGCGCAAGCACTTGTATAGCGTTCAACATAACTTATATACGTTCAGCCCAGTGCTTTTGGCGTAGTCTAAAGGTATGGAAAGGTCTGGCGAGTATGGCGGCTGCAGAAGACGTGCAAATTTGAGGTCTGTGTTTGTAATTGTTGCGCAGTCCGCCTGGGGCCGTGCATTGACATGTTGTTATAGGACACCAGTAGCCAACAACTCACTTCGTTTGGATTAGACTGTATGATGAGAACGGCTTTCTTAAGGAATTCGAACGTGTTTGAGTTGCTTTCATCGTTCTTCGAGATGTGCAGAGATCCAAAATATTCAGAGGATCAACATAATCTTTTCAGTTGGGATGTGTGATTGGATTTAATTCGGACAATTGTCGGCAAGCTAAATGAAACATTTACTGGTACATGCAAATATGCAGAACTCTTGAAAGCTGGTGTTCAGTTACATCACATAGAGCTACAGGAAATGAAAAAGATGAAAATAAATGAGTTATTCCATTTTTAAAGAGTTAAAGCTCCCATGTGTATGATGAAATTTCAAATAGGATTATGAAGAGCATACATTAGTTCTGCACTCAGCCAGTTGCACAGGTTTTTTTTTTTTTAGGTGTGGTGAGTTTTCTAACAGACAAATATTCGTTAGTGAAACTACTTTATAATAAAAAGAGTGAAAGAGGAGATGTAGACAATTGCCGGCCAATTTCTTTGGCAGGAGTGTTTACAAAAATTTTAGAGAGAAGTGGCATATCCCATCACACATAACGTGCAGTCAGGCTCGTATTTTGGTTTCTGGAGTGGAGCATCTACAGAAAATGCAACTTATTCATTTGTCTGTGAGGCTCAAAGAACGCTAGGCGATAGGTATTTTCTTTGAATTAAGAAAAGCATTTGATTGTTGGTTGCTTGATTTGGGGGAGGGGACCAAACAGCGAAGTCATCGGTCCCATCGGATCAGGGAAGAATGGGGAATGAAATCCGCTGTGCCCTCAAAGGAACCATCCCGGCATTTGCCTGAAGCGATTTAGGGAAATCACGGAAAACGTAAATCAGGATGGCTGGATGCGTATTTGAACCGTCGCCCTCCCGAATGCGAGGCCAGTGTGCTAACCACTGCACCACATGGATCGGTACACTTCACTGTGTGGACGATGCAATACTTTTTTGCATATGCTGCAACATTACGGGATTAAGGAAAAACCTCAACAATGGTTCACTTCATATCTGGAAAGCAGGAAGCAGAAGGTTGCCCTCCAGTGTCAATGAATATGGAGGGGTTTCAATCTGACAGAGAGTCGCGTAAAATGGCGGTGATGGGGGTGAGGGAGGGTGTCGCAGGGATCCAGTGTTTTTCTTGAAATACAGGGTGTCCATAAAGTCCCTTTACAACTTCAAAATTTTATTACAACAACAGTTGTTGAAATATTTTAACAAAATTTCTTTTATTGTAATCACTGTTTACTGAAGTTTTTAAACATACTAAAATTTTGTGTTTCAGATACTCTGTTGATGGAAGGAACTGAACCTCTGTAAAATGGCAACTCCTCAAGCGAAGGCGCAATGTGTGTCCTGGTTTACTGAGACAAAATCGGATGTTCAGAGCCAACGAAACTTCAGAACTAAGTATGGAAGAAATCCACCATCGCGCCTTTCAGTCTGTGCATGGCACAAAAAATTTATGGAGACAGGGACAGCGTTGGATAAAGGGAGGAGCGGGCGACCGAGAACATCCGAGGAAACATCGATCGCGTTTTAAACTTCTTCACTCGTTCACCTACGAAGTCCATCCGTTCTGCTGCCAGACAGTTGCAACTACCACGTTCGACTGTGCATAAGGTCCTCCACAAGAACTTACGGTTCTACACTTACAAAGTGCAACTGTTACAGACACTTGAGCCAAATGACAAGCCAAAATGGACAGAGTTTGCACTCAACATGCTGGAATGTCTTTCGGAGGATGAAGCATTCCTCAAGCTAGTTTGTTTCAGTGACGAGGCAACTTTTCATGATTCTGGGACGTTATACAGACACAATGTGAGAATATGGGGATCTGAACACTTCCTTGACTAGGGAGCTTCACTGGGCTAGTCCAAAATTGAATGCTTGGTGTGGAATCATATGCTACCGAATAATGGGTCCATTTTTCTTCGAGTCAACGGTTACTGCAGATGTTTACCTCGACCTTCTGACCGAATATGTAGCACCACAATTGATTGACTTACAACCAATTATCATTTTCCAGCAAGATGGTGCATCAACACATTGGAGCCTGCATGTTCGTCGGTTCCCCAATTAAACATTTCCAGGCAGATGGATTGGGAGAATAGGCCAATTCCTTGGCCACCGCGTTCGCCAGATATCACTCCCATGGACTATTTTTATGGGGGTATGTAAAAGATATCGTGTATCAAACACAGATACGGGACATTGAGCAAGAAATCCAGTACCGTCTTGATGTGCTTCGTGCAACTATAGGCGCCCATATAAAGGTCTATTAAACACTGTCAAAAAGAAAAAAAGAAAAAAAAACTTTTATAAACACTGATTACAATAAAAGAAAAGTTCTTAAAATATTTCAACAACTGCCTTTGTAATAAAATTTTGAAGTTGTAAAGGGACTTTATGGACATCCCGTATGTCGAAGACCTGTCATCAAACATAACAGATGACTCAAAAAATTTTCACGTTGCAGATGACACAAGCGTTATTGTGGACATGGAACATATAAATGATATAGCTAACGGGGTAGTCAGTAAAATCAGCATGCACTTTTAAAGGAAAGATTAACTCTTAACTGCAGTCGATCATTTTAAATTCTTAAGTCTGACAAGGACACCGCAAGTACCATAAGCCGATTTAGCAGAAACTTCGCCCAGTAAAAGAGGGGCCAAAATAAACGGACAGGTGTCTCCGCTTATCCGTAGATACCGACCGTCTCTAAGAAAACGACAATCAAAGTTTTCGAAGCATTTTATGTGCCTTTCATCGAGTAAATAACTCAACCGAAGCGGTGACGCAGTGGGTAGCGTGGTGGCTTCACACTTATGCGCCCTGCGATCGAAATCATATAATTATTTTTAGTTTTGTTTTTCATTTATTTACCCATGTCTGTAGAAGATTACTACACGAATGGTTTCCAATGTACAGGGCGTTTAAAAAAGGCTGACCTGATTTTGGACGACAATAATTACAAAACATGGCATGTGCCGAGAAAGAAATGTGTGTTTGAATGGGCGTAGTATACAGTCCCTTCTTTTTTAAAAGAAAACACAGTGACTAGTATGAGCTATCTTCAAATGCTGCAGAATTGGCTATTTCCACGACATCATTTTTCAACACGATGAAGATCCACCACTATAGCACAACAACATACGTCAGTTTCTCAATGACACTCTGCCTCAACATTGGACAGAGTGTACGGGAATACGGGACACCGAGACACTGCCCTCATACTTGACCTCCAAGATCGCGAGACATGACCCTGTGCGATTTTTTCCTGTGGGAAAATGTGAAGAAAAGGGTGTTCATCTGCCCTTACCTCGTGACATAAAAGAAGTGAAGAATAGAATAGCAGCCGCTTCCCAGCCAGTTGCCGGGTATAGTGCAGCGTTTAAGTGTTTGACGCCTGGAGGTAGACTGATGTTATAAATTATGGAATCTGTCCTAACGAACACTGAAAGATCCGTCTAATGAGAAAGAAAACCAAATAAGAATATTTTAACTTCTGCTTTTCTAAAATATAAAATCTGCTATAGTGTCTTGACCATAAACGTTCCGTGTCAAGGAATAATTATTGTGAGACAATGGATTACTTTGTAGACTCTTGCACGTTAAAGATGTGTTGTTACGTACATTCTTGTGCATTATTTGAGCTCTGTTTTCCTGGGCACCAGTGAAGTTGCTATTCCAAAAGTCATTTCTGAATGTAAGCAAAAGTTATTGTAACGCGCAGGTGAGAAATACGTCAACTGTAATACGACGCAGCTATACGTACATCAAGAATACATTTGCAAGTGAAAGAAAATTAAGTTTTTCCTTCTCACTAACCAATGCAGAGAAGAAAAGTTCATTATTTTAAAATCTAAGCGACACGCTGAGGAAAGAATAGGTACAACATCGTGGCTATATAAAGACATCGAAACGATTTTCGAGCGCGAAAGGAAAATCACTACGCAAGAGCTTTGGTAAGAAAATCCAAGAAGCTTTGAAGTCCTTTAACGGAAAACACGGATTCCAAAATTGGGTAATTTCCAAGAATGATTGCTTATCGAAGTCGCTGGGTGCAAACTAGACATATCGAACGTGCAATCGTAAATCGATCATGCGACTCCGGTGGCGGGCGTTGTGATCAATTATTTGTGATTGTCGTTTTTATCTGTTTCCTGTTGTCCCGTAGTTCTTCTAAATTAGATACCTCCGCGAATTATTTTTGAGTTGCTAGGGAAACCCAGACGATTTATATCGTTAGTGAGTGGGATGTCTGGTGTTCTTGATGTTTCTTCTGCGGATTCTCTCACGTGGAAAAATCTAATTTCATGTTTATCCAGCGTAGAAAATTGTTTGACTTTTTGTCGCAAATATGGAGTACTACCAGACGAGGGAAGAAAGGAATGCGTACACTGTGGTGGTGTGAAGTGTGTAAAACTTCGTAAGAACAGTTTCGATGCTGAAATACCGTTACAATTTCATTGCGGACAGTGCGGAAAACGAACGAGTATCAGGAAGAATACATGGTCCGACTCTTCCAAATTATCCATCCAGACCACCGTAATGAACTTTAACATAATGACAACACCGATGACGAGTAAGGTAAGTCGTCTCCTTTGCAACTGCAAGTATTTTTGCAACGCTCTTCTTTTGTCATTGCTGTAGTGACCACCGTAAACATACTCATAACGCCCGTCACCAGAGTTGCTTGATCGATTTACGATCGCACGTTCGATATGTATCGTTTGGACCCCGCGACTTCGATAGGCAGTTATTCTTGGAAATTACCCAAAATTGACTCAGCTGTCAATTGTAACGATTTTTACAACATACGTCTAACTTTCCGAGGTCAGTCGCAATGTTATATAATTACGTATTCTGATAAATACAATATAATTAGTCGTTACGCCAGCGGCGCTTTCGTTTATGAGAGCATATCTTATGGATACAATAAATTACAGCCCACTGCTTCGCTCGCGTAGGCTGTATAGTCTGCACAATTTTTTTATGTTTTTCTTTACTCGAATTTTTATGTTGTTCACAAATAGCAACACCTTTCAACTTTTCACACTAATTAAGACCACAGAAGCATGGTCTTTTCATAATGTACTTCTGACAAAAAAGCGATTCTGCTAGCTGAAATCAAAGATTTTTGTTAATCATGTCTTTTGCGTTTTTTGTAGTGATATTTCCACAGAAACTTTTTTCTCCTAACACATTTCTTTCTTTATATCTGAACGAGAAGTGAAATACTAATTTTCATAGATCTAACTTTAAACATTTTTTAATATAACGAAATATTTTCTTAAAAAGTTTCATCCCCTATTTAATGCCATTAGGGGTTTGAATTTCACGCTATTATGGGTTTGAATTCCCAAAGACAATGAAACACTTTTTTTTATTTCTAACACAGAAGTCAAATACCAATGTAGTTCTTTAATAATCATTCATTTTCAAAATAAAATTTTGCCCACCATTTCACCCCCATACGGGCTGAATTTCCAAAAATGCTGAAACACGTGTTTCTTTTATTTCTGACTGAGAAACCAAATACCAATTTTCGTAGTTCTAGCTTCAAAATTGCCTAAATAGCGACATATTTTAAAAAAGGGTTTCATCCCTATTTCACCTCATTAGGAGTGGAATTTCGAACAATCCTTTCTTAAACGATGTCCACTATATAAGTTATACATCCTCTCCAAATTTCAAGATTTTATCCCTAGCGGTTTGGGCTGGGCGATGCTGAGTCAGCGATCAGTTTGGTCCTGTTTCACCCCCTTAGGGGTTGAATTTCCGAAAACAGTGAAACACATATTTTTCACTTCTAACCGAGAAGCAAAGTATCAGTTTTCATAGATTTAGATGTAAAAATGCTATCACAATTAAATACTTTCATGAAATATTTCACCCCCTATTTCACTTCCTTAGGGGTTGAATTTCCAAAAACACTGAAAGACGTATTTTTTTATTCGTAATCAAGAAGTCAGAGCCAATTTTCATGGATGTAGCTTTAAAAATACTTTAGTAGTTCTTTAGTAACGATTTACTTTCAAAATAAAGCTTTCCCCACTCTTTAAACTCCATAGGGGTTAAATTTCCAAAAATGCTGAAACAGGTGTTGCTTTATTTCTGACCGAGAAACCAAATACCAATTTTTTCACTTCAAAGTTGCCTTAATAGCGACGTATTTTCAAAAAACCGTTCTTCTCCTTCTTCACCGCCTTACGGGTTGAACATTGAAAACTCCCTTCTACAGTTTCAGATCAACACTCTCTGTAAATTTCAAGTTTCTATCCATAGTGGTTTGGGCTGGGCGACAGTGAGTCAGAGTGGGTCAGTCACTCAGTCGGGACATTGCCTTTTCTACAGGGTGAACGTTAATAAAACTGACAAACTGCAGGGACGGATGCCTGACTGGACATGGAGGAAAAAGAGGTTCTATGAGCAGATGTCTGGAAAAGCATTGTTCCCACGGAAATGCATTGTTCCTCTGACCACGTGCCGTATGTTCGTTCTGTGTAGCATACTGTGTGATTGACGCAGCGTAATTATCTTCCCTGCATAATGCAGTCTCCATTTTATGCACAAAAATGGCTTCCTCTCATGTTAAATCAATGTCCGGGAGTAAAATAGTCCCCCATTCGGATCTCCGGGGGGGGGGGGGGGGGGGGGGGGGGGACAACTTGAAATAAGGTAAAAAATCAAAACGAGAATTGGTACCTGGAATGTTATAACTCTGCTAAAAGCAGGAAAACTAGAAAACCTTAAAAGTGAGATGGAAAAGAATCATATGGACCTCATAGGAGCTGCTGAGGTAAGATGGAATGGACATGGAGAGTTGCACTCAGATGAATATGTATTGTACTACTCAGGAGGAGAAGTAAAAGGAATGAATGGAGTAGAAATGATTATGACAAAGGAATTGACTAAATGTGTGGAATATGTAGACTATGCAAATGACCGGGTTATTGGTGTAAGGCTGAAAGGAGCACAAAAAGATTTACTGATTGTCCAGGTGTATATGCCAACTTCAGAACATGATGACCAAATTGTAGAGGAAACGTACACTGTAATAGAGAGAATAATGGACGAAAATAAAAAACTATGCAAAATAGTAATGGGAGACTGGAACGCCATTGTGGGGGAAAGGAAAGAGGGAAGCATAGTAGGCAGTCATGGTCTTCGAAAGAGAAATGACAGAGGTGAATGATTAACTGACTTCTGCAGGGAAAGGCAGCTGATAGCGGCAAACACATGGTTCAAGAACCACAAGAGGAGGCTCTACGCTTGGAAATCACCAGGGGATAAATACAGAAACCAAATGGATTTTATACTGGTAGAAGAAAGATACAGGAATGGAATCAAGAAGGTGCACACATTACCAGGTGCAGATATTAATACCGACCACAACTTACTTATGGCAGAAATAGAAATAAGAATGAAAAACATGAAGAAGGCTACCACGTTGAAAAAGTGGGATTTAGAGAAGATAAGATCCAACAAAGAACAAATTACAGAAATGCTGTCTCGGGAGTTTCTAAACACAATACGAGACAAAGAACCACCGGATAATGCCAACGAGTACTGGAATATGCTGAAAGAAGGAATCATTAAAGCAGGACAGCAAAATATAGGATATGTAAAAGGGAAAAGATCAAAAGAACCATGGGTCACACAAGAAATGATTTCCAAGATGGAGGAGAGAAGAAAATTGAAAAACAAGAACACTGAAGATGCAAGAAAGATATACCGAAGGTTAAATAAAGGACTGCGATGACAAACAGAGCAGGCTAGGAAAAAATGGCTAAAAGAGGAATGTGATGAAATTGAAGAACTGGACAGGAAGGGATGATACGACTTACTATACAACAGAGTAAAGACTATGGCATGGAAACAAAACAGAGCAGGAAGTGCTACTATGGAAATTTTTAGTAAAGATGAAGAGGTAGTGTACAAAGATCGTGACGATGTCCTCCAGAGATGGGAAGAATATCTAAAAGAGCTATATGACACAAATAGCAAACCAGAAACTCTGGAACTTGAGTCACACAACAGTGTAAGTGATGACGAGAAAGGACCAACAATCATAATGGAAGAAGTAAAGTCTGCCATAGCTGAAATGAAAAATGGCCAAGCGGTAGGTACAGATACAATACCGGGAGAAATACTAAAATGCTTGAACCAAGGTGGAATAAGAGAAATATTGAGGTTATGTAATAAAATATATGACAGTGGTGAATGGCCTGAGGACTTTCTGACAACAGTAACGATACCATTACCGAAAAAACAAATAACCGAAATATGCAGCGAGCACAGGACAATCAGCCTCATTTCACATGCAGCCAAAGTGATGTTAAGAATAATTAATAAAGGACTTGAAAAAGTAATGAAGGAGAATCTTGGCTTTAGACGGAATACGGGCACCAGAGATGCAATAGGGCTCCTACGAATCTTGGGAGAAAGGTTTATTGAAAAAGGAAGAGCCTATATATGTGCTTCATCGATCTAGAAAAGGCATTTGACGATGTGGTTTGGGACAAGCTGGCGACTATAATGAGGGAAAAGAGAGTGGACTGGAAAACCAGAAGACTTATAAACTCATTATATCTTAATCAAAAAGTTTCAGTTAAAGTGAGAGAAGAAAGTACAAACTGGATCAGACTAGGAAAAGGAGTAAGACAAGGATGCTGTCTATCACCTACTCTTTTCAACCTCTACTTGGAAAATATGATTGACCGATGCTCATTAGATGACAAAGGAGTAGAAATTGGAGGAAGAAGACTAGGGTGTTTGAGGTTTGCTGGTGACATGGTCCTTTTAGCCACAGGGGAAAAAGAATTACAGGGTTTGGTGGACACCATTGCAACTAACGGAAAAAAATATGGAATGAAAATTAACACAAATAAAACTAAAGTATTGGCACTGGGAGGAAATAAGGAAATAAAAATTATGCTGAATGGAGAAACACTAGAACAGGTGCAAAATTTTAAGTATCTTGGAAGCAGGATAGACACCGACTGGAAGTGCACCACAGAAATTAAAACAAGGATAGCAATGGCAAAAGAGGCGTTTTATAAGAAAAGGAGAATTTTCTGCAGCGGTCTGGACAGAGAACTCAGAAAGAGACTCATAAAATGTCTTGTATGGAGTGTTCTTCTACATGGCGCTGAAACATGGACTATTAGGAAAAAAGACAGAGAAAGGCTGGAGGCTTTTGAGATATGGACATGGCGGAGGATGGAAAGAATAAGTTGGATGGACAGAGTAAAAAATGAAGGGGTACTGAGAAGAGTGGGAGAGAAAAGACAGTTACTAGATGTAATAAAGAGAAAAAAAAGAAACTGGATTGGGCATATATTAAGAAAGAACGACGGACTGATAAAAACAGTTTTAGAAGGTTATGTAGAAGGGTAAAAGAGGCGAGGAAGGAAGAGATTCCAGATACTGGATGACATGATGGAAGGTACAACATACAGCAGCCTTAAGAAGGAAGCAATGGATCGCAGAAAACGGAGAGGCAAAGGACCTGCTAATATAGCAGATAACTGGTGATGATGAATGTAAAGCAGCAGAATGTTCCGGTATTCATATCGGGAACAAGCCGACGCAGCGTCTGAATGCGGCCAAGCAGACAGAAACGGTCGAGAGGCAGCACGGTCCTCCAAATGAGGGGTACGCACAGGCCGCCGCCTCCCTGCACGTTCATCTGTTCACGACCACGCAGACGCCCGAAAAGGGCTCCAAATGTCGTACGATGTGTTTGCCGTCTGTGAGGGTATAGCCGTGCTGCCTCTCGACCGTTTCCATCTGCTTGGCCACACACAAACATTATCTGGGCTTTTTCTCGACACGAGTACCAGACGACTCTGCTGCTTACAGCACGTTGCGTCCATCACACAGCCTGCAGCACGCAAGGAAACACAGCAGGTGACCAGTGGAACTTCCGTTCGTCATCGCTATGTACCGTGGCAACGATGCGTTTCCGGACAACGTGTTCATAGGATCTTTCTCCGTCCTTTTCCGGTTAGGAATCCGCCTCTGCAGTTGTCGGGTTTTACTCATGTTCGCCCTGCATATAGAGATAAGCGGCAGTCGAAAAAATTTCTTGCCGCGACTTCTAGGAAGACATCCGTTTGCGGAGCCCATACGTGCTGGCGAACAATACTCAGTTTTCAACTATCGTTCGATTTCGTCAATCCTGATTCGATTGCGCATCGTGAACTCTTCTCTTTACGTTGTACACAAGCAACTTGCCAAGTATGTCCCTAAATGGTTGCCCATGTCTGAAGCCTTCCGCTTGCAATTACGAGGGTGACTCAAATGAAAACCTTAATTTTTTAAAAAATATTATTTATTGTGTAGAAGTGGTACAAAGCTGTATCACTTTTCAACATAATCTCCCCCATGCTCAATGCAAGTCCTCCAGCGCTTACAAAGTGCATAAATTCCTTTAGAAAAAAATTCTTTTGGTAGTCCGCGGAACCACTCATGCGCTGTGTGGCGTACCTCTTCGTCAGAATGGAACTTCTTTCCTCTCATTGCGTCTTTGAGTGGTCAAAACATATGGAAATCACTTTGGGCAGGGTCTGGTGAGCACGGTGGATGAAGAAGACACTCAAAATGCAGGTCTGTGATTGTTGCAACTGTTGTACGGGCAGTGTGGGACTTTGCATTGTCATGTTGCAAAAGGACACCTGGTGACAGCAATCCACGTCGCTTTGATTTGATTGCAGGGCGCAGATGATTTTTTAGGAGATCTGTGTATGATGCACTGGTGACAGTGGTCCCTCTAGGCACGTAATGCTACAAAATGGCGCCTTTTTTGTCGCAAAAGAGAATCAGCATAACCTTCCCTGCTGATGGTTCTGTTCGTTTCACTTCGGTTTTGATGATGAGGACTGGTGTCATTCCTTGCTCGCTCTCTTCGTTTCCGGTTGGTGGAAGTGAACCCAGGTTTCGTCCCCAGTAACGATTCTTGCAAGGAAGCCATCACCTTCTCGTTCAAAGCGCCGAAAAAGTTCTTCACAAGCATCAACACGTCGTTCTCTCATTTCAGGAGTTACCTGCCGTGGCACGCATCTTGCAGACAGTTTGTGAAACTGGAGCACATCATGCACAGTGTGGTGTGCTGACCCATGACTAATCTGTAAACATGCTGCAATGTCATTCAGTGTCACTCGGCGGTTATCCTTCACAATGGCTTCAACTACTGCAATGTTCTGGTGAGTCACAACTCGTTGTGCCTGACCTGGACGAGGAGCATCCTCCACTGAAGTCACACCATTTGCGAACTTCTTACTCCATTCGTAGACTTGCTGCTGCGACAAACATGCATCACCGAACTGAACCTTCATTCGTCAATGAATTTCAACAGGTTTCACACCTTCACTACGCAAAAACCGAATACCTGAACGCTGTTCTTCCCTGGTGCAAGTCGCAAGTGGGGCGGCCATCTTTATACTGATACTGCGACGGTATGTGTGCATCTGCCACCTACAGGCCATTCTTCTCGCTGTTTGTAACACGCTTACCAACTTACAGGATAACGGCGCGAAATTTCTATTTGTTCTTAGAAATTTGAAGTTTTCATTTGACTCACGCTCGTATAATGTTCGAAGGGAAATGATGAACTATTAGCTCGTTAGCCTCACGAGGCGGCAGCCTAACGTTTAAAACGTCCGGGAGGAACCCATTGACACCCTTACATGTAGGTACGAGAGGAAAATACTCGATATCAGATACTCCTGCTGCAGAACAACGTCCGTGTGGCTGCTCTCAGTGGCCGGCAGTAATCGCTTTAACGGCAACGTAAAACAGCCATTCTGCAGAGCACTGCAAGCTAAGAGTAGCGAAAACAGCAGGAAAGTGAAACGTGCCTACGATCCGGCGCGCGAGAGGGCAATCAAGGTTGGCAAGATGGACTGAGCAATGGCTTTGCGCAAGACAGCTGCTGAGAATGAGCTGTAAAGCGGAACGAAAGTCGTCACCTGCACTGTAGCCAGCCCCAATTCTCAGGAGCACCGCAACTTCTGTTCACCTACACCAGTATTACCTGTGTCTGTGTGCTTAATGTAACCGTATTTAACTTATTTCATACCACCGCCGAATAAGGGATCTCATGAGGAATGATAAATACTTCAAAAGGTGACAATACAAATGTTCAAATGTGTGTGATATCTTATGGGACTTAACTGCTAAGGTCATCAGTCCCTAAGCTTACACACTACTTAACTTAAATTATCCTAAGGACAAACACACACACCCATGCCCGAGGGAGGACTCGAACCTCCGCCGGGACCAGCCGCACAGTCCATGACTGCAGCGCCGCAGACCGCTCGGCTAATCCCGCGCGGCCTCAAAAGGTGACAATACAAAGGTTTTAGAGTTGAAAATTTCATTTCCGCATTTATAATTTGCAAGCTACCCCACAGTGCATGACGAAGGCTACTTCGAATTTGTGTTCACTACTTTCTGTCCTCCACAATTAGTGTCTGGAGCAAAGAAAAAAGACTGTGCGCCTGGGAATACGCCCTAGTTCTCTTGCAGTATTCTTATAATCCATGCGCGAAATATACGATAGAGCCAGCGACATTAACGCACAGGTCAGCTCAAATATCAATTCTGTAAATTTAGCAACGAGTTTCGTGTGAACAACAATTAAAATCTTAGTTCGCGGAGCATCTTCGTTATATTTACAGGGTGATCCATTGATAGTGACCATGCCAAATATCTCACGAAATAAGCATCAAACGAAAAATCTACAAAGAAGGAAATTCGTCTAGCTTGAAGAGGGAAACCAGATGGCGCTATGGTTGCCCCCCCAAATTGCGCTGTCATAGGTCAAACGGATATAAACTGCGTTTTTTAAAATAGGAACCCCCATTTTTTTATTACATATTCGTTAGTACATAAAGAAATATGAATGTTTTAGTTGGACCAATTTTTTCGCTTTGTGATAGATGGCCCTGTAATAGTCACAAACGTATAAGCACGTAGTATCACGTAACATTTCGCCAGTGCGAACGGTATTTGCTTCATGATACATTACCCGTGTTAAAATGGACCGTTTACCAATTGCGAAAAAGGTCGATATCGTGTTGATGTATGGCTATTGTGATCAAAATGTCCAAGGGGCGTGTGCTATGTATGCTGCTCGGTATCCTGGACGACATCATCCAAGGGTCCGGACTGTTCGCCGGATAGTTACGTTATTTAAGGAAACAGGAAGTGTTCAGCCACATGTGAAACGTCAACCACGACCTGCAACAAATGATGATGCCCAAGTAGGTGTTTTAGCTGCTGTCGCGGCTAATACGCACATCAGTAGCAGACAAATTGCGCGAGAATCGGGAATCTCAAAAACGTCGGTGTTGAGAATACTACATCAACATCGATTGCACCCTTACCATATTTCTATGCACCAGGAATTGCATGGCGACGACTTTAAATGTCGTGCACAGTTCTGCCACTTGGAACAAGAGAAATTACCGGACGATGGCAGATTTTTTGCACTCGTTCTATTTAGCGACGAAGCGTCATTCACCAACAGCGGTAACGTAAACCGGCATAATATGCACTATTGGGCAACGGAAAATCCACGTTGGCTGCAACAAGTGGAACATCAGCGACCTTGGCGGGTTATGTATGGTGCAGCATTATGGGAGGAAGGATAATTGGCCCCCATTTTATCGATGGCAATGTAAATGGTGCAATGAATGCTGATTTCCTACGTAATGTTCTACCGATATTACTACAAGATGTTTCACTGCATGACAGAATGGCGATGTACTTCCAACGTGATGGATGTCCGGCACATAGATCGCGTACGGTTGAAGCGGTATTGAATAGCATATTTCATGACAGGTGGATTGGTCGTCGAAGCACCATACCATGGTCTACACGTTCACCGGATCTGACGTCCCCGGATTTCTTTCTGTGGGGAAAGTTGGAAAGATATTTGCTATCGTGATCCACAATCAACGCCTGACAACATGCGTCAGAGCATTGTCAATGCGTGTGCGAACATTAGGGAAGGCGAACTACTCGCTGTTGAGGGGAATGTCGTTGCACGTATTGCCAAATGCACAGAGGTTGATGGACATCATTTTGAGCATTTATTGCATTAATGTGGTATTTACAGGTAATCACGCTGTAACAGCATGCGTTCTCAGAAGTGATATCACGTTAGAACAACCGAAATGAAATGTTCAAACGTACCTGTGTTCTGTATTTTAATTTAAAAAACCCACCTGTTACCAACTGTTCGTCTAAAATTCTGAGCCATATGTTTGTGACTATTATAGCGCCATCTATCACAAAGCGAAAAAGTGGTCCAACCAAAACATTAATATTTCTTTACGTATTACACAAATATGTAATAAAAAATGGGAGTTCCTCTTTTAAAAAAACGCAGTTGATATCCGTTTGACCTATGGCAGCGCCATCTAGCGGGCCAACCATAGCGCCATCTGGTTTCCCCTTTCAAGTTAGACAAGTTTCCGGCTTTGTAGTTTTTTCGTTTGACGCTTATTTCGTGAGATATTTGGCCCGGTCATGATCACCCTGTATATTTTTATGGGTTATACCGACCTGTTGGTAGCGTGTGTATGAATTTGTTCAACGTTTAGTCACATGACGACTTTATAAGGAACCCAAGTGCTGGGCAGTACTTTTGTCACACTGGCATCTTGGTTTCCTTTAATGATACACTACACTTTCCCAGTACTCCTCAAGCAAGTCTTCCATTCACTTATCCTAGTTCTGACATTCCTTGTTCATTCCATTCCATATCGCTCTCTTGTTCCTAGAATTACCTTGAAATATCTCAAGGCCGTAGTAGATAGCAAAAGTTTAATAACCTGTTCTCAGGTTACAGTAACTGTTAAGTGAAACACGTGTGAAAACTGTTCATGAAAAAAAAATCCAAGGAAAACTAATAACACAAAAACAGTTTATTGTTGCACAAGTATGCAAATAACTGGTAACTGTTGAAAGCAAACTGCCAAAAATCTGAAATCTTGTCTACAATACGCTATTAAATTGTCACTGCAGCCGGCCGGAGTGGCCGTGCGGTTCTAGGCGCTACAGTCTGGAGCAGAGCGACCGCTTCGGTCGCAGGTTCGAATCCTGCCTTGGGCATGGATGTGTGTGATGTCCTTAGGTTAGTTAGGTTTAATTAGTTCTAAGTTCTAGGCGACTGATGACCTCAGAAGTTAAGTCGCATAGTGCTCAGAGCCATTTTTTTGTCACTGCAGCAGCTTGTGTAGCTCTGCTGAGAACATTCATAACAGAGGACGCTAATTCGTCTGTAGGATGGCGCTTTGATTAAGACAATTGACTCGTTTGCGGGAGTTCAGGTGTAAGTTTACCGTGATTTCCCTAAATCACTTATGCCGGGGTGGTTCCATTGAAAGGGCAGGGCCAATTTCCTTCCCCATGAATTCCCAACCTGAGCTTGTGTTCCAACTCAACAACCTCGGCGGCGGCAGAACGTTAAAACCTTATCTTCTTTCCTTTTCTTGAATTGAATTTCAGTCTACAGTCCCTGGCCAATTCATTAGACGCGCTACAGTTTTTAAGCAAATTTTGATTTAAGTCTAACGAAATTTGTTTTTTAATACATAAATTGTGATAAAATGACTATGTGTAGTCTACTTCATAACTAAGGTGATATAACAAATAAATAAAACGTAGTATAATTACAACAAAAATTAAAATATTGCGAAAGTGAAAAGATTAGTTTTAATATCTTGTTGAGCCACCTTTTGCAGCTAATACGACGTGGCAAGCTGTCGATGCAGGACTGTGTGTCCTGCAGTTGTGGACGATGATACCACACGTGGATGATCTTTTCTAAGACCTGTGTTTTTGTTGTGATGACATCTTTTGCCACGTCCCTCTTCATTAGTTCCCATACATTTTCTACGGGGCTCATGTCGGGACTATTACCTGGCCAGTGTAACAGAAGAATATTTTGTTCTTTCAGAAAGGATTTAACTGACTTGGCTGTGTGACAGGGAGTTCCATCCTGCATAAAAACAAATGGTTCCCCATTCGGGAACCATTCTCTGAGCTTTGGTATTAACCGTTTATCCAGGACTTCCTTGTACTGGTCTTGCCTCATTATGCCTTTAACCCCGTAAAGGCATCCTGTACCCTTGCCAGTCGGGATGAAATTTTTCTCCTGATCGACGGCGCACATACTGAGATTTGTTAGTTAAAATTTCAAAGCTGCTTTCATCGCTGAAGCATGTTGTTGTTGTTATTGTGGTCTTCAGTCGTGAGACTGGTTTGATGCAGCTCTCCATGCTACTCTATCCTGTGCAAGCTTTTTCATCTCCCAGTACCTACTGCAACCTACATCCTTCTGAATCTGCTTAGTGTATTCATCTCTTGGTCTCCCTCTACGATTTTTACCCTCCACGCTGCCCTCCAATACTAAATTGGTGATCCCTTGATGCCTCAGAACATGTCCTACCAACCGATCCCTTCTTCTGGTCAAGTTGTGCCACAAACTTCTCTTCTCCCCAATCCTATTCAATACTTCCTCATTAGTTATGTGATCTACCCATCTAATCTTCAGCATTCTTCTGTAGCACCACATTTCGAAAGCTTCTATTCTCTTCTTGTCCAAACTATTTATCGTCCATGTTTCACTTCCATACATGGCTACACTCCATACTAATACTTTCAGAAATGACTTCCTGACACTTAAATCAATACTGGATGTTAACAAATTTCTCTTCTTCAGAAACGCTTTCCTTGCCATTGCCAGCCTACATTTTATATCCTCTCTACTTCGACCATCATCAGTTATTTTGCTCCCCAAATAGCAAAACTCCTTTACTACTTTAAGTGCCTCATTTCCTAATCTAATTCCCTCAGCATCACCCGACTTAATTAGACTACATTCCATTATCCTTGTTTTGCTTTTGTTGATGTTCATCTTATATCCTCCTTTCAAGACACTGTCCATTCCATTCAACTGCTCTTCCAAGTCCTTTGCTGTCTCTGACAGAATTACAATGTCATCGGCGAACCTCAAAGTTTTTATTTCTTCTCCATGAATTTTAATACCTACTCTGAATTTTTCTTTTGTTTCCTTTACTGCTTGCTCAATATACAGATTGAACAACATCGGGGAGAGGCTACAACCCTGTCTTACTCCCTTCCCAACCACTGCTTCCCTTTCATGTCCCTCGACTCTTATAACTGCCATCTGGTTTCTGTACAAATTGTAAATAGCCTTTCGCTCCCTGTATTTTACCCCTGCCACCTTTAGAATTTGAAAGAGAGTATTCCAGTCAACATTGTCAAAAGCTTTCTCTAAGTCTACAAATGCTAGAAACGTAGGTTTGCCTTTCCTTAATCTTTCTTCTAAGATAAGTCGTAAGGTCAGTATTGCCTCACGTGTTCCAGTGTTTCTACGGAATCCAAACTGATCTTCCCCGAGGTTGGCTTCTACTAGTTTTTCCATTCGTCTGTAAAGAATTCGTGTTAGTATTTTGCAGCTGTGACTTATTAAGCTGATAGTTCGGTAATTTTCACATCTGTCAACACCTGCTTTCTTTGGGATTGGAATTATTACATTCTTCTTGAAGTCTGAGGGTATTTCGCCTGTTTCATACATCTTGCTCACCAGATGGTAGAGTTTTGTCAGGACTGGCTCTCCCACGGCCGTCAGTAGTTCCAATGGAATATTGTCTACTCCGGGGGCCTTGTTTCGACTCAGGTCTTTCAGTGTTCTGTCAAACTCCTCACGCAGTATCATATCTCCCATTTCATCTTCATCTACATCCTCTTCCATTTCCATAATATTGTCCTCAAGTACATCGCCCTTGTATAGACCCTCTATATACTCCTTCCACCTTTCTGCTTTCCCTTCTTTGCTTAGAACTGGGTTTCCATCTGAGCTCTTGATATTCATACAAGTCGTTCTCTTATCTCCAAAGGTCTCTTTAATTTTCCTGTAGGCGGTATCTATCTTACCCCTAGTGAGATAGGCCTCTACATCCTTACATTTGTCCTCTAGCCATCCCTGCTTAGCCATTTTGCACTTCCTGTCGATCTCATTTTTGAGACGTTTGTATTCCTTTTTGCCTGTTTCACTTACTGCATTTTTATATTTTCTCCTTTCATCAATTAAATTCAATATTTCTTCTGTTACCCAAGGATTTCTACTAGCCCTAGTCTTTTTACCTACTTGATCCTCTGCTGCCTTCACTACTTCATCCCTCAAAGCTACCCATTCTTCTTCTACTGTATTTATTGCCCCCATTCCTGTCAATTGCTCCCTTATGCTCTCCCTGAATCTCTGTACAACCTCTGGTTCTTTTAGTTTATCCAGGTCCCATCTCCTTAAATTCCCACCTTTTTGCAGTTTCTTCAGTTTTAATCTACAGGTCATAACCAATAGATTGTGGTCAGAGTCCACATCTGCCCCTGGAAATGTCTTACAATTTAAAACCTGGTTCCTAAATCTCTGTCTTACCATTATATAATCTATCTGATACCTTTTAGTATCTCCAGGATTCTTCCATGTATACAACCTTCTTTCATGATTCTTAAACCAAGTGTTAGTTATGATTATGTTGTGCTCTGTGCAAAATTCGACCAGGCGGCTTCCTCTTTCATTTCTGTCCCCCAATCCATATTCACCTACTACGTTTCCTTCTCTCCCTTTTCCTACACTCGAATTCCAGTCACCCATGACTATTAAATTTTCGTCTCCCTTCACAATCTGAATAATTTCTTTTATTTCATCATACATTTCTTCAATTTCTTCATCATCTGCAGAGCTAGTTGGCATATAAACTTGTACTACTGTAGTAGGCGTGGGCTTCGTATCTATCTTGGCCACAATAATGCGTTCACTATGCTGTTTGTAGTAGCTTACCCGCATTCCTATTTTCCTATTCATTATTAAACCTACTCCTGCATTACCCCTATTTGATTTTGTGTTTATAACCCTGTAGTCACCTGACCAGAAGTCTTGTTCCTCCTGCCACCGAACTTCACTAATTCCCACTATATCTAACTTCAACCTATCCATTTCCCTTTTTAAATTTTCTAACCTACCTGCCCGATTAAGGGATCTGACATTCCACGCTCCGATCCGTAGAACGCCAGTTTTCTTTCTCCTGATAACGACATCCTCTTGAGTAGTCCCCGCCCGGAGATCCGAATGGGGGACTATTTTACCTCCGGAATATTTTACCCAAGAGGACGCCATCATCATGTAATCATACAGTAAAGCTGCATGCCCTCGGGAAAAATTACGGCTGTAGTTTCCCCTTGCTTTCAGCCGTTCGCAGTACCAGCACAGCAAGGCTGTTTTGGTTATTGTTACAAGGCCAGATCAGTCAATCATCCAGACTGTTGCCCTTGCAACTACTGAAAAGGCTGCTGCCCCTCTTCAGGAACCATACGTTTGTCTGGCCTCTCAACAGATACCCCTCCGTTGTGGTTGCACCTACGGTACGGCTATCTGTATCGCTGAGGCACGCAAGCCTCCCCACCAACGGCAAGGTCCATGGTTCATGGGGGGGGCGCTGAAGCATACCTGTAAAAATCAAGAAACATGATTAATATATTGTGAATAAATATACATAGGTTATATCATATCGTAAATAATAATCTTAAAGTTAAATTACCGATCTCCAGAAGTCCACATCCTTATCACAGCACTGCTTAGCCCATTTCAGCCGTTTTGCTTTCATTGTGGCTGTTAACTCTGGTTTTCTAGCGGGTCGATAGTCCTTGAAATCAATATCCTTCAACTTTCTGCGAACAGTGCGTTCAGATGCATTCACATTAGCCTCTTCCAGTTGAGATTTTATCTGTTTCGTTGTCGCAAATCTGTTTTCTACGCAAATTCTTTTGATAAATCTTTCTGACCTTGGGTTGAAAATTGGTGTTCTTCCACAATTATTCTTCCATCTGGGGCTCATTTCTTCAACTGAATCAATTTTCTTCTTTATGCGCCTCACGCTAGCTTCTGACATTTCCAAACTTCGTGAAATTTCCCGATTGGAATACATTTTCATATTAACGAGGGCTTTGGCCTCAGTTGTTTTACATGGTGAAATGTCCCCTCTTTTACCCATTTTAAAGGTCACAATTAGTAATATCTGGTAGTTAAGCAATTAATTGTGATTTCGATATTACGAAGTTGATAATTAAAGCGAACGAGTATTGCACCAGTTACATGCAAGAGCGCCACTGAACGCTGTACTCTGCACATTGATACCTACAACAAGTTAACAATCCAATGTCACATAGCAACAATAGGTACAAAATTCAACAATGTAATAAGTGTCGTGAATAACTGCCATAAATCTTCCGATTAATCGGATTAAATATAGTACTCAAAAAATTACAAATAACATGAAAAATGTGCAGTGCGTCTAATAATTTGGCCAGGGACTGTATATCTTCCGCTTATCATCTACATTCAAAGAGAATCTTCTAACTGATGGAGATCACGTGGTCTTTGTGCTCCGTAAATGAGTTCGGACCTATACATTGTGCGCTAGCTGAAAGAAATGCCTAAAAACAGTAACTAATCATTTTCCAGGAAATCTCCACATACGATAACAGCCCGAGTTAAACTTTTGTTGAACATACTGCAACGCAAATTTGTGGGAAACCAATGTGGAAAATGTGTGTTACACTATGACGTGCATTTTCACCGCACTAAGAATGTAATCTACGGATGAATTGATGGAAATAATTAGTCATTAGTAATTCCACTTGAATAAAAAGGTTTTGTTACTTTTGTTATACCTAAAGATATTTACTGATTTCATTTTTTACAATGACTGGTTATAGCTGTAATCGACAGCTACCTTCTGACAATATTACAGGATAATAAGCCTCGTGACATAAATGAAACAAGTGATTCTAGCCAAGTAAAATGGTAGAGAGGGTATTGTTTCTGTAAAGCACAAGTCGTATGCTGACAGTGCAAGACTTCAGGAACAAAAGATGTGTGTGAAATCTTATGGGACTTAACTGCTAAGGTCATCAGTCCATAAGCTTACACACTACTTAACCTAAATTATCCTAAGGACAAACACACACACCCATGCCCGAGGGAGGACTCGAACCTCCGCCGAGACCAGCCACACAGTCCTAGACTGCAGCGCCCGAGACCGCTCGGCTAATCCCGAGCGGCCTTCAGGAACAAACGGCAGCTAGTGCAAATAAGCATCGTCAGCTTCTTGATATCCACTATTGGATAAATGGCTCCTCCAGACTCCTCCATCCGGTCATTAACTATACTCTTCCACGTAGTGCCTTTATGCTTTCGACTGTCGCCATCTACCTTCCATTACATTGATCTAGTGTAAGCACTTGGAATCCAGCAAAGGACGTCCTTTGTTCATCTCACATCCATGTCGTACCCCCTGATAGTGGACTTTCCATTTCAGGCACGTGAAAACCTACTTCTGAAATGTCAATTTAGTTTATTCCAGGCCGTTTTTACTCTTCCTTTTGCTTATTGTATTACAGTCTATTCAGTCGTGTTTCCTATCCGTTCTAAAATTTAAAAAAACTCGACTGTTGCTGACTTCACTGTTAATTCGTACTATTTTATTTTCGGTGGGTTAATGATACACTACTTTAGTCTTACCACAACTGCCTTAAAGACTACTGCCAACCTTCCTTTCAAAGTCCTATCACAATTGCTGTGGTTTGTCTGTACTAGAGGCAAATGGTATGACGTCATCAGTGACTAGAAGGCGGCTCTGGTATGTTCCAGTAGCCCATATTCCTTTTTCGTTTATGCGTTGTAGGAATCTGTAAACTTTCTCTAAACCTGCTGAAAGCGTAGGTGATGTGGAATCTCTTTAAAGGCCTGATTCTTCTTTTCATTCTGAATTTGTCATTATCTTGATGAAGTTGAACTGAAACAGTAGCACTGTTTTCTTTTAAGGTACCCGTGGTCTCAGGTGGCTCGTTACCGAATAATTGCATTTTGTTTGATTTATCATCCCCATTTATCATTGTATCTGTATTGCACTGCAAATACCGGGTGGTTATGACTGAGGTGCAGCTATTCACATAGGTCCAGTGTGGGCTGTAACTATTGTACGGCAGCGAAATTTACTGGATATGCTAATTCGTTAATGCGGAACTGATTTACGCTGGAAAAAAATTAGTTCCAAGGCTTTTTGGCACAGATTGTTTTTAAACAGAGTGAAAATATTTCTCAAACTATGTGAATCGCGATCAATGCGGTAATTCATACTCTTTGTCCCTTTCTATAACTTGGTTCTTGACTTGTAAATGGTCCACTGTGCTATCATCCAATTCCAGAGCCAGTTTTTTCCTTTGTTTCATTAAAATACAATTTTTTACCAATTTGGATACTTTGACATTACGGAGAGTTGTGCGGATGATTGCTCTCTGACCTAATTTGGGCCGTTCCAAAAAATAATCTAACGTAATAGCAGTTGCGATACACGTAAGTCACACAAAATTCGTCACAGCGTATGGTATGGTTCAATTGAAAAGTGAGCTATGTGTGCACGAGTGTGCAGCTTACTAGTCTAATGTGGTATATTGTTTAGTTAACCCAGTGACGTTTAAAAACGCCTGTTGCCAAGGTTATTTCGGCTATGCTGCAGAAGTCTCTGTGGAATGCGCTTACACATCCTCCATACAATTCCAACCTCAATGGTTCAAATGGCTCTGAGCACTATGGGACTTAACATCTATGGTCATCAGTCCCCTAGAACTTAGAACTACTTAAACCTAACTAACCTAAGGACATCACACAACACCCAGCTATCACGAGGCAGAGAAAGTCCCTGACCCCGCCGGGAATCGAACCCGGGAACCCGGGGGTGGGAAGCGAGAACGCTACCGCACAGCCACGAGATACGGGCAATTCCAACCTCTTCCCATGCGATTTCCATATTTTTGGAAATCGGAAAAAAGACATTCGTCTCTGTCGGTTTGCTTAGGACGAAGAGGCGCACGCTTGGTTACAATCCTGGTTCCGTAGGAAACCACAAACGTTTTTTCATGAAGGCACTGACCACCTTGTCTCGCACTGGGATGAATGTATCAACAATAACGGCAATTACTTTTGAAATAATAAACAGTTTACTTTCCTTTTTTCAGTCTGTCTCGTTTTCATTTGACTTTCCCTTATATTACCCATATCCAAATCAAACTGACAAAGTAAAAAATTTCCTCCGTTTGTGCAGCCCATATATAGTCGGTGAAGGGATCCACAATTTGTTAAACCATCATCATTTTAGGGATATACACTCCTGGAAATGGAAAAAAGAACACAGAGACACCGGTGTGTCAGACCCACCATACTTGCTCCGGACACTGCGAGAGGGCTGTACAAGCAATGATCACACGCACGGCACAGCGGACACACCACGAACCGCGGTGTTGGCCGTCGAATGGCGCTAGCTGCGCAGCATTTGTGCACCGCCGCCGTCAGTGTCAGCCAGTTTGCCGTGGCATACGGAGCTCCATCGCAGTCTTTAACACTGGTAGCATGCCGCGACAGCGTGGACGTGAACCGTATGTGCAGCTGACGGACTTTGAGCGAGGGCGTATAGTGGGCTTGCGGGAGGCCGGGTGGACGTACCGCCGAATTGCTCAACACGTGGGGCGTGAGGTCTCCACAGTACATCGATGTTGTCGCCAGTGGTCGGCGGAAGGTGCACGTGCCCGTCGACCTGGGACCGGACCGCAGCGACGCACGGATGCACGCCAAGACCGTAGGATCCTACGCAGTGCCGTAGGGGACCGCACCGCCACTTCCCAGCAAATTAGGGACACTGTTGCTCCTGGGGTATCGGCGAGGACCATTCGCAACCGTCTCCATGAAGCTGGGCTACGGTCCCGCACACCGTTAGGCCGTCTTCCGCTCACGCCCCAACATCGTGCAGCCCGCCTCCAGTGGTGTCGCGACAGGCGTGAATGGAGGGACGAATGGAGACGTGTCGTCTTCAGCGATGAGAGTCGCTTCTGCCTTGGTGCCGATGATGGTCGTATGCGTGTTTGGCGCCGTGCAGGTAAGCGCCACAATCAGGACTGCATACGACCGAGGCACACAGGGCCAACACCCGGCATCATGGTGTGGGGAGCGATCTCCTACACTGGCCGTACACCACTGGTGATCGTCGAGGGGACACTGAATAGTGCACGGTACATCCAAACCGTCATCGAACCCATCGTTCTACCATTCCTAGACCGGCAAGGGAACTTGCTGTTCCAACAGGACAATGCACGTCCGCATGTATCCCGTGCCACCCAACGTGCTCTAGAAGGTGTAAGTCAACTACCCTGACCAGCAAGATCTCCGGATCTGTCCCCCATTGAGCATGTTTGGGACTGGATGAAGCGTCGTCTCACGCGGTCTGCACGTCCAGCACGAACGCTGGTCCAACTGAGGCGCCAGGTGGAAATGGCATGGCAAGCCGTTCCACAGGACTACATCCAGCATCTCTACGATCGTCTCCATGGGAGAATAGCAGCCTGCATTGCTGCGAAAGGTGGATATACACTGTACTAGTGCCGACATTGTGCATGCTGTGTTGCCTGTGTCTATGTGCCTGTGGTTCTGTCAGTGTGATCATGTGATGTATCTGACCCCAGGAATGTGTCAATAAAGTTTCCCCTTCCTGGGACAATGAATTCACGGTGTTCTTATTTCAATTTCCAGGAGTGTATAATTGAATATCTAATGAAAAAATTACAAGCTGAAGGAACCTAGTAGGTAATACCGCGCCGCAGAATGAGAATTACGACTCTTTGCAGTTTCTTGCGTCAAGGAACTTTCTTTCATTCAGGCAGTTGTCAATCTTTCTCACAACCCTTTTTGCCAGATCAGCACTGAATCTGCGATACGCTGAATCAGTAAGCACTACAACTTTTGAATGTAATCGGCCAACACAACCGTAGCACTGACCTTGACTACAGATAAGATAACAATATGAGGATCCACCCAGAGTGAACAGAAAGAAAGCCGTTCCACTAGAGTATAAGGCCTATTGTCAGCAGCATTGACACACCATGTAGCAAAACACCTCGCTGCTACTCTGTTGAGCCCAATAGTAGGTCGGTGTGTCCATCACACGACTTCTTACGTCGATTAGAGGGTCTGTGTTTGACTGTCTGTGATATTTTAATAAGTTTTGATGAGTTCTCTCTCTCTCTCTCTCTTCACTTGTGTTAATTCTCCCTGACTTGTTATAGCTCATTGAGCTTAGGTTTGAATTGCATTAGCGAACCCATTTTGATATGTGTTGACTTATATGTACTTTTTATTAATGACCAGTTCTATGAACAGACAGATGGAATTGCGTAGGCGAGACTGTTGTCACCTATTACTGCCAATCTGCTTGCGGCAGATTTCGAGGGACGTGGCCCTGAGTTGGCGGCATTGAATCTATGTGGTTTTTCAGAAATGCTGACGATAACTTTTGTTGATTGGCTTCATGTAAGTGGGAATTAAAACAGCTTCTTAGGACATCTCAGTTCAATCCGAATGAATATTTGCGTCACGACGGAGATGGGGGAAAGATGGCTCCTTCAGTCAGGAGAAAGACTGATAATATTTTGGGATATGCTGTTTTAGAAAGCCAACTCATTGTGATTTGTATGTTCAACTGATAATTATCACCTTCTGGGTCGGCGTGAAGCGTTTATTTTCCATATCAAAGTATCAGAGGTTTAAAAAACAAAGTTAATGAGTTTCAGATCTGTTTGGATGAGCTACAGTCTACAAAGCCTGTTGATATTATTTGTATTTCTGAACATCATTTAGGTAGTGAAAGTGAAATGCTTAATATGGGAGGGTAAACTTTAGCTTCAAAGTATTTTAGAAAAGAGATGCAGAAAGAAAGAGTTGCCACTTACATTAGAAAGGGTCACAATTATAAAAACAGTGACATTTTTAAATACTGTAGCGATCAGCATTTTGAAGCATGTGCCACACAAGTAGAAACACACAAAAGAAAAATAATTATAGCCACAATATACAGGGCTCCAACTGGTAATTTCCAGCTATTCACTAAACAACATGATGCAGTATTATATTTCTTAACATCTAAAAATAATGAACTCATGCTAAGTGGAGATTTTAATTTAAATTTTCTGGAGGATAGTCTCTCAAGATCCATCCTCGAGTCTCATAACACTTCTTATAATCTCATTCCCTTAGTACAGTTTCTAACCAGGGTTATGGGTACCAGCAGCACTGCTATTGATAACGTTTTCACAGATACTACAACACAAGCAAATCACAGTATAAATCCAGTATTTAAAGGCCTTTCAGATCATGGTGCCCAGTTGCTTACATTGAATATAGTGGGGTCTGATCAACTAATAAAAGGAAGTGGGAACCAACAGGAATAATAAACGAAACAGGAATTGAAGGCATAAAAAAACTGTATGAGGAATACAGACTGGAAATATGTATACAGTTCACCCAGGATAAATGAAAAATATAACTGTTTCTCTAATGCAGTCATAGGTCACATTGAAAACTGCTGCCCTAAGAAAGTAGTCAAAGCAAATAGATTAAATATTTCAAAACCTTGGATTACAAATGGCATAAAAATATCTTGCAAAACAAAAAGAAAACTGTACCTAACATCAAGGGAAAACGATGACTACAGAGCTAAATCCCGTTACAAATTGTATTGTAAAATTTAAACAAAGTAATCAGAACCTAAAAATATATTTATTTCAAGAAAAAATAAATGCCTCTAATAACAAGATAAAAACCATATGGAACATAGTAAAAAGTGAGCCAGGAAAAACTAATCAGGCAAATGAGGAAATTATGTTAAATGTAAATAATGAGTTGATTAGAGTTACCTCCAAAACTGAAGACACTTTCAACAATTTTTTCCTTTTTGTAGCAGACAACTTAGCTTTGTATAGTTCCTCATAAGACAGCTTAAAATATTTAAAAAATGCATTTCTGCAGAAGTTTGACAAAATTAAACTAAATCCTACTTCACCAAAAGATTTTTCTAATATTATTTGCTGTCTTAAAAACAAATGTTCCAGTGGTTATGATGAAATCAGCACTACCATAATTAAATGTTGCTCCTCAGAACTTTGTGACATACTGAGTTACTTATGTAATGAATCCCTCCACAGTGGTACTTTCCAGATAGGCTTAAATGTGCTATTGTCAAACCATTACACCAAAAAGGAGACAATTCATCAGTGGCAAACTTCTGTCCCATTTCATTATAGGCAATTTTTTCAAAAGTGTTTGAAAGGGTTATGAACAATAGACATTATAAGCACTTAGTACAGAAAAATATTCTCATTCACAATCAGTTTGGATTTCGGAAAGGATTGTCAACTGATCAAGCTATATTCATTTTTATGTATGATATATTGGGATCAATAAATCAAAAGTTTTTACCACTTGGAATATTTTGTGATCTGGCTAAAGCTTGTGATTGTGTTAAGCATGATATCCTTATACAAAAGTTAAAATATTGTGGGATAACAGGTGTAGGAGGCTCATGGTTCTCATCCTGTCTTTTTGACAGGAAACAGTGTGTGTCTCTATCAAGCTTACCACATAGCAATAGTCATTCAAAATATGAAACCATCAAACAAGGGTGCCCCAGGGCTCTATTTTAGGTCCCTTGTTCCTATTATATGAGGGTGAGTCAGATGAAAACCTTAACTATTTTTTAAATGTTATTTGTTGTGCAGAAGTGGTACAAAGCTGTATCACTTTTCAACATAATCTCCCCCATGCTCAATGCAAGTCCTCCAGCGCTTACAAAGTGCATAAGTTCCTTTAGAAAAAAATTCTTTTGGTAGTCTGCCCAACCACTCATGCACCACATGGCGTACCTCTTCATCAGAATAGAACTTCTTTCCTCCCATTGCGTCTTTGAGTGGTCAAAGCATATGAAAATCCCCTGGGGTAAGGTCTGGTGAGTATGGTGGGTGAAGAAGACACTCAAAATGCGGGTCTGTGATAGTTGCAACTGTTCTACGGACAGTGTGCGACCTTGCATTGTCATGTTGCAAAAGGACACCTGCTGACAGCAATCCACGTCGCTTTGATTTGATTGCAGGGCGCAGATGATTTTTTAGCAGATCTGTGTATGATGCGCTGGTGACAGTGGTCCATCTAGGCACGTAATGCTCCAAAATGACGCCTTTTTTGTCGCAAAAGAGAGTCAGCATAACCTTCCCTGCTGATGGCTCTGTTCGAAACTTTTTTGATTTTGGTGATGAGGAATGGCGCCATTCCTTACTCGCTCTCTTCGTTTCCGGTTGGTGGAAGTGAACCCAGGTTTCGTCCCCAGTAACGATTCTTGCAAGGAAGCCATCACCTTCTCGTTCAAAGCGCCGAAAAAGTTCTTCACAAGCATCAACACGTCGTTCTCTCATTTCAGGAGTCAGCTGCCGTGGCACCCATCTTGGAGACACTTTGTGAAACTAGAGCACATCATGCACAATGTGGTGTGCTGACCCATGACTAATCTGTAAACATACTGCAATGTCATTCAGTGTCACTCTGCGGTATTCCTTCACTATGGCTTCAACTGCTGCAATGTTCTGTGGAGTCACAACTCACTGTGCCTGACCTGGACGAGGAGCATCTTCCACTGAAGTCACACCATTTGCGAACTTCCTACTCCATTCGTGGACTTGCTGCTGTGACAAACATGCATCACCGTACTGAACCTTGATTCGTCGATGAATTTCGATAGGTTTCACACCTTCACTACGCAAAAGCTGAATAACTGAACGCTGTTCTTCCCTGGTGCAAGTCGCAAGTGGGGCGGCCATCTTTATACTGATACTGCGACGGTATGTGTGCATCTGCACTATGCTGCCACCTACAGGCCATTCTGCACGCTGTTTGTAACACGCTTAACAACTTACAGGATAACGGCGCGAAATTTCGATTTGTTATTACAAATTTAAGGTTTTCATTTGACTCAACCTCGTATATTAATGACCTTCCATATGCAGTGTCACAAAATGCAAATTTCGTCTTATTTGCAGATGATACAAGTATTGGTATAAAAAACTGTACCTGTGATCTCACTGAGTAATCAGCTAATGAAAAATTTGTAAGTGTAAATGGGTGGTTCACAGCAAATGGATTGTCACTTAATTTTTTCAAGACCCAGTACATACAGTTTAGTACCTCACAAAGAATACCTAACCCTATAAGTATAATGTATTCAAACAATGAAATTAAAGCTGTAGACAGTGTCAGATTTTTAGGGCCACGAATTGACCACACCCTAAATTGGAAAACTCACACTCTAGACTTAATGAAACGCTTTAGTTCAGCTACATTTGCAGTACACATGATAACAGAAGTAGGTGATTTAAAAATGAAGAAGTTAGTTTATTCTGCCTACTTCCATTCACTAATGAGCTGTGGAATCATCTCTTGGGGAAACTCCTCTCACAAGGAGAACATTTTCAAAATTCAGAAACGAGCCATTAGAATTATATCTGGTGTCAGTCCTAGATCATCATGCAGAGACCTCTTTAAGAAACTTGGTATTCTAACTACTACTTGTCAGTACAGTCTTGTAAGTGATAGAGATCGGTTTCAGAGTTAATTAAAGAACTTCCTGTTAGCCAACTCCTTCCACTCCATCGATGAATATCTTCACAAGGATTATAGCTCATAACTCTGTCTGCATTAGAATTGTACAATATACATGTATCCGAGTAAAAAAGTATCTAAAGAAACCTTGATTCTTACCACATCCCAGAGACTCTTCTCCAAGGGATCTAAGGATATTGAAGATTTTTCAGTTGAGTTAGACCACCTCAGACTCACGTGTCGCTAGAATGGTTATAGTGAAAGACAGTTCAGATCATGTGTAGCGATACTGACCAGCCGTGAATCAAGTGGTGGAAATAACGAGATGGCACCAATGTCAACGGCCTTTTTGGCTTACGCAGGTAGCATTTCCAGCGGGACTGGTCGCATTCTGCGGGGACACGTGTGAAGTCTGTTTTTCTATTACAGTCTAAGATTAGGGCCCTTTTAGGGTTCGTGAAACATAATCTTGGGTTGCGTAAGACGGGTGTCTGCCGTATCCCTTGCAAATGTGGCACGTTATACACTGCTCAGAGCATCAGGATCGTGGAGAGGCAGCGTACTGAGAATAAGCGTCACACATGCTTCTGCCAACTGAGAAAATCTGATACTGAAGAACGTTGCCTTGGCACCGGTAAACCTCTGAAATATAGCAATACAGAGATTCTGGTGTGCACTTCCAGCTATTGTGGTTGTAGTATTAAGCAAAGAACTGAGATCACATTAGCAAGTGACCTTATAAACAGAGACGGAGGTTTTTTTACAGTTCTGTTTCGAATCTTGCTCTCTTCCTTGTCGAAAAACAGAGGAACACAGTTAGCGCTACTGAGTCACCTCCTGGTAATTAATATTCACTATCCATAACTTCTGACGTTGGTCATCTTTGGTTGTGTGGTGGCGCCAGCTCTTTACAGTCCGTACGTTATCTTTCCGCACACTGGTGTTTTAAATTTCCTTTCACTGCGTTCTCCCGTTGCATTTGTGCCTTGAAAAAGATGGAGTGTGCACCTGTCGAAATATCGTTAGTTGTCGAAGGAGTCTCCCGGCTACATTTTCGCAAGACGAAACTTCTTGGTAGATTAAAACTGCGATCGGATTAGGACTTGAAACTAGGACCTTTGCCTTTCGCGGGTAAGTGCTCTACCAATTTTTTTCCTTTTTTTTGGAATTTTGTTCGTTAATGTTCGTTATAGTTGGTCGTAGCGGACGTCACATGACATCCGTTGAAGTTCGTTGTTGATCCACGAAGTTTTTTTGTCATTATTATTAAAGAGACCATCTAGCTCACTGACCGAACACGCTGAGCTATCGTGCCGGCGTACCGACTGAACTATCCAAGCACGACTCTCGAACCAACTTCACGGCCGGATTAAGGTGGGGGGAGTGAAGGCAGGGCTTAGAGGGGCTCTAAACTTGGGCCTCCAGGTGGAAGGGGGACCACCACTCTGATCAAGGTCTCAACTGGCTGTCTAATAAGAAACATTCAAGATAAAATCACCATCATAAGATAAGATATGACCAAAAATATGAAACAAATTTCTTAGTTTGTTACATCCAACACCTTAATAAATTAGCATAAAGCTGTTTTAAAAAAGAAGATCTACTACATGCATGATAATAGTGATTCATATTTTCTCATTAATAGAAGTGAAATACTGGCGTGGCGTTGTTGACTGGGAAGCCCACACCGGGGAAGTTCGACCGCCAAGTGCGACGCCGCGTTGGCCGACTTGCGTGCGGATGATGACACAACATCCAGTCCACGAGCGGAGAAAATTTACAATCGAGCCGGGAATCGAACCCGGGCCCATTCCACGGTAAGCAAGCGCCTTACCACTTTCTTTTTCGCAACGGACATCACATGACACCCATTGAATCCCTTCACCCAGTTACTGTTACGAGCTTGGATCAAGTACTGAAGTGACGCCCTCTGTTGATGCAGCATGTAAATCCAGCCTCAGTTATTTTTATTTTGCCAACAAGTTTATATTGACAAGGTCGTCTCTCAGATGGCGTTGCATGTTGCGTATCCTGTATCGACGATGCAAACACCTTCTTGGTCTAGTGCCATCATTAGAGAAAATACCAGACTTCTCCAGTAGCACAGGGCTGGAACTATTTAAGGGGGGACGTTGATGAAAAACACACACTATTTCAAAAAAGCACCAAATCCACAGTTTTGGAGAAATGGCAATGAAATTTTGTACCACGCTTTACATGAAAGTAACACATTTACATATAAAATCCTTTGATTACATACACTACTGGCCATTAAAATTGCTACACCAAGAAGAAATGCAGATGAAAAACGGGTATTCATTGGACAAATACATTATACTAGAACTGACATGTGATTACATTTTCACGCAATTTGAGTGCATAGATCCTGAGAAATCAGTACCCAGAACAACCACCTCTGGCCGTAATAACGGCCTTGATCCGCCTGGGCATTGAGTCAAACAGAGCTTGGATGGCGTGTACAGGTACAGCTGCCTATGCAGCTTCAACACGATACCACAGTTCATCAGTTGCTCGGCCACCATTGACCAGACGTTTTCAATTGGTGAGAGATCTGGAGAATGTGCTGGCCAGGACAGCAGTCGAACATTTTCTGTATCCAGAAAGGCTCGTACAGGACCTGCAACATGCGGTCGTGCATTATCCTGCAGAAACATAGCGTTTCCCAGGGATCGAATGAAGGGTAGAGCCACGGGGCGTAACACATCTAAAATGTAACGTCCACTGTTCAAAGTACCGTCACCGCGAACAAGATGTGACCGAGAAGTGTAACCAATGGCACCCCATACCATCACGCTGGGTGATACGCCAGTATGGCGATGACGAATACACGCTTCCAATGTGCGTTCACCGCGATGTCACCAAACAGGGATGCGACCATCATGATGCTGTAAACAGAACCTCGATTCATCCGAAATAATGATTTTTTGCCATTCGTGCACCCAGGTTCGTCGTTCAGTTCACCATTGCAGGCGCTAATGTCTGTCATGCAGCGTCAAGCGTAACCGCAGTCATGGTCTCCGAGCTGATAGTCCATGTGCTGCAAACGTCGTCGAACTGTTCGTGCAGATGGTTGTTGTCTTGCAAACGTCCCCATCTGTTGACTCAGGGATCGAGACGTGGCTGCACGATCCGTTACAGCCATGCGGATAAGATATCTGTCATCTCGACTGCTAGTGATACGAGGCCTTTGAGATCCAGCACGGCGTTCCGTATTACCCTCCTGAACCCACTGATTCCATATTCTGCTAACAGTCATTCGATCTCGACCAACGCGAACAGCAATGTCGCGATGCGATAAAGCGCAATCGCGATAGGTTACAATCCGACCTTTATCAAAGTCGGAAACGTGATGGTACGCATTTCTACTCCTTACACGAGGCATCACAACGTTTCACCAGGCAAAGCCGGTCAACTGCTGTTTGTGTATGAGAAATCGGTTGGAAACTTTCCTCATGTCTGCACGTTGTAGGGGTCGCCACCGGCGCCAACCTTGTGTGAATGCTTTGAAAAGCTAGTCATTTGCATATCACAGCATCTTCTTCCTGTCGGTTAAATTTCGCGTCTGTAGCACGTCATCTTCGTGAAGTAGCAATTTTCATGGCCAGTAGTATATATATATATATATATATATATATATATATATATATATATATATATATATATGTAGAGAGAGAGAGAGAGAGAGAGAGAGAGAGAGAGAGAGAGATGAATGATTCATGTCTTTATATGTTGTAAGCTTCTCTCTTGAGATTTTTGGAATTGGTCAATTAGGAGAATTTTCAGAATTTTTTAACTATAATTCCACAAGTACAACTTTAAATTCACGCAAAATTCCAAGCAGTTTGCCCTATATCTCAGCTTTCAATCAGAATTTCGCAGTTTGCTCTTGAGGCAACGTTTATTGAGTTTACAGAAATACGTGCACAAAATTTCATAATTCTGGCATTCATGGAACCTGAGGAAAAGGTACATAAACTTAAAAAAAAAATTTGTGGAACCGCAATTTAAAGTTCAACCTAACTTTTTTCATTATGTCACTTCTTCAGAAGGCACCACATTTACCTTCAAGGCTTCTCTTCTGCTTTCTTATTGTCTATCTTCTTTCCTTTACCAAGTCTTCAACTGACTTTTCAGCTGCAGGACGCGCTGTAAATCTATTTTTCTCAGGAATTCTTGAGTAAAATTTCCTGTCTTGAAAACGATTCTTTCTAATACCTTCATCCTCCCGACGTTCCCATCATTAAATACAATAAATGCATCTTAAGTTGCAGTTCTGACAACTGTAACAGATGCAAATGTGTTTACAGGGCATCGTTTACATATGAGTGAATTTAGAGACTCATTTGGATTTTGGGTTTTGCCATGAACACACTTTTTGAGTAGTGCAGGATCGGCCAAAGATGATCTATAAAACCAAAGAGTATGTATCATGGCCTTCTAGATGTATCCCGCACACGTTTGGTTGAAAGTAATACACAGAATCGTGGTTCACTGAGCTGGTATTGAATTGCTGCTTCAAAACGTGGGCGTAGCAGGGAGGCCGCGTCACACTTTTAATTAATTTTCAGGCACTTCGGATGCGATTTCAACATTGAAACTTTGGGAACTTATTGTCTATGAGTTGTACTAACAAATGAAAAATAAATCGAAAGTTGACTTTTTTGGTCAATTTCATCAGCGTCCCCCATTAAGCAGCGGCACGCGGAAGACGGGCAGTCCCCAATTAAATAGCGATCTGATGCCACGACCCTTTCTAAAAGTAATACGAGCAACGAGTGCAAGTTAGTAAAGTTTGAAGTGTTTACTGCGGGTATGGCTCTGAGCACTACGGGACTTAACTTCTGAGGTCATCAGTCCCCTAGAACTTAGAACTACATAAACCTAACTAACCTAAGGACATCACACACATCCATGCCCGAGGCAGGATTCGAACCTGCGACCGTAGCGGTCGCGCGGTTCCAGACTGAAGTGCCTAGAACCGCTCGGCCACGCCGGCCGGCTACTGCGGGTATATGGGGCGTGAAGTGTATAGTGACGTTTATTTCGATGACTGAAGTGTTATTGTCGACTGTTTACCATCTAATAAACTTATCATAGCTTATGAAAATGCGTAAGGATGGAAAGAGAAAGTCTCACTTTTCGGATTAATACACAAAAGAGTGGTCTTTTGTCAAGAAAGGACGTACGGATCAGGAAGCACTGTGTGATATTTGTAGTTGATCATCTCAGTAACTCACGGAGGTAACGCAAATTGTGAGGCATCACATTTCTACGAAGAATCTTACAAACAGATTCGCGGTAGCATCGACATCAAAGTCTATTTCTACATTCATGATTAAAGAAGATACCCCCGAAGAACTGCTCGTTGCTGCTACAGAACGAAAAACAGTTTCTAAAGTTGTCAAGCATCATCAATCCTTCAGTTCTCTTGACTGTACCGTAAATCTGAACAGCGCAATGTATTCTGACTCCAAACGCGCCGCAAAGCAGTCTACAGCAGGACCAAAGCTACATCGATTGTTAAAAATATTTTCACAGCACACTCCGTGTCCGAATGCATGAAACAATTGCCAGAAATTTCATTTTATGGCATAGGTTCGCCTGTTTCTTTCACACGGTTCGCCTGTTTGCAAAACGTATCTAGTGACGAGGGTAAGCTGGTGCACATGTGCTATATCCGGGGTTGAACTAATGATTAAGGAAAAATATTTCACCCTTCTTATATCGTCTCCAGTCTGTTTTAAGACTATGACTCATCAAGTGAATAACTCACCGCAAAGGGTATTTAATGAGTAACTGGTACCCCCAAATCCTTGATTCCAAAATCGTTCAGTATGACTGGCTAAAAGAGGATCAAATTCGCCTACCAGTTCCAAATCATACAATAATTTCCGTTATGAGGATCGCCGAACTTTTCATTTTCTTCTCTGAAGACGAGGCCTCTTGAGCACAGTAATTTCACTACGTCAGCACCCCTCTTCAGTACGTTTCCCCAATAAGTAATTTCTTCATCAATCTGGGCATGCAATAAATTGTCGGGTCGGCCATCAATTTCAGTTCTAACTTTCGAACTAAGTTTACGAGATTTGTGACGCACAGAGTTCTTACGCGGAGCTACTCGATTAAATACTTCTTTCTCACAGTGAGTCTTTATTCTCCAACGGACCGAATGCCCAACAGCACCCACAATGTGCAGATCTTTTACTTTCAGAATAAACCAGCCGGTTGCGTTCATTCTCTTCATTATTTTTAATTGTCTTTGGAAGATACTCAAAGGCAAGAAACGACGCCGATCAGCATTTATTTTTTCTCTTTTAGAGAAGTCACAAGACTTGTTTTGATCGAAGCCGTAACTTGCGATAATCGTTCATTTCCCATAAAGATGGATCTTTGTTTAGATTTTCTGCTGTTTGCACTTTGCTCCTTCCATTACTTAACGTCTGATTCTGAGACGCATCTTCAGTTGTCATACTTATTGATGATTGCTCTACCGCTTCTTTCTCAAAATCATAAATATCCGTTTTTTCAGACGTAGATTGTTCAACAGATAACTTGTCGTTGGGTTTCAGGGTTCAAATTAGTTTGATAGTTTCCAAATTGTATTGTGTCAGTACATGTTGTTGAAGTTCCCAATCTTTCAACAGACTTCAAACTCCACTTCAAAAAAAGCTGTCAATTTTTATCGTTTTACAAAAAACTTCTTCTTGTCCTTTTTTTGTTATTTTGGCCTTCTTTTCATACTTATCTCCACTAAGTAGTTTCCTCCCATCACTCATTCTAACAATCATTTTATCCAGGAACTGAAATAAAATAAATATTACGTTAGGAGTTTTATTTCTTGTACATGCCGGCCGCTGTGGCCGAGCGGTTCTAGCCGCTTCAGTCTGGAACCGCGCTACTGCTACGGTCGCAGGTTCGAATCCTTCCTCGGACATGGATGTGTGTGATGTGCTCAGGTTAGTTAGGTTTAAGTAGTTCTAAGTCTAGGGGCATGATGACCTCAGACGTTAAGTGCCATAGAGCTTAGACCCTTATGAACCCTTTTTCTTGTACATAATTAGCAATATCCTTTGTCCAAACTCCAGACATTGAATAATTACCTAACGTAAGTACAAGAAATTTATTTAAGTATGTTATAACAAAAAAAATCGAAATTTCTTCGGGTAGCTTCTGAAACAGCTATTTACCAAGTTAAATTACGTCTTGCTGATTCGTTACGGATGATTTATTATAATATATTGTGATTACCTACCTACCAAAAGTTTGTACGCACCGGTGATGTTACGTTATGAAATTATTCATACAGTTCACGAAACACTTCGAAAAATTACAGCACACAACCAGAAAAATGCAACAGAAAAATATTCATACGTTTGATTTGGCCGCAATAACTTGACGATTCCGCTTGTGCTGGCACAAGCAGAGAAAATCGGCATTAGCTGAAAGATATTCATTTGTCTTCGAGCGCTGCCGGCGTTAAGCTGGCCGTAGACGCGAAGTGGTACTGTACACATTGTTAAGCGTAATAGTGTTAGCTCTCTTGAAAGGTGGGAGCAAGGCCGTTCCCAGCAGCCACCGCGCGATACGTCTAGTTGTCGTGGCCAGATAGTATTAGAAATTGCAGGACGCAATCAGCCGAGGCGGCTTTCCTTTTATTTTTGAAGTAGATAGGGGTGGGACTTCCCCGTTCGTATCGCCGATCTGTATCTATCTCTCCCGAACTCAATGCCACCACGCGCGGTATGCCTACAACAGCACGAAGCCGCTTGGCTCCCGCGGCGGCCGCGCCGCGCCCTTACAGTCAATTGGCCAGACACACTTGGCCAACGGTCAAGTCACTCGTTCCCGCACCGCAGTCAAACGCGACTATGTAAATTGCAGAAAAATTTATCTAAGTTGTGAAACATAGCACACGTTGAATTTCTTGTGTGGATCTAATAACATTTAGGTATACTAATGTGAAGCCAGTCCTGACAAAACTACCATTTGGTGAGCAAGATGTATGAGACAGGCGAAATACCCTCAGACTTCAAGAAATTCCAATCCCAAAGAATGCAGGTGTCGACAGATGTGAAAATTACCGAACTGGTTTAATAAGTCACGGCTGCAAAATACTAACGCGAATTCTTTACAGACGAATGAAAAAACTAGTAGAAGCCGACCTCGGGGAAGATCAATTTGGATTCTGTAGAAATGTTGGAACACGTGAGGCAATACTGACCCTACGACTTATCTTAGAAGCTAGATTAAGGAAAGGCAAACCTACGTTTCTAGCATTTGTAGACTTAGAGAAAGCTTTTGACAAGGCAGGGCTTTGAAGGTGGCAGGGTGAAATACAGGGAACGAAAAGCTATTTACAATTTGTACAGAAACCAGGTGGCAGTTATAAGAGTCGAGGGGCACGAAAGGGAAGCAGTGGTTGGGAAGGGAGTGAGACAGGTTTGTAGCCTCTCCCCGTTGTTATTCAATCTGTATATTGAGCAAGCAGTGAAGGAAACAAAAAAATTCGGAGTAGGTATTAAAATCCATGGAGAAGAAATAAAAACTTTGAGGTTCGCCTATGACATTGTAATTCTGTCAGAGACAGCAAAGGACTTGGAAGACCAATTGAACGGAATGGACAGTGTCGTGAAAGGAGGATATAAGATGAACATCAACAAAAGCAAAACGAGAATAATGGAATGCTGTCGAATTAAATCGGGTGATGCTGAGGGAATTAGATTAGGAAATGAGAAACTTAAAGTAGCAAAAGAGTTTTGCTGTTTGGGGAGCAAAATAACTGATGATGGTCGAAGAGGAGAGGATATAAAATGTAGACTGGCAATGGCAAAGAAAACGTTTCTGAAGAAGAGAAATTTGTTAACATCGAGTATAGATGTAAGTGTCAGGAAGTCATTTCTGAAAGTATTTGTATGGAGTGTAGCCATGTACGGAAGTGAAAATAGCTCTGAGCACTATGGGACTCAATTGCTGTGGTCATCAGTCCCTTAGAACTTAGAACTACTTAAACCTAACCAACCTAAGGACATCACACACATCATGCCGAGGCAGGATTCGAACTTGCGACCGTAGCAGCAGCGCGGCTCCGGACTGGAGCGCCTAGAACCGCACGGCCACCGCGGCCGGCTATGGAAGTGAAACATGGACGATAAATAGTTTAGACAAGAAGAGAATAGAAGCTTTCGAAATGTGGTGCTACAGAAGAATGCTGAAGATTAGATGGGTAGATCACATAACTAATGCGGAGGTATTGAACAGAATTGGGGAGAAGAGGAGTTTGTGGCACAACTTGACAAGAAGAAGGGACTGGTTGGTAGGACATGTTCTGAGGCATCAAGGGATCACAAATTTAATATTGGAGGGCAGCGTGGAGGGTAAAAATCGTAGAGGGAGACCAAGAGATGAATACACTAAGCAGATTCAGAAGGATGTAGGTTGCAGTAAGTACTGGGAGATGAAGAAACTTGCACAGGATAGGGTAGCATGGAAAGCTGCATCAAACCAGTCTCAGGACTGAAGACCACAACAACAATGTGAATCTTTTAATTTCTGCTAGAGAAAGAAAAAAATTTTGGCCTCAAATTTGCTGCTCCTAAAATCTGCTGTTAAATCCGCCACTGCACCCATGCATCGAACCATAAGGCTGAACAAATGTTTCTTTGGTTGTTCAATACTTTTCTGAAACTGATGGAATCCAATAGAAGCCATTGAACTTTGAATGGCTGAATACCAAAAAATCGGATACTATTGCAGAGACAACTGCAAATTCCATTAGGAAACTGATCGCCTTTTGTGGAGACAATATCAACTTCGGAGGACTTAATCAACACGGCCGGTGGAATGTGTTTCACCAAATTAAGTAAGAACTAAGGAAAAATATAGAACCAATCGGGTTCCCTGCCCATATTCTCCACAATACTATATTAAACGCTGCTGGAGTCTTTAACCGTTGATACTGAAATAATCTTCATGAAAATATTTGAGTGTTTCACAACATACATGGTAAGGACAGAAGCTGAAAGAGTTCTGCTTATGTCTTTGTCAATCGTCAGACTCTTGTGTCACTCAAAAACAAGATGGCTGTCGTTAATGACTACAGTGAGAGAATTTTTATGCTTTTCATTCAATAAAAATAGTTATTGGACGCCAGTCAGTGAAATTCACTTCATGCTACTGCAGTCAAACTTGGCTCCGTTTGAAAAATATATAAAAAGTGTGGAGAAGAACAAAGTTCCGATAGATGAAGTAAGAAACAGCGAGTGATCAAAAAGTCGGTATAAATTTGAAAACTGAATATCACGGAATAATGTAGATAGAGAGGCACAAATTGAAACACATGCTTCGAATGATATGGGGTTTTATTAGAACCAAAAAAATACAAACGTTCAAAAAATGTCCGACAGATGGCGCTTCATCTGATCAGAATAGCAATAATTAGCATAACAAAGTAAGACAAAGCAAAGATGATGTTCTTTACAGGAAATGCTCAATATGTCCACCATCATTCCTCAACAATAGCTGTATTCGAGGAATAATGCTGTGAACAGCACTGTAAAGCATGTCCGGAGTTATGGTGAGGCATTGGCATCGGATGTTGTCTTTCTGCATCCCTAGAGATGTCGATCGATCACGATACACTTGCGACTTCAGGTAACCCCAAAGCCAATAATCGCACGGACTGAGGTCTGGGGACCTGGGAGGCCAAGCATGACGAAAGTGGCGGCTGAGTACACGATCATCACCAAACGAAGCGCGGAAGAGATCTTTCACGCGTCTAGCAATATGGGGTGGAGCGCCATCCTGCATAAACATCTAGGTGTTTATAAGCCAGGCTGGGGATGATGCGATTCTGTAACACGATTGTCATGCGCAGTCACTGACGTTTTGCTGTCCAGCGCCATCTGTCGGACATTTAGCTAACTTTGTTTTTTTTTTTGTTCTAATAAAACCCCATGTTATTCTAAGCACGTGTGTCAATTTTTACCTCTCTATCTACATTATTCCGTGGTTTATTAAGTTTTCAAATTAATACTGACTTTTTGATGACCCGGTATATTAATCGGTACTCAAAGATGTCTGAATGAAAGCAAGACTGCCACTTTTATTGGCATGGAAACCGAGATGAATTTGAACGAATTACAGAATGAGAACCCTAAACAAGAAATAATTAATTTGATCTCTAAATTTGAGGAACAGACAATAGCTTTCTATATCTCAGTATTTGACTGCTGAGATAAACTATTTCTTTCAATAAATATGAAGTATTTGATTCGATGAAGCTATCTGAAACTCCAGATTGGGTGATGACTGGGAACACTGTTATATACCTGAGTAAAATGGTGTGCAGATGTTAGGCAATAGCTGAAATAAGAAATATAGTAATCGGCACTCAAAGATATCTGAATGGAAGGAATGTACGTATCTGAAGAGCTTTTTATAAACTAAATGGAATAATGGAAGTCTAAACACTACATGAAAGAACGGCTGATTTACTTTCTTAAGAAAACCGAAAATCCTGAACGCAGATGCCAACTGCAAAAATTATGCGAGTATGGTATCTGTTTTACTTCAGACGCAACAAGTTCGATGTAATTGTATTCTAAATAAAAAGTAATTGTATTAAATTTTTTACTTCATTTATAAACCCCCATCTCAGAGTGTTCCCAGGAGGTCCCAGCTAGATATGGCAACCCTAAGGACACCCAGTCTCAATCCAACGACAAATTACGTCACTACGTAGTTGCCCAATAGGATATACAGTATTCCTTTCACAACAACAAGTTCCGTCTATTTATAAACTCCGTATGCGTGGAGTCAGGTAGGAGGGTTACTGCAAACATTTTTGTGGGCAATGAGATGCACTCGCCCCTCGCCCCCTTCTTTTGTTCGGTGTGTTTATCACTTGTCTATTGTTGAGCTAAATTGTTAATTCGTGTGACAGTACTGTTTAGAGAGTTGTAACGTACGCATATTTGCAGATTGGCTGTTGTTAGTACGTGTCTGACATTACTTACTCCGATCTGTTACTGTGTAACTCATATTCTAGTTTCATTTCTGTTTTTCGGGACTCTAAATGGAACCTCATCACGTGTAAAAGTTTTCCAGTAGTGCCAGCAAAAGAAAAGCGCAGAAGGACTCAGCTAAATTTGTGGAGAAACTGCCAAAAGAGATTTCGTATTTTAAGGAGAATGATTAGTTCATTGGTAACGTTAGTGAAGTTCGTAGTGAACCAGAACCTCTTGCACCTGCGCCTACTTCTTCTAAAGAGCGTTTGACGAGTTCCGGTGCAACTGAAATTGGTGTGGAGCTGTATTTTATAGGTGAGGCAGTGATGAACGCGGATGTTAAAATAGGCGAACCGGTGACAGGTATTGATAGTGAATTAGTGAAGTCCCCACATTGGAGAGAGAACCGGCGAAACGGACAAACGTGAAAAACTAATTAGTGGAACTGTGTTTACCGAAAGGTTTACACTATTTTAACGAAAATTTAGATGATCTAAGTAAATCTGAACATGTCTACAAAACACAAAACAGGTATGGACTCAAAAACTTGTTCCTTCGAAAACTGCTCAATGCAGAGAAAAATAGCACAAAATGGCAGTTGTATTCCGAATCTATAGGAATCGTATTTTGTATTTTCTGTAAATTATCCAGTTACAGCATAGACTTAAACAACGTGCGTACTCCATTCTCAGGCTGTGGATTTTCTAACTGGAAGAAGGGGGAAGAAAAAAGTCACGTCTCATGAAAACAGCCTAATCATCGCAAAAAAATGGTTCAAATGGCTCTGAGCACTATGGGACTTAACATCTTAGGTCATCAGTCCCCTAGAACTTAGAACTACTTAAACCTAACTAACTTAAGGACATCACACACATCCATGCCCGAGGCAGGATTCGAACCTGGGACGGTAGTAGTCCCACGGTTCCGGACTGCAGCGCCTAGAACCGCAAGGCGACCGCGGCCGGCCCTAATCATCGCAAAAATTCATTGACGTGACTTCTGCGATCAAAGAACGAGAGACGTATCGACAGTGAACTTCAGCATATGATTAAAACACAGAAAAAATGTTGGCACACGAAGTACTCTTCCTCGTTGTGAAATTAGTTAAACATTTGGCAATAAGAGGACTTGCTTTTCCTGGTGCCAACGAATTTTTTGGAGCCCCAGATAAAGGTAGCTATTTAGGTTCCCTTGAACTAATTGCTCATTTTGACCATTTTTGAAACAACACATCTAAGAGCATGGCTCTAAAGGTCGCGACCAGAAGTCACATTTGTCCAAGACTATTTGTGAAGAATTCACTGGCCTTCTACATCTACATCTACATGACTACTCTGCAATTCACATTTAAGTGCTTGGCAGAGGGTTCATCGAGCCACAGTCATACTATCTCTCTACCATTCCACTCCCGAACAGCGCGCGGGAAAAACGAACACCGAAACCTTTCTGTTCGGGCTCTGATTTCTCTTATTTTATTTTGATGATCATTCCTACCTACGTAGGTTGAGTTCAACAAAATATTTTCGCATTCGGAAGAGAAAGTTGGTGACTGAAATTTCGTAAATAGATCTCGCCGCGACGAAAAACGCCTTTGCTTTAATGACAGCAATCTTTTGTAAATGGTACACAAGGTATTGTGTAAAATAGTTGGATAAATTCAAACAGCAAAATACTACGAAGTAGTTGTAGATTCAGCGGTCGCACATGAAGATTAACAAGCCGTTGCAGTAAGGTTTTGTTTCGAGGGAAGACTTCGCAAAAGATTTTTGTTATGTATCTATACACAATCGCACAGGAGACGGTCTTACGAAAGTTACCCTAAACCTCTTTCGAAAATACAAGGTTAGGATAGGAGATCGTCGTTCGCATTCCCATGACAATGCCAGTAACATGAGCGGAAAATATTCAGTTTAAGTGCGATGATAACGGGAAGAAATGCCTTAAGCTTTTATGTGCCTTGTGATGTGCACTCGTTGAACTTCGTGGTCCAAAACAGTGCAGAGGAATCATTAAACTCAGTTTTTTTTTTAATTTTTGCAACGATATAGGACTTTTTTGAACCTTCTACTCATAGTTGGCACAGTCTTGTGAAGAATAATGGGCGACTTAAGACATTGTCCGGTACTATATGGTCGTCCCGCCAAGAACCATGGACCTTGCCGTTGGTGGGGAGGCTTGCGTGCCTCAGCGATACAGATAGCCGTACCGTAGGTGCAACCACAAAGGAGGGGTATCTGTTGAGAGGCCAGACAAACGTGTGGTTCCTGAAGGGGGGCAGCAGCCTTTTCAGTAGTTGCAGGGGCAACAGTCTGGATGATTGACTGATCTGGCTTTGTAACACTAGCCAAAACGGCCTTGCTGTGCTGGTACTGCGAACGGCTGAAAGCAAGGGGAAACTACAGCCGTAATTTTTCCCGAGGGCATGCAGCTTTACTGTATGGTTAAATGATGATTGCGTCCTCTTGGGTAAAACATTCCGGAGGTAAAATAGTCCCCCATTCGGATCTCCGGGCGGGGACTACTCAAGAGGATGTCGTTATCAGGAGAAAGAAAACTGGCGTTCTACGGATCGGAGCGTGGAATGTCAGATCCCTTAATCGGGCAGGTAGGTTAGAAAATTTAAAAAGGGAAATGGATAGGTTAAAGTTAGATATAGTGGGAATTACTGAAGTTCGGTGGCAGGAGGAACAAGACTTTTGGTCAGGTGAATACAGGATTATAAATACAAAATCAAATAGGGGTAATGCAGGAGTAGGTTTAATAATGAATAAAAAATAGGAGTGCGGGTAAGCTACTACAAACAGCATAGTGAACGCATTATTGTGGCCAAGATAGATACGAAGGCCACACCTACTACAGTAGTACAAGTTTATATGCCAACTAGCTCTGCTGATGACGAAGAAATCTATGAAATGTATGATGAGATAAAAGAAATTATTCAGGTAGTGAAGGGAGACGAAAATTTAATAGTCATGGGTGACTGGAATTCGAGGGTAGGGAATGGGAGAGAAGGAAACATAGTAGGTGAATATGGATTGGGGGTAAGAAATGAAAGAGGAAGCCGTCTGGTAGAATTTTGCACAGAGCATAACTTAATCATAGCTAACACTTGGTTCAAGAATCATGAAAGAAGGTTGTATACATGGAAGAATGCTGGAGATACTAAAAGGTTTCAGATAGATAATATAATGGTAAGACAGAGACTTACGAACCAGGTTTTAAATTGTAAGACATTTCCAGGGGCAGATGTGGATTCTGACCACAATCTATTGGTTATGAACTGTAGATTAAAACTGAAGAAATTGCACGTATGTAACAGGCAAACTTTACGTATTGTTTTAAATGTAGATGGAAGAGTTCCATTAGGTATAATATCATCTTATGAATGGCATAGTTGATGTTGTAGAAGTACGTTCAAATGGTTCTGAGCACTATGGGACCCAACTTCTGAGGTCATTAGTCCCCTAGAACTTAGAACTAGTTAAACCTAACTAACCTAAGGACATGACAAACATCCATGCCCGAGGCAGGATTCGAACCTGCGACCGTAGCGGTCTTGCGGTTCCAGACTGCAGCGCCTTTAACCGCACGGCCACTTCGGCCGGCGAAGTAGAAGTACGTGTATTCCCTTATCTTTCCTATTGTACTTTCACAGAGATGTGTGTGGGCCCGTACGAAGTAAACACGGGCCACACAATTTTTGTGGCGCCAGGCGTCCACATGGCTTAACCCAGCCCTGCCCACCCTCGCTCACCGCTTTACTTCCGCCTGTACCTCGTCTCCTACATTCCAAACTGCATTGAAGTTTTCCTGCATATCTTGCGGAACTAGCATTCCTGGAAGGAAGGATACTGCACAGACGTGGCTTATCCACAGTTAACATGTGGGGTACTGTCGACACTAAAGCTGTGAGGGCAAGTCGCGAGACGTGCTTGGATTGCCGTCGGCATAGCACTTGCCCGCGAAAGGTAGAGGTCCCACGTTAGAGTCTCAGTCTGGCACACAGTTTTAATCTGCTAGAAAGTTCTACTCAGTGTTTCTTCGCAAAAATTGTGTGTTCCTATTGCCGACAATGCATGCGTAATGACCGGCCGACGTGGCTGAGCGGTTCTAGGCGCTACAGTCTGGAACCGCGCGGCCGCTACGGTCGCAGGTCCGAATCCTGCCTCGAGCATGGATGTGTGTGATGTCCTTAGGTTAGTTAGGTTTAAGTAGTTCTATGTTCTAGGGGACTGATGACCTACGATGTTAAGTCCCATAGTGCTCAGAGCCGCTTGAACCATTTAGCATGCGTAATGCTAGAAAATAAAATCATCATCTACTACAACTGTATGTTCGTGGTATTCCATATTACCGGTCTGAAACTACCTTTGAATGACTATATTGCGACCTATGTATGTGAATCCGGTGGCTAGCAAAATGATGCGAATACTAACCTACGTTGACCGACCTGTGTGTTACACAAATTCATATTAGCCCACAGTTGAATTCGTTTTTTGCCTTGCAAGACCTAAGGTTTCTAATTGTAGGTGTAAAGAGTCCTCCTGAGGAGTCCAATCTATAAATGCCCTACTTCGGGTTTCCACCGACTCTGTCTTAGTATATGGGAGCGAATACTAATGTTTCGATCAGTAACAACCAATATTTTGATATTCTCACTATTCGAATATGATATCGGATCTGCTGTCGTAATTGTTTTATCTGACGCTGGTTTTTTCAGCCGAGAGTCTCAGAGTTTCATCTAATATAAAAAAAGGAAAGACAGTGCATTCCACGCGAACTCTGACTCCGAATAACCGTTTCCAAGTCAAAGTGGTCACAACATAATGGCCGCTGATTGACTTGAAAGGGGAGTTGAATTTGAATTTCGCAATTATTCAATGCTGCGGTGTTAAGCTGTCTAGCAAATTTATTTTTAAAAAATTGTATAAAAATGTTTGTAAGATTATTTGTGCCTTACAGATATATAATACATGTTTTTTTGAAGTTGTTTTAACATGAAAATATTTGTATTATAATTAATCGAAATGATTGGTAGTGAACTAGTAAAGCCGGGCTCCAGTCGACAGAAATCTTTTCAACGTTATGATGATAGACAGGGCTGTCATAGTCAAAATAAATAAAAAAACTAGTAGCGTAATTAATATGGCTGACTATGGCAACTCACGTCAAGGAGGTCAAATGCAGATACAGGATTAGTGACGTGGAAATAAGCGCATAGTAAACAACGAGTCCATTGTGCAGCACCAGTAGTACGCAGTACGTACGATAAATCCTATCAGTTTTCCGTTAGCGAGAAAAACATTGTGTCTCAGTGACAATTTGATTGTACTACTGAAAAATAAAATAAGGTTACACGTGTTTCTATGAACCGCTGTATCTATTACAGATGAAGAAGTGATTGGCTGTAAATTCTACAGTGTACCGTGCTGCATTTCGCATTTTTACTTGCACCCAATGTAGATGTTGCAATACGTAACAAATAACTTATGTGAACTGAAATTCGGTGGTATCATCCAGTATGAAGCTCAGTTTTCGTTGTCTGACTGTTATTTCAACACTTGATTAGTTAGGACAATAGATTATATGTGTTTTCTTAATTATATTCTTAATCTGAAGATCACGTTCGTTTATGGTGGAGATACTATTTGTTATTATTTTCGAGAGTTGCATTAGTTTAAAATGTTGCTAAATAACTGGCAAAATTTGTTGACGCATTCTGGAAACTGGCTCTATCGACGCATCAATTCACCATGCTTGTGCTTGATGACAAGTTCTGCTGTAAGTTGTCATTTAGCCCATAACTGGTATAGTGCGGATCATTTAAAAAATCGTTTATATTTTATGATGTAAATCTCGTGGTTATAGTATATTCCTAAATATCTCTCAGCTTCCCAAATCAAGCGGTATAAAGCCCGATCGGTCATCATGACCCAAAATACATCAATTAGAAATTCTTCCAATCCGTATGTGGCATACAGCAAACCAGTGCTTAACAGTATTGGTTAAAAACCAAGACTGTTTTTAACCAATAATATATCAAGAAATGTTGATGCAGAAGCCGCCTGATTTCTTTCATCACTGGAAGTTCAATAAGAGCTTAGCAGTACCAAACAGTTTGTTAAGGTTGTATTTGTAATAAAATAAGTCTGAGCCTGAACAAAACAGTATAGTAGTGAGGAAAAAAATGAAGCTGAAGAGACAATACATGAAGAGAATGGACACGATTCAGGTTCTCATTTGTCTCCTAGTCAAGATGAAAAGCCAGTTATAGGTAACAATTCTTTTTTTTCTGTTTTGGAAAAGGAAGTAACTTAGGATGGTCACCAGAGCCTCCAGCGTGCAATGTGAAAAGTCCAGCACACTATTTGATCAGGAAATTTCCAGGCTTGCAGAGTGTTGCAAGAAATGTTGACAATGATGCAAATGAAATCAAATTTTGGCCTTGTCTTTTATCTGATAGTATGGTGAATGAACTAATAAAACACACAAATGAAAAATTAATTTTTTGACGGCGAACTATTCAGAAAATAGCAGCAACGTAGTTCATAAGGTAGACATGACTGAATCTCCATTTGCCTACAAAAATGCGTCATGCCATTGGCAGGATACTACGGACTCCAGTTCCTCTCAAAATACTCGCAAAGTAAAGCCATGAACAGCAAGGAAGAGATGTTTCATCTGTCCTAAATTGAACAGGAAGACCAACCAATAGTATCTGCAAAAGACCCATATGTGAAATGTGCACTTTGCGTGTTTGCAAAATGTGGGTTTCACAAAGTGATTGAGAATCGATACAAAGATAATAGACACAAAGATTACCTTCTCATTTTGCTTCATTGTATTCAGTAATTTTGTGGTAGCAGAAAGTGTTTGAATCATCTAAGCAGTATATAAATTTATCATACACTGTACATCCATTATATTTTACTAATTATCCACCAGTCTTGCAAAATTCTCAAGAAGCCCATACAGACTATTATTCAAAGTTTATGAACAGCAATTAATTTTTGTAATTGCTATGTAGGATAAACTGTTATATGCTTTGCTAGTAATTCATATGTGTTGTATACTTGTCAAATGATCACATAAAGTGTGTTTCTTAACATTAATCTGAAATCTAAGACTCTTTTCAAAATTTTGAAAAGTTGGTCATTTTGGCCCACGCATAAAAGCTATGGAACAACAATTGCCCATACCAGTCAAGCGTTAGTATTACACTTTTTGTTTGCTATGCACTGTGCAGTGCAGTGTATTATGAAAGGCTGTCATCATGCCATGAATATATAGGCTGTCATCATGCCATGAATATATAATTCGGCAGTGCTTACTTTAAGTGAAGAAATGACTTATTTTAGGTGACGATAGTCTTTCAGTGCTGCAAGTATTGTTTCCAGGAACTTACTGCATCTTCCTGGATGATTATTCCCGTCTCACAAGACTAAAGATTGATTTGACGAATATTAAGAAAAATAAAATGTAAATGTTATCGATGGACTGTTTTGTGCACTGAAAAAAAAATAAAATAAACCATAAAACTTCCTACATAATAGCTTAAGAAATTGAAGCATATTCTTTCTGAAAAATGGAGTACCATCCTAGCGGTCAATATGAATCGAACCAAAGGAGGATTCAGACTGCTTTGGGTGTTAAACACGCCATATTGTTTGGATGATCATATTACGGTCTCCATCACCCGTGTCTAAGTAATAAAAATTCCTCAGTATTATTCTCGTATCTTCTATCTACTTTATAAAAAATGACCTATCAGCGTGAAGAGGAGGAATTCTGAGAAGTCCTAGGATGATATGTTCCATGACCTTGCAGATTTGCTCCTCAATTTGGTCTTACGGAACTTGACGTGTAAATAAAAAAAAAAGAAAGAAAATGTGAACAGTGACGTCATAAATCTAAGCAAAAAGACAATCAGACATTGTTTTTTATCCTACAAATGAATAGGTATTGGAGGGACATTTGCCTAGGGGCGGCAAGCAATCCATTGTCAGCAGATTATCCGTAGGAGCACGGTGCGACATTAGTTGACATCGAAGCTGCACGAGTCAGGTTACGGAAGAACAAAGCTCTCGACGTCGCAAATGAGTGCATTTGTGCAGCGCGGGATGTGGTTAGAATCAATGAGAAACCCTTTTCCTTCTTCCTCTTCCTCCTTCAAACGATATGTTTTAACTTGATGGGTTCTCTTTACTTTTAGCCTGAATAAGCTTGACAGAGCACAATGTTCTTTCTGCTTACTTGTCTAGTGAATCGTATTATTTGCGTTCAGATTCAATCAACTCTTATTTTACTGACATGGACTTTCTTGTTAGTGCATATTTTATCTATTCATTCACAGACCGTACCAGGATGAACAAGAAAGGTAAAGCAAAATGTTGATACAATATCGTGACTGTAAACATAACATTAAGAGTTTTGACACATAAGTGGGACTGGATTTCGGATGAAGACAATTACAGTACTATGTTACACTAGTCGGGCATAACTGTCAATTACATACCAGTCCTAGGTTATGCCCTGCTGATGGCAACCATTTCTCAGAATTATTATTGTCGATACGTTTTCATCGGACGGTTGCCTATGTAATTCCAAAACACTTACTATCAACCATTTACCAGTAAATGCATTAGCACAGAAAAATAATAATTATTACCTAGAATGTCACAATCTGGAAAAATAACCACAGTTTTGAAACCAACTGAAATCACTTCCAGTATTCTGAATGACTCCACAGAAGAAGCTTAGAATATAGTTTCTAATTTCCACCACCAAACGGATGTGAAAATGATAGACATAGAAATAAGCAAGCCCGCGACCACGAAAGGAAATGAACAAACAAGTTTGATAGACCACAGTAGTGTAGAGGAAATCAGACGAACAGTTGATACAGGACTATTAACGGTCTTTCAAGTCGGAAACCACCTCAAACCGACGAGCAAGAATTATATAAGCCACAGTGCACTCGCGTCGCTAGGGGTTTTCTATATTCTGTTGTTATCTTTGAACAATATACTATTCCTACAGAAAAAAATGAATACGGCCTTTTTTTTAAGAAATTTAATGTAGTCTGATTTCGTACTGCAACACCTTTTCGTTAGAGGCCGCAGTTTTTTAGTTAGTCAAGAAAAGCGTACAAAAGTGATATTAGATGTGTTCTACCTCCGAAACAGAATGAGTCATATTTCTGTCCATACGAAGTTTTTTGCTTCAAATAAGAGTCCTATCAAATCCCTCAATACTGACCGTTTCGTCTGGGACATCTTGTGTATCAAATATAAAGAAGTACTGGCCCCTCTCTTGGTAACGACGAAGCATCCCACTTGATAGGAAAAGAGTGTAGGTCTTTCCGGTGATACGACAAATGAGTAGAAGTGAAGTGTAAGACCTAGCTCTCTGAGGGAAAATTGCTGTATAACTGTGGAAAGTATCTTGTGCTCATGTAGGATGAACTTTACGGAGATCGAACAATTCCTCTGTAGGAAGCGCAAGGATTTCACAAGCATAGACTGTGTGAAACTCGGCGTGTTCTATTCGTTCACGAGGACCATACTGATGTGGACAACGAAGCCCTGACTGATGTTGTGTTTCTTGGTTTCCGGAAGGTCTTCGATACAGTCGCTCAGAGCAAATGGTATACGCTCACAGAGTAGTTGAACATGTATGATATAGGATTTTAAGCTTCCAGTCAGTACGTCGTTCTAGTGCGGACATCGTTAGGAAGCGATAGTAGCATCCAAAGTACGGCAAGGAAGTATGATAGATGTAGAAATAAGCAAACGCGCTACCATGATGAGAAATAAACAAGTTTGATAGACCACAGACGTGTAAAGGAAGTCGAGACAAACAGTTCGATGCAGGACACTTATGGTCTTTCGAGTCAGGAAACTACCTCAAACTGACCAACAAAAATAATCTAAGCCACAACGCATGCGCGTCGCGCGAGATTTTCTATATTCTCTCGCTATCTTTGCAGAAACTATGAGAGGAGCGTTAGTGTGCGCTATTTACGCTCATTAGCAAAAACATCGTGACCACCAGTTTAACAGCGCTTCGACCACATTTGGAACGTAAGACAGCTGCGATATTGCGTGACACCGACAAGCCCTTGGTAGGAACTCTGGCACCAGTTGCCTACGCAAAGGTCACGCAACCGGCGTAAATTACGTGTTGGCGATTTGTGGGCGCGGATCTAGGGCCCGATAAAGTCCCGGATGTGTTCTCACGGATTCGTGTTAGACGAATGTGGTGGCCGAGACATCAACGTGAGTTCGCTGCCATGCTCCTCAAACCACTATAGCACATTTGTGGCCGTGTGACACCCACAGTTATTCTGCCGGTAGACGCCATCACTGTCAGGGAAGGCTCTATGTATGGAGGCATGCAGGCGGTCCGCCATAATATTTATTTAGTCCACAGCTGTCTAGGTGTCTGGTGCTACTACTACGGGTGCTACAGAAGTCCAAGTGAAAGTTCCCCCACTCCCGTCGCCCACGTATGATATGCCCCACAGGCCTGCATCCTTGGCACGGTAAACGTTTGAAGCAGTCTTTCGCCTGAATGACGATGTATCCGGACAAGATTATGGGCCTGTCGTAACAAGGAACGTGACTCATTCCACCAGTCTACGCGTTTCCTTTAATCCACGGTCCAATCTTGATTATCCCGTCCCCACTGCGAGGTAATCGTCGATTTCGTTGGGCCAACATGTAGACACGCAGGGGTCATCAGTTGCGGAGCCCCATATTCAACAACGAGCGCTGAACGGTAAGCTGCGAAACAATTGCGCTTGCAGCAGGAATGTGCTGCGCATCGCCATCTATCCTGCTTTACAGAGCAGACAAGCTACCATCCTCCACGTTCTGTGATTGGGGGTGAAAGTGCAACTCTTTGTCGCCCACTCGTGACTTCACCGTACTCCTACCACTTACCATACACGCCCACGACAGTACCACGCGACCAGCCGAGCAACTTCGCTGTTTTTGAGATGCTCGTGCTCAGGGACTGGGCCATGATAGTCTGCCCTTTGTCAAAGTCGCTCAGGTCAGTGGGTTTCACCATTTGCGCCCGTATCGTGATTCTTCATTCATCTATGCTCCGCTCATATACAGTGTGACCCAAAAGTCGGTTAACATTTGAAAATGCACTTATTCACCGAATAATGTAGGTAGAGAGGTGAAAACTGGCAGCCCGCATCTCGTGGTCGTGCGGTAGCGTTCTCGCTTCCCACGCCCGGGTTCCCGGGTTCGATTTCCGGCGGGGTCAGGGATTTTCTCTGCCTCGTGATGGCTGGGTGTTGTATGATGTGCTTAGGTTAGTTAGGTTTAAGTAGTTCTAAGTTCTAGGGGACTGATGACCATAAATGTTAAGTCCCATAGTGCTCAGAGCCATTTGAACCATTTTTTTTTTTTTTTTTTTTTTTTTTTTTTTTTTTTTTTTTTTTTTGAAGACTGACACACGAACCTGAAGTGACGTAGGGCTTTACTGAAACCAAAAAAGCGCAAAAATAAGCCAACAGATGGCGCCAGATAGCAACACGTCAGTGGCGCCGCATTAGGATCATACACTGAAGCGCCAAAGAAACTGCTATAGACATGGGTATTCAAATACAGAGATATGTAAAGAGGCAGAATACGGCGCTATGGTCTGCAACGCCTGCATAAGACAAGTGCCTCGCGCAGTTATTAGATCGGTTACTACTGCGACAATGGCAGATTAACAAGATTTAAGTCTCTCTGAACGTGGTGTTATAGTCGGCGCACGAAGCACTATGGGACGTAACATCTGAGGTCATCAGTACTCTAGACTTAGAACTACTTAAACCTAACTAATCAAAGGACATCACACACATCCATGCCCGAGGCAGGATTCGAACCTGCGACCGTAGCAGCAGCGCGGGTCCGGACTGAAGCGCCTAGAACCGCTCGGTCACAGCGGCCGGCGGCGCACGAGCGATGGGACACAGCATCTCCGAGGTAGCGAAGAAGTGGTGATTTTCCCGTACGACCATTTCACGAGTGTACTGTGAATATCAGGGATCCGGCAACACAACAAATTCCGACATCCGACATCGCTGCGGCCGGAAAAAGATCGTGCAAGAACGCGACCAACGACGACTGAAAAGAATCGTTCAACGCGACAGAAATGCAACCCTTCCGCAAAATTGCTGCGGATTTCAATGCTGGCCCATCAATAATCGTCAGCGCACCAACCATTCAACGAAACATCGTCGATATGGGCCCACTCACGTAGCAGTGATCACTACACGACACAGAGCTTCACACCTCGCCTGGGCACGTCAACACCGAGATTGGACTGTTGATGACGGAAACATGGTGCCTGGTAGGACGAGTCTCGTTTCAAACTGTATCGAGCGGAAGGACGTATACAGGTAAGGAGACAACGTCATGAATCCATTGATCGTGCATGTCAGCAGGGGACTGTTCAAGCTGGTGGAGGATCGGTAATAGTATGGAGCGTGTGAAGTTGGAGTAATATGGGACTCTTGATACGTCTAGATACGACTCTGATAGGTGACACGTACATAAGCATCCTGTCTGATCACCTGCATCCATTCATGTCCATTGTGCATTCCGACAGACTTGGGCGATTCCAGCAAGACAATGTGGCACCTCACATGTCCATAATCGCTACAGAGTGGCTCCAGGAACATTCTTCTGAGTTTAAACACTTCCGCTGGCCACCAGACTCCCTAGACATGAACATTATTGAGCATAGCTGGGATTCCTTGCAAGGTGACCTCCTCCCCCTCCTACTCTTACGGATTTATGGACAGCCCTGCAGGATTCATTGTGTCTGTTCCCTCCACCACTACTTCAGACATCAGTACAGTCCATGCCATGTCGTGTTGCGGCACTTCTGCGTGCTCGCTGGGGCCCTATACGATATTAGGCTGTTGTACCATTTTCTTTGGCTCTCGGTGTATATAAAATGAGGTGTAGTGAGAGAGGGATTCAGATCATCCCTAGCCTGGCTGATAAACACCTGTTGCAAAAGGTACGACTTTTACGTCAGGTAGAACTCCACCCCGTATTTTTAAACATGTGAAAGATCTCTTGCGCACTTCCTTTTGGTGAGGACCGCGTGCTGACACGTCACGCCCGTCATTTTTGGTCGCCCAGGTCTCCAGATCTCAGGCCAAGTGCTTACTTAGTGGTTGTGGGGTTACCTGAAGTCGCAAGTATGTAGCTATCGTCCGACTCTAGCAGGGAGGCTAAAACACAACGTCCGCAATTTCTCTCCATGCCTACTGACATGTACAGTTGACGGCCGACAGCGGCACGGGATTAGCCGAGCGGTCGCCGGCACGGTAGCTCAGCGTGTTCGGTCAGAGGGCTGTGTGGTCTCTGTAATAAAAAAAAAACTGAGTCAAGGAATCAACGATCGACTTGAACGGATGTCTTGTGACGTCCGCCCAGACCAAACGCAACGAACTACATCGAACAAAATGAAAAAGAAAAATAAAGCGGTCTAATGCACTGCAGTCATGGACTGTGCAGCTGGTTCCGGCGGAGGTTCGAGTCCTCCCTCGGGCGTGGGTGTGTGTGTTAGGATAACTTAGGTTAAGTAGCGTGTAAGCTTAGGGACTGATGACCTTGGCAGTTCAGTCCCATAGGATTTCACACACATTTGAACATTTTTTTGATGGCCGACATGTTGACATTCAGTAAGTGTAAAGAACATCTTCTACGCAAAAAATCAATTGTTATGCTAATTATTGCTCTTGTACCATACGAAGCGCCATCTGTCAGTCCTTTTGTGCACTTTTCTTTAGTTTCAATAAAACCCATGTCATTTCAAACATGTGTGTCAATTTTTTTTTTATCTCTCTGCCTAGTTTATTCCGTGAAGTACTGAGTTTTCCAGTGGTAACCGATTTTTGGGTCACCCTGTTCTTTCCTTACCGCGTCACGTGATCACAACTCCACCAGGCGACATTTAGTCTTGAGTTTAGCAGTGGGCATAATGCTTTGCGTTATCAGTGTGTGCAAGACTATAACCATCTGAGACTGTTCACAAACGATTATTCTGTTGTAAGCAAGGAGGTCACGTTACTACCAAAATGTTACAAAATGCTGCAAGAGCTTAAGTTGGTCAGCGGTTTTTGCAATGACCCGCAGATGGCACACAAGTACATAAATATAATGTGTAAATAGATGAAAAGGTATGATATCGTTTGACTACGCGATCAGCAATGTCACTGGAGTGAGGCACATTTGGTCATTATTTAGGAGTACCGGCACGGACAGATTAACGCGCGTAAACACAGTATACAAGAACTAGACACAAGAGTGAGATTTTTTTCAAAAGAATCTTAAAAAGAATTTGGAAGTAGTACTGTTATCTTTGATGTCATAAGGTATCGATATTGCACTCGTTACTAATCGATTGCTTCTGCAACTTTCGTACCCTTGTCTGTAGGGAACATTACCTTGCTGCATTATGACTACAATGCCCCAGCGCCTCTTTGTGTGTGCGGTCGAGTCTCGTGGAACTCCGCACGAAGCGGTCTTGCGCACCCGCTTCGAGAATAAGTAGGAAGGACTGGCAGAAACTGTAATTAAGTGTTGAAAGTATTACGTAGCCCTGTAGACGTTAAGGATTTTAATATTTCAGTTATTTCGCGAAAAGGCGCGCGAGATTAATTAAGAGATTCATGTTTGATACAGTGCAGAGAATCAGCAATCATTGTCGTGGAGAAATATATTGATAGCAGAACCTGAATGAAAAGGCTGTTCTGTTTAATTAATGCGGGAACGCAACGTAGCAATGATTACTTCAGTGTGAATGTGAAACAACCGTTAGTGTTAAACGAGACTGGATGAGTGTAGCCATTATTACGGAAGTGTGTTATGTGCAAAATTTTTGGGACAATAAAAGGAAGTAATTTCACTGTAGAAATTATTATTTCAAAGTTACGTTTTCCCTTCTTTAAATGAATAACTGTAAAATTTGAAAAGTATAAAGAGATACGTCTATGTAGGAGGCACAAGGTCAGGTTTATTTGGAAACGAAGCGTTTTCTCTATGTAAAGTTCACATACTTGAGCTCTGAACCGCTGTGCGATCGATAGCTTGCGCCACGTCTCGTGGGACACAATCTTTGGTGTGAAGCGGGCGTGGTACGTTGGCCGCGAGTGTCGTTGAGACCATTTCCAAAGTGAGGCAGTGAGTGATGCAGCACGTACAGCGCAGGTCCGCGGGCCAACGTGGCGGCTGTATGTTCTACTGCACTTGTGACTTCTATGCTGGTCTGGCTGAGCGTCTTGCGGACACAAGGGATGTGCCCTGGAAACGGGAGTGGACACATTATTCCTTTGGCCGACCAGGTCTGGAGGCGAGAGGTGGATCGCCGTCTTCCACATATCTCCCATATCTCCTGGTGGCTCCAAGTTTCTCCACTGTCTGTCGTCGCACAGTGGCTTTGTATGCTCGGTGAGCTACTTATGTTTCGTAGATTTGATGCTGAGACAGCGCGGTATTCGTAAAGACTGATCTCGCTTCCCGCTGTGAGCGTGATAATTGTGTCTGGTTCGCTTCCTGCGCGTGTTTGTGCCCTCCTGCTTCTATATCGGACTCGGTTCAGCCTCCTGTTATTATTGTTCCCTGTTCCCGTGCTGGGCAGGCGATTTGAGGAACATATCGCTCGTATCAAAACATAATTGTTTCCACTTGGTAACTATAAAAGAGTTATGATTTGATTGTGTGTTTCAAATTATTGCGGTTTGTAAATTTCTTAGATGTTCATTGTCATCACTCATGGCGTCCTAAATATCTTTCGTGCCTAGTGCCTTGTGTACTAAATCGCGAAGTCGCTTTCTTTAATTACTTGGCCCCCTGTATTTTGGCGGATTATACTTCCAAGCCAAGCTCTTATTTACGTAGATGAGGTTCATCAGTCAACCGTTTGCGTCTTCCTACAGCCCCACGCCAAGGTCAAGTACTTACCGTTTTCGCCACGTGGAGTCATTTGAAGCTTAATCTCTGCTGGCCGCTGAACTTCTTTACTGTCAGGTGTAAGTGGCGATATTTGCTTTGGCCAGTTACCTTGTTAGCTTTTAGCGACTTCTCACAACTGTTTTGTCGACGCGCCAGCGTGTAATCTGATGGCTTAACTTTGTACTCGCTTTACTTAAAATTAACTCCTCTGTTCATCAGGTTATCATTGTATGTTTGTGCCTTGTGGTGTGTTCCCACTCGTTGCTTAGAGTGTAGTAAGCAGCGTATTGGGCCTGTCCGAAGTAATTTCGGGTCCGTTCGTCCAGACCACATTGCCTGACGAGCGGGTGGTTTCATATCAAACAGCTCTAACTGTTTTGTTTCCTTTTAATGAACTCCTTATAAGGTAAACGTAAAGTATGTGTTGTAGTTTAGTCAAACGCATTCCAAAAATGTTTGTGGTCTGCCTGTTTTGAAAACTGTTTTCTTAGAACCATCGAAGAGATCGCTGTGTGTCCTCAGTTGGTGAAATATTATCTTAATTCTCCCACTGAAATTCGCTGTAAATATTTCGACAACAGCAACTTGTGGCACACAAAATTTTTATATTTTGGAAAGAGAATAACATTTGTTGTAAATCTAAACTTTCACGCTTCATGTTCGCATAACGGTTTTTGGAGAACTGAAAGCAAGTGTTTGAATTAACACAAACCTTTTGTTATTTGATCTCACTGAAATATTTGATAACACTGATCGATCAACAATATTTTTTCTTAGATTTTCGTATAGTTTTGTTTTAATATGGGAAAGTCCTGTTGACGTAATTGATAAACCAATTTTTCCTGAGGAGCGTAAATAAAAATCTTGATACAAATGATGCTGAATCATTATTTGGCCCAGCTAACTTTACATAGTAGTATGCACCACGTCCGATAACTGCAAAAACAAAAAATTAAAGACATTAATAACAAAACGAGGAGCTTTACAAAGTGTGATTAATGCTCGGGAAATGTCATTTGCTAAATCGTCGCTCGACCAAGTGTGGAGCATTTATCGATGGTTTAGAACACTTACCAAATTGGATTAGCGGATCACATATGGAAGTTCCAAAGTAGAACTGCAGGTTTTGCCATGGGTCCGTTAAATCAAGGCAAGAGTGTCACAGAAAAGCTCAACAAATGAGAGATGCTACCAGAAAATCCCCAGGCTTCTTGGAGTATACAATACAATAAACATGTCAATTTCTCCATCTAACGACTATCATAACAAGATTACATAACTTCGGGCCTTATACAGAGAAATACCGACAACCATCCTTCCCGCGTACCATCTGGGGAAGTAGCAAAGGACGGCAAATCGCCACACACTGTGGCTAGCGGGGTGTAGATGTAGCGCTGAATTCTTTCCGTTTTGTAGTTTTATTGTGTTAGAACTGGCAATTAATGTTACAGAGAACGCTATTCAAAAGCTTCTGGTAATGTAGTAGATGATGAAACAATCCTCGCTGCTGCCAGGTTGTGTCTGAGGCATAGAAAATGTTTTACCTAATGTAGCGCACAATTAGACTTGTTCATACAATGGAAGCTTTCACGGCCGGTATTGTCTTCATTTAAAATTTACGGGCTGATAGGCCATGGTCGAAGTATAAAACTCTCCCCTGACGTTTCGTCTCCGACTGCGAGAGACATCCTCGGAGGTACAGCGGCGAACTGCGTAGAGAACTCGAGGAAGCGCTGATTACACAGCCAGTACAGAGGGCGCCACTGTCGATCACGTGGCGTCGGCTATGACATTGTCTCTGGTAATGCCAACATTCTCGATTGAAAGTAATCGATCGTCACGCTTGCGGTGCAACGCTGACATCCAAATTTTATCCAGTTTAACACCTTCGTCTTTCCTGTTAAAATTATTACGATGTTTATCAATCTCGATAGCCTCTCTATACAACAAGCGTACATAATAATGTGAGGTTTTTGATGTGACGCTCGTCTCGCTGAATTTTATTTCACGATCACCTTCCTGGTAAACATGTTCCGCTACGGCCGATTTATCCGTGTGACCCAGGCGGCAATTCCTCTTATGTTCAACAAGACGGGTGTTCACACTTCTCTTTGTGGTACCGATGTAAACCTGTCCACAACTACAAGCAATTTTATATACCCCCGGTGTAGCCAAAGGGTGTCGTGCATCTTTTGCCGATCTTAAAAATTCTTTTATTTTCCTGGTGGGTCTGAAAATAGTTTCCACCCCATGCTTGCTTTAAAACTTTCCCAATGCGATCTGTGACCTTACTAATGAACGGAAGAAAAACTTTGCCCTTGGGCGACTGTTGTTCGTTGTTAGTCCTGATTCTCTGCCTAGAGCGAAGTGCTCGATCTATATCCTTGCTAGAATAGTCATTTTTCACGAAAGTTGACCGTAGATGTCCAATCTCATCTTTTAAATAAGCAGGTTCACAAATTTTGTACGCCCTGTCTACCAAGGTTTTCATTACACCTCTTTCTTGTCTAGGGTGGTGGTTTGAATCTTTATGTAGGTAACGATCAGTATGTGTGGCCTTTCTATACACCTTATGGCCCAACGTTCCGTCCCGTCGTTTAATCACAAACACATCCAGGAAATTCAATTGCCCATTCCTTTCCGTCTCCATAGTAAATTGGATTTTCGGATTAATGCTGATTAAATGTGTCAGGAAGGCATCCAAATCCTCTGCTCCGTGTGTCCATACTACGAACGTGTCATCGACATAGCGATACCATCTGGCTGGTCTCTTACTGGCAGTCTGCAACGCCCGTTGTTCAAAAGTCTCCACAAATAAGTTAGCCACAGCAGGGCTAAGAGGACTGCCCATAGCCACCCCGTCAATCTGTTCATAAAAGTTATTATTGTATTGAAAGTAGGTTGTGGTGAGGCAGTGTCGGAACAATGCCACAATATCGGTAGGAAAAATATCCGCTATGCATACGATAGCTTCGTTTACCGGAATCATGGTAAATAACGACACAACGTCAAAACTGACGAGGATATCACCCGGGCCCAAGCTCGTTTCCTTTAACTTGTCAATGAAATGAGCTGAATTTTTAATATGACTGTCTGTCCTACCAACATAAGGTGAGGCAAGGTGTCTAGCTAACTCGTGTGTTGGTCCGCCTATAGCGCCTATAGCGCCTGGTAGATTCCTGTCGGCTGCGAATGAATAAAAAATGGTTCTGTGTGGTTTTCGAGGGAATCTTATACCATTATATCCACTACAAATTAGTGGCAAGTTCAGCTAACGATGGTGGAGATGGGTAGCGATAACGCATCCTTCTCTCCAAAGTAGACCACAAAGGCTCAATTATATTGTGATCTGGTGACTGTGATGGCAACGGTTGATGTGACAATTGATCCTCGTGCCCACAAAACCAGTCCTGGACGATAGGAACGATGTGAGTGGTGGCCCTGTCGTCTTGGGACACAGCATCGCCACAGAGGAACAAACATTGTACCATGGAATGGACCTGGTTGGCCAAAATAGTGACATAATGCTTAGCAGTAATGCGACCTTGCAGAGTAGCCACAGGGCCCATGGAACGCCACGATGTGGCTGCCCAAATCGTCACCGAACCCCCACTCTGTCTAGTCGAGAGTGGAATTCCCCACTCTGTTCTACTCTTTGGGGTGTAAACTCGACTTTAAGTTGGGAACATTGTGAAACAAGACTCATGCAACAAAATGACTTTCTTCCATTACTCTATAGTGTAAGTTTTCGACTTCAGTACCAGATTTTCCTGTCACGAGCATTCACGTCACTGACGAGTGGTTTTGAAATTCCAGTTGGCCCTGCGATTCCCTGCTTGTGGAGCTCCCTTCCTGTTGTTTTGGTGCCGAAAGGGTTCGTCAGTGTGACGTTTAGTTCTGCAGTGACCTTTGAAGCTAATGTCCCGCTGTTTTTCGTCACAATCATCTTCAATGAATATCTTCACGATCACACAACACATGCTTGCGTCCGCTTTATGACTCACGAATGATATTTCTCCGCTTTCCCTTTACGTGGTATAAATCTTCGACACGGTGTCTATTGAAACACCAATCACTTCTGCTCCCTTGGTTACGGAAGCGCCCACCACACGAGTACCTCGTTGTAATTCACTCAGCCCCTGCATAATGCACTCATGACTCCACAGAGCACTGTGCTGACGACCACGACTGCTGCTCGTGGTAAAACACGGCAGCTCAACCTGCAGAGCCGGCCAGAGTGGCCGAGCGGTTCTAGGCGCTACAGTCTGGAACCGCGCTACCGCTACGGTCGCTGGTTCGAATCCTGCCTCGGGCATGGGTGTGTGCGATGTGCTTAGGTTAGTTAGGTTTAAGTAGTTCTAAGTTCTAGGGGACTGATGACCACAGAAGTTAAGTCCCATAGTCCTCAGAGCCACCACAACCTGCAGACTTGGCTAGACCTGAATTTATGTTCAAGTGTGCTTTTCTCGCGGTGTTTCCATATTTTTCCCCAAGTTTCAAGACCGTCCGACAAGGCCTTGGAAGATCCAACAGTACCGACCGGCCGCCGTGTCATCCTCAGCCCACAGGCGTCAATGGATGCGGATATAGAGTGGTATGTGGTCAGCACACGGGTCTCCTGGCAGTATGTCAGTTTATGAGATCTGAGCCGCTACTTCTCAATCAAGTAGCTCCTCAGTTTGCCTCACAAGGGCTGAGTGCACCCCGCTTGCCAACAGGGCTCGGGAGACCGGATGGTCACCCATCCAAGTGCTGGCCCAGCCCGACAGCGCTTAACTTCGGTGATCTGACGGGAACCGGTGTTACCACTGCGACAAGGCCGTTGACTCTCCAAGCTTCAAATGGCTCTGAGCACTATGGGACTTAACATCTATGGTCATCAGTCCCCTAGAACTTAGAACTACTTAAACCTAACTAACCTAAGGACATCACACAACACCCAGTCATCACGAGGCAGAGAAAATCCCTGACCCCGCCGGGAATCGAACCCGGGAACCCGGGCGTGGGAAGCGAGAACGCTACCGCACGACCACGAGCTGCGGACTCCAAGCTTCAACTTACACCGAATTACTTGAGAAACTTTTGCTTATCCCCGAAGTTGTTATCGTGAAGACGTCTTCACTCCTTTTTACCTGGCCTTCTATTTGGAGTATTCATAGTTCGCAAGGACAACACTTGATGCTTTTTTTGTTCACTGTAGGCATCGCACATTTCTGTGCCCGGTTAATCTTACTGGCGCCACTACGCCTCTATAGGAATTTAGTACGCGAAGTAGCTGCGTATCGTGTCAACTCTTTACTGTGTCGCCATTTTTTCGTTTTCCGCATTCCTTAGTTGGTGCAAAATTCATGGAAGTGTGTTCTGTCCATGCAGTTAAATGAAAGTCTGTTTGCTTTTTGCTATACGCGTTTCGCTACTTTTATTTGTGAAGCATCTTCAGTGATGATTTGCAGTGTTATTAGTCCATATTGGCCCATGTAACAAAATGAAAAGTGCAAGTGAAGAGTGGGCCGGAGTGGCCGAGCGGTTCTAGGCGCTCCAGTGGGGAACCTCGCGACCGCTACGGTCGCAAGTTCGAATCCTGCCTCGGGCACGGATGTGTGTGATGTCCTTAGGTTAGTTAGGTTTAAGTAGTTGTAAGTTCTAGGAGACTGATGACCTCAGAAGTTAAGTCCCATAGTGCTCAGAGCCATTTGAACCTTTTTTTTTTTTTTTTTTTTTTTATTTTTTTTTTTTTTTTTTGCAAGTGAAGAGCTATAATAAATGTGGGCGAAGACACGCCCGAAATCGGCCTGCTGGAGCATGAGGACCGAATGAACACATCTCCAGGACCACACACATGTACTAATATGGACAAGAAACACTGGAAATTGCCACTGAAGGTGCTTCAGAAATAAAAGAAGCGAAACACGTATCTCAAAAAACAAACTGCCTTTCATTTAGCTGCATAGACAGAAAACACCTATACGAATCTTAATTGCGTGTTTCCGTGTTTACCTGGTTGCGTAGGAACTGAACAACTTGCCGAAATATCAAATCAACGTTCATTTGTTTTTGTGCGGAGATTCAGTCTTAGTTTGCCTGTGTCAAAAGCTAGTGCTCCGGCCATATGCGTTCGAAAGCTTGCCAGTTATTTCCCCTAAACTTTTAGGGTTCCTAATTCTCCCATAGTAACTGACTCGTTCCATTAGCTTCCCATGTATTTCTAGTAGTTGATACCTTGATTTCCCTTGACGGGCACTCATTTCGGTTTTTTCAAAGCAGGCTCTGAACGACGACGCTCGGGGCACGAACACACTGCATATTTGGCGAGCCGCTCCGTAAGAGGACAGAGAGCACTTGTTGGCTTGCGCCGCGTCATCTCCCAGACAGTGCCCCACCGGTTTCCGCAAAGCACTCGCACAGATGTTTCCACAACTACAGGTGTTCATTAACAAGTCAATAAGAGCGTTAAGACGTAAGGAAGTACGCACGGATGCTCTTCGCTTCAGCTGCCGACATAAAAGTCGAGTTGGAAGCGGTGGAAAATACTATTTCTTTTTTGTTTTTTAAGTCTTCCATTAGGGCACACTGTCTGCAGGTGATTCTGTTTTTATGTAATAGAAATATAAATAATAAGATGGCATTATAATGCTAGATATTTCATAAATGTTGATAGCTTGATAATTGCAATGTATGACATTGTGTATATATTTTGATGTTTGTTGGCACAGGTTTTGTAAACACGCAGACGCTGTTACGGTGAGACTCGTCCTGAAGTAGTCGTGTTGGTGCCCTTTTGGTGGAGATGGTGGTTCTGTAGCAGGCTGATACTGATGCTTGTATTGGTCAAAGAGAGACAACAGCAGGAGCAATGGTAGCCCAAATTGAATAAGGTGACATTTATAATGGATGATGTTAATCGCGCAGTTCAGTAACCAAGCAGTCGATCACAGCTCTACTGCACGATTACCAGCGCTCGTGAGTTGGAGCTTTGATGTTTACATGTACTGCCATGTACAGGGTTCACTTGTTCTACGCCATGGTTATCTACAGCAGTGGCTTTCAATGTTTCTTTCTCAATAGATTCACAAATGACCTCTGTGAGGTTTGAGAATGAGAAGTTAACTTTCGAGGCTAGTAACGTCTTAAATATAGGTAAATGTATAATGGCGACAATGTGGAAACATTCGATAAGAAATTTATAAATTTGATCAGTAGCTTTGCACGGTCTATGGATCATCATAATACTGAAATAAAATCTTCTATACATGCAATAAGTACATGGTGGAATTTCTTCCCATTGTACGAGGTGTTGCATGATCTGTACGATTCTAGTCACTATTGACACTCACACCGTATGCATGGGTACCGTTTGTGGTCAGTACAGGAGCTCAACCTGCAGGTTTGCCTAGTATCTACATTTATGGTCAAGCATGTATTTCTGGTAGTGTTTCTATATTTTTGTCCAACCCCTTTAGTAAGGGCTTGGTGAATAGTTTGTGACAAAGTTCTGAGAAACCTTGAGCAAAAAGGCTTACAGGTGGCGGGAAGAGAGTTACTGGTACGTGTCATACGACAGAAGCGGCTACCGCGGCGAACAAGACTTCAAGTGATGTGATGGCGACCGGAAGGCATTGTTGAAGTCTGCAGTGACGTCTAGCGACAGCAATAGGGAAAAATTACTAGGAAACTCAAATTAACCCTGCTTATTCCTGTGTAGGTAGATACAGCCATACACAGACATCTTAAAGGCAAGAGTTCTTGAGAGTAATTAAATTTCCAATTCTATGGAAAATTTCTAGAGTGTTTACGGTGATGTCTAACTTGTGTTTGGTCGTTCTAAGGTGGTTCCCAAACGACGATCTACAATTATCACTGCTGTTACCATGTTCTCTAAAACGAATGTTAAAAACTTCTGCCAGTTTGTTCTAAATAAAAGTTTTCAATCAGTAAACAATGAGCTTGATTATTTAGAACAGATATTTGAGGTTTGCTTAGTGTGTACTAGCGGCAAATCAGAACCAACGAAGTGGTTGGACTTGGTTGCAGTTCGGACTGGCAGCGGTAAAATCAAAGCACTGGAGGTTCGATTCCTCCCTCGAGAATGGGTGTGTGTGTTTGTCCTTAGAATAATTTAGGTTGAGTAGTGTGTAAGCTTAGGGGCTGCTGACATTAGCAGTCAAGACCCTTAAGATTTCACACACACATTTTCAAAGCACTGGCGGTGAGATGGGCTTGGGACCCACATACTTGTGTGGGCACCGGGTCAAATGTTTGTTGGTCCAGTAGCGGTTTGCTGTGTTTGTTGAATGGGAATGTATTAATAGTGTCTAAAATATTGGAGTACTGAGTGGAATTTGGAGCCAGCATTAAAGCTGATAGTTTAATATTTAACTGTAATGTTTGTGGGATCCTAAGAACTGCAGTTTTAAAGATAAGGCGCTTGGAGGGAAATAAGTGAACTGTTAGAAAATAATGTGCACGATGTGAAAAAGAATATGGAATCTTTATGGATATCTTTCTACTGTCGGTTCAGATTTCCTAAAAGAATTGCCATCTTTGGGAATTTTAGCGGCTACACAATTCAATAACAATACGAAACATGTAGCTTTAATTCGCAAAAAAATTGAAATAGCCCATACTCCAATTGAGCTTAAGGCCAGACATTAATTTGTCCCACCATATGGCTCCCTATTTTTTTAAAAGAGAGGCCGTCCACCAGCGTTGTTTCTTCTCTGTCTTCTTTTTCTAATGATCAACTCCTTGCAATAAAACAAATGCTGCACATGCGAAGGCTGCTAAATCCTATCTTACCTCATAATATCGGCTGGTGAAACAGTTATTAAAATACTACTTTATGACAATAATTAAATGGGAGCAGCCTCGACGAGTTATCAGAGCCAATTGCGATTCCACATGGTCCAGGCCCTTGGACCCGAGCCTTTTGTTTGGTGAGGATGATGTGCCAATCGCCTGTGCATTGGCGACCAACGTTCGGCCGAATCCACCGGCTGTCGTCCGTTTGCCTTCGTCGGGCTAGTGTGTACGCGCCTTTATCCGATTTCCCAATTGTAAGTCTAGTTGGTCATTCAAACATTCCAATATCGGCTCTGGAAACATGGGCTTGGTTGCCGAATTTCGGCTGCTACTGTGGACTCTGACCACAATCTATTGGTTATGAACTGTAGATTAAAACTGAAGAAACTGCAAAAAGGTGGGAATTTAAGGAGATGGGACCTGGATAAACTGACTAAACCAGAGGTTGTACAGAGTTTCAGGGAGAGCATAAGGGAACAATTGACAGGAATGGGGGAAAGAAATACAGTAGAAGAAGAATGGGTAGCTCTGAGGGATGAAGTAGTGAAGGCAGCAGAGGATCAAGTAGATAAAATGACGAGGGCTAATAGAAATCCTTGGGTAACGGATGAAATATTGAATTTAACTGATGAAAGGAGAAAATATAAAAATGCAGTAAATGAAGCAGGCAAAAAGGAATACTAACGTCTAAAAAATGAGATCGACAGGAAGTGCAAAATGGCTAAGCAGGGATGGCTAGAGGACAAATGTAAGGATAGGCTTATCTCACTAGGGGTAAGATAGATACTGCCGATAAGAAAATTAAAGAGACCTTTGGAGAAAAGAGATCCACTTGCATGGAAATCAAGAGGTCAGATGGAAACCCAGTTCTAGGCAAAGAAGGGAAAGCAGAAAGGTGGAAGGAGTATATAGAGGGTCTATACAGGGGCGATGTTCTTGAGGACAATATTATGGAAATGGAAGAGGAGGTAGATGAAGATGAAATGGGAGATACAATACTGCGCGAAGAGTTTGACAGAGCACTGAAAAACCTAAGTCGAAACAAGGCCCCAGGAGTAGACGACATTCCATTAGAACCACTGACGGCCTTGGGAGAGCCAGCCTTGACAAAACTCTACCATCTGGTGAGCAAGATGTACGAGACAGGCGAAATACCCTCAGACTTCTGGAAGAATATAATAATTCCAATCCCAAAGAAAGCAGGTGTTGACAGATGTGAAAATTACCGAACTATCAGTTTAATAAGTCAGAGCTGCAAAATACTAAAGCGAATTCTTTACAGACGAATGGAAAAACTGGTAGAAGACGATCTCGGGGAAGATGAGTTTGGATTCCGTAGAAATGTTGGAACACACATGAGGCAATACTGACCTTACGACCTATCTTAGAAGAAAGATTAAGGAAAGGCAAACCTACATTTCTAGCGTTTGTAGACTTAGTGAAAGCTTTTGACAATGTTGACTGGAATACTGTCTTTCAAATTCTAAAGGTGGCAGGGGTAAAATACAGGGAGGGAAAGGCTATTTACAATTTGTACAGAAAGCAGATGGCAGTTATAAGAGTCGAGGGACATGAAAGGGAAGCAGTGGTTGGGAAGAGAGTGAGACAGGGTTGTAGCCTCTCACGATATTATTCAATCTGTATATTGAGCAAGCATTAAAGGAAACAAAAGAAAAATTCGGAGTAGGTATTAAAATCCATGGAGAAGAAATAAAAACTTTGAGATTCGCCGATGACATTGCAATTCTGTCAGAGACAGCAAAGAACTTGGAAGAGCTGTTGAACGGAATGGACAGTGGTTTGAAAGGAGGATATAAGATGAACATCAACAAAAGGAAAATGAGTATAATGGAATGTAGTCGAATTAAGTCGGGTGATGCTGAGAGAATTAGATAAGGAAATGAGACACTTAAAGTAGTAAAAGATTTTTGCTATTTGGGGAGCAAAAGAACTGATGATGGTCGAAGTAGAGACGATATAAAATGTAGACTGTCAATGGCAAGGAAAGCATTTCTGAAGAAGAGAAATTTGTTAACATCGAGTATAGTATAGGAAGTCGTTTGTGAAAGTATTTGTGTGGAGTGTAGCCAAGTATGGAAGTGAAACGTGGACGATAAATAGTTTAGACAAGAAGAGAATAGAAGCTTTCGAAATGTGGTGCTACAGAAGAATGCTGAAGATTAGATGGGTAGATCACATAACTAATGAGGAGGTATTGAATAGAACTGGAGAGAAGAGGAGTTTGTGGCACAACTTGACAAGAAGAAGGGATCGGTTGGTAGGACATGTTCTGAGGCATCAAGGGATCACCAATTTAGTGTTGGAGGGTAGCGTGGAGGGTAAAAATCGTAGAGGGAGACCAAGAGATGAATAAACTAAACAGATTCAGAAGGATGTAGGTTGCAGTAGGTACTGGGAGATGAAGAATCTTGGACAGGGTAGAGTAGCATGGAGAGCTGCATCAAACCAGTCTCTGGACTGAAGACCACAATAAAACAACAACTATGGACTTTCGCTACATGTAAACACACTACCGCATTTGAGTCATGACTGGCTCGCCGGGTTTCGATTTGCATTATTTTCTTTTTTTCTTTTTTCGATTGTGAAGCTGAAATGAACTTCCGTGGACTGAAGAAAAAGGAGGAGCGTAGAAAGAAGACGGACAGGACGACTGCCAACACCAGCTGTGCCTGAGAAAGCGGTAGGAGACGGTGTCTGCACGCTAAAAAGAGCGCTCGTGATGGCACGCCTGACGGTCTGCGAGCCGATATCCCTGAGGAGGAAACCCGCAGGCCGAAGACATCAGCACAGTTGCAGGTGGCAGGGGCGCCTGCGGTCCGACCGCCGACCGCACTGGCGTCGCACCGAGCCGTCATACGTTACTGCAGCGCCTGTGTTGTCCGTAAGTACGGTCAAATGTTGCTTGGCACATGCATGCATCTCCGAAGGAACACTGCGTCGAACTTAAAGAACACCACAGCTTCACAATATCGGGTTTATCTACCGACACCGGGCAAGCGACGTTCAATTAATATATCTCCTCTGTATGGGAATCTACACTACTGGCCATTAAAGTTGCTACACCACGAAGATAACGTGCTACAGACGCGAAATTTACCCGACAGGGAGAAGATGCTGTGATACGCAAATGATTAGCTTTTCAGAGCATTCACGGAAGGTTGGCGCCGGTGGCGACACCTACAACGTGCTGACATGAGGCAAGTTTCCGAACGATTTCTCATACACAAACAGCAGTTGACCGGCGATGCCTGGTGAAACGTTGTTGTGATGCCTCGTGTAAGGAGGAGAAATGCGTACCATCACGTTTCCGACTTTGATAAAGGTCGGATTGTAGCCTATCGCTATTGCGATTTATCGTATCGCGACATTGCTGCTCGCGTTGGTCGAGATCCAATGATTGTTAGCAGAATATGGAATCGGTGGGTTCAGGAGGGTAATACGGAACGCCGTGCTGGATCCCAACGGCCTCGTATCACTAGCAGTCGAGATGACAGGCATCTTATCCGCATGGCTGTAACGGATCGTGCAGCCACGTCTCGATCCCTGAGTCAGCATATGGGGACGTTTGCAAGACGACAACCATCTGCACGAACAGTTCGACGACCTTTGCAGCAGCATGGACTATCAGCTCGGAGACCGTGGCTGCGCTTACCCTTGACGCTGCATCACAGACAGGAGCGCCTGCGGTGGTGTACTCAACGACGAACCTGGCTGCACGAATGGCAAAACGTCATTTCTTCGGATGAATCCAGGTTCTGTTTACAGCATCATGATGATCGCATCCTTGTTTGGCGACATCGCGGTGAACGCACATTGGAACTTTATATTCGTCATCGTCATACTGGCGTATCACCCGGCGTGATGGTATGGGGTGCCATTGGTTACACGTCTCGGTCACCTCTTGTTCGCATTGACGGCACTTTGAACAGTGGACGTTACATTTCAGATGTGTTGCGACCCGTGGCTCTACCCTTCATTCGAACCGTGCGAAACCCTTCATTTCATCGGGTTAATGCACGACCGCATGTTGTAGCTCCTGTATTGGCCTTTCTGGATACAGAAAATGTTCGACTGCTGCCCTGGCCAGTACATTCTCCAGGTCTCTCACCAACTGAAAACGTCTGGTCAATGGTGGCCGAGCAACTGGCTCGTCACAATACGCCAGTCACTACTCTTGATTATGTTGTGGTTGGCAGGAGAGCCAACACCGTGTTACTAGAGGAGGCCGAAAGGCACGTGTTTTAGCTCACACAGGCTGGCGTGAGGTCTGGAACAGAACAAGGAAATTAGAATTTAGAAAAACGGACATAGCTGGTGGAATACTTAACTTTAATCCATTAATGGTGAACGTCAGTCTTGACGGTACATGATTCACAATATCAATAGTAACTGATAATGGCGCCTTGCTAGGTCGTCGCAAATGACGTAGCTGAAGGCTATGCTAAACTATCGCCTCGGCAAATGAGAACGTAAGTAGGCAGTGAACCATCGCTAGCAAAGTCGGCTGTACAACTGGGGCGAATGCTAGGAAGTCTCTCTAGATCTGCCGCGTGGCGGCTCTCGGTCTGCAATCACTGATAGTGGCGACACGGGGGTCCGACGTATACTAACGGACCGCGGCCGATTTAAAGGCTACCACCTAGCAAGTGTGGTGTCTGGCGGTGACACCACATTCCTCCCCCGGCAAATCGGTGTACGGTTGTAGCATAAGGCTTCCGCCCGCCATGGGGAGGACCCCATGTTGACGTATGCGACGAGGTGGGGAGCCTAACAACAGGCGAGGCTGTGCCACCAGCACCCTGCCATTCGGACCGCGGGGAGCTAGGAAACGCCTGAAAACCTGCTCCAGGGTGCACGCCAACATGCGGCGTATGCGCCCGCAGAGAGACAGGAGGGGCCGAAGGGTCGACCTCCATCGGGCCGGGGCACCCGACGGGCGAAGACGACATATGGTCCGGAGCGGGCAAGAGTTCCATGGCGGAGGACAACTGGTCACGGGAAGCGATCGGCGGCGCGTGACCCAGGGAGGCGCCCGGCGTTTGCAGCGACGCGTCCACTGTGGGCGTCGCCGGCGGGAGAACAGGCGGCGGCGCGTCGCCATGGGGCAAAATGGAAGGCAGCGTCGGTAACACCTGGGGCTGAGGCGAGCCAGTAGATGGGTCCCCAGGGCGCTGACCGGACGGCACCGTCGCTGAAAGCAGACAGGGAGCGGCAGATCCTGTGCGACGACAGAGGCGCAGCTGATTGAGATGCCGACGCACCTCACCAGAGGCCCCCAAAACCAGGTACATAGCGCATCCGAGGCAGCGAAGAATGCGTCCTTCGAGCCAACGCCGTGAACCTCGATAGTGGCGGTAGCAGACAACGTCGCCTGGGGCAAAAGCAGGTGTCTGCCGCTGCACAGGAAGCTGATGCGGCGGATGTAGCAAAGACATCAAGGATCGATGAGGGCGACCGTGGAGCAACTCAGCCGGCGAGCGACCATCTCGGGGCTGAGAGCGATACAAGGACAAAAAGAGCAATAACGTGTCCTCCCGAGAATACGACTCTTTCAACTTCAACATCTGTGACTTGAAAGTCCTGACCAATCGTTCAGCGGCACCGTTTGACTGTGGCGAAAACGGCGCGGACGTCAGATGTTGAATACCATTGGCCTTGCAGAATGACTGAAATTCTGCGGACATGAATTGTGGGCCATTGTCGGAAACAATAGTCTGTGGAAGACCTTCAATGCAAAAGATAGCAGATAACGCTTGGATGGTGGCAGATGACATCGTGGAAGACATCTGGACAACAAAAGGAAAATTACTGAATGAATCTACCACAACCAACCATCGAGCATTCCAGAATGGACCAGCAAAATCGATGTGTAATCGTTGCCAAGGGGAAGTGGCTTTTGGTCATGCAAAGAATTTCCGCGGTGGTGCTGATTGTTGTTCGGCACACCCCATGCAAGAAGAGCACATATTCGTAATCGTGGCATCGATTCCGAACCAAGTACAGTGCTGACGAGCAAGTTGTTTCGTTCTCACTATACCCCAATGTCCTTGGTGGAGAAGCTGTAAGACAGAGGACTGTAACGAACGTGGGACCACGACCCTGGACTGATCATTATCAGAACGCAACAGCAAAACACCACGTCAAACAAAAAGTCTCTCCTTGTGAGCAAAAAATCGGCGAACCAACGAGTCCCCGATCCATGATTTTGACAAGGGCCATTGCATAGAAACAAAACGCAGAATGGTAGCAAGGACAGGGTCGGCAGCCGTGCCTGTAACTACACGACGAAAATCAATCGGAAACGATTCGACCGCATCATCGGTATCCGCATCAATGAACATGCAAGCAAGTTCGGAGGAATCGAATGCCCTATCCTCAGCAACAGGGAAGCGAGACAACGCATCGGCGTTTCCGTGCTTAGCAGTGGACCGATAGAAGATATCGCAGCGGTACTGCGAGAGGAAAATAGACCAGCGAATGAATTTCTGCGCTGTACGTGGAGATACACGCTTGGTCGGATGAAAAAGGGATGTCAAAGGTTTGTGGTCTGTGATTATGGTAAAGTGACGACCATACAAGAAATCATGAAACTTTGTAACACCAAATACGAGAGCCAATGCTTCTTTCTCGTTCTGTGTATAATGTCTTTGCGCAGACGAGAGCAAGTTGGACGCAAAGGCAATAGGGCGATCATGCGATCCATCTTTGTGCGCAAGCACAGCATCGATCCCGAAATCCGATGCATCCACCATCAACAAAAGGGGCTTCTGGGGATCAAATGGCGTAAGGCAAGTATTGGAAAGCAACGCCGAATTGAACTAGCGAAAGGCGCGTTCGCATTCCGTCGTCCAGACGAACGGAACACCTTTACGGCGTAAGCGATGAAGCGGAGCTGAAATGGAAGAGGCATGTGGAACATATCGGTGATAATAGTAGATTTTTCCCAGAACACTCTGTAGCTGCTTCAAATTCTGCGGCGAAGGCAAGTCTTGTATGGCACGGAGGTGCTCGGGACTGGGATGTATGCATTGGGCATTGAGTACATGTCCCAGGTATGGCAAATCATGAGCAAAAAACACACATTTGTCCTTCCGCAAGCGAAGACCATTTTGTGGCAAGACCTGAAATAATGTTCTGAGATTGGCCAAATGTTCTTCTTCCGTCTTTCTGGAGATCACAATATCGTCCAGATAATTTGCTGCAGTAGGGACCGACGGACAAACAGTTTGTAGATATTGCTGAAACAATGCAGGGGCGGATGCACACCCGAATGGCAGTCGTTTGAATCGATACAAACCAAGATGCGTGTTAACCACCAAAACGCACTGGGATTCTTTGTCCACCGGTATTTGCCAGTTCGTATCTGCGAGGTCCAACTTCGAAAAACATTTACCCAGACACAGTTTGTCAAAAAGATCTTCTGGGTGGGGTAAAGGAAAAGTTGCAATCACTAGTTGTGGATTCACTGTTGCCTTGAAGTCCACACAAAGTCTCAATTTTCCCGAAGGTTCTGGCAAAATTACTAAGGGTGATGCCCAGAGAGAAGCCTGCACATGTTCAATTACACCTTGTGATTCCAAATCGTGTAATGTTTTTGCGACCTCATCGCGCAATGTGTGGGGATCATTGCGCACTCTGAAAAATTTCGGTTGCACGTTTACTTTCAGTTCCAAATGTGCTTTATAGTTCTTAGCGCAACCGACGCCCGGTGCAAAAATGTCTGCAAATTCTTCACATAGATGAGAAACACTGTCTGAAGGTACAGTCTGGTTCACTGATAGGACCTGATTTACCATAGACAAGTTAAACAACTGAAATAAATCGAAACCAAACAAGTTCACTGCAGAAGAAGAACGAAGGACGTAAAATGACACAAGCTCTGTTTGTCCTTTGTATGGCTGCACTGTCCTAACACAGGGATATCTTGACCTGAATAATTAGTTAACTTAACATTTGCGGCATGCAACGGAGGTGTGCCCAGCAGTTTGTAAGTGTCTTGATTGATCAGTGAAACTGCAGCCCTGGTATCGAGCTGGAATGGTATTACTTTGCCGTTAATGTCCAAGTCGACAAAAAGTTTATTGTCCTGCTGATGACAAGAGCGACTGTCTCGTGCAACGTGAATGGACACTGGTACAAAACCACTGGCGACTTGACGGGAGTTCCGGCGATGTCGATGCACACTATTTGTGGGATGAACACAGTCACTGTTAGAGAGAGTGGCACTGGGCGGAGTGGAATGAACTACATGAATTTCCATGGGCAAAGTTTCGCGAGCCTGAGTATCCTTGGTTCGATTCCGATTCTGGCGCGAATCATAGGGCCTGGAATGGTTTTGAGCTTCAGATCTGATCTTTTTCTGGCAAACACGCTGTACATGTCCTTTTTTATTACAATAAAAGCAAAGCGCTTGGCGTGACCGGAAATTCTCACGCGAATGTCTAGTAGCGCACCGCGGGCAGGATTTGAGCACTACATTTGCTTGCCGGCGCGGCACACGTGGCTGATAGCCTGGAGGCAGCGGCGCGGCTGGGCGCGAGGGCTGTTTACTGCTCCGTGCAGCTCGCCCGGTGGGCCGGTTAACCTGACACACGGCTGGTAAAGTTTCAAATGATTCCTGAGCAGAGTCAAGTCTGTCCTGCCGATCCAATATGTCCATCACTTGTTGAAGGGAGGGATTGACTAGTTTCAAAAGCTGTTCCCATATACGAACATCAGAAACGTTCTGTGCAATTGCATCACGTACCATAGTATCTGAATAAGGGAGCCCACATTGACACTCAAAAGCACAATCCCTAGTAAGGACTTGCAAGGTTGCAACCCACTCCCGATTAGTCTGACCTGCAGTACGTTTTGTACGAAAGAAGGTATACCGTTTCGCAACTACATTGACTGATTCTTTGAAATATGCATCTAATGCAGACAAAATTTCTTCGTAGGACAGAGTTGCTACGTCGCGTCTGGGAAATAATTTGACTATCACACGGTACGTGTTCACCCCAACTGATGATAACAAAAAAGGCTGCTGCTCATTGCCTTGAATTCTGTAGGTGGCGAGATGGAATCCAAATTGGCGTGACCACTCCGTCCAGCTTTCCAGTGCAGCATCAAAAGGTCGAACAGTTGGTGCAACAGCATGTTGTGGCTGCGTTAGCGGTGGAGCGGCGGCTGCCGCATTGTTTTGCATTGCACGTTGATCCAGAATGAGCTGTCCAAGGGCATCCAGTAATGCCTGCGTCTGCTGATTCTGGAAGCTATAAAATTCGGACAGTACCTCTGGAGATTGTGGCGAAGCCATTACACAAGTAAATCAGGGAAATATCGATAAGAACGCGGTTTTGCCTCGTCGCCAATGTTGTGGTTGGCAGGAGAGCCAACACTGTGTTACTAGAGGAGGTCGAAAGGCACGCGTTTTAGCTCACACAGGCTGGCGTGAGGTCTGGAACAGGACAAGGAAATTTTAATTTAGAAAAGCGGACATAGCTGGTGGAATACTTAACTTTAATCCATTAATGATGAACGTCGGTCTTGATGGTACATGATTCACAATATCAATAGTAACTGATAATGGCGCCTTGCTAGGTCGTCGCAAATGACGTAGCTGAAGGCTATGCTAAACTATCGTCTCGGCAAATTAGAACGTAAGTAGGCAGTGAACCATCGCTAGCAAAGTTGGCTGTACAACTGGGGCGAGTGCTAGGAAGTCTCTCTAGACCTGCCGTGTGGCGGCGCTCGGTCTGCAATCACTGATAGTGGTGACACGCGGGTCCGACGTATACTAACGGATCGCGGCCGATTTAAAGGCTACCGCATAGCAAGTGTGGTGTCTGGCGGTGACACCACAGATAAACTGTGGTATCGTGTTGAAGCTGCATGGCCAGCTGTACCTGTATACGCCATCCAAGCTCTGTTTGACTCAATGCCCAAGCGTATCAAGGCCATTACTACGGCCAGAGGTGGTTGTTCTAGGTACTGATTTCTCAGGATCTACGCACCGAAATTGCGTGAAAATGTAATCACATGTCAGTTCTAGAATAATATATTTGTGTAATGAATACCCGTTTATCATCTGCATTTCTTCTTGGTGTAGCAATTTTAATGGCCAGTAGTGTACATAATGTCAGTACGCGTGCAGGTTGTAGACACATTGTTGGCGACATATGGACGTTTGGATCTGGCCTTGAAGCGTGCTCGGATATACTAATGGTAAGGCGACCACTTGCAGTAAGCGAGAAGTCCGGGTTCGAGTCTCGGGCCGCCACAAATTTTCACTGTCGTCATTCCATTATACGCCTTAAGGCTGTCCATATTCGCAACTGTGCGTAATTACACGAGTCGCCATACAGTGGCTGCTGCGCCTGGTGGCGCTCAAGCAATCACTGGCTGCACTCATCTCGACTCTCACTGTGGCCCTCGAACGGGCCACACACTTTGCAGAGGCGCTTCAGCTGCTCAAGCCGCCACGTCAGCTGCCGCTGCCACTGCTCCCTCCAGCGTCAGCCCCGAGGAGCAATGAAGACAGCACAGTACCTTGCTGGCATCGCTGCCAAATAGCAGGGCAGCAACATCATGAAAGATACAATTGTGAAGAAAACCACAACAACTATGGAAGACTTAAGAGGACCAGCAAAACTGCTTAACCTCCGCCACAAGCGGGGAAGAGCGGAGGTTCCGACGAAGATGCCGGAATCTGTGCTTTTTCACTGCAGGAAACTATGTTCCAACATGTCAAAACTTTATGTTGTTGAGTATCTCCCAATATCCTCCGTAAATAGCTTCGAATTTTCCGCTTGAATATCTGTTGATTCTTTTTTTTTTTTTTTTTTTTTTTTTTTTTTTGACGATACTGTATTTTATTTGAAGACTGACTGTTTTCAGAATGCTTGACAGGGAGCACGTGCACCCACCTCCGTGGCGGAGGTAGCCAGCGCACGCTTGTGTAGTGGCGCTCGACCTGGGGGTAGCCCGGTTCGAATCTGGTGATGAAAAACATTTTCACTGCTTGTATTTGGCCGCCAAGAGGAGGAGAGATGGTGATGTTAAGTTCCTGATCGCTAGAATTTGCACCAATGTCCTCGTTTAAATACCAAACCTCTCTACCGTGTCTCACGAAGTGAGGGGCTGTGACACTGTTTATAAGGTACCTCCACCAAATAACGCCACGTACACTTTCAACGCCATCCAAGTAATGTCGTGTAATCGTATCAGGTAGCGCTAGTGTGTTGTATGGGACTGTATTGTGATGCCACCTAGCGCCAGAAAAACGTATTACAAGTTCCCCACCACCCTTCATCTCAGCTGAATTGTTGTTGATGTGGTCTTCAGTCCTGAAACTGATTTGATGCAGCTCTCCACGCTACTCTATCCTGTGCAAGCTTCTTCATCTCCCCGTACTTACTGCAACCTACATCCTTCTGAATCTGCTTAGTGTATTCATCTCTTGGTCTCCCTCTACGATTTTTACCCTCCACACTGCCCTCCAGTACTAAATTGGTGATCCCTTGATGCCTCGGAACATATCATACCAACCGATCCCTTCTTCTAGTCAAGTTGTGCCACAAATTTCTCTTCTCCCCAATTTTTTTCAATACCTCCTCACTGGTTATGTGATCTACCCATCTAATGTTCAGCATTCTTCTGTAGTACCACATTTCCAAAGCTTCTATTCTCTTCTTGTCCAAAGTATTTATCGTCCGCATTTCACTTCCAATATACCATATTACTCCCCACTCTTTTCGCTACAAAACCCTATTTTTCGACATAATCTCCGTTCAGTACGACCACCTCCCACCTCACAGGGAGGGCCAGCATTCCCGCATGGTACCACTGTACTGGTAGACGTCGGAGATGATGTCTTGCTACATCAGTAACCTCCAAAACATCCACGCACTGCTTACCGCGGAATGCGTCCTTCATTGGGCCAAACAGATGGAAGTCGGAAGGTGCGAGATCCGGGCTGTACGGTCAATGAGGAAGAGCAGCCTAATGAAGTTGTGTGAGCTCCTGTCGTGTGCAGAGACTCAGAGGGCCGTAGACACGGTTCACAGGTAGATGCCGTGTTTCTTGACTTCCGCAACGCGTTCGATACAGTTCCCCACAGTCGTTTAATGAACACAGTAAGAGCATATGGACTATCAGACCAATTGTGTGATTGGATTGAAGAGTTCCTAGATAACAGAACGCAGCATTTCATTCTCAATGGAGAGAAGTCTTCCGAGGGAAGAGTGATTTCAGGTGTGCCGCAGGGGAGTGTCTTAGGACCGCTGCTATTCACAATATACGTAAATGACCTTGTGGATGACATCGGAAGTTCACTGAGGCTTTTTGCGGATGATGCTGTGGTATATCGAGAGGTTGTACCAATGGAAAATTGTACTAAAATGCAGGATGATCTGGAACGAATTGACGCATGGTGCAGGGAATGGCAACTGAATCTCAATGTAGACAAGTGTAATGTGCTGCGAATACATAGAGAGAAAGATCCCTTATCATGTAGCTACAATATAGCAGGTCAGCAAGTGGAAGCAGTTAATTCCATAAATTATCTGGGAGTAGTCATTAGGAGTGATTTAAAATGGAATGATCATATAAAGTCGGTCGTCGGTAAAGCAGATGCCAGACTGAGATTCATTGGAAGAATCCTAAGGAAATGCAATCCGACAACAAAGGAAATAGGTTACATTACACTTGTTCGCCCACTGCTTGAATACTGCTCAGCAGTGTGGGATCCGTACCAGACAGAATTGATAGAGGAGATAGAGAAGATCCAATGGAGAGCAGCGCGCTTCGTTACAGGATCATTTATTAATCGCGAAAGCGTTACGGAGATGACAGATAAACTTCAGTGGAAGATTCTGCAAGAGAGATGCTCAGTAGCTCGGTACGAGCTTTTGTTGAAGTTTCGAGAACATACCTTCACCGAGGAGTCAAGCAGTATATTGCTCCCTCCTACGTATATCTCGCGAAGAGACCATGAGGATAAAATCAGAGAGATTAGACCCCACACAGAGGCATACCGACAATCTTTCTTTCCACGAACAGTACCAGACTGGAATAGAAGGGAGAACCGATTGAAGTATTCAAGGTACTCTCCGCCACACACCGTCAGGTGGCTTGCGGAGTATGGATGTAGATGTAGAAATCAGATACCATGACAGCTGTGGACTACTCGTATATCAACATTGTCGACCATTAACGACCAGTCGTTCTACTTGATGTCTTCCAGAACGACAGTGACACCTTGCGGTATAGTGACTGTCCGTGCCTCAACATCAGTATCGTGCTGCTTTGGTTTGAGGAGCGTGATAGTGAACTCACTTTGATGTCTCTGTTATCAAAATCAACTAATCTGATCCGGAGATACGCATTTGAGGTGGTATGGAGGGCCGGGTCCGCGCCTTCAAACCACCAGTCTGCAAATTGCGGGAATTGCGTGACATGAAAGTAGACATTTGGTACCACATAATTCCGGAAACCTACGAAGGACTTGCCGAATCCATTTCACGCAGAAGTACGCTGCACTGCGTTTCCCCAAGGTGGGCAAACACGCTGTTAAGCATGTCGTCGTAATGTTTTGCCTCATCATTGTAAGTGTTCGATTACGGTATGATTCTCTCTTAAGTTAAGGCGTCAAAGACGCGTTGGAAGATCTACTCTTCCTGTCGTACTCTCCTGCATCTCAAATCTTCACACAGAGGCTCTCACGAAACAAAGTAGCATGTTTTTAGGACAAAGAACAATGCAGACTGATACAATGCAGGCTTATTTCCAATATGAACTTTGTCTCTGAGCAGTTAAGATTAATCTTAGCAGTAGCTGTAATCAGCACGGTGGCCATGACGGTCAGTTTGTAATTGCAGGAAAAGGGCAGTGGCACAGTGAAGTTTGGGTTGATCTTGGAGTCATGATGATTATCTCAACTGGAAGAGCATGATCCTGGTACAGCGCACAATTTAGCGTGGCGTATATGTACTTTCGAGAGAACTCTCACTTGTTGAGTTAATGGCTTTACATCAGCACTAACAATAGACTGGAAGCTGTTTTCTTGTTCTACAGCCGTCTTTCCTGCGACATACCAGTTCAAGAAGAGTGTTGAAGCTCTATGGAGTCTGCAACAGAAAAACTATAGTTGATTAAGTGTTTTACTCACATTTCGAGATCGATTGTAAATAGTGCTTCAACAGTTCAACAGGCGAAGCACAACCGACCAAAGCTAAAGAAACAAACAAAATAAAACACTTGTACAAATAGTCACGATAACTGACTGTGAGATAATATGCAATCGAAATTAGCCTAACAATTTTATCTGCAGCACACGACTGCTAGGTCATTGTTCTCTCAACATACCAGGTTCGGGCCGTAGGGCACTGTAAGTTCTCACGATAATGGAGCAGTGTGATGAAGCGGCGTTTTTTTCACGAACTTCGATGTATCATAAAGGAGGGCTGAAGACGGCCACCTATTGCCAAAAATAGCTATACTAATACACTCCTGGAAATGGAAAAAAGAACACATTGACACCGGTGTGTCAGACCCACCATACTTGCTCCGGATACTGCGAGAGGGCTGTACAAGCAATGATCACACGCACGGCACAGCGGACACACCAGGAACCGCGGTGTTGGCCGTCGAATGGCGCTAGCTGCGCAGCATTTGTGCACCGCCGCCGTCAGTGTCAGCCAGTTTGCCGTGGCACACGGAGCTCCATCGCAGTCTTTAACACTGGTAGCATGCCGCGACAGCGTGGACGTGAACCGTATGTGCAGTTGACGGACTTTGAGCGAGGGCGTATAGTGGGCATGCGGGAGGCCGGGTGGACGTACCGCCGAATTGCTTAACACGTAGGGCGTGAGGTCTCCACAGTACATCGATGTTGTCGCCAGCGGTCGGCGGAAGGAGCACGTGCCCGTCGACCTGGGACCGGACCGCAGCGACGCACGGATGCACGCCAAGACCGTAGGATCCTACGCAGTGTCGTAGGGGACCGCACGGCCACTTCCCAGCAAATTAGGGACACTGTTGCTCCTGGGGTATCAGCGAGGACCATTCGCAACCGTCTCCATGAAGCTGGGCTACGGTCCCGCACACCGTTAGGCCGTCTTCCGCTCACGCCCCAACATCGTGCAGCCCGCCTCCAGTGGTGTCGCGACAGGCGTGAATGGAGGGACGAATGGAGACGTGTCGTCTTCAGCGATGAGAGTCGCTTCTGCCTTGGTGCCAATGATGGTCGTATGCGTGTTTGGCGCCGTGCAGGTGAGCGCCACAATCAGGACTGCATACGACTGAGGCACACAGGGCCAACACCCGGCATCATGGTGTGGGGAGCGATCTCCTACACTGGCCGTACACCACTGGTGATCGTCGAGGGGACACTGAATAGTGCACGGTACATCCAAACCGTCATCGAACCCATCGTTCTACCATTCCTAGACCGGCAAGGGAACTTGCTGTTCCAACAGGACAATGCACGTCCGCATGTATCCCGTGCCACCCAACGTGCTCTAGAAGGTGTAAGTCAACTACCCTGGCCAGCAAGATCTCCGGATCTGTCCCCCATTGAGCATGTTTGGGACTGGATGAAGCGTCGTCTCACGCGGTCTGCACGTCCAGCACGAACGCTGGTCCAACTGAGGCACCAGGTGGAAATGGCATGGCAAGCCGTTCCACAGGACTACATCCAGCATCTCTACGATCGTCTCCATGGGAGAATAGCAGCCTGCATTGCTGCGAAAGGTGGATATACACTGTACTAGTGCCGACATTGTGCATGCTCTGTTGCCTGTGTCTATGTGCCTGTGGTTCTGTCAGTTTGATCATGTGATGTATCTGACCCCAGGAATGTGTCAATAAAGTTTCCCCTTCCTGGGACAATGAATTCACGGTGTTCTTATTTCAATTTCCAGAAGTGTATAAATTACTCTCACACTCATAAATTAAGGATAATGCTGATACATGGTGAAACAACGCTCTGGTGGGCGGTTTGCGGGTTTAAATCACCTTGGGGTGTGACCATGCGGTGTATTTGACCTGCGGTCGTCGCACGGTGGCGCTGGCAGCAGTCCACACACGCAGACGTGTGTTGTATGTCAGAGTACGTTGCAGTGAGTAAGTGTGCAGACGTTTTGAGACGTGCTAATGGTAACTGTCTGTTGAAAATGGCTCAAAGAACACGTATTGATGACGTTGCGAGGGGTAGAATACTAAGGCAACTGGAGGCTGGTCAAACACAGTAGGTCGTAGCACATGCACTCCGTGTACCACAAAGTGTGATCTCAAGATTATGGCAACAATTCCAGTAGACAGAAAACGTCTCCAGGAGCTACAGTACGGGACATCCACAGTGTACAACACCATAAGAAGACCGATACCTCACCATCACTACCCGCAAAAGGCCATGGAGTACTGCAGGTAGCCTTGCTCGGTACCTTACTGCAGTCACTGGAGCAGTTGTCTAGATTAGATTAGATTAATGCTAGTTCCATGGATCATGAATACGATATTTCGTAATGATGTGGAACGAGTCAAATTTTCCAATACATGACATAATTAAGTTAATTTAACAACATAATTAAGTTAATATAAAAGCTTTTTTATTTTTTTTTGTTTTTTCTTTTTTTCTTAATTTATATCTAAAAATTCCTCTATGGAGTAGAAGAAGTTGTCATTCAGAATTTCTTTTAATTTCTTCTTAAATACTTGTTGGTTATCTGTCAGACTTTTGATACTATTTGGTAAGTGACAAAAGACTTTAGTGGCTGTATAATTCACCCCTTTCTGTGCCAAAGATAGATTTAATCTCCAGACACACAGTCTACAGCCGACTGAACAGACATGGTTTATTCACCCAGAGACCTGCAAGGTGCAGTCGACTGACCCCTGGTCACAGGAGAGCCCATAAAGCCTTGTGTCAAGAACACAGTGCATGGTCATTGGAACAGTGGTCCCAGCTTATGTTCACGGACGAGTTTAAGTATAGCCTGAACAGTGATTCTCGCCGGGTTTTCATCTGGCGTAAACCAGGAACCAGATACCAACCCCTTAATGTCCTTGAAAGGGACCTGTATGGAGGTCATGGTTTGATGGTGTGTGGTGGGATTATGACTGGTGCACGTACACCCCTGTATGTCTTTGACAGAGGAAATGTAACAAGTCAGGTGTATCGGGACCTCATTTTGCACCATTATGTCCACCTTTTGAGGGATGCAGTGGGTCCCACCTTCCTCCTGATGGATGATAACGCACAGCCCCACGGACCTACCATCGTGGAGGAGTAACTTGAAACAGAAGATATCAGGCGAATGGAGTGGCCAGCCTGTTCTCCAGAGCTAAACCCCATCGAGCATGTCTGGGATGCTCTCGGTCGACGTGTCGCTGCACGTCTTCAAACCACTAGGAGACTTCAGGAGCTCCGAGGGGCACTGATGGAAGAATGGGAGGCTGTACCCCAGCAGCTGCTCGACCGCCTGATCCAGAGTATGCTAACCCGTTGTGCGGCCTGTGTGCATGTGCATGGTGATCATATCCCATACTGATGTCGCGTTGCATGTGCAGGGAACAGTGGCGTTTTGTAGCACATGTGTTTCGGAGCGGTTTTCTCCACTTATCACCAATACTGTGGACTTACAGATCTGTGTCGTGTGTGTTGCCTATGTGCCTATGCTATTTGCGTCAGTTTTGTGTAGTGCAATTATCCTTAATTTATGAACGTGAGTGTATATGCTTAATAACGCTGCCTTAGGTGGCATAGTAGTTACTTTTAGTTACATCTATTACCTATGACGTTGACGACGAGCAAATGCTATCATGTCGTGGTAATGGCAAAGGGCCATACGGATACTGCTGTTGCCTCCTAGGAACGTCTGGTCGTAGGATGTGACATGTTATATGATCTTCTTGAGTCGTGATTCCAGCAGCTGTGTAACTTCCCCATCACACAGCATCACATGTCGTTTACTTCATCAAGCACTGTGACGAGCTTTGTAACATACAAGAGGACATCAGCAAAGTCTGGTGGTGAGGAAAGCTTGGAACATCATGCCACCCCCATCCTCCCTTTGCTGGCGAAGTACTGGCGATGAAACTTCCTTCTATCAACAGGATTCGAATGATCTGCGCAAGAGTTGAGCATTTTGAATTGGAGTCCTTTGCTGCACATGCGACAGATGGCACTACTAAAGTTCTAGATGTAAAAAAAGCTACATTCAGAAGTATATGTGATATCATTTACAATACACTGCCTGACGAAAGAAGTGAAGCACACGGAAGGAGAGCAGGAAACGAAATGAAACTTCACAGTTTGATAAGCTATGTGGCCTTAATTCGTTGACAACGAAACTGAGCCATATTTACAAAGAACTTGACAGTATTAGTACGACTTTACACCCACCTTAGGCTGCATTCATGCACTGCTACGGTGGGGAAGGGTGTCTAAAGCTGATGTATCCTCTTCTGTGGCGAGCTGGGCCACAACTGTTATAAATGATCCTTGATATCCTAGATACTGGCATTGGGACACATTAGACGTCCCAGCTGGACCCACACATGTTCTTCTAAGGAAAGATCTGGGCATCTTTCTGGATACTGAAGTACCTCAGCATCACGTAGACGATACGAGCCGTGTTTGGACGACCATTGTCCTGTTGAAAAATGGTATCATGATATTGTTGCATGAGAGATAACACGCGAGGATGCGTTTCCTCAATCGCTACCTGCCCTGACCTACACCGTGACACAGCAGTGCCCCTCTGAAACATTGTAAGGAGGGGACATGTCCTCAGGTCTCCGCCACGCTCGACGACGACGGTCAGCTGGGGTAGGGCAGAACCGCGATTCATCGCTGAACAAAATGCGATGCATTCATCACGGGTCCATCCTGGTTGGAGGACCACTTGCAACTCGGCCGTTTATGTTGTGGTGTTAACAGCATGAACAGTAATTCCCTAGTCCAACTGCTGATACTCCGCAAAAAATGGTGTGGCATGATACAGAACATTGCAGGTTGTCTAGTATTTATTCTCGGGTGGCACAAGCAGATGTGATGGGGTTACAATGTGCTTGGTGCACAATACGGTGATCCTGCCTTGTGGTGCTCAGACGTGGCCGACTGGAACCTTGACGGCGAGTGTGCCTGCCATCACGTTTGCAAGGAGCCACTGTCACATCTGAACACCCCAAAATTTTAAATATTGCTCCATTCAACCAATCGGCCACATAAAGACCGAAAATGAGGCCCCTTTCAACCTCTGTCTGAAGCTGATAATGCTGTGTCACACGAGTATACACAACATCGTCGTGTCCCTCGCAGTCATCACCCAACATCTGATGCCACCAATGCCCTTTATATACCCTTTTTTTCTTTATTGTGATTTCATTCCCCTGCCCCACAGGGGACGGCTGGCAGCAGCACAATCCGCTGCTCTTCAGCTGAGTGCCATTACAGTTAATATAAGGAGGAAACTAAACATATAAAAGGCGATGAAAACGGGGACATAAGATCACAATAAGTGGAGACAATGGGGGTGAAAATATACAGTGACATGGAGACGTTCATTGTGGGACAGTTAAAAAAAGTCGACAAAGTTGAAAAACACAGTTGGCGATTTCAAAATGGTTCAAATGCTTCTGAGCACTATGGGACTCAACATCTTAGGTCATAAGTCCCCTAGAACTCAGAACTACTTAAACCTAACTAACCTAAGGACATCACACACACCCATGCCCGAGGCAGCATTCGAACCTGCGACCGTAGCGGTCCCGCGGTTCCGTACTGCAGCACCAGAACCACACGGCCACCGCGGCCGGCAGTTGGCGATTTGTAGAACACATAAGACACACTACATCACATGCACAAGTTAAAAGTTGGCCACAGTGTTAAAACACTCCAGAACAAAGAAACTTTAAAACCATTGTAAGAGATAGAGCACACACGGCGAAGAATAAAAATTGCCAGAAGGGACCTGCTGAGGGAGAGGAGGACTGAGAGGAGGGAAAAAGAGGGGAGAGAAAGGTGCAGTGGGGGAGGAGGAGTGGAGGGGGCGGGATGAAAAGGAAAGGGGGTCGGGGGCTTACCAAGGGGCAGGAGACACGCGGGTTGGGAGATGGAGAGGGAAGGCAAGTCAGGAGGGAGCGCAGAGAAGCAGAAGGGGTGCACTGGAAAGGGAGGGGGTCGAAGAGGGAGGAAAACCGCTCAGGGCAAGGGAAGAGGAGGGAAGAGAGAGCCCTGAGGAGTGGGAGGGGGGAAGGTAGGGTTAAAGTTGGTAGGAGGGGTAGATATCAGGGCGAAGCTCATCATTTGGGAGGGTTAGATGCTGGAAGTTGCTTTGGGAAAGGAGGCAGAAGGCATGTAGATGGAAAGAGGGCAGGACACCACGTTAAAGGTGCAGCAATGGGCTGGGGATAGAAAAAGTAGAAGACATCAGGAGGTCAGGGGGATCGAGTCTGTAGATGATCTACAGGGTGCAGATTCGTTTGAGGAAAAGGAGATGTGGGAAGGGGACGAGGTGCTAGAGGATCTGCATAGGGGATGGGAAGCAAGGCGGAGTGCATGGCATTCAGGGATTTGGAGGACGTTATAGAACCTGGGAGGGGCAGAAATCCAGGCGGTGCTAGCATAACAAAGGATGGGGCGGATCAAGGATTTTTAGGTGTAAAGAATGGTGGAAGGATGCAGTCTCTATGTCCAGCTGGACAGGAGTTTCAGGAGGCAGAGTCTATTGTGGGCTTTGTGATGGATCGTGAGGAGATGGGGAGTCCAAGCGAGGTGGTGGTCGACCTTTCCAGCCCTGGTAACAGCACTAAACACAGATATCTCTAATGCACTCTGGCGGCTGTTGTGATGGGAAAAGAAATAACGCGAAAAATTTATTTAACTATTGCTCTCCCTACACTTCTTCATGGATGTAAACGCTGAATACCAAGAAAATGAACTTTCAGAAGAACAAACCGTAGAAATGAAATTTTTGAGGCGAATAAAGAGTGAATCGAGAGTAGATCATATAGTCGCAGGAACGGTAATAAGAGAGAGAATCTAAACTAATATAATCAAAATATCCATGGGTATGCTGCCGGTCTATAGTGTCCAACGGGCACAATATTTCGGCGATCATACATGTCGCCATCATCAGGTGAACTGACGGACTGAGCTCCTGTGAACGTGCCAGCACGGAGATCCGTACGCTATGGCTGCTCAGAGGGAACTGGGTTCGGTCGCGGCGGCGGCCCATTTAAATACCCTCCGCCCGCGGCGCGCTCCCTCCGCCGTCCGCGCCCCGCGCCACGGTCGCGCGGTGGAACAGATTGCGACGGCGTCTGAGATGACGTCGGTGTGATGGCTCTGCCCGCCGTGGTCGTCACAACTATACGTTTGCTCGATTTACTCTTGATTAACCCGATCGCTGGTTCCCAAGCCTTGCTAAGATTATAGCCACAGTCACGATTTATGAGGTCGTCATTGGTGCGAATTTCGATGGCCTCTCTAACAACGCTGTCCCAGTATCTCGACGTCTGTACCAGAATCCTCGTGCCGTCATACTCCATGGCGTGATTTTCTGACAAACAATGTTCAGCGACCGCCGACTTGCTCGGATACATCAGTCGAGTGTGCCTCTGGTGTTCACGGCATCGATCCTCGACGGTACGCATCGTCTGACCAATATACGACTTGCCACATTGACACGGAATCTGGTACACGCCGGCCTTCCTCAAACCCAGGTCATCTTTGGCGCTCCCCACCAGTGCACGAGTTTTATTTGGAGGACAAAACACAGTTCCGACCTGGTGTTTCTTCAGAATGCGGGCGATTTTCCCCGAGAGTGCGCCTGTGTATGGAATAAATGCAGTGCCTACCTCCTCCCTCGTGACTTCATCCATCTCAACAGGTTGTGCTGCAGTGGTTGGGCGGAGAGCACGTTGAATCTGCCACTCTCAGTACCCATTTTTTCGAAATACAGTTCTCAGATGTTCCAATTCCTGGGGTAGACTCTCTGCGTCAGAGATAGTGCGCGCCCTATGTACTAGAGTTTTAAGTACCCCATTCCTCTGTGAAGGGTGATGGCAGCTGTCTGCGTGCAAATACAGATCAGTGTGCGTAGTCTTCCGATACACCCCATGACCTAGGATGCCGTCAGCCCTTCTCTTGACCAAGACGTCAAGGAAAGGTCATTTACCCTCCGTTTCAGTCTCCATAGTGAATTTGATGTTGGGGTGTATGGAGTTTAGATGTGTAAGGAAGTCAAGGAGTTTATCCATACCATGTGGCCAGATGACGAACGTGTCGTCCACGTAACGGAAAAAGCAAGTAGGTTTCCATACGGATGACGACAGGGCGTCCTCCTCGAAGTTCTCCATGTACAAATTCGCTACCACCGGTGAGAGTGGGCTACCCATGGCGACTCCCTCCGTTTGTTCGTAGTATTCTCCATTAAAAACAAAATACGTGGAAGTCAAGACATGCCTAAAAAGTTCAGTAGTCTTCTCGTCAAACTTCTGGCTAATCAATTCTAGTGACTCTCGCAGGGGTACCCTCGTAAACAAGGAAACGACGTCAAAACTCACCATGATATCTGACTCATCCAACCTGAAGCTATCAAGGCGTTTAACAAAATCCACGGAATTACGGATGTGATGAGGGCATTTACCCATATAAGGACTTAATATTCCCGTCAGGTATTTGGCCAACAAATATGTAGGTGCCCTGATGTTGCTGACAATGGGGCGTAATGGTACTCCCTCTTTGTGAACCTTCGGGAGTCCATATAGTCTAGGCGGTACCGGACCTTGGAGTAACAATTTCTTAGCGTCACCCTCCGGTAAATCTGCGTCCTTGAGAAGCGCCCTCGTCTTGTTCTCCACCTTTGTAGGGTCAACGCTGATCTTCCGGTAGGAATCGTCATTTAGCAGGCTATGCATCTTATCAGTGTAGTCCTTATGGGAGACAACAACTGTAGCATTGCCTTTGTCAGCCGGTAAGACAACAATTTCAGAGCGCTCCCTCAGATCACGAATGGCCGCCCTCTCTTTACTGCTGATATTTGACTTCATCGGCTTGGATTTCGTCAACGCACGACAAGTTTCACGACGTATTTCCTCGGCTGGTTCTGGCGGAAGTCGAGCTGCAACCTGTTCAACATCACTAACAATTTCTGCGACCCGAGTGAACTTGGGGGTGGGAGCGAAGTTGAGACCTTTCTGCAAAACCGAGACCGCATCATCACTCAACACCATGCCACTCAAATTGATGACAGTCTTGCACGGAACCTGCAGGGATGGTTTGTCAAGGAGACGTGAGAACTTCGCTGCTTGACGTCTCGTAGCCTTCTTATGGGCGGAATCAGCTGACACCCAGGTGACACCATCAATCCAATCCCAGGAACAAGAAGTGAACTTACTAGCCAGTTGCAAATGTAGTTTGAGTAATTCCTGTGAGATAAACTCAAGGCTCCGGCGGGTGAATTGCACTCTCTCACGTACCAATGCGAGGCTGGCTCGTTTCTTGATTCTCTTAGCTGTTGCAGAATCGATGTGATGCATAACCTTAGCAAAATTTGGAACAACATTCTCGGAACGACATCTCTTTAGGAAGGCAAGAGTACTTAGCAAACGACATCTACGGTGGCGCAACTTTTCAAATTTCTTCATGCTGCGATACATCTCCTCCCCGTAAAGGTGTATGATGTGATTCTTGAGTTTCTCCCGGCGAATTTGATAATCAAAATATCCACGGGTATGCTGCCGGTCTATAGTGTCCAACGGGCACAATATTTCGGCGATCATACATGTCGCCATCATCAGGTGAACTGACGGACTGAGCTCCTGTGAACGTGCCGGTGCGGAGATCCGTACGCTATGGCTGCTCAGAGGGAACTGGGTTCGGTCGCGGCGGCGGCCGATTTGCATTTATTCCATACACAGGCGCACTCTCGGGGAAAATCGCCCGCATTCTGAAGAAACACCAGGTCGGAACTGTGTTTTGTCCTCCAAATAAAACTCGTGCACTGGTGGGGAGCGCCAAAGATGACCTGGGTTTGAGGAAGGCCGGCGTGTACCAGATTCCGTGTCAATGTGGCAAGTCATATATTGGTCAGACGATGCGTACCGTCGAGGATCGATGCCGTGAACACCAGAGGCACACTCGGCTGATGTATTCGAGCAAGTCGGTGGTCGCTGAACATTGTTTGTCGGAAAATCACGCTATGGAGTATGAACGCACGAGGATTCTGGTACAGGGAGCGCGCCGCGGGCGGAGGGTATTTAAATCGGCCGCCGCCGCGACCGAACCCAGTTCCCTCTGAGCAGCCATAGCGTACGGATCTCCGTGCCGGCACGTTCACAGGAGCTCAGTCCGTCAGTTCACCTGATGATGGCGACATGTATGATCGCCGAAATATTGTGCCCGTTGGACACTATAGACCGGCAGCATACCCGTGGATATTTTGATTATCAAATACGCCGGGAGAAACTCAAGAATCATAAACTAATATAATTCAAAACATCTAAATGGTGCAAATTCATATAGGAACACACATATTATGGACAATACACAGCTTTCTAAGTTACAACTAACTTATAAAAAGGGGTGTAGAAGAAATATAAAAGACCTAAAAAGGTGTGGATAGATGATTTGTGAAGACAGAAAAGCCGAAAGTCTAAACCAAGCGATTATTGATTCACCTCACAGTAAAACTATGACACGCACGCACTAAAGTAAAATTTTTTGAATATTTGATAATGTGGCCAGTCCTACTCCTTTAACATCTTTTACACTCTGAGTAGTCATTACAAATCGTCCCTCCATTTCTGGTAGCACCGCTCCGTGTTTGGTGAGAAACGTTATCAGCTGTGCGAATTACGCGTTTCTCGACGTCACATGTTCTTTTTACGAGAATTTATGAGAATTAAACTTAAGTTTAAGTGTTGCGAAAACAAGACGGCTTGTTCATCAACATGTCAACTGAGAATGAACAACTACGGGCAAGCGTAACACCGGTCGTTGATAAATATGCGAAGCAACTGTGATTAGACGATGACACGTCATCCATGGATGTGACGGCGTTGAACGCAGCGTTTCTTTCTTTTTTTTTTTTTTTTGCTAGGTGCTAAGCCTTGGAAAATACTCTGAGCGTATCGATTCACACAATGCCACATAAACACGCAGTGATATTACATTTCTGTGCTACACTTTAATACGTTGCTTACCGTTCATTAGAGGGAAAGCTCATTCGCACGACGTTGATGGAAAAATCACCTACAGTGGCAGGCATTATCGTCTGAAGCTCTGCACTATAATTTGGTTGCAACTCTACTTTTTTGTTTGTTTGTTTGTTTCAGTGCTTCAGCCTGTGTACCAGGGGTGACGCAGAAAGTGGAAACAGTAAGTTCCGTTCAATAGTTCAGTAGCTACTATCAAGAAAACTGCCTTTTTTCCCTTATTCCCAAATGTTTTTAAGCATGTAAAATCGCTTGGGCGGTAAAAGGAAGATGGAAATTTATGTCCATCTCTTCTTGTACTGTACCAACCAATTTCAACCTCCGCACATCAACTACACACTTTATACTCGCCAGTCTTTCTCTTCTCCTCCACACTTTTTCTCTTCACTTTGCGCTGTGAAATTAGCCACTAATGGCTGCTCCAGCACACCTCTCACTAATCTATCCGACTAGTTAGGGTTTTCAATAGACCTCATATTTTACTGTGTCTGTTATCTCTTCATGTCGCACTACATTACTTCACTCAATTTTTAATATTTTTCTATCACATCAAGTTTCAAAATCTTCCCATTTTCTCCATTTAAGTTTCGTCAAGATTCATGCTTACCTTTCATACAATGCATTGCACCGAAAGTACAGTTTACGAAATAAAGCCCGCGGTTCCGCGTCAATATCTGAAATTCCTTGTTGAAGAAAACTTCCATCGTCTCGGTCGATCAGTTTCATTTTCCTCATTGTCTTAACAGTGTATGTAATCTTGCATCTGGCTAGCAAAACTATTTGATTTCTTCTACTGTTGCTTCTCCAATTACTAAATTTCGAACTCATTTTTCCTTTCTACTATTCCCCATCACCTTTGGCCTTGTTTTCTTTACGCTTAGTCCAGATGCTCCACTAGGCAGTTGCCTGTTCCATTCAACAGTAATGCTAGTACCTGCCTTGCTCCTGGCACGTTATTTCGCCTTAGTACCTACAGGGTGTTTCAAAAATGACCGCTATATTTGAAACGGCAATAAAAACTAAACGAGCAGCGATAGAAATATACCGTTTGTTGCAATATGCTTGGGACAACAGTACATTTTCAGGCAGACAAACTTTCGAAATTACAGTAGTTACAATTTTCAACAACAGATGGCGCTGCGGTCTGGGAAACTCTATAGTACGATATTTTCCACATATCCACCATGCGTAGCAATAATATGGCGTAGTCTCTGAATGAAATTACCCGAAACCTTTGACAACGTGTCTGGCGGAATGGCTTCACATGCAGATGAGATGTACTGCTTCAGCTGTTCAATTGTTTCTGGATTCTGGCGGTACACCTGGTCTTTCAAGTGTCCCCACAGAAAGAAGTCACAGGGGTTCATGTCTGGCGAATAGGAAGGCCAATCCACGCCGCCTCCTGTATGTTTCGGATAGCCCAAAGCAATCACACGATCATCGAAATATTCATTCAGGAAATTAAAGACGTCGGCCGTGCGATGTGGCCGGGCACCATCTTGCATATACCACGAGGTGTTCGCAGTGTCGTCTAAGGCAGTTTGTACCGCCACAAATTCACGAAGAATGTCCATATAGCGTGATGCATTAATCGTTTCGGATCTGAAAAATGGGCCAATGATTCCTTTGGAAGAAATGGCGGCCGAGACCAGTACTTTTTGAGGATGCGGGGACGATGGGACTGCAACATGGGGCTTTTCGGTTCCCCATATGCGCCAGTTCTGTTTATTGACGAAGCCGTCCAGGCAAAAATAAGCTTCGTCAGTAAACCAAATGCTGCCCACATGCATATCGCCATCATCAATCCTGTGCACTATATCGTTAGCGAATGTCTCTCGTGCAGCAATGGTAGCGGCGCTGAGGGGTTGCCGCGTTTGAATTTTGTATGGATAGAGGTGTAAACTCTGGCGCATGAGACGATACGTGGACGTTGGCGTCATTTGGACCGCAGCTGCAACACTGCAAACGGAAACCCGAGGCCGCTGTTGGATCACCTGCTGCACTAGCTGCACGTTGCCCTCTGTGGTTGCCGTACGCGGTCGCCCTACCTTTCCAGCACGTTCATCCGTCACGTTCCCAGTCCGTTGAAATTTTTCAAACAGATCCTTTATTGTATCGCTTTTCGGTCCTTTGGTTACATTAAACCTCCGTTGAAAACTTCGTCTTGTTGCAACAACACTGTGTTCTAGGCGGTGGAATTCCAACACCAGAAAAATCCTCTGTTCTAAGGAATAAACCATGTTGTCTACAGCACACTTGCACGTTGTGAACAGCACACGCTTACAGCAGAAAGACGACGTACAGAATGGCGCACCCACAGACTGCGTTGTCGTCTATATCTTCCACTCACTTGCAGCGCCGTCTGTTGTTGAAAATTGTAACTACTGTAATTTCGAAAGTTTGTCTGCCTGAAAATGTACTGTTGTCCCAAGCATATTGCAACAAACGGTGTATTTCTATCGCTGCTCGTTTAGTTTTTATTGCCGTTTCAAATATACCGGTCATTTTTGAAACACCCTGTACATAGCTTACCTATCGGTACGCATGCGTTACGAATACGAGTATGTTCCAAAACGTCGCGCATAAAAACGGGATTCTTCCGAGGCGCATTCGTCGGATCCTATCGGTAATAGAAAGGTGGACTCAATAGTTTTTGATAGTCCTTGGGCAATGGACCATTTGTATACCCAACAGAAGGATCGTGTTAATGTGATTATCCTACAGTAAAGGACAAGCAAGAATATTACACACTTTCTCCTGCTTAGGCAAATGGAGCAAATCGTCTGGTTCTTGTTGGATTAGATATATTCTGTAGTGGGCCTTAAGGAGCTTATGGAGGTACCATTAGCTCACGGGCGGTTCCTCTGAAAACCCCCCAAAACTGGTTTCTTTTACAATTTGTTCGTACCAAACCTTAACCACGGATTCAAAGACCGCCACACTCTGTAAAAGGCTAAAATTATCACGAGGTATTCCTAAGGTCCCGACATCGAACAAACTTCAAAATTTTCTTGATATCTTTGTCCGTTTCCGAGAGGCAGAGGTTAATGTGGCGAACAAATAACCGCAGCAAATTGCTCAGATTTTAAGGGTTTATTCTATAGGCATTTATCAAGAAGTGTTGTCATCGCGTATTGAAAAATCTTCAGTAGTTCGTGGGCGGTTCCTTAGCGAAGCCCAAACAACGCGTTTTTTTTTTTTTTTTAATTTTTCGTACCAAAACCGAACCGCGGAGTTCAAGACGGCTTCTTACAGCAAATGGCTGAAATTTTTGCAAGATGTTCCTAAGACCCCGATTTCAAACAACCTTGAAATTTTTCTTTATATGTTTGTCAGTTTCCGAGATTCAGAGGTTAAAAGCTATTTGCTCACGGGCAGTTTCTTAGAGAGGAGTTCTCAATTTTTTCCGTCGCGCTCTCCTAATGAAACTAAAATTATTTTGCCCAACCCCCTGTTTTTCTTTGCTTTCTCAGCACTTCGCATACTTGGCATAATGACCCATGATATCTGTTTACTCCGCACTATCAGTTACAACAACAACAGCAGCAGCAACAGCAACAACAACAATAATAATAAATATTATTATAATCCTTCGAGCAAATCAGAATTAAATTTGTTTTGTGTTATCACACATTTGTTCTCTTCAAAGGCAGTGAAATTTAAGAATTACAACTAGTTTATAAGTAACCACTGCCGTGTGTGCAGCTATTGGAAACTGAGCAAATATGTCTAACTCACTACATGTTTTTTACAAATTAGTTTACAGATTAGTTATTTAGTTAAAAATTTACTTTTTACATGTATATTGCTTCTAATGCGTTTAGAATGTTTTAATATTTCAAAGATAACGACATACAAGTGACGACAGCAAAATGTCAACATTTGAATATCAATTTAAAAACTGTAATATTTAAACAAGAGTAAAAATGTACATGGTTCAAAATTCGTGTATTACCGACATTTTCACATTTAGTGTGATGCATGTGTCTGAATTTGTGAAAAAAGCAGATCCGGTCTTGGTTGTATCTCTAAAAACAGCAACTCATAGATCCCCTTCCAGCTGCAGTAGAGACCGATATTTTGTCTTCATTAATGCCGCTGCGAAAAATGTTGACCCACAGTAGTAAGTTGATGCCCTTATTGCGAAACTGGGATCATACCGAGTCTGCACCCAGAAATTTTCAAGTGACTTCGATTTAAACTCACTTCGATATGTTCCATCATTTGAGAGTTCTATTAGCTCCTAATGTTCTGCTATTGACGAGCCTATGATTAGTGCTCTGTTGTGACATTATGGAACGGATTGTGGATCCAGTCATAATCAAACGAAGGTTTGGGAAATTTATGCTCGAATTGCTGACGAATGTTTTCGAGATGTACTTCACCAATTCTACTAATTTTGCCTATATCCAACACATTTCCTTCAGAACATCATTCACACAAAATAACATCTCGCAGTTAACCTTTCTCCATCTGTGTTTTTCAAAGCCAAGTCTTCTCTTAAACGCAAAAACTTTCTCCTTAGCCAGATGATATTACTATTTCGGCCTTGAAGTGATACGTTAATATCATTCAGTTCCTCAAAAAGTCAGCCAAGTAGCACAATATTGGAAACCATTCTTCGTCCAGAAACAGAGCCGCGAGTGTGGGACTGCTCATCGATAGGAAAAGACGTTTATCATTCAGATCCACAAGGCGTCGAGGGACTTTACCATGATATAACCAATGTACCTCCGTGTGCAATAGAAGCGAATAATGAGTAGAACTCATGTACTCGCAATGAACAAGTAATAGCCTATTGTTTAAAGCTCGTGCTTTCGCAAAACCTACAACAATCGTTTAGCACTTTTTTGAATTCCAACCGTGTTATTTCATAAGCCAATTCTCACTGGCTGTATGGAGTGCGTGAATTCTACAGAAGGAGAAACAGCACACTTTCCTATGAACATTTTTTTTCAGCTCCAGTAAATGCTTGCATCCCATCAGTACATGTACCAACACAATTTGCTCATGACAGATCCTTGTCAACAAAAAAGATTTCACAAAAAGAAAATTTCTTCACTTGTTGTTCTCCTTTACAGAGCTTTTAAAAACCAGAAAGTCTCGGTACTTTACATTTCCGTTAACAGTTGCGTACAACGCAAGAAGCTGGGAAATATTTCAGGTATCAATACTGTCATCAAGTTGCAGGACGAATCATGAAGACGTGGTAGCAATTAATTTGTCATGCCAGAGGCTGTTGCAACAATACGACGATCACGGGATCATCTGAGAGTCGTATCGATTTCAGATTCCGCCAAACCATTCTTCATGCGTTTTGACGTCTGCGGGAAGTAGTAATTTATCGCCAATAATGTGAGGTGGTTTGGATTTTGCAGTCACATAGGATACATTTACGAATACTCGTAGGGATTTTTTAGGAACTAATACCTGTTTTTTGAGGACTCTGACGTTTCCTTTTAGTAGTTGCTCATGATGCTGAAAAATTGGATGGGTTTGCTTACATCTCCACAGCAACAAAGTTCTCATTGAAAAATAAAATTTGGTATGGCGATGCACTTTCTTATGCCCCTCGACACTTCCCATTCAGCACTTATCAAGATATCGCATTCATGTCTTACAGTCTGCGTGGTTTTATCGAAAATGGAATTATTCATTAATTTATAAAAATGTGTTTGGAAACCGTCAGTCACACCTGCCCTCTTTTGAGTATCTAATTCAATATACTCCTTCAACTAGGGGGACTGATTGAGGACGATAGCCTGGGTGATTCTACCTAGCTCCAACCCTAAGCTGAGATTATGACAAAGAATTATGTACTTCTGCTTGTGTCCAACAGTAGTCACATGTTTGTGGATAGTGCCTGCTCATGGAACTCGTTGCTCTGGACATAATAGCAAGTCGCTGGTCATTTCATGCAAACAAACAAGGTATATGAGGTCTGCCTTTACCACATACCTTACACCAGAATCAGCTGCCAGACCCAGTATTTTTCCATTTTAAGCCCTCTATCACGTTTTTGGGCAGCCACTGAAACCCACCAACCAGCAGTAGCTGCATCATAGCGTGGCCTTATAAGTTATTCATATCCAAATAAAGTATATAAATTGAATCGAGGGATGCATTGAACCCCGCACCCATGTATGGATTATTTGCCTAGGTGTATCTATGGACACACTGCTGAAGTCCTCCAAGAATCCCGTGCTCATAGAAAAGAAGCATATCAGCATCAGTCAAAAGTCCAATGCTGCGCCTCGTTTTCTTGAGCATTGCGTCCTAGGACAACCCAGGAACCATGTAATAAAAGGTGGGGTCCAGAGAGTACGTGGCCATGCATACACTCCAGAACTTTTCAGAAATCGTCCGCAAGCAAGTGCACGTCGGTGTCCATATATAGTCTTGCGTATTCACCCAAATAGGGAATGGTGGATTCCGACCAGACATTGAAGACATCCTCATAATCTGCACTAATTATGGCATCGCCTGTGAGAGTGCTGGTAAATGCGGACATGTCGGGTAGCCTGATTTCATCGAGTTTCGCCTTACCATCCAGATACTCATAGGGGAAAACTCCTTTACTAATTACAAGCTGAAACTCTTTCTCATCGGAGTATGCAGATTGGGTGATATGCATATCCTTCCAAGGTAGAGTTTCAACAAGTTTCTGGAGTGGCACCTCCATAAAACGTAGTGTGTCAAGGAAGCAGAGCTCAATTTTTGGCGTTATTCGTTTGGAGAACGAAATATACTTCTCAATATTCTCAGTCAGGACACTGACCTGTTTTTTTTCCCAATTGAAATTAACCAGTTGTTCAACTAGAAAACGGGCGTCATACCCACTTTAATTATGGAAGAAAAAAGGTATGTGTCGTGGTAATTGATCTTCAAATTGCATGGGTTGTGAGCTGCACCATGGTACTTCCCTGTAAGATGACAGTGGTCTCTGCAGGGAGTTTCAGCTTTTTATCTAAATACGACAGTGAATGGCATCATCATATAATTTCTTATTCTCCTCTGTTTCGGTCATGGGGTTGTTTGTACTGTAAAGCCTATCAGCATCCCATGAGAGTTTTCAAGCTCAGTGAGCAGTCAAACTGCAGGATTTTCGCCAACAGAAAATTCATAGCGGTTAAGACTTGAATCATATGAGCAAGCAGTTTGGGACACTGATGCATACGGTATGTGTTTTTGTGTGAAGGTGGTATTTGAGGCAAAGTGGTTCCCTTCACAGTGGATGATAGCGGCGAGCAGACATTTAAGCTCTGCGTATACAACAAATGGACAACATTCCTGGTGGTGAGGAGTCTTGAATTTAATTAACTTGTTTCCTTCCGTAGGCGTTACAACACATTCCGGTTCTTCAGATATCTTTTTAAATACTTTTCTTCTGCAAAGGTGTTTAGACATCTGAAGGAAATGTGTTTGTTGTATTCACGTTTCGACAGTTGGCTGTAAAGGAGGCGGGACATGTCTTTGATCAAAACACAATGGTGTTTATCACTTCAGGGAAGGGCAGCGTGTTTGCATGTATATCACACTTGCCTGCATATTTCGTAAAATGCTTCTTCTTCAGGCCATAAACATGAACTGATATTCTAAAATTTTGTGCTTCAAATCTGGTATGTCCTGAATCTTTATGGGGAACTTGATATGATCAAAAGGATAACCTCCAGAGATTTTATTCTTTACTGCATTGTATGTTGTTGTGCACTCAGGATGGTATCTCTAATGGTAATTCCTCTCACAAGCCAGGATTGACCATGCAAAACAAGCATTATCCTTTTCATTTTGAAAGTTGTTGTTGTGCTCTTCAGTCCTGAGTATGGTTTGATGTAGCTCTCCGTGCTGCTCTATCCTGTGCAAGCTTCTTCATCTCCCAGTACTTACTGCAACCTACATCCTTCTGAATCTGCTTAGTGTATTCATCTCTTGGTCTCCCTCTACGATTTTTACCCTCCACGCTGCCCTCCAATGCTAAATTTGTGATCCCTTGATGCCTCAGCACATGTCCTGCCCACCGATCCCTTCTTCTAGTCAAGTTGTGCCACAAACTCCTCTTCTCCCCAATCCTATTCAATACCTACTCGTTAGTTATGTGATCTACCCATCTAATCTTCAGCATTCTTCTGTAGCACCACATTTCAAAAGCTTCTTTCTTCTTCTTGTCCAAACTACACTCCTGGAAATTGAAATAAGAACACCGTGAATTCATTGTCCCAGGAAGGGGAAACTTTATTGACACATTCCTGGGGTCAGATACATCACATGATCACACTGACAGAACCACAGGCACATAAACACAGGCAACAGAGCATGCACAATGTCGGCACTAGTACAGTGTATATCCACCTTTCGCAGCAATGCAGGCTGCTATTCTCCCATGGAGACGATCGTAGAGATGCTGGTTGTAGTCCTGTGGAACGGCTTGCCATGCCATTTCCACCTGGCGCCTCAGTTGGACCAGCGTTCGTGCTGGACCTGCAGACCGCGTGAGACGACGCTTCATCCAGTCCCAAACATGCTCAATGGGGGACAGATCCGGAGATCTCGCTGGCCAGGGTAGTTGACTTACACCTTCTAGAGCACGTTGGGTGGCACGGGATACATGCGGACGTGCATTGTCCTGTTGGAACAGCAAGTTCCCTTGCCGGTCTAGGAATGGTAGAACGATGGGTTCGATGACGGTTTGGATGTACCGTGCACTATTCAGTGTCCCCTCGACGATCACCAGTGGTGTACGGCCAGTGTAGGAGATCGCTCCCCACACCATGATGCCGGGTGTTGGCCCTGTGTGCCTCGGTCGTATGCAGTCCTGATTGTGGCGCTCACCTGCACGGCGCCAAACACGCATACGACCATCATTGGCACCAAGGCAGAAGCGACTCTCATCGCTGAAGACGACACGTCTCCATTCGTCCCTCCATTCACGCATGTCGCGACACCACTGGAGGCGGGCTGCACGATGTTGGGGCGTGAGCGGAAGACGGCCTAACGGTGTGCGGGACCGTAGCCCAGCTTCATGGAGACGGTTGCGAATGGTCCTCGCCGATACCCCAGGAGCAACAGTGTCCCTAATTTGCTGGGAAGTGGCGGTGCGGTCCCCTACGGCACTGCGTAGGATCCTACGGTCTTGGCGTGCATCCGTGCGTCGCTGCGGTCCGGTCCCAGGTCGACGGGCACGTGCACCTTCCGCCGACCACTGGCGACAACATCGATGTACTGTGGAGACCTCACGCCCCACGTGTTGAGCAATTCGGCGGTACGTCCACCCGGCCTCCCGCAAGCCCACTATACGCCCTCGCTCAAAGTCCGTCAACTGCACATACGGTTCACGTCCACGCTGTCGCGGCATGCTACCAGTGTTAAAGACTGCGATGGAGCTCCGTATGCCACGGCAAACTGGCTGACACTGACGGCGGCGGTGCACAAATGCTGCGCAGCTAGCGCCATTCGACGGCCAACACCGCGGTTCCTGGTGTGTCCGCTGTGCCGTGCGTGTGATCATTGCTTGTACAGCCCTCTCGCAGTGTCCGGAGCAAGTATGGTGGGTCTGACACACCGGTGTCAATGTGTTCTTTTTTCCATTTCCAGGAGTGTATTTATCGTCCATGTTTCACTTCCATACATGGCTACACTCCATACAAATACTTTCAGAAACGACTTCCTGACACTAAAATCTATACTCGATGGTAGCAAATTTCTCTTCTTGAGAAACGCTTTTGTTGACATTACCAGTCTCCATTTTATATCCTCTCTACTTCGACCATCATCAGTTATTTTGCTCCCCAAATAGGAAAACTCGTTTACTACTTTAAGTGACTCGTTTCCTAATCTAATTCCCTCAGCATCACCCGACTTAATTCGACTACATTCCATTATCCTCGTTTTGCTTTTGTTGATGTTCATCTTATATCCTCCTTTCAAGACACTATCCATTCCGTTCAGCTGCTCTTCCAGGTCCTTTGCTGTCTCTGACAGAATTACAATGTCGTCGGTGAACCTCAAAGTTTTTATTTCTTCTCCATGGATTTTAATACCTACTCCCAATTTTTCTTTTGTTTCCTTCGTTTTGAACGCTAATAACAAAAAAAATGGTTCAAATGGCTCTAAGCACTATGGGACTTAGCATCTAAGGTCATCAGTCCCCTAGACTTAGAACTAATTAAACCTAACTAACCTAAGGACATCATACACATCCATGCTCGAGGCAGGATTCGAACCTGCGACCGTAGCGGTCGCGCGGTTCCGGACTGAAGCGCCTAGAACCGCTCGTCCACAGCGTCCAGCGTACGTTAATAACAAGCCTGCTTGTTCTTGATATCCTCAGGGAGTTTGATATAACTGTACCGTCCATTTAATGGATCATAGTCATGAATATGGATGTCGAGGTAAGGTGTGGTATTTTCATCACGAAAACCAGGCCAGTGTAGCACCCAAGATGGATTCACAATACCACTCAACGACTGATGTACTCCAAGATATAACGGCATTAGGGTGAGTCAACTCGCAGCAGAGTCCTGCCTTACATTTAATGGGGTTATAACTCAGTTCATCTAAGGCATTGAGGAGCTCCGCCTCTGGCACCAGGAGGCATGCTTCTAGAAACCTGATGGGTTGCAATACCCACCCAGCCGCATTCTCAGTTCTGGTAAACCAGATACGCCCTTCAAACGCCCTAGCAACCGCCAAATATTCTATGGGGGTCATTACATTGTTAATCTGATGTCCTTCACTATCAGGACGGGACAGAGCACTACCACTAGGCACAGGTTCATTAGCATTAACACTACAGCTAGGAGACGACTGCACCCACCCAGTGGATGATGCTGCAGAGGAGAAGGTGTCTTCATGGGGCGGGATGGGGGGGGGGGGGGGGAGATGCTCTGAGGCTCACATATATTTCACTGCCGGCATGGGCGAACAGCTGGAGGTGGAGTAGGAGGAGGGGGCGGCAGTGACCTCCTGTGGGAGCACCCAGGCTCTGGAGAAGGCGCTCATTGATGTTGGTGCGTGTTGGAGCCTTCACCATCGCCCACCTGGAGGGTGGGAGGTCGTACCTCTGACCGAGGTACGCATGGATGCCGGAGGGTATACGATGGTTCAGGGGCTGCTGGCACTGCAGCTGCCGCGGCTGCTTCGGCCACCTCTCGCAGGGCAATGAGCGGCGCTTTTCATGGCGGTGCACTTTGCTCAGATGCATGTTTGATACCTGCCGCCACAACCATCGTTCTAATGCCACAGCAAGCTGCTGTTGTGATGTTGGTGGCACTTCTGTAACATACGAATAATAGAAAAAAATTAAGTACAATGTTCAAGATTTTTTAAATGTATGCTTTAAACAAATAACAACAACTAAGTACATCAGCATTCCAGAATAATAATTATATGCTGTAATGGTGTCGGTCCCATTATAATCACTTTTTACACTCTGGGTCTCAGGATTGATCTATTCAGTCGATTTTTCTGCTAGTTCTTCCACCACTCGGATATCACCACCTCCTCTTCCAGAAGGGGAGATCGCCACCATCTCATGCTCCCACTCCGGTATTTCACCCTCACCAGAAGTTTTATTGTTGTGGAGTCACCGATTCATATCACAGAAGTCGTCTACAACAAGATATTGATTATAAGAAACAACAAAAACAACAAAAATCTGTACTGAATTTGCCCACAGTGAGATATTGACGATACATAACTACGAAAAATAAATAAATAAATAATAAAAAGTTTGTACCAGGCGGAAGTGATGACTCCTGCTCATCATTGTCGACGAATACCCCTACTAGATTCTCGTGCTCCTCTTGATCCAGAGTAACATCTACAACAATGAAGAATATATGTCTGACACAACTGTATACGATAAAAAAAGTCTAACGTCAATATATTACAAATGTTCTTACGTTCTTGCTGCATTTCGGCCTCTGGCAGCCGCTAAGTGTCCGTCAGTTTCTGTTTTAATGACACAACAGCGAGATAAAATATTTTATAAACACTTGTTATGGTCTGACTACATCAAGAGCTGTTTTTTGAACATGTAAACTATCACACAGAATTTTGCGATATACTTACATGATGTTAGGACAACCTCCTTGGCTTTCTGACGACTTTCAGCTTCCAGCTGACGTTATAATTCAGCCAACATTTCGGGAATGAATGCTGCAATACCAAGAAAAAGATCTTTTATAATCACTTGATACGAAAATGTATCACACTCTCGAAAATTTTGAATACTCATACTTTGCTACGATATTTTATAATTGTCGCAATTTGAACTCATAATTTTTTTATAAATAATTGTATGGCAATTACCCCAAGTTTGGTCGTTTCCCATCACCACTGCCACTGGCATCACTACCGGCAGACTGTTTCCTATTGTGAGAAGCACATGGACACAACTAGGTTCGAAATGGCTCTGAGCACTATGGGACTTAACATCTGAGGTCATCAGTCGCCTAGAACTTAGAACTACTTAAACCTAACTAACCTAAGGACAGCACACACATCCATGCACGAGGCAGGATTCAAACCTGCGACCGTAGCGGTCGCGCGTTTCCAGACTGAAGCGCCTAGAACCACAACTAGGCACTGTCAAAGACTGATGATGAATGTGGTGGGGGTGGTGCTTTCTATACCTTCAGACTCCACCCTGTATTTTGCAGAGGAGCAATAGGAACTCAGAATACCATACCAGAAAGTTATAACTTGCCTTCTTTTTCCTCAAGCAGGTTTGGTGCAGATGTTTAAGGAAGCAGAATGTAGAAGGGAAAAAAAAAGAATGTCGAGACAAACATTATTCGTTTGCTGGCAAGTGGCTGGAAAATTGAACGCAGCTGCTAGCTTTAGAAAAACACTCTTTGTCCATTCAGAGACAAACATATAGCTTGACACTTCTGACATCAGCTGCACCCCTCAAAATACATGTTGTTGTTAGTTAGGGCACAGTTGTGCGATAAGGACACTAACTTTGCCTTCTCTTTCCTCTTCAAGCAGGCTTGTTACAGATGGCTGGTGTGGGGGAGAACAAAAATTATGAGAAACAGGTAGAAGCCCCATCTGAAAACATCCTTTGTTTGTTGGCAAGTGGATGGAAAATTGGACACATCTGCTACTTTTAGAAAAACACCCTTTGCTCATTCTGGGACAAAGAGATAGCCTGGCACTTCCAATGACAGATGCATCCCTCGAAATATATGTTATTGTTTTCACTAAGGCACAGTTGTGGGAGGAAGATGCTAACCTTCGGAAACAAATGTATTGTTTGTGGTAGATGCCCACCACTGCCTGCTTGGGGCTGTACATTATAATCATGTGCCAATTTCCAACTGCTGGCTGCCGATCCGCCCTCCCCCCCCCCCCTTCCACCCGACCCCTGTGGAGTGGAAGCAGAGGACTGGGAGCCACTAGTGTGGGCAGGGAGGTGGGGAAGTGGTCACTGTGCAGACTGCTGAACACCGAGTGAAGCGAAGCATGGGGTGTTCATCTCAGACCATTGGAGAGTTATGCACATATATGGGACGGCGCGCTTTCATATCAAGCCGCCGGAGCAGAGCAGGAGGCAGTAGCAGCGTCCAGTAACACTCTGTGAGGCGAGCCAGCTGCAGCAGCCAACACAAATGCGATTCCTTGGAGGCGGACCGCACCTAGAAAGTTGCGTGAGGGGCCTGCAGCCTGATGTGGGTAGGGGAGGGGAGGGGATAGCGGTGGGGTGGTGAGGGAGCGGAGGCCCATGTGCAGCTGATGTCAGCTGGGGGTGGGATGGGAGTTGGGGATAATTAATTGATCAGTTTAATTCATTTCCATCTATCAAAATTGGGGTGGTGCCGCCATCTCCCTACTACTGCCACATACCCCCACTAACCAACCAACAAGCAGTTGGATCTCAGATATGCAGAGTCAGTGATGTATTTCGTTCCAAAGACGGACAAACAAATTATTAAGCAGGTGGTCATAATATTGTGGCTCGTCAGTGCATTATTTATGTAGTCGGAGTTGCAGGGAAGCGGTGCTTTTTTATGCTGAAAGAGAAGGAGACAGTGGCATTGGGAAAGAGTCGAAAAAATGTTAAGTAGTGGAAGATAGCAGACAGTGGTTGGGGTAAAGAAAGAGTGAAGGAAACGATGGCAGTGTGAGAGAGAGAGAGACATTGACACACTGCCAGCGGAACTTCATTGAGAGTGATAGAACGGTGCTAGGAAAGGTTGAATGTCACCTCTCCCGGGCAGCGCTTATGTCATACGCTGGTCGTTCGTGTGCCAGACAACAAGAACAAGATGTGTCCTCTGTGAGTGTCGAAGGCCGCAAGTGTAAATGACAGTGGAGCATCGAGCAGTTCTCCGCTTCGGCAATCGCTTCTGGGATGCTGGCAACACACGCATGCTAACTGCAATCATTTACGACATCGCGCATTTCCATGGAGTAGCTTCGACTTAATGTGATGCAACACTCATACGTTAACCATGATTTCCACGAAGCAGCTTTGACTTAATTAACAATTCCTTGGGTACAAGTAACTTACAGAAGTTATTGAGTTCCATACATGACGGTTTGAAATGCTGAAGGTAAGGAGAAAGTGGATGAGAGCCAGTGATAATGAGAGACAAAGTCTACGACAATGACAACGAAGAAGAGACATTAGTGACATTGAGAAGAGACAGCAGCAGTAAGAAGGAAGGAATGAGACAGCACTAAGAGCGAGCAAGAGGCAGAGAATGACAGTGAGAGGAGACAGTGGTAGTGGGACAGAACGGAGACTGTGGCTGTGAGACAGAAGACATGACAGTTGGAGAGACACAAAGAGACAATGACAATTAGTTGGGCTGAATGAGTAAGTGGGGATGAGCGAGTGAGAGTGAATGGGAGTGGGCTACATAGAGCGACAGACTAGTGGGTGTGAACGGGTTACAGTTAGGAGAGCTTGTGCGAGTGAGAGCTGACTTGCATATTAGAAAGAACGTGAATATGCACGCATGCCAAATTTTTTGGGAACGTTTCTAAAGGGCTGAGAAAGGCAACCGGTACCACACTTTTCAGTTAGAGTCTTTTAAACAAGAGCATATTCACCTTTTTCGTGCTCCAATAGCAGCATTTTTTCGCTGATATATTTTTATTCCTGTTCTTAATTGCGTTTACTTCCCTTACAACAGTGGCGATCAAATGCGAAACCTGCCTCACATCTTTCTTAACACGTCCGTGTTTTTCTTCTTTTCTGCGTTTATTATTTTCGATGCAGGTATGTCACTATACTTTATTCAAATTCTTTTCAGGTAATGCTACAGGTTGTTCCATTATAAACTGAACAGCCAGGGCATAATGGCCACCTACCTAATAACAGGTATGTCCATCTTTCGCACGGATAACGGCGGTGACGCGTCAGGGCATGGAAGCAGTGAGGCTTTTGTAGTTCGCTGGGGGGGGGGGGGAGGGGGGGGGGAGCTGGCACAACATATACACACACAAGTCACCTAATTCCCGTAAATTCTGGGGAGGAGGAGATAATGCCACGTTCAGTCATATCCCAGACGTGTTCGATCGGGTTCAGATCTGGTGAGTCTGGGGGCCAGCACATCAATTGGAACTCGCCACTGTGTTCCTCGATCCACTCCATCACACTCCTGGTTTTGTGACACGGTGCATTATCTTGTTGAAAAATGTCACTGCCATCGGAAAACATCATCCTCAGCTGTCAAGGAACGCTTCCCCTGGGAGACGACGGATTCGCGCCCTCCCATCGGCGTAATGAAGAAGATATCGGGCTTTGTCAGACCATGCAAGGCGCTGCCACTGCACCAACATCCAGAGGCGATGGCCACGTGCCCATTTCAGTCGCAATTGCCGATGTCGTGGTGTTAGCATTGGCACGTGCTTGGGTCGTCGGCTGAGGAGGTTTTGTCGTTAGGAGTGTTTGGCGCACTGTGTGTTCAGACATACTCGTAATCCGCCCAGCATTAACGTCTGATGTTAGTTCCGCCATAGTTCGCTGCCCGTGCCGTTTCACCGATACGCCCAGCCTACGACGTCCGACATCTGTAAATGTGGGGTGGCTGCCCAACCCGTGACGTCTGAACGTGGGGTCACCTCGGTTTCGCCACGTATTGAAGACACTCACCTGATCACTCCTTCAACATCCGACAAGTTGTGCAGTTTCCGAAAAGCTCGTACCAAGCCTCTTGGGCATCACAATCTGCCCTCAGTCAAATTCAGATAGATTGCGCGCCTTCCCCATACCACTCAAGGACACCACGCTCACTGATACTACGAGGGTAAGTAAATTATTATCCGCAATTTATTTATATTTTTGTTTATTTTGGTAGTACTGTCGTTTTGCGTTGATGACGCATGCTTTGTTGTTATATCTTTGATGACGCATGCTGTGTTACGCACGATGAAGGGGCTGGACGACCGTTTACCGCCACAAATGAAGAAACCATTGAGCGTTCAAATGAAATGATTCTGTTAGTCACACGATTAACTATTGACGAAGTGGCACATCGTCTGCAAATTAGTCATGATTCTGCCTACGAAATCATCCACAACAGACTTGGGTTTCATAAAGTTTGTGCAAGATGGGTCCCAAAACACTCACGCAGTTGCATAAACGAACGCGCTTGGTCATCTGCAAAATCCATTTCGATCGCTATGGTAACGAAGGGGTGACTTCTTAGACAGGATCATTACTGGTGACGAAACATAGATTCATCATTACGAGCCGGAGAGTAAACGGCAGAGTATGGAGTGGAAACATCCAAATTCGCCGTGCAAGAAAACGTTCAAGGCTCAACCGTCCGCAGAAAACTGATGCTTACTGTTTTTTGGGGACGCACAAGGTCCAGTACAGGAACATTATGGGGAAAGGGGCACAACAGTAAACAGTGTACGTTACAGTGAGATGCTCACTGCCAGGCTACACAAATGGTTCACATGGCTCTGAGCACTATGAGACTTAACATCTGAGGTCATCAGTCCCCTAGAACTCAGATTACTTAAACCTAACTAACCTAAGGACATCACACACATCCATGCCCGAGACAGGATTCGAACCTGCAACCGCAGCAGTCACGCGGTTCTGGACTGAAGCGCCTAGAACCGCTCGGTCACAACGGCCGGCGCCAGGCTAAAGCCTGCAGTTCGAAGCAAACGCCGAGTATTGATGTCAAAATGTGTTGTGTTGTTGCACACGCTGCCCGTCCTCATACTCCCGCCCACACTGCTGAAACGCTCCAGAAACAGAAATGTGAAGTACTGGATCATCCTCCATATGGTCCCGATCTTGCCCCTTCTGACTATCACTTGTTTGGTCCAATCAAAAAGGCATTAAGGGGCCGTCGATTTGCCTCGGACGAAGGAGTGAAAGAAGCGGTGCATTCCTGGCTCGCAGCTAAACCGAGAACCTTGTTTTCTGAGGGCATCAGGAAGCTTGTACAAAGATGGACCAAGTGCGTTGAAACACAAGGAGACTATGTCGAAAAATGATGTTCTTGTAAGTTTCCTATTTGATTACAATAAAATTTTATAACTACTTTGCGGGTAATAATTGACTTACCCTCGTACATGCACCGTGCGAGTGTCTGAATTGTAGTCATTCCTCGCCAGGTAACGCTGCTATCGTCTGGACGGGTTCGTACCGATAGTAGTCGGTGGTCATAATGTTCTGGCTGATTGGTGTACAGTGAAGGAGGTTTTCCTGCCATCAAAGATGAGAAATATATCGCGGACTTTCGTTTTTCTCTGCGTCGTTACTAATCTCGAAGTCAGAATTGGCTTTTTGATTTACCTTACGTTTGTGTGATAATCCATTCATCGTACAGTATTTCATCAGTGACTAGTACAATTTGTATTAAAATTTATGACTGACTGTTGTGCAGTATTGTTTCGAATCTGCTTTTGTACGTTTTATCTCATTTTTTGACGTATTGCAAGATGACAGTAAATACAATTCTTTATGAAACTACATAAAAGATATGTGGAATTTAGAAATATACTATTAGTCGACCACAACATAACTGCAGCTGGTAGTGAGGAAGCTTCGCTTGACTTACCGACAGTCAGCGCGCGATAGGGGTTAGTATACGCGGAACTGACCTGAAAACATTGACAGTGCGACGCCTTTTCCTTGTTCGCTACTGCACTTGTTTACTGTAACGTCACCGCGTACTTCCGATAACGGCCAAGTGCAATAATATCGTGGCCGAGTAGTAAATCGGTCAATCTGCTTTGTTTTTAACAAATTTTGCAACACATTTTTGTTTATTTGGACAGAAACATGCTGCTGAAGACACACTAGCATAAATTAGACAACTGGATATTACTTAACGAACGAAATTTCCGCCTTTTGCTGCATTGCGGCATTGAAATAACCAAGTGTTGATAGATTTTAATTTGTGCCGGACCAGGATTAGCATCCGGACTTCTCGCTTTACTTGAGCATTTCCCCGTCCCACCCAAACCTCCGTATGCCGTACACTACATAGTAGTGTCCCCTGTCCATTACTCTTCGTTCGCAGCCCTGCTGTGCTTCGCGAGAGATCGGACATTATTGTGCATCTGTTCTGAAACATCGTATGCCGTCTGGCGCATATATTATAAAGGTAATTTGTACGTTCCTCCGGACATACACATCCGAAAGAGCAGCCACCATACATATGTAATTTGGATATTAATCCATATCATATATGAAGCGACGCTATGCTTATCGATGTAAACTCTGATAACTGTGGTTCAGCAGAAATATACATAGCAATGGACTAATGCTCAGTGGAAGCTCTTGAGTATACATTCCGGGTGTTCACAAATTTTTAGATTCAGATAAATCTCAGAATGTGAAATTAATACCATCTGTTGTACAACAGTTATGCTTATCAACAAGTTTATACACCTACAGCCACTGCGAATAATAATAACAGTTCAGAATGAGATTTTCACTCTGCAGCGGAGTGTGCGCTGATATGAAACTTCCTGGCAGATTGAAACTGTGTGCCCGACCGAGACTCGAACTCGGGACCTTTGCCTTTCGCGGGCAAGTGCTCTACCGTCTGAGCTACGTAAGCACGACTCAGGCCCGGTACTCACAGCTTTACTTCTGCCAGTACCTCGTCTCCTACCTTCCAAACTTTACAGAAGCTCTCCTGCGAACCTTGCAGCTTTACAGCTTTACTCACAGCTTTACTTCTGCCAGTACCTCGTCTCCTACCTTCCAAACTTTACAGAAGCTCTCCTGCGAACCTTGCAGCTTTACAGCTTTACTCACAGCTTTACTTCTGCCAGTACCTCGTCTCCTACCTTCCAAACTTTACAGAAGCTCTCCTGCGAACCTTGCAGCTTTACAGCTTTACTCACAGCTTTACTTCTGCCAGTACCTCGTCTCCTACCATCCAAACTTTACAGAAGCTCTCCTGCGAACCTTGCAGCTTTACAGCTTTACTCACAGCTTTACTTCTGCCAGTACCTCGTCTCCTACCTTCCAAACTTTACAGAAGCTCTCCTGCGAACCTTGCAGCTTTACAGCTTTACTCACAGCTTTACTTCTGCCAGTACCTCGTCTCCTACCTTCCAAACTTTACAGAAGCTCTCCTGCGAACCTTGCAGCTTTACAGCTTTACTCACAGCTTTACTTCTGCCAGTACCTCGTCTCCTACCTTCCAAACTTTACAGAAGCTCTCCTGCGAACCTTGCAGGAGAGCTTCTGTAAAGTTTGGAAGGTAGGAGACGAGGTACTGCAAGAAGTAAAGCTGTGAGGACCGGGCCTGAGTCGTGCTTACGTAGCTCAGACGGTAGAGCACTTGCCCGCGAAAGGCAAAGGTCCCGAGTTCGAGTCTCGGTCGGGCACACAGTTTTAATCTGCCAGGAAGTTTCAATAATAACAGTAATAATAATAAGATGCATAGCTTACCTGGCAAAAGAAAGAATTGATTTTGTGGAATTTGAGTAAGTGGGAGTTTTCTTCCTTTTCTATTTTTTCGGACAGATGTAGAAGATCCCTAACAGAGGTATTAGTTCACGAATTTAGTTCCAGGCTGAAAATCAGATATTCTTACTCTGTAACTTCACTACTTGTGCTAACTGTTCACTTTCTTGTTAAACTTTTGCTTGTAGTCACGCTTATTTGAGGTCGCCCTTCTCTCAATCATAGGATCTGTTCTCGAAGGCCTTAATTCCTCTGTGGTTAACTTTGCCTGATAATTTACTTCCTGTTCCCAGAATGAGATTTTCACTCTGCACTGGAGTGTGCGGTGATATCAAACTTCCTGGCAAATTAAAACGGTATGCCGGACCTAAACTCGAATTCGGGACCTTTCCTTTTGCGGGCAAGTGCTCTACCGACTGAGATAATCAAGCATGACTCACGATCTGTCCTCACAGCTTTGATTTTCCCTTAGCATTTAGAACAGGTTCAATGTTTGCGCTGCACACGAAAGCCGATTCCTCTACCGTAAACAACCAACTCCAAACACAAACTGCCGTTTGTGGAAATGATTAAACTCAAGTAGTTATATCTACTTAACCACAATACAAATAAGGCGCTGAGATCCATAAGGGCCTAAAGACAAGCCGCTGTCGGTCCCACATTTAACTGAATATCAGAGGAGCCAGTGATACAGCTTTTTGTGAATTTCCATGTTTACAATGTTGGCCTACAGCACAGATAAACCTGCCTCACCATAAGATCAACAGATTTCATAAGTACACAGGGTGTTACAAAAAGGTACGGCCAAACTTTCAGGAAACATACCTCACACACAAATAAAGAAAAGATGTTATGTGGACATGTGACCGGAAACGCTTAATTTCCATGTTAGAGCTCATTTTAGTTTCGTCATATGTACTGTACTTCCTCGATTCACCGCCAGTTGGCCCAATTGAAGAAACGAAATGTTGACTTCGGTGCTTGTGTTGACATGCGACTCATTGCTCTACAGTACTAGCATCAAGTACATCAGTACGTAGCATCAACAGGTTAGTGTTCATCACGAACGTGGTTTTGCAGTCAGTGCAATGTTTACAAATGCGGAGTTGGCAGATGCCCATTTGATGTATGGATTACCACGGGGCAATAGCCGTGGCGCGGTACGTTTGTATCGAGACAGAGTTCCAGAACGAAGGTGTCCCGACAGGAAGACGTTCGAAGCAATTGATCGGCATCTTTGGGAGCACGGAACATTCCAGCCTATGACTCGCGACTGGGGAAGACCTAGAACGACGAGGACACCTGCAATGGACGAGGCAATTCTTCGTGCAGTTGACGATAACCCTAATGTCAGCGTCATAGAAAATGCTGCTGTACAAGGTAACGTTGACCACGTCACTGTATGGAGAGTGCTACGGGAGAACCAGGTGTTTCCGTACCATGTACAGCGTGTGCAGGCACTATCAGCAGCTGATTGGCCTCCGCGGGTACACTTCTGCGAATGGTTCATCCAACAATGTGTCAATCCTCATTTCAGCGCAAATATTCTCTTTACGGATGAGGCTTCATTCCAATTCCATGGCCTCCACGCTCTCCTGACCTCAACCCTCTTGACTTTCATTTATGGGGGCATTTGAAAGCTCTTGTCTACACAACCCCGGTACCAAATGTAGAGACCCTTCGTGCTCGTATTGTGGACGGCTGTGATACAATACGCCATTCTCCAAGGCTGCATCAGCGCATCAGGGATTCCATGCGACGGAGGGAGGATGCATGTATCCTCGCTAACGGAGGACATTTTGAACATTTCCTGTAACAAAGTGTTTGAAGTCACGCTGCTACGTTCTTTTGCTGTGTGTTTCAATTCCATGATTAATGTGATTTGAAGAGAAGTAATAAAATGAGCTCTAACATGGAAAGTAAGCGTTTCCGGACACATGTCCACATAACATATTTTCTTCCTTTGTGTGTGAGGAATGTTTCCTGAAAGTTTGGCCGCACCTTTTTGTAACACCCTGTAGATAAATGCTGCAGTCTCACAATCGACCGTGACGTACTTAGGCTCAAATGATTTTCAGCATCTTAAATGAATTACTGTATCATAACATTCATAATTTAATATATTATAACTTATTCAGAAACCCACTAAGTAGGTTTACTGTCAGTACAACTTTAACATACACTAACGTCTGATCTAATTTTACAATATAATGAGCGAATTAGCATATCTGAGGACTGCGCTATCATCCAGCAGGATTTATGCCGAGTGAACGGGGATAAAAGTCTGACCAGTGTGCTAGCAGCTGGTGGCACTGTCGTAAACTTCTCTAACTGAGCACATCGTAAACCGTGCATGTCGTTTAACAAATCCATATATATTTGGCCCGTGAGGCAATTGCGTCACGCGAGCTGCGCTTGCGCAAAAGCTGCTTAAAACGTGCGCAACTGAAGGTGTGCTCGCGACCGTGTTGCCAACTTCCATGGATTCTAAGGGAGCAGTAGCGCGGCAGATTTAAGTGCTGTACCTTTCAGATTGCAGCGTCTATGTTACGTTTAACAACATGCAAAGAAAAATAACCAATAACTGCACAAGGTGTCGTTGGCTACGGTGTTCATGTACTCCTGTGCTCTTACACAGCAGCCGCCACTGCTAACACTGCTCCAGTGGGGCAACTCACAATTACTCTTCTACGGGTGCTCGCGGGCAGGAATGCGGTGGAAGAAACAATGGGCAGCTAGATAGGATGGAAGGCATTGTATCCGTGCCAGAGGCACACCAGAGATAAACCATGCGGATTATATGATGACGTCACTGAACAATATCCACAGTGCTTAAAGTTAAAAAAGAGAGCACAGCAAATGGATCTTGAAGTATATAAACAAAAGCCAAGACACAGTATTATTTATCTGTTGCGAAGCCATTGCACAACCGTATCATAAATTGATGAGAATGTTATGCACCAGATGTCAAATATGTGATTTACTTGCCACAAAATGTTTCCGAACTACATTATCTTCCCTTTTGACTACGCTTAATTGCACAGTAACTACAAAGTATGTAATACTGCAGCGAGTATTATATATTCAGTAGACGTAATAGAAGCGCTAAATATATAAATACCAATAGCCGAACAAGAGATAATAAACAGCCTTCGAATTCACTATACTTCCTTTGTGTAATAAAATATTCATATTTCGTACTCTCGTATTACAAGTCGTTTTCGATTTTTTTGAGTTACCTCCGTAACAGTATGATCGAAGCCCCATCCATTAATACTCTCACAATTGCAAAGCTAATAAAGTATTTCAATGATAAATTAACATACGAATATCTCGACAGCATCGAGATGTTAATTTACTAATTTAAAAAATCACATTACTGCTCGTCATGTTAACGAGGAGAAATAGCTGGTTACTGAGATGACAAAAATCGTGGAATAGCGATATGCACACACACACACACACACACACACATATATATATATATATATATATATATATATATATATAGTTTAGTATTATTTCTACAGGTTTCCTTAATAGCAATCAGCAGCATTTCCTTCTTAATAGGGAGGAAAAAGCAAAAAAAAAATTTTCATATATTCAGCCACACATTTTTTATAAAAATAATGAAAAAGAATATATAGCATTTACGCATATCCTTATTTCACGAAAGGGGCAACAGATTAGGGTAGCATTTTCCGAAGTGCGACTGCTTTGCTGCTATAAGTAACGCCCTTACCCGCTACGATTTATACTGGAGCAACTGCGGTTTTTCTTTAACTGGAAGACAGCATATTTCTTAGAGGTATTCGATAGCTCCTGCAAGGACAGGTATAGTAATACAAAACTTGATAGCTTTTATATAAATTTTTCGCAAAAAAGGCAGGAAATACGGTAAGTATCAAGATCAAGACAACAGACATTGAACAGTTTCGTCTCCGTAGCTACTAAACATGGTACAATGGGCTGATACTGCACTGTGTTGGCAACCTTGGCATTTACGTTTATAATTTACGTTTGACTGTAATTTTAAATGTCATATCTTTAATACATCCCATTAAACAGCTTTCGACAAAAGCCGGAAAAGGTACACATTATCGATTTTTTAACCATAGGTTATTTAATATCGCGACAGAAAAAAAAGTTAAAATTATTAGACATAGAGTGAAATAGTCTCCTCTTCGATTGCTATCGTTGTGAAAAACTACGTTCCAACATCCGGAATCGTGTATGAAATAGCACCTGTGTCCACGTTACGGAGCAAACCCTATACAGGTTCAAGCACTACAGCTGTTCTTCCGAGTTTTGAGGACACTGAAGATAAACTACAAGGACTAAAAACACTCAGACTAATAGCCCAAAATAATTATTACAGGTCTAACACCATCACTAAGCTTCACAATACAGTTAAAAACAAATACAGTAACAAATATACCTCTAAGTCCAAGGCTGGCCGGAGTGGCCGAGCGGTTCTAGGCGCTTCAGTCTGGAACCGCGAGACCGCTACTGTCGCAGGTTCGAATCCTGCCTCGGGCATGGATGTGTGTGATGTCCTTAGGTTAGTTAGGTTTAAGTAGTTCTAAGGTCTAGGGGACTGGTGACCTCCGCTGTTACGTCCCATAGTGCTCAGAGCTATTTGAACCATCTCTAAGTCCAAAACAAACAGAACTGTAGCCCAAATAGCTCCTCAAAACTCTGTGAAATATGCCTGCATACCACTCATTGGTAAATTACCACATCAGATTGCAAATCTATTCTGTGCCAAAAATATCAAACTTAGTTTTTCCACAAACAATAAAATGAAACGAAATTGTTCACAGCTTAGATTTAAAAACTAAAGAGTACCACAGGTCTGACATTTATAAACTAAATTGCTCTATGTGCCCCAAATTTTACATTGGCCAAATTGGTAGGAGTCTCAGTGTACGATTCTAGAAACAAATGGATACTTTCAGGAGCAATAACTTAAGTAAAAAACTTTCGCTACTCACTTGGCCTAACAAGCAAACATATGTAGGCATCAAAGAAAAGGCATCAAAGAAAACTTAGAAATATTACATTTTGTCAAGAAGAAGTACAGATGAATTTACTAGAGGAATTAGAAGTACACAGCTACATTCACAATAAAGCTGACTGCACACTGAACTATCAACTAGAACTAAAAAATCAAATGTACATGCAAAATTTCATACAACACTTATAATTTGAAATGATAGAAACGATTATTTAACAGAGAGAAATTTCTTCATTGTCCACTACCAGCGTCTCTCAAACCTAAATTATTAACTGTCTAATTGCCTAAAATTATCTGTACTATGTAGATCGATCTTTGAAATAACTCCAGAAGTGTAACATATCTGCACAATCTGCACATACAGGGTGTCCCAGCTATCTTGTCCACCCAAAATATCTCTGGAACAATAACAGCTATTGGAAAACGACTTTCACCGGTATCAATGTAGGGCTGGGGCCCATGAAAGTACATATTTGGAAACATTCTAAAACGAAAGCATATGTGTTTTTTAACACAAACTTATGTTTTTTTTAAATGGACCTCCTATATTTTTTCTTCAGCAATCCATAGCATGACAAAGCACATACACAATGGCGTTGATTGCCTCGCAATATTCCCATTACATCCCGAGATATTAAGACGCGAAGTTGACGCTTGAAACACCCGACATGCGCTGCTAGCGCACGTCCTGATGCTCAGGCGTGAACCCCATGCTGCCCGTAATCGCGATGTGATTGACATGTGTAATCACACCTCCATACTTATCAAGAGGTCCGAAACGAATAATACGGTCTGCTGCCATCCTGCATTAACGTCGTAGCCGGCCGCGGTGGTCTAGCGGTTCTAGGCGCTCAGTCCGGAACCGCGCGACTGCTACGGTCGCAAGTTCGAATCCTGCCTCGGGCATGGATGTGTGTGATGTCCTTAGGTTAGTTAGGTTTAAGTAGTTCTAAGTTCTAGGGGACTGATGACCACAGATGTTAAGTCCCATAGTGTTCAGAGCCATTTGAACCATTTAACGTCGTACATTCCAGCAGGTATTTATCCCATAGGCCAGGGGTGATGCGGTTCTGTAACATATCTGTGTACCGCCACGTTAGTCACAAAGTTAACTTCGCTTATCGTTAATCCGTTACTAAAAAGGCAATGCCGTTCAACGTTAAGACTTTACTTTACTGTAGATCTAGCGCAAGTGACAGTTAATCATTCACTCGTAATAGTAAAATTCATGTTGATGGGTTTAGTGAAACGAGCAAGTGGACTAAAAGTTTTACCGTTGTTTAGGTAAAAATATTTTGATTTGGAAAGTTCAGGTAGGACATAGAAGATGAATGTAAACATGTTTAACCAATTAGTTTTATTATCACATAATAATCAATGTTATGTTTATCTAATGCGTTAAATGACTAATTGTTGCAAACAAATGTTTCTTAACATCACTGGGTAAAATGGCCCTTTGTAGAAACTTTCACTGTGATACCAGCACTACATACTAAACATAGCGTTCACATCTCATGTTCAAAGTGATGCCCATTGGCTTGCATACATAGGGTCACTCTGCGGATGAAGGATGCCCTACTTCGTGCTACTGTTTCCTCTTTGATGGCTGTACAAGCATCAATAATGCGTTGCTTCATGTTCTCTAGTGTTGTTAGTTCACGTTGGTAAACAGCATCCTTCACTGCTCCCCAAAGAAAATAATCCAGCGGTGTAAGGTCCGGAGATCGGGCAGGCCACCTAACTGGGCCACCTCGTCCAATCCACCTACCAGGGAACTTACGGTTCAGAAGTCGTCGTGCTCGTAAGGAGTTATGTGCAGGGCATCCGTCATGCTGATACCACATGACCATTCTCAGGTTCAGAGGTACGGTGTCCAAGAGAACAGGAAGATTGTGTCGTATAAATCGCGAGTATTGTCTCCCATTTATAAAGAAAGGTCCGATAATGGTATCTCCAATAATCCCACACCAAACATTAACTTTCCACGGACGTTGATGCTCTACCTGACGGAGCCATTTTGGATTGGCTGCGGACCAATAATGCATATTCCTCATATTGACAATTCCTTTGTTGGAGAATGATGCCTCATCGGTAAAGAGAACATCTGCAAAAAAAATTGGATTAGTCAGAAGTTTTTGTTGAGCCCACCGACAAAATGTTACCCTATTGCGGAAGTCATTTCCATGAAGATCCTGGTGTAAACGAACATGGTAAGGATGAAATTTATGACGTTTAAGAATGCGCTGTGCACTTGATTTCGACACACCAACTTCACGTTCAATTTGACGTGTGCTGATTTAAGGATTCACAGCTATGGTAGCGAGCACAGCAACTTCAGCACCTTCATCTGTGCGTGTTCTAGGACGATGTCGAGGTCTTGGATTTAAGCGTCCCGTTTCACGTAGACGAGATGTGAGACGACCAAACATCCGGCGCGAAGGCGATGGCTTGTCAAGGAATCGTCTTCTGTACAGTCGTTCTGCCTGAACAGCATTTCGTCTACCTACAACAGGGTACAGTACAGGTATGTAGAGTAGGGTAGAAAACAGACATATTAGTTTAATAATCATAATGTTCGCTAACAGTACTATCAACAAACAAGCAATCTCATAACGTATTTCCCGTCAACGTACATTCTCCATAGATCAGCAGCATTTCTACCATATCTTCATGTGTGTACATTATACTGTACAGTATAAGTTCCACAACACAACGTTTATTCACAATGTGTACTACCTCCGTGCCGTCACTAGATTACTCTGATGCACGACTTCACTGGCAAGCGGTGTACTGCACGCCAAAGCAACAACAAATGGGATGCTCGGAGGGTGGTGGAGTACAGGAGTTTGCATGGGTCGCAAATCATAAACAAGGCGAAGTGGTAACTGTGGCAGTAGTGGGAACTACGTTGGACACTTGACTAGGTAGAGCCAGGCCCTGCGCGACAGGCACAATGGGTCATATAACGCATTAGATAAACCTTATTTTGGGTGTGCAGGATAAATAAGACAACCTGACGGGTGTACACCGATCGGTACTGGTTCATATTGTGTACGTGGATACATAAAACGTGCAAGAGGGAAACCATTATGTGCTTATGAGAGTTGATGGCAGCAGACCGTATTATTCGTTTCGGACCTCTTGATAAGTATGGAGGTGTGATTACACATGTCAATCACATCGCGATTACGGGCAGCATGGGGTTCACGCCTGAGCCTCAGGACGTGCGCTAGCAGCGCATGTTGGGTGTTTCAAGCGTCAACTTCGCGTCTCAATATCTTGGAATGTAATGGGAATATTGCGATGCAATCAACGCCGTTGTGTATGTGCTTTGTCATGCTATGGATTGCTGAAGAAAAAATATAGGAGGGCCATTTAAAAAAAACATAAGTTTGTGTTAAAAAACACATACGCTGTCGTTTTAGAATGTTTGCACATATGTACATTCATGGGCCCCAGCCCTACATTGATACCGGTGAAAGTCGTTTTCCAATAGCTGTCATTGTTCCACAGATATTTTGGGTGGACAAGATAGCTGGGACACCCTGTATATCACGTTCTGTGGCACATCATATCAGAAGCCAATGTAAACAAATGCGCCATCTCCTTTTTAGTTCAGTTATGGTTCAGTATGGGTTGTAAAAGAAAAGAAAAGCTCTATCGTATAATATGTAGAGGAGGGCTTTTCAGGAAATAAGTACAATGAATAGAGCATACATAAGTGTAACACTGTGTAATCAGAAAAACTTTGTTAAATTTTGGGATGCAAATGTAAAATGAAAAATCCTGTGTAAACTAAGCATCACAAAACTTTTGTTATACTTTAGGTCACAAATGTAAAGCTTGCAAGAAGTCGACGCTACTATCTGACGATGAGTTCAGGTCTGAAACTAGTAGTGTTATAACAAAATCATTTCAAGAAAACTTGTAGTTTGTTGCAGTGTTTCCTACACTGTAATTTACGAAAACAGCTTTGATGTTCTCCAATCAAAATGGATAAAATAATGCACTTAATAATTCTTTCGAAAATATCATTTGTCAATTCTTCTCTTCTAACACTAATATTGTCTGCAAAAAGAACCAATTTTGCTTGTTGAATGTCAAGTGGGAGGTCACTCACATGTGCAATATAAGGAATAGGAGTGGACACAAAATTGAACCCTGTGGGACTCCATTTGTGAATTTTTTTTCCCCTAAGTCACTACAATTTTGTACCTTCCCGATGTTGTCTGAATTATTCATCACAATCTTTTGCATTCTTTTTATTAAGTAAATTGGTTGAATGCGAATACAATGTGCAGGTGAAGTAAGTGCCGCTATGGAGAGTAGTAGTGTAGATAAAGCTTATGTTATGATAAGTGTCTACCCTCTCTTCAGGTGGTCAGCTTTCTGATCTGACAAGGAGTTGTAGGTAGCACTCGCGACGTGCTGATAATTGCTTCACCATTATAACACACACACACACACCTACACACACCTACGCACATGGAAAATGGAATTTAAGATCCATAGGTGTGAAAGTAGATTTTTACTAGGTATTGGATGGATTTGCCGCATGATTTGTGGCGTGCTTTGGCTGAGAACAACTCAAATATGAAAAAAAGCTTGTTAGACGCAAGGACTGTCATTTTTCTCATTGACTCATTTATTCGTGGGTTAATCAAACACCCACAAAAACTAAATATCATTTACTTTTCATCTTTTCACAAATGAAAATGTTCAAAGAAAATCTTTTCCGATCTAAAGTTTAGTTGGCGATGGCGATGGTGTAGCGGAGAAGTGAGAAGGGTGGAGGGGGGCGGAGGGTGTATTATCAAATGCCCAACCGCATTCAGGGGGGTAACGGTCAAACTAAGACTGGAAACCACTGCACTAGCAGGTAGGTTAATTAAGTTCCTCGCAAGTGCGCATTTGTACTTAGTGCGACAACAGTGTACTCTGACTTCCTCCGGCGCTTCAACACTAACCTCCTTTGATGATGTACACTCTGCGACCTCGCTCAGGTACCGGTGTCGGTTAATGGAAGACTTACGTAGCGAGCGCGCCGTACAAGCTTCCCAACCACGCGCGAATCGTGCAGGTAGTTGTCTCGCTGTCTATTGTTGCTAGGATCTTGTTGATCGGTTCTTATCAGTAAACTTACCGCTGGACGTGCCTTCGCCTTTCTTCTCCTTATCTGCAGTTCCGAGAAAGCGTCAGCTCTGAGAATTCTTAGAAGTCATGTACGCAGAGTGAGGGCTCCGTGATTTCTTGACAGTTAACGTTTAGTGTCGCACTAAGACTAGATTAGGTGTACCGCAGATGTTTCGTGGAAAGCACAACATTTCAGCGACGTGAAATGACCGACACTTAGGCCTTTTGCCACCGTCAAGGCTCACGTTGAGGGGCTTGAAAAAGTCACAGGGTACAGCACTGCGCCGCTCCATATCTCCCGTATCAGGCACTGGTGCAGGCCGTCATAATGCAACGAATGACGCCACAGTCTAGGAACTCGCGTTATAGCAGTATCACTGGGTCGCTGTGAATTCAAACCCTCGGACGAAACTACATGTTCAAAAAATGGTTCAAATGGCTCTGAGCACTATGGGACTTAACTGCTGAGGTCATCAGTCCCCTAGAACTTAGAACTACTTAAACCTAACTAACCTAAGGACATCACACACGTCCATGCCCGAGGCAGGATTCGAACCTGCGACCGTAGCGGTCACGCGGCTCCAGACTGTAGCGCCTAGAACCGCACGGCCACTCCGGCCGGCACATGTCAGAAACGGCACTGTTTATAGTCTGTACATTCCCCCCGCAACTAGCTCCATCTACCATTCTGCGTTCAAAGTCTGTCAGTTCCCATAGTGCAGCCATAATCACGTCGGAAACCTTTTCACACGAATCACCTGATTGCAAATGACGGCTCCGCCAATGCACTTCGCTTTTACACATTGTGCACGCAACGCTGCCGCCATCTATACACGTGCACATCGCTATCCCATGAGTTTTGTCACCTCAGTGTCTACTGTGTCTCTTGTTAAATCTTAACTAGAATTTAAGATAGCTGCTACTCATACAAATACCATAAAATAATACAGTAGTTGCTGAACGCTCAGTTTTCTACTGGTGCAGAATTTCACTATCGTTCTTCGTATTCACAACTTTTTGTAACCAGCCGTTTCTCCTCGTTAACATCACGAGCAGTAATTTTTTAAATTAGTACACTAACATCTCGATGCTGTCGAGATATTCGTATGTTAATTTATCATTGAAATACTTTATTAGCTTTGTGATTGTGAGAGTATTAGGGAATGGGGAATCGGTCATGCTGTTACGGAGGTAATTCAAAAAAATCCAAAACGACTTGTAATACGAGAGTACGAAATATGAACGTTTTATTACACAAACGAAGTATAGCGAATTCGTAGGCTGTTTATTATCTCTTGTTCGGCTATTCATATTTATACAGGGTGTTACAAAAAGGTACGGCCAAACTTTCAGGAAACATTCCTCACACACAAATAAAGAAAAGATGTTATGTGGACATGTGTCCGGAAACGCTTAATTTCCATGTCAGAGCTCATTTTAGTTTCGTCAGTATGTACTGTACTTCCTCGATTCACCGCCAGTTGGCCCAATTGAAGGAAGGTAATGTTGACTTCGGTGCTTGTGCCGACATGCGACTCATTGCTCTACAGTACTAGCATCAAGCACATCAGTACGTAACAACAACAGGTTAGTGTTCATCACGAACGTGGTTTTGCAGTCAGTGCAATGTTTACAAATGCGGAGTTGGCAGATGCCCATTTGATGTATGGATTAGCACGGGGCAATAGCCGTGGTGCGGTACGTTTGTATCGAGACAGATTTCCAGAACGAAGGTGTCCCGACAGGAAGACGTTCGAAGCAATTGATCGGCGTCGTAGGGTAGGGAGCACAGAACATTCCAGCCTATGACTCGCGACTGGGGAAGACCTAGAACGACGAGCCGGCCGCGGAGGTCTAGCGGTTCTAGGCGCTCATTCCGGAACCGCGCAACTGCTACGGTCGCATGTTCGAATCCTGCCTCGGGCATGGATGTGTGTGATGTCCTTAGGTTAGTTAGGTTTAAGTAGTTCTAAGTTCTAGGGGACTGATGACCACAGATGTTAAGTCCCATAGTGCTCAGAGCCATTTGAACCATTTAGAACGACGAGGACACCTGCAATGGACGAGGCAACTCTTCGTGCAGTTGACGATAACCCTAATGTCAGCGTCAGAGAAGTTGCTGGTGTACAAGGTAACGTTGACCACGTCACTGTATGGAGAGTGCTACGGGAGAACCAGTTGTTTCCGTACCATGTACAGCGTGTGCAGGCACTATCAGCAGCCGATTGGCCTCCACGGGTACACTTCTGCGAATGGTTCATCCGACAATGTGTCAATCCTCATTTCAGTGCAAATGTTCTCTTTACGGATGAGGCTTCATTCTAACGTGATCAAATTGTAAATTTTCACAATCAACATGTGTGGGCTGACGAGAATCCGCACGCAGTTGTGCAATCACGTCATCAACACAGATTTTCTGTGAACGTTTGGGCAGGCATTGTTGGTGATGTCTTGATTGGGCCCCATGTTCTTCCACCTACGCTCAATGGGGCACGTTATGATGATTTCATACGAGATACTCTACCTGTGCTGCTAGAACATGTGCCTTTACAAGTACGACACAACATGTGGTTCATGCTCGATGGTGCTCCTGCACATTTCAGTTGAAGTGTTCGTACGCTTCTCAACAACAGATTCGGTGACCGATGGATTGGTAGCGGCGGACCAGTTCCATGGCCTCCACGCCCTCCTGACCTCAACCCTCTTGACTTTCATTTATGGGGGCATTTGAAAGCTCTTGTCTACGCAACCCCGGTACCAAATGTAGAGGCTCTTCGTGCTCGTATTGTGGACGGCTGTGATACAATACGCCATTCTCCAGGGCTGCATCAGCGCATCAGGGATTCCATGCGACGGAGGGTGGATGCATGTATCCTCGCTAACAGAGGACATTTTGAACATTTCCTGTAACAAAGTGTTTGAAGTCACGCTGCTACGTTCTTTTGCTGTGTGTTTCAATTCCATGATTAATGTGATTTGAAGAGAAGTAATACAATGAGCTCTAACATGGAAAGTAAGCGTTCCCGGACACATGTCCACATAACATATCTTCTTTCTTTGTGTGTGAGGAATGTTTCCTGAAAGTTTGGCCGTACCTTTTTGTAACACCCTGTATATTTAGCGCTTCTATTACGGCTACTGAAAACGTAGATGCATCACAATTTACGTGATGAGGAATATTTTTTAGTTTTAATTTCATTCCTAAAGCCATGAGCTAGAGCGCGTAAAAATTTCAGGTGCAAACAATGCAATCCCTGCCGTCACAGTATCGAGATATTGTCTCCCACCGTTCACTCTTCAACACCTCCATTAACTGATTTCAAAATCTCACTATTTTGTGACTGTACATTACATACATTTATGAAGACTCTCTCTCCAAATATAGTTTCATATACCTAACGTGTCACTAGGCAATATGGACTTTATAATGAAACAGCATCTCATCACACATTACAACGGAATAATTGCAATTATGAAATTGTAAATATTTGGCTTCCCTGCAAATCTTGTGTAAGTGTGTTATAAATGTAACGAAGCTATGTCGTTTGTTGTCTATGAGGGCTGGACATCTAGATGGAACCAAATAGTCTGCTATAACGAATAGAACCGGCCAAATTTTCTACAAAGATCAAGAGATTGGCTCTAAGCTAATAACACACCCGACACATAGCGACGAACTATCTCGAGTATGACAGAGACTTGTCGAAGGTCTACATTAATGACGTTATCGTCCAATGGTTAGTGTAGTTACTACCGACGCAGCAGTCTCAGCTCCGATTCCAGAATTTTTTGACGTGGTGCGGCTTGGAACGAAATTCAGGCAAACTTCTGAGAGCAAACGAGATGCTATTTGATTGAGTAAGCAGCAAAATTGACACAGGGATAGTAACGCTTACACTAAATTGGGAGGTACACGACACTGTTCCGAGGTGCTTCTGAGTGGTTCGTTGAAGTATGTAACAAAACGAAGAAAATACAAGTGTGGTCTCCATTAGAGACGATACAGTTTTGATGACACTTGCAAACCTGGCGGAAACTGTTAGGGAAGGCGACTTCTGGAATCAGTCGAAGCCTTACTGTCACGAACCAAGTTCTTCATCATTTGGTGCAGACAGAGGTGTACTGTGAGCTTGGTGGCTGCGTACCCGATTTCTCATTGAAATGGTGACAATTACTCTCGAACTACCCAATGCTGATAGCCAGAAAAATATAGATATCTGTCATAAGTGTCTATGAAACCTCAAGAAATTTCCATCATTGTTACTACCTGTACGTCAGTCGATTTTCAGGACACAAATCGGGACCAGGTGACCGGCTTCCTGAAACGTTTGTGAAGGATGGTGATAACAACGACCTTGCTAATTTCCAGTTCCCGTGATATCAATGTCAGAGACAACTTCTGATTGTGTACCAGAATTCGACAGCGAACTAGGTCAGTGTTATCTGTCATTGTACTTGCTGACGGCCGATGGCGCATCGAACAGTTTCCTTTCCGTATCTAAAGCGTTTGAACCTACTGTAAACAGTTTTTCTGCTCACGGTTGTATACCTAACTGGAAGAGTGCAGAAAGTTGAAATAAACAGTTTACATAATATGCAAAAAACTGGTGATTTCTCAAACTGAGGAACAATCAAGAATGGGGTGTCGCAAGGTTCGGCCTTGGGTCCTCTGCTGTTCTTAATATATATTAATGACTTGCCATTCTATATCACGAAGATGCAAAGCTGGTACTTTTTGCCGATGATACAAGTATAGCTATCACACTCGACAGACAAGAATTAACTGGTGAAATTGTAAATGATGTTTTTCAGAAAATCATTAAGTGATTCTCTGCAAATGGGCTCTCATTAAACTTTGACAATACACAGTATATACAGTTCCACACAGTAAATGGAATGCCCCATTAATAAATATAGACTTCGATCAGAAATCGGTAGCTAAGGTAGAATATTCAAAATTTCTAGGTGTATGCATTGATGAGGGGTTAAACTGGAAAAAACTCACTGAGGATCTGCTGAAACGTTTGAGTTCAGCTACTTATGCTGTTAGGGTCATTGCAAATTTTGGCGATATACATCTGAGTAAATTAGCTTACCACGCCTATTTTCATTCTCTGCTTTCGTATGGCATCATATTCTAGGGCGACTCATCATTGAGTTAAAGAGTGTTCATTGCACAAAAGCGTGTAATCAGAATAATTGCTGGAGCTGATCCAAGATCATTCTGCAGACACTTATTTAAAGAGCTAGAGATCTTCACTGTAGCCTCACAATATATATATATTCACTTATGAAGTTTGTTATTAACAATCCGAAAGAATTCAAAAGTAATAGCAGTGTACATGGCTCCAACATTAGGAGAAAGGATGATCTTCACTACTCAAGGTTAAATCTAACTTTGGCTCAGAAGGGGGTAAATTATGCTGCCACAAAAGTCTTTGGTCACTTACCTAATAGCATCAAAAGTCAGACAGATAGCCATATAGTATTTAAAAGGAAATTAAAATAATTTCTTAATGGCAACTCCTTCTACTCATTAGATGAATTTTTGGATATAGTAAGTGGGTAATTCCCCAACCCCAACCTCCAAAAAAAAATAAAAAAAAAATAAATAAATAAATTGAGTGTCATGTAATATTTTGTCTAATGTAATGTCTAGTATAGACACCTTTTATTAACCTGACACGTTCCACATCATTACGAAGTGTCGTATTCATGATCTATGGAACAAGTACTAATCTAATCTAAACTAATTCCCTAGACTTGTACGGGCATCACATGCCTCTCGATCGTCGCTTTCTGCTACGTGAGTTAAGACTTGATGTAGTTCCATTACACTATGAGAGACTTCACACTGACTACGTCCGACTAGCCATAGCACACTAATCTCTGTATAGCTGTGTGTGTGTGTGTGTGTGTGTGTGTGTGTGTGTGTGTGTGTGTGTGTGTGTGTGTGTTTGTTTGGGTAGGAGTTGGACAAAAATACGGAAATACTGTGAGGAATGCATGCAGGTGCTAGCCAAGCCTGGGAGATGTGCTGTTGTATCTGACCACGAAGGGCACTGGTGCCAAGTCCTCAATACTTTGCATGTGTTACTCGAGGTCAGAACAGTGTTCTGTGTACTTGTCACAGCATCGTGTCGGAGCTAAGTGAATTACAAGGTGGAGAAGCTGTTGTTGCTCCTATAGTGGGTGCTGCTCTAACCAAGAGAGCCGAAGTGTTTGGTGTTTCAACAGGCACCGGTGTGTCCGAGCGGTTCTAGGCGCTTCAGTCTTGATCCGCGCGACCGCTACGGTCGCAGGTTCGAATCCTGCCTCGGGGATGGATGTGTGTGATGTCCTTAGGTTAGTTAGGTTTAAGTAGTTCTAAGTTCTAGGGGACTGATGACCTCAGATGTTAAGTCCCATAGTGCTCAGAGCAATTTGAACCATTTTGAACCAAGAGGCACCGTATCGAAGATTTATATCGCATACAGGCAAAGCGGAGCAACATCGTCCCCTAAATGACGATGCGAACGAAAGAGTGTTTTGAGTAGTGGTGACTGTTGTGGCGTAACAAGACAGCTACGCCACACTGAAGTAGCCGAAAGGCACGCGTTAATCTCACGTAGTCTAGTGAGAGGTCTGAAACAGGATACGTAATGAATGGTACCAAGAAAAGTACGTAGCTGCAATAATACTTAACTTTTAATCCTTAATTTGAATACAGCATTCCTTGATGATACAAGTGAGACTCTATCTTAAAATGGCTAATGGCGCCTTGCTAGGTCGTAGCCATGGACTTAGCTGAAGGCTATTCTAACTGTCTCTCGGCAAATGAGAGAAAGGCTTCGTCAGTGTAGTCGCTAGCAAAGTCGTCGTACAACTGGGGCCAGTGCTAGTCCGTATCTCGAGACCTGCCTTGTGGTGGCGCTCGGTCTGCGATCACACAGTGGCGACACGCGGGTCCGACATGTACTAAATGGACCGCGGCCGATTTAAAACTACCACCTAGCAAGTGTGGTGTCTGGCGGTGACACCACAGTGACAGACGGTCACTGAAGAATAACGTGACGAAAAATAATGAGACGACAGCTGCAAAAATGACTGCAGCCCTGAATGTCGCACACTTGAACCATCTCATCATCAAAGCAACCCGAAAGGAGCTCCATAAGCAGAGAACTGCAGGCCGAGATGGAATTCCAAGGCTACTCATCTGTGATGTGAATGCCCGTAACAGGAAGACGTGGTGCTGAAGCCATAAAACAAGGACTGTGGAGCAATGGAAGAATGTCACTCGGTCGGATGAGACATGTTGCGCACTGTTCACAGCTTCTGCCGGCTTTACGTCCGACGAGAGAAACATGTCGCGTTTCGGTGACGATTTGGGCGGCCATATCGTAGTGTTCCATGGCAGCCATGGTTACTGAGAAAGGCTGCATTACTGCCAGGACTACGTGACCGTTTTGGCAATCAGGTCCATGCCATGGTACAATACGTGTTCCTTAGTCGCTGTGATGCAAGACGACGGGGCCACTGTCACACAGCTGCCATCTTCCAGGACCAGTTTTGCGGGCACGAGGATGAATTGGGGCATCTTCCCTGGACACCACAGTCGCCAGATCTCAATATTGTTGAACCTTTATGGTCTATTTTGGAGAGAAAGGCGCGTGATCATTACCGACCTCCACCACCCTTAGCTGTAGTTGCCACTGGTTTGCAGGGAGAACAATATAAGAATCCCTTGAAAACCGCCGGCCGCTGTGGACGAGCGGTTCTAGGCGCTTCAGTCCGGAGCCACGCGGCTACTGCGATCGCAGGTTCGAATCCTGCCTCGGGCATGGCTGTGTGTGATGTCCTTAGGTTAGTTAGGTTTAAGTAGTTCTATGTCTAGGGGACTGATGACCTCAGATGTGAAGTGCCATAGCGCTTAGAGTCATTTGACCCATTTTGACCCTTGAAAACCATAAGGGTCTGCATTTATCCATTCCGAGACGAGTGGAAGCTGTTTTGAATGCCAAGGGATTTCCTGTACCCTGAGAAGCACGGTAAAGTGTTGTGTTTTTCGTTTTTCCAAATTATGTCCGCCCCCAGAATGTCTCTCCAGGTGCTCACACATGTCCGCGTTCTTAACAAATGTTGACATTTTGATGATGATCTATCCTCCGAGTTATTTAGTCGCAACTCATATTGCAATTTTATGTGGTCCTTTCCGTATCTAGCTGCAGCGATTTAGCCATAAAATTTAGGCAGTCACTATGGTGATTCATCTCACCTAAAGTAAGTAAAATTTTTATTCAGCAAAAGAGAGCAGTAAGAATGTTGTGTGAAGTTGCTAACGGTACATCCTACAGAAGTATCCTGAAATTCTTGCACCCGCTTCCCAATACATCTAATCCACAATGGTTTTTATACCTCAGAATAAAATTCAGTTATAGCTGAACTGTGGTCTGTACAATAACAACGCGAGAAACAAAAATAATGCGATCTTGACCAGCATCCAGAGTGATGTTCTGTACTCTGGTGCAAAAGTATTTAACAACCTGGCACTTAGCATGTTGTTGTTGTGGTCTTCAGTCCAGAGACTGGTTTGAGGCAGCTCTCCATTCTATTCTATCCTGTCCAGCCTTCATCATCTCCGAGTAACTACTGCAACCTACATCCTTCCGAATCTGCTTAGTGTATTGATGCCTTGGTGTCCCTCCGCGCTTCCCTCCAATACTAAATTCATGGTCCCTTGATGCCTCAGAAGGTGTCCTATCAACAGATTCCTTCTTCTAGTCAAGCTGTGCCATAAATTCCTCTTCTCCCCAATTATGTTGAGTACCTCCTCATTAGTCACATGATCTACCCATCTAATCTTCAGCATTCTTCTGTAACACCACATTTCGAAAGCTTCTATTCTCTTCTTGTCCAAACTATTTATCGTCCACGTTTCACTTCCATACATGGTTACACTCCATACAAATACTTTCAGAAATGACTTCCTGACACTTAAATCTATACTCGAAGTAAACAAATTTCTCTTCTTCAGAAACGCTTTCCTTGCCATTGCCAGTCTACATTTTATATCCTCTCTACTTCGACCATCATCAGTTATTTTGCTCCCCAAATAGCAAAACTCCTTTACTACTTTAAGTGTCTCATTTCGTAATCTAATTCCCTCAGCATCACCCGATTTAATTCGACTACATTCCATAATCCTCGTTTTGCTTTTGTTGATGTTCATCTTATACTCTCCATTCAAGACACTGTCCATTCCGTTCAACTGGTCTTCCAAGTCCTTTGCTGTTTCTGACAGAATTACAATGTCTTCGGCGAACCTCGAAGTTTTTTTTTCTTCTCCATGGATTTTAATACCTACTCCTGTCTATTCCGTTCAACTGCTCTTCCAGGTCGTTTGCTGTCTCTGAGGTTTGCCGATGACATTGTAATTCTGTCAAAGTTTTTATTTCTTCTCCACGGATTTTAATTCCTACTCCAGCCACCTAGCATACAGCAAAAAATTGGGAATCACGCCTAGTCGAAAATAAAATTAAAAACATATCTCATTAGTCACTCCTACAAATTATGTGAATATTCGAGCATTGAAAGTTATGTTAGCTGCAAGCTATGCGTTGTAAAGGTGTAGTGCAAGTAGTAAAAAAGTATTTACAGACGTAGACAACTACAGACAACTACAGTGGAGTGCAAAACTCAAGGCCCAGAGTAACCTTCACATGATGTGTCCCTGCCGAGTAACATAGCTCGTCGAACATTTTACCATACATAAAAATAACTGCTATAGTATACCACAGTATGTAACTGAAAGGAATACGCAATGAAACGAACGTAAATGCCACTATTATTTAAAGACAGTAATTACACTGAAGTAACCGCGATTTATGAAGGTTCCCTGGACATTACAAAAGGCCGGACATGGTACTTAATAGAATGTGCGATCACCACGGACAGCGATCCATGCTGTGCCGCAAGACTGGTGAGTAACTTTTACAGTAGGGCGTTCTATTCCTCCACGAGCACGGTTGACCACTATTGGATGGTCATTGGTGCTCGTGGACTGCTGCAATTTGTTTCCGTAGCGCTTCCTGCACCTGCTCGGTGGGATGTAAGTGGGGAGAACGGGCGGGCCAGTCAATTCGCCGAATGTACTCTCGTTCCAACAGCTGCTCGAACTGTGCAGTTCGATGCGGGCGCGCATTGTCATAGATAAAAATAAGTGAGGGCCGATTGCGCACCTGAAAAAAAACGCGTGGGGGGAAGGAGTACCGTGTCAAAGTAAGTTGTCAACCTCGATGGTGGAGAAATGGAGTGCCTCACCAAAACACCATACCGCCCTTGAAGCCTGAATGGGAGCGCCTTGCAGAGGATGCATTGCCGTCCGTGGTGGTCACACACCCTATTAAGAACCACGTCCCGCCTTTTGTAGTGACCAGCGTACAGTCATAAATCTCGGTCGCTTCAGTGTAACCATTGTCTTTCAATAAAAGCGTCATTTCTGTTCGTCCCCTTGCGTGCTTCTTTCTGCTATCTTCCATGCGATACTATAATATATTATACTGCAACAGTTCTTTCTATGTGTGGTCCAAGTTTCATCGAGCTAAGTTACATGGCAAAGACACTAAATGTGAAAGTTACTTTCGTCCTTAAGTTTTGTACAACAGTGTATTTTGTTGGAAAATAGCGACGTAATGGAATAAATATTCAGCGACCAATAAGAGATAAACAGCAGCTGATTAATATAACTGAGGGAGCTGCAATTTTTTTCAAGTTAGCAGTTTAGTTTTAACATACTTAATTAAATGTAATTGGTATAAACACGGGTAGCTTATTGTTAATACAGTGTAGAGATAAAGCTTGTGTGATTTCCGTATCTTTTGTTAATGTATAGCAAGACTCGTTCCACATCTCTGAAGGTTCTCTTCTTTGATGGAGTCTGCGGAACACAGTGAATGAATGACTCGAGCTGGATGTTTCGAATCCATGAATGTTAATGCCTTCAGTACACGGGCCTGGCAGAGTAAGGTGAGTAATACTGAAAAAAAAGCAGAGTTTTCCAGAGCTGAATATCCCACCCACCTGGTCCCAGTTATCGTGCTCTGATAAAGCTAATTTGACTTCACACGTCCTTTAGCAGCCCTTTACGTCATTTCAGGATATGAACAAATAACTGAGACATATCAGTAAATTCTTAAATCTTACATTGAAGTGAAAACGGGTGTCATTCTGAAAGTGAAAAACTTTTTATAGCGCAAAGATATTAATACCGAATGCTACAAAAGCAACGCACAATAGTCATCACACATGTTTACATTTGCACACCTAGAACTGTTGTGCTTCGAAGCCAAATTAAGTAACCCTTCTTCGTATGACATTGTTGTTGTAGTCTTCAGACTCAATATGTTTGAGACAGCTCTCCACTCTACTTATATTGCATAGCTGCCTGAAATTCCAAGTCTCCATTACGGCATCGTACAGAGTCCCGACATCTGCAAAGGATTAAGAGGCAAGGTGTTGTTTCGCGTGATGATGGAGCCCGCCTTTTCCTCCTTCATTACGAACCACCCTTTCGAACACAGGTCGTATCGCTAACACGACGCCGTGCTCCGCGCTACAGGCGGCGAGCTTGTGATGCCTGACACGGTGGCTAACAACTCCGCGTGCAGGAGCTGAGTCACACCCCGCACTTTGCAGTCGCCAGTACCTGCACTCGTCGCGTTCATGTCATAGTTTTTTATACCTAACTCGTGGATAAGGCAGCACTACAAACTGCACTCAGGTACCACCAGCGCCACTCTAAACTGAAACACGGATTTACACTGAGGTGTGTCATGGGATGCCGATGTCCACATATAAAGATCGAGGTACTATCGCGTGCAAAAGATATAAAAGAGCAGTGCATCGGCGAAGCTGTCAGGTTATTCATGTGAAAAAGTTTACGACATGATTATGACCGCACTATGTGAATTGTAGCCTCCCCACAAAAAATATTAATTAAAATGAACCACGAACCAAGTGTAACCTCCCCACAAAAAATTATTAAATAATGAATTTTAAATAATGTAACCTCTGAACAAAGTTGGTTCCCATTCATAATCTCCGTGCAGAAATGCATTCACATTTAATGTTCCCACAAAATTCTTTTCTCATTTAATGTTAAGTTCGAAACAGAAAAATTCCTAAACACAACAATTTAAAAAAATTCAGTAACCTGGTAGATTTTATGTCGACAGCAGCGCTGCGCCTCGGCCCTGTATTCCGAATTAAAAAAAGCAAAAATTCTTACCTCAATAAAAACTGCGAAAATATCTGCTCTTATATAAAAAAATTTTCGGCACAGCTCCGTGCAATGCTGGCCTATGCTTTCTGATTCATGAAAGGAAAGATAATCCATTGAATAAAATCTTTAAATTGAAATGAATGCCTTTTTTTAAAAGAAATTACTTTATACACTCCTGGAAATTGAAATAAGAACACCGTGAATTCATTGTCCCAGGAAGGGGAAACTTTATTGACACATTCCTGGGGTCAGATACATCACATGATCACACTGACAGAACCACAGGCACATAGACACAGGCAACAGAGGATGCACAATGTCGGCTCTAGTACAGTGTATATCCACCTTTCGCAGCAATGCAGGCTGCTATTCTCCCATGGAGACGATCGTAGAGATGCTGGATGTAGTCCTGTGGAACGGCTTGCCATGCCATTTCCAACTGGCGCCTCAGTTGGACCAGCGTTCGTGCTGGACGTGCAGACCGCGTGAGACGACGCTTCATCCAGTCCCAAACATGCTCAATGGGGGACAGATCCGGAGATCTTGCTGGCCAGGGTAGTTGACTTACACCTTCTAGAGCACGTTGGGTGGCACGGGATACATGCGGACGTGCATTGTCCTGTTGGGACAGCAAGTTCCCTTGCCGGTCTAGGAATGGTAGAACGATGAGTTCGATGACGGTTTGGATGTACCGTGCACTATTCAGTGTCCCCTCGACGATCACCAGTGGTGTACGGCCAGTGTAGGAGATCGCTCCCCACACCATGATGCTGGGTGTTGGCCCTGTGTGCCTCGGTCGTATGCAGTCCTGATTGTGGCGCTCACCTGCACGGCGCCAAACACGCATACGACCATCATTGGCACCAAGGCAGAAGCGACTCTCATCGCTGAAGACGACACGTCTCCATTCGTCCCTCCATTCATGCCTGTCGCGACACCACTGGAGGCGGGCTGCACGATGTTGGGGCGTGAGCGGAAGACGGCCTAACGGTGTGCGGGGCCGTAGCCCAGCTTCATGGCGACGGTTGCAAATGGTCCTCGCCGATACCCCAGGAGCAACAGTGTCCCTAATTTGCTGGGAAGTGGCGGTGCGGTCCCCTACGGCACTGCGTAGGATCCTACGGTCTTGGCGTGCATCCGCGCGTCGCTGCGGTCCGGTCCCAGGTCGACGGGCACGTGTACCTTCCGCCGACCACTGGCGACAACATCGATGTACTGTGGAGACCTCACGCCCCACGTGTTGAGCAATTCGGCGGTACGTCCACCCGGCCTCCCGCATGCCCACTATACGCCCTCCCTCAAAGTCCGCCAACTGCACATACGGTTCACGTCCACGCTGTCGCGGCATGCTACCAGTGTTAAAGACTGCGATGGAGCTCCGTATGCCACGGCAAACTGGCTGACACTGACGGCGGCGGTGCACAAATGCTGCGCAGCTAGCGCCATTCGACGGCCAACACCGCGGTTCCTGGTGTGTCCGCTGTGCCGTGCGTGTGATCATTGCTTGTACAGCCCTCTCGCAGTGTCCGGAGTAAGTATGGTGGGTCTGACACACCGGTGTCAATGTGTTCTTTTTTCCATTTCCAGGAGTGTATTATAAAAATTATTATTGGGGCATTTTTTAAAAGAAATTGATGACAGTTAACATACATTACTAGATACGCGCAAGGCTGCTTCTTTACCTTCTACAATAATACTCATCGTCCAGAGTCCCGACCAGAGCAGACTGCCGACACGCGCAGACACGCGCCGACTACTGTCGACTACTGTCAACTCACGCAGACTACAGCATACTACTGAAGACTAATGCCGACTACTGCCGACTCACGCAGACTACTAAAGACTAATGCCGACTAGCGACAAGCAACAACTAACTACATACTGCTCTCTGGTCAGAGACTCTCCTATGCCTTGCCTATTGCAGGCAGCGCATATAGCGCATACCTCTTACAGAATTAACAGACTTTTAACGCGGAATGGTAGTTGGAAGGCGAAGTCCATACTCCATTTGGGAAATCGTTAGGGAATTCAATATTTCAAGATCCACAGTCTCAAGGACCTGTCGAGAATACCAAACTTCAGGCATCACCTCTCATCACGGACAACGCAGTGGCCGAGGGCCTTCATTTAACGACAGAGAGCAGCGGCGTTTGCGTGGAGTTGTCAGTGCTAACAGACAAGCACCACTGCGTGAAATAACCGCAGAAATCAAAGTGGGACGTGCGACGAACGTATCCGTCAGGACAGTGCGTCGAAATATGGCATTAATGGGCTACGGCAGCAGACGACAGACGTGAGCGTCTTTGTTAACAGCACGACTTGGCCTGTAGCGCCTGGCCCGGACTTGTGAACATACTGCTTCGACACTAGACGACTGGAAAGCCGTGGCCTGGTCAGATGAGTCCCGATTTCGGTTGTTAACAGCTGACGGTGGAGTTCGAGTGTGGCGCAGACCCCACGAAGCCATGGGCGCTCAACTGCGTGGTCATCAGCGCCCATACAGATTCCCATTTTTACACAGTCCAATTTTTTTTGACAGTCCAATTTATCCACTATTACGAATGATGTGATGATGAAATGATGAGGACAACACAAACTACCTGTTACTGGGCAGTGAAAAGCCCCAACCCGGCGGGGAATCGAACCCAGGACCACGTGGTCCAGAGGCAGCAACGCTAGCCACTAGACCACGCCCTGCGGACGAAGCCATGGGCCCAAGATGTCAACAAGGCACTCTGCATGCTGCAGTGGCTGCATAATGGTGTGGGCTGTGTTAACATCCAATGGACCACGCCCTCTGGTCCAACTAAACCGATCATTGACTGAAAATGATTATGTTCGGCTACTTGAAATCCATTTCAGGCCATTCATGGACTCCATGTTCCCAGACAACCATGTAATTTTTATGGACGACAATGCGCCAAGTCACTGGGTCGCAGTCGTTCGCGATTGGTTTGAAGAACATTCTGGACAGTTAGAGCTAATGATTTGGCCATCCAGATCGTCTGGCATTAATGCCATCAGACATTTATGGGACATAATCGAGAGGTCCGTTCGCGCACAGAATCCTGCACCAGCAAAATTTTCGCAATTATGGACGGCTATAGACGCAGCATGGATCAATATTTCTGCTGGAAACTTCCAACGACTTGTTGAGACCATGCCACGTCGAGATGCTGCACTACACCGAGCAAGAGGAGGTCCGACACGATGCTAGGAAGTGTCCCGTGACTTTTGTCGCCTCGGTGTAGTTGCGCCATATCACCGTCAACTACCCCATCAATTTCGTCCTTTGAACAAAAGTAATAACTGCAACACCACAAAAGCCGTTCATTTAACGTTACATACTTACAGAGATTTTTAGGGATTGCTCAAAGGAATTACATACTTAAAAACTGCAGGGAAACTATCACAAACATTTATCACAATACGGGACAGATACTAATGGCCTTCTCAACAAGAAGAATATGACATTATTTAAATAATGAATCATTGCGGTAGTTACGTTAGGTATGTTGCAGAGTTTCGAAAATCATCGATTACGGTAAATGAAATTAAGACTATGATAGCTAAGTGTGTTCACGTAGAAGTTTATGCAGCATCCAACTTACACATTCTGAACTCGGTGCGCTATCATTCATATTTGGCAAGTTGTTGGCAAAGACCATCAGTGAGAACGTTATTTTTAACTATAAGGTTTATTTCAATCAATGGTCCCATAAATTCTCTAGTACTTATACCGGTTTCGGCCGATTACAGTCATTATCAGCAGCTCGTAAATGCTTGTCAGCCCATGTTGCCAGGGTCCTCAAGGGAATGTTGACTCTGCACGCTTTTGACGCAGCCGTCGATTGAGAAGCGTTTATCATTTGCTTATAATGACTAGTCAGTGAAATCTGTCACGAATGGCTTAAGAACACGCCATTTACAGAAAAATTAATGGATTATCGCTTCACAAATAGCTCCCACAATCGCAGTCACAGCTGTCATACACAACAGAACAGTTTAAGACAAATGCTGTAATGTTTACATTAATAACACGAAACGAGAAATTTTTCATGATGGAACGGATATTTGCCAAGGTACTTCGAGGGAGGGGGGGGGGGAGTGGCAAAACTGACGCCAGCTTGCAATATCTTCAAAAAGCTGTGTTTTTACAAGGCCGCACTGTGTGGATTTACAAACATCTGATGAGACCTACAGCAAAGAACTACAATGATGAATTTAAATGATTTCATATGGAATTCATAAGTTTTTAGGAAACAGAAACAAAGTTTGGATATAAAATTCTCTGCTTACTTGCAGCGGTAGACGTCGGATGGAATCTGATATTTTATCCGAATTTGACGCGCAAATAAACTGAGAACTTTTTATCTAAGGAATCCGTCGTGAAAGTCTTCGTTGCCAGAAACTAAATAAAATAAGTTCTTAACACGCACGAACAATGCGTCAACTTTTGAAGAGGCAATTATAGCTCTAAGGAGGTGATCACTGAAGTTCACAGTATTTCTGTGTCAAAAAAAAACCAATTTACAAGTTTTTTCGCTTCTTCTACAAGGCGACGTAAAAAAAACTGCAAGCATGTGTAATTTGTTTTTGACTTATAAAAATTCTTCGTATACGGTGTTTAATGTAATATGACTAGGGACATGAACAAGGGGCTTCTTTTCTTCGCTAACACGGGAGATGGCTATGCGAAGAGCAACTAGCTCCTAAGATCCAGGCCGCAACACGCAGTGTCTGGCGTTGTGCTTCGTTCATGGTCATGGCATAACATAAGCTCACCGGGAATCGTACGCGTTTAAAGCTAAATGGTAAATTATTAAGAGGAAGCAAGATTAGTGTTGTAAAAACTCGCTGCCCTGCGCCTGTTCCCAACAAAACTTCAGCTTCTTTGATGTTACATTGGAGAACATGGCTCTCTGAGTACTATGGGATTTAACTTCTGAGGTCATCAGTCCCCCAGAACTTAGAACTACGTAAACCTAACTAACCTAAGGACGTCACACACATCCATGCCCGAGGCAGGATTCGAACCTGCGGCCGTAGCGGTAGCGCGGTTCCAGACTGTAGCGCCTAGAACCGCTCGACCACTCCGGCCGGCTACATTGGAGAAAAATACCATTAAGCTTCCGTGGGTGAAGGTTTCTGAGGAGCAAGATCACAGTTACGTCGCGCTTCGCTTTCGGAAGGAGTTTCCAAAAAGTGAGTTAAATCCAGATGTCGAGCCACAGAAAGTGTCCCTTCATGACCTTCATTGGATTCTGAGACTTATAGCCGTTCTGGTGTATTCAGAGAGACTCGAGCATTTTCTAGGCATTTTTGTTCGTAAACAAAACTGAAGCAAAATGTAATGAGTACGCACTCAAACTACAAAGCAAACTGAATATATTCGCTTCTTTTATTTTTATTTTTTTATTGAATTTCAATTCCCCATTCGGCGCGGGCTGGCTGCAGCATAGACGCCCCTCTTCAGTCGAGAGACAGTACGTACATAACAGGGAGACATTTAAGGCAACATAAAGAAGGAAATATGGCGAAACAGAGATATAAAAAAGGTGGAACATAATAGAAGAGAGCATACTAAGGGAGTGACTGTAAAAATGGAGATAAAAATTTTAAAAAGCAGTGTACACAAAATACCACACTCTGTGGCGATTAAAAGGAAACAAGGTGAGGTACGGCCGTAGTCTAAAACTTTTGACGGGCGCCATAGCACAGAGCGACCACGTACAGCAACACTATGTACATACTTTCGTTTTTCGTAGCAAAGAATATAAATAAAACATATCAAAGAAGCAAAGCAACGTCGTTAAGTTTTTAACACACAAAGCGAAATCAGTAAATCTGTATATCCTAGCCACGTACCGGGTGATCAAAAAGTCAGTATAAATTTGAAAACTGAATAAATCACGGAATAATGTAGATTGAGAGGTACAAATTGACACACATGCTTGGAATGACATGGGTTTTATTAGAACTAAAGAAATACAAAAGTTCAAAAAATGTCCGACAGATGGCGCTTCATCTGATCAGAATATCAATAATTAGCATAACGAAGTAAGACAAAGCAAAGATGATGTTCTTTACAGGAAATGCTCAATATGTCCACCATCATCCCTCAACAATAGCTGTAGTCGAGGAATAATGTTGTGAACAGCACTGTAAAGCATGTCCGGAGTTATGGTGAGGGATTGGCGTCGGATGTTGTCTTTCAGCATCCCTAGAGACGTCGGTAGAACACGATACACTTGCGACTTCAGGTAACCCCAAAGCCAATAATCGCACGGACTGAGGTCTGGGGACCTGAGAGGCCAAGCATGACGAAAGTGGTGGATGAGCACACGATCACCACCAAACAACGCGCGCAAGAGATCTTCCACGCGCCATCTGATGGACATTTTGTGAACTTTGTTTTTTTTTTTTTTTGTTAATAAAACCCCATGTCATTCCAAGCATGTGTGTCAATTTTTACCTCTCTGTCTACATTATTCCGTGGTTTACTAAGTTTTCAAATTTATACTGACTTTTTGATCACCCTGTAAATTCAATGTTAGTTTGCATTTCTAAAGGTTAGAGAGCGGCGCTTAATTGTGCCACTGACGTAAACTCCCGAACATACATCTGTCACTGAGTTACAAAAAGCTACTAGCGCCGTCTGTTGATTCTTTGGTGTGCTATGAAACTAACAGCAACATCTGTTGGTTCTTTAGTCTACTGGACTGTGATGATTAAACATCAGAATTACTAAGATGAGCAGACGGTGTTAGATGCATCTTTGCTTTCCATATTTTGGGAGAAAAGAAGAAAAAAATTGTCGAGTAGACATGGATTATAAAATGCATGTCCTTAGAGCTGTGAGCACTTGTTTGGTTGATGAGATGTGTTTCACAGTAGCGAAGACGGAGAAGTGGTCTCAGCTCTTAAGGTGTGCATTTATCAACCCAAGTATACTGAACTTCTTTGTTTCAAATGATCGTTCCTGTCACATCCCTGAATACTGACCATTCCACTTAGACTATTCTGTATATACAGGGTGGTCATAATTAATAGGAAAAATGGACACAGGTGAAAGCATAGGATAACAGAAGCAAAACCGTTGAGGTGAACATGGGCCGACAAAGAAGCCGACTACGACATTAGTGTGAATGTGTGGTTATGAGCCACCACTGACCTCAGTATGAACTATTGTCCTCATGAACCAGCTGAAAGAATGCGATCGGTCATTCACGATTGTCACAGTGAAGGAGAATTTTATCGTGCCCTCCTCTCAGCATATTGGTCTCAAGCTACACAAGACCGAGTAAAACATAGCATCATAATGATGAAACATTTCGAACAATCTGAATTTTCCAGTCTTGTGAAATATTTTGAAGACATGTTGCACAAGAATCAGTACCTGCCAAACCCTTACAGCCCCTCAGAACTCATCCGCATTTGCTTAATCAAATTGCCTGAACATTTACGACATATTATTTTGGCAGGACGTTGCAAAGACGACATTGAAGCTTTTCAGGGACTCTTACAAGAATTGTAAATTGACACTGACAACTACGGGACGTGAAAACAGGAACACAACAATTACAGGTCACATCCGTCACAATTCCGCGTTGACAGAAATAATAACTGGACACGACAAGGCTATTCTTACAACGTAAATCGTGACCAAAACAAACACCACCCATATGACAACCGTTGGCACAGTTGTAAGAGTTACAGAGAAAGATCGCACTTCCGTAGTAATGAATATGACAGAGATAACCATAGAAACAGACAATATGGGAACCAATAACTTCAGACGCAACAGTTCAGCGCGCAGTTATGATTCAGGGTGAAATTTTCCACCACGTGACGTACAAGAAAGAAACTATGGAATCTACCGACATGACGACAGACGATATAATCGTAACGACAGACCTGAATTGCATCAGAACTGGCGGGATTCAAACAGGGCAGGGCCCTCTCGACAAGGTGAATTTGTAGAAGTCCGCCCCCGGTAGCTGAGTGGTCAGTGCGACGGACTGTCAATCCTTAGTGCCCGGGTTCAATTCCCAGCTGGGTGGGAGATTTTCTCCGCTCAGGGACCGGGTGTTGTGTTGTCCTAATCATAATCATTTCATCTCCATCGACGCGCAAGTCGCCGAAGTGGCGTCAAATCGAAAGACTTGCACCAGGCGAGTGGTCTACCCGACGGGAGGCCCTCGTCACACGCCATTATTATTATTGGTACAAATGCGTTTGGAATGTTAACTTTTCGAAGTGTTAACTTCTTCTCGAAATGGCTTGTTTTTGGATTTGTTTACTGGAAAATTTTTGCTTCTTATCGTATATTAGACTTAGAGAAAGCTTTTGACAATATTGACTGGAATACTCTCTTTCAAATTCTAAAGGTGGCAGGGGTAAAATACAGGGAGCGAAAGGCTATTTACAATTTGTACAGAAACCAGATGGCAGTTATAAGAGTCGAGGGACATGAAAGGGAAGCAGTGGTTGGGAAGGGAGTAAGACAGGGTTGTAGCCTCTCCCCGATGTTGTTCAATCTGTATATTGAGCAAGCAGTAAAGGAAACAAAAGAAAAATTCGGAGTAGGTATTAAAATTCATGGAGAAGAAATAAAAACTTTGAGGTTCGCCGATGACATTGTAATTCTGTCAGAGACAGCAAAGGACTTGGAAGAGCAGTTGAATGGAATGGACAGTGTCTTGAAAGGAGGATATAAGATGAACATCAACAAAAGCAAAACGAGGATAATGGAATGTAGTCTAATTAAGTCGGGTGATGCTGAGGGAATTAGATTAGGAAATGAGGCACTTAAAGTAGTAAAGGAGTTTTGCTATTTGGGGAGCAAAATAACTGATGATGGTCGAAGTAGAGAGGATATAAAATGTAGGCTGGCAATGGCAAGGAAAGCGTTTCTGAAGAAGAGAAATTTGTTAACATCGAGTATAGATTTAAGTGTCAGGAAGTCATTTCTGAAAGTATTCGTATGGAGTGTAGCCATGTATGGAAGTGAAACATGGACGATAAATAGTTTGGACAAGAAGAGAATAGAAGCTTTCGAAATGTGGTGCTACAGAAGAATGCTGAAGATTAGATGGGTAGATGACATAACTAATGGGGAAGTATTGAATAGGATTGGGGAGAAGAGAAGTTTGTGGCACAACTTGACCAGAAGAAGGGATCGGTTGGTAGGACATGTTCTGAGGCATCAAGGGATCACAAATTTAGTATTGGAGGGTAGCTTGGAGGGTAAAAATCGTAGAGGGAGGCCAAGAGATGAATACACTAAGCAGATTCAGAAGGATGTAGGTTGCAGTAGGTACTGGGAGATGAAGAAGCTTGCACAGGATAGAGTAGCATGGAGAGCTGCATCAAACCAGTCTCAGGACTGAAGACCACAACAACAACAACAACATCGTATATTTTCACCTCTGTCAATTTTCACTACTAATTGTCATACATTTTGCGTAGAAATTTTGTTCTTACCTCTGAAGCCCCTCTCAGCTTGGTGCCCATTTCAGCCTATCGCCCCAGGCGACCACTTGGGTCGCTTGGGCGTTCTGTAGACTTCGAAATGTCTGTTGACAATCCCGGATTAATTCTCACGACTTCTACACGTATTCTATTAGCCTTATTGAGGGCCAACAGCATCTTTTTGACTAGCGAGACAGGGTTAACATCGTTACTACTCTCGTACCATTAATTAATTTCCTGTAACACTCCAACTACTTTCAAAAGACTCCATGACCCGACCACTGGATTGGAAAATGAGCACCGCAACGCCACTTTACCATCTCCAACTAGTTTCTAAAATATCCTCCATGCACTAAGTAGGATAACTATCCAGTGATAAGAAGGAGAACGACCCTCACAAAAACACCACAAGTTTTGCACTGGAATAAATGGAATCCCGCTAAGTCTGCCTCGTTATCATCATGCATTACTTCTAGCCAGCTGATGCTCCACGTTGTGATATGAGAGTTCCATCAACCTAGTAAGTGGTCACTCATTAAATCCCGCCCTTTCCACAAAAAACTGGAAACCAACGTTCTTGATCACTAGGGATCACTCACTCCCAATTTGATACACATAACACTTTTAAAACCTCTGCTCTGCCCCACAGGGCCTCTGACTCTGGTCCTACCCCCACAAGGGCTGGTGGCCAACCCCTCCACGTCGTGAGCTCCAGATAACTCCGCGAAATCATTCAGCACTAGCCTTTTCCTGCGGAGTGACCTGCATACATGTTCAGCACATTCATCACACGCATCTCCTCCTCTCCAATCACTGTTCCAATCCAACCTCTCCCCACTTCTCTGTCCTCCTACCTCTGTCTGTCTATCTCCTCCTCTCCACTCTCTCCATCTCTTCATCCCTCCTCATCGCTCTCTTTGTCCATCTCCTTTAGCATAGATTAGATTTACTTTCATTCCAATTTGATCCGTAGTGAGGAGGTCCTCCAGGATGTAGAACATGTCAGAAAAACAACAATACATGACAAATATTTACAACTAAAACAAATAAGCTTTTGTATCATTCCACAGGTCCCAAGTGGAATGATCGTCATTTTTTAATGAACACTATATGAAAGAGTCATTTTACAAATACTGATGCGCTGAATTTAAAATAAAAAAAGTTTTATTTATTTATTTATCAGGTAATAAACGTGTAATCGAACTACTATAATACTTATTTACAATGAACACATTACTGCACTGAAATGGTTCAGAAGTTAGATTCTACTTACACACACACACACACACACACACACACACACACACACACACAAATCAGTTGGTTCTAATGGAGTAGGAGGAGTTAGCCACCAATAAATCGTTTAGACTTCTCTTAACCTGAATATCATTGGTTGTTAAGCTTTTTATGGCTGCTGGCAAGTTATTGAAAATGTGTGCTCCTGAATAATGCACACCTTTTTGTACAAGACTAAGTGACTTTAAATCCTTGTGAAGATTATTCTTATTTCTAGTATCGATTCCATGAATTGAGTTGTTGGTTTGAAAAAGTGATATATTTTTAATAACAAATTTCATTAAGGAATAAATATATTGGGAAACAGTAGTTAATAGCCCTAGTTCCCTAAACAGGCTTCTGCAGGATGTTCTTGAGTTCACACCACATATAACTCTTAATGCACGTTTTTGTGCCCTGAAAACTTTAGCTTGGCTTGATGAATTACCCCAAAAAATAATCCCACATGACTTTATGGAATGAAAGTAAGCATAGTATGCCAGCTTTTTCATTTTTACATCCCTATGTCTGACACAATTCGCATTGCAAATAGAGATTTATTAAGACGCTTCAGCAGTTCTGTGGTGTGCTCCTCCCAGTTGAATTTATTATCAAGCTGTAATTCCAAGAATTTAACACTGTCCACTTCTTCTATCTGCTTGTCATCGTATGTTAGGCATATACTCGTGGGACACCCCTTACAAGTTCTGAACTGCATGTAGTGTGTTTTTTCAAAGTTTAGTGACAAAGAATTGGCTAGGAACCAGTGATTAATGTCCATAAATATTTTATTAGCTGTTCTTTCTAAGACCACACTTGATTTGCTATTTATTACAATGTTTGTATCATCGGCAAACAAAACGAACTTGGCATCTCCTATGCACCCTCTAACCATATCTTCATCACCCTTCCCATGTCCATATTCTCTCCCCCTCTCTCTTTGCGTCTCCTCCTCCCCCTCTCCTCATCCATTTCTCCTCCCTCTCTCTCTGTCCATTCCTTCCTCACCTATCTCTGTACCTGTCATACTGCCACTTCTCACCCCTCTCTCTGTCCAACTCATCTGCTCTGCTCTTTCTGTCCATCTCATATCCCCCCCCCTCTCTGTACATCTCCTCTTCCCTCCCCTTTCTGCTGATATACTCCTCCTCCTCCATCTCTCCCTATCCATCTTGTTTTCCCCCTTCCCCGTCCATCTCCTCCTCCCCCTCTGTGTCTTTGTCCACCTACATCTCCTATCTTGTCCAACACATCCTGTCCTCCAATCCCCCTACCTATATACTCCTGCCCCCTTCCCCTACACCTCCTCCTTCCCACCTCGCTCTATTCATCCCCTCCTACCCCGTCTCACTGCCCATCTCCTCCAACCCCACTCTCCCTATCTATCTCCTCTTTTCCTGTCTTCACATCTGCTGCTTCTCCTTTATCTGTCCCTCCCTCCTTCCCCTCTTCCTATCGATCTTCTCCTCCTACCTCATCCCATCCTCCCCTTCTCTCTGTCCCCAAGCTATCTCCTTTCTTCCATTCCCCCTTGCCACCTCTCTCCCTATCCCATCCTTCCCTCTGTCTTTATTCATTCCCTATTCCATACTCTATCCATCTCAACCATCCCCCATCCATGCCCACCCACATGTGTAGCTCTCACACAACAGGTTGCTGAAGCAGGCCAATAATACCCCAACACCAGAGACCATTATTTTTCATACAACGTACAGAGAGAGAACCTGCCCTCTACTGTCAAAATTTCAGAGGTTGTTCACAGAGAATTTCTGAATATTTTGGTATAACGGACCCAGTCTCCGGTGACTCTGGTACTAGAGCAATTGCACTCTGATTTCTTGCCCCCATTAATCTTTGTATTGTATTGAGCTGATAATACTTGCACAGTAGTGCAAGTATCGACTGTATGTACTGGGACTCTTGTTTGGAAACAAATTTGTTCCAGTCTCTCACTGTACTTGATGCTGACAAAAATAATACCCACTTTACCCTTCAGCCTGAAGCCTGCATTCAGTACTGCTCGGTTCTTTCTCGGGTTTGTTTCATCCAGCAGTGTTAAAGGTAAAGAGTGATGCACAGAAATATGGCCAGATTGCTGACGAAGTGTTGCGTCTCATTTTTGGTTCACTGAATGCAACGGATGGGCGATACAATGACGCTTTGCCGAACTGCTCCCGCAGCGACGACAACATGTCACAGCACTTTCTGTTTCTGTACATAGTTTTGTAAACCCCCACCGCCAGTTTTGTAAAGACCTCGTCGCTACTGCTGTGGAGGCCGAGTTGCCATTGTTGTTACGGCAGGCCGAGTTTGTGAGTTCGTGAAATGGCTTCTGGTGCAGTACACGGCTAAGACAATTTCTCCCTGCCCCTATTACACAGCTATGCCCCAGGGTCAGATAACAGGATAGGAGAATGAAGGCTCTTCAACACTCCAACAAATTAGTAACAAAGTCACACAAATGAGATGACACTGAAATTCTGTCAGAGACACCAGAGGACTTGGAAGAGCAGTTGAGTGCAGTGGACAGTATCCTGAATGGAGGATATAAGATGAACATCAACAAAAGCAAAACGACGATAATGGAACGTATCTTACCTTTGTGACTTGTCGAATAATGAAATCTACAACACTACATGTAATGTAGCACAAAAAAGGCCCTCAATGACTAAGTGCAACTAATCATAGGTAAACTTCACAGTACATAGCAAATGCAATTTACAACATCTGTCTGTTCATTTCTAAGAGTTCACTAAACGACGTTCCCTGGACGATGATCTATAAAGTGGGCGACAGCTGCTCTTCTATCTTCTGAGTAGGCTTCTGTCCGCTGTCGTCCGGTGATTGGCGGGTTGTACTTGGCCGGCAATTGGCCGAGGCGAAGTCGATATCTTCATCCTCAGCGCCGCCCGTGGCGCTGGTGGAACTCGGGCAAGTGGCGAGTCTCTATGGCACTGGCACCAGCTCGCATCTTTGCGCCTGTGGTGCTTTTGCCCTGGCTGTGTCTTGTGCGAACGACACAGCACGTAGAAGGCCTACTTCTCGTACATTATGGTGGTTTAATGTTACAGACGTTTTACTAACGTGAAAATTTTTCCTAGAAATAGCGATAACTTTTATTTATTTATTTATTTATTTATTTATTTATTTCATGTTCCGTAGATCTCGTATTGTGAGCACGTCACATGAGATGTGGAACGAGTCAAGCATACAAAACAACAAACATACAAAAAGATACAAAACAGTCATCATTAAATATATAAAAAATGTTCTACATAACTGCATATACTTAATACAAAGTTTAGAGGAAAAACAGATATTGTACATGTAACAGCAGATTTCTTTGAGTGTTAATACAAAATTTCATGTTTTAATTTGGAGAAAAATTGCAAGCACATTTCTTTGTTAGCAAGATGGATAATTCTATCTAAATGCTATTTCCCTTCTTGCATCATAAAACTCTTCTAATGTATAAACAGACATATTTAAAAAATACTCCTTTAGTTTTGCTTTAAGAAGAGATTCATTTTCTCTTAAACATTTTATCTGGTCAGGGAGATGGTTAAAATTTTTTGTTCCTGACCATTTGACACCTCTCTGAACAACTGTCAGGTTCTTAAGTTCACAATGAGGATTTTCTTTCCCTCTTGTATTATATTTGTGATAGTTCTTATTTGATGGAAATTGTGCAGGGTTCTTAATTACAAAACACATCAGCGAATATATGTACTGGGATACAGTGGTCATTATTTGCAGCTTTTTGAAAAGGTTACGGCATGATGTCCTAGGGGGTACTCTGCACATAATTCTAGTAGCCCTTTTCTGGGCCACAAAAATTTTCTTTGCCAAAGCTAAATTTCCCCAGAAGATAATTCCGTAACACATAACGGAGTGAAAATACCCATAGTATGTGGACTTCATAGTGGTTAAATCTCCAATGGAAGACATCATTCTGGTAGCATACATAGCCGAGCTCAATTTTTTTAGGGTCTGTTGTACATGGAAGGACCAGTTCATGTCTTACTTGAGTTTAGAGAGAGACCATTAACACTTCAGAGAGTATGTTGTTAACTGACTCCTCGAAATTAACTGTAATAACAAACCGAATAAACTGTAATCGTATTTTTAAATTGTAAGGAGTCACTGGACACTACGTGTCCCTTGTATCAAAATACCCAGAAAATGTCCCTGAACAACCTCCGAATTTTTTCGGTGAAGTTCGAGTTCATCTTATATCTCCACACCAATGCGGGGTAAAAGGGCATTAATTTTCTTTGTAACATTTACTGCAATGAGAGATTAACAAATCTACTCGACGTCTTGTGGTCTTTGTGTTTAATTCAATAAACATAGTGGTAGCACCACTGTTGTGTAAAGTTTACGTATTTGGTATGTCTTATATTGTTGAGAATCGACTGCGTGAAATGAGGGTTGGAAATCATGTCTTGTGTCAAACGCCAATTTTTTCATGCATAGTTTAACAATCTAAAAAAAAAAAACCACACACACACACAGAATAGTTGGTTCCTGCACATTCCTGTGATGAAGCCGGTTCTTTCCGACAGATATTCTGCGCTATTGACAGAAACGGTATCTGCGACTAATTAGTAGGCTTGATCTTATCAGCCACCGCAGCATCCCGGTGTGAGATAACGCAGACAAGACCAGCGGCAGTCGCCTATTTACGGAACAATGCGTAAGTCGACCCCCTTCCTGAGCGTAATGCGAGCGCTTCGTTTAGCACACTTTTCAGTTCGCCGGTTACTCTGGAGCTTGCGCCTCTTATCAGTATTACGAGAACAGCGAGTCAACAAACAGTTCAGCGAGAATGCGCGCCGTCTTGCAGATGTACACTGGCCAACTTTGCGCTGGATTCTAGACGAGACAAGTGCCACATGTGGTGGTCACCTGAGAAACAAACGCAGTATAAAAGGCGTTGAGCAAACGCAGTAGAAAAGGCGGTAAAACAAACTCGTTTCTGCAAGTGGAAGTTAATATCACCTCGTCTGTATTACGAAGAGATTGTCACGTTGGTTCTTTCTGCACGATGCGAGTCTAATACCATTGTGAAAGAGATTCTGAATCATATCCTATGTGTAATACATTGGGCTGCAAAACTGAAGGATGAAAGTAGATTTCGCGTGATGTGCCATGCCAAGTAACATAGCTCGAAGAAATTTCGACCAAACACAGAAACACCTGCTACAGCACCCTGAGGTGGCATAAGTTACGGGAAACCTCCTAATATCGTGTCGGGCTTCCTTTTGCTCGGCATAGTGCAGCGACTTCAAGAAATTGCTGGAAGTCCTCTGCGGGAATATTGAGCTATACTGCCTCTACAGGGTGTTACAAAAAGGTACGGCCAAACTTTCAGGAAACATTCCTCACACACAAAGAAAGAAAATATGTTATGTGGACATGTGTCCGGAAACGTTTACTTTCCATGTTAAAGTTCATTTTATTACTTCTCTCCAAATCACATTAATCATGGAATGGAAACACACAGCAACAGAACGTACCAGCGTGACTTCAAACACTTTGTTACAGGAAATGTTCAAAATGTCATCCGTTAGCGAGGATACATGCATCCACCCTCCGTCGCATGGAATCCCTGATGCGCTGATGCAGCCCTGGAGAATGGCGTATTGTATCACAGACGTCCACAATACGAGCACGAAGAGTCTCTACATTTGGTACCGGGGCTGCGTAGACAAGAGCTTTCAAATGCCCCCATAAATGAAAGTCAAGAGGGTTGAGGTCAGGAGAGCGTGGAGGCCATGGAATTGGTCCGCCTCTACCAATCCATCGGTCACCGAATCTGTTGTTGAGAAGCGTACGAACACTTCGACTGAAATGTGCAGGAGCTCCATCGTGGATGAACCACATGTTGTGTCGTACTTGTAAAGGCACATGTTCTAGCAGCACAGGTAGAGTATGCCGTATGAAATCATGATAACGTAGGTGGAAGAACATGGGGCTCAATCAAGACATCAACAACAATGCCTGCCCAAACCTTCACAGGAAATCTGTGTTGATGATGTGATTGCACAATTGCGTGCGGATTCTCGTCAGCCCACACATGTTGACTGTGAAAATTTACAATTTGATCACGTTGGAATGAAGCCTCATACGTAAAGAGAACATTTGCGCTGAAATGAGGATTGACACATTGTTGAATGAACCATTCGCAGAAGTGTACCCGTGGAGGGCAATCAGCTGCTGATAGTGCCTGCACACGCTGTACGTGGTACGGAAACAACTGGTTCTCCCATAGCACTCTCCATACAGTGACGTGGTCAAAGTTATGTTTTACAGCAGCATTTTCTCTGACGCTGACATTAGGGTTATCGTCAACTGCACGAAGAATTGCCTCGTCCATTGCAGGTGTCCTCGTCGTTCTAGGTCTTCCTCAGTCGCGAGTCGTAGGCTGGAATGTTCCGTGCTCCCTAAGATGCCGATCAATTGCTTCGAACGTCTTCCTGTCGGGACACCTTCGTTCTGGAGATCTGTCTCGATACAAACGTACCGCGCCACGGCTATTGCCCCGTGCTAATCCGTACATCATATGGGCATCTGCCAACTCCGCATTTGTAAACATTGCACTGACTGCAAAACCACGTTCGTGATGAACACTAACCTGTTGATGCTACGTTCTGATGTACTTGATGCTAGTACTGTAGAGCAATGAGTCGCATGTCAACACAAGTACCAAAGTCAACATTACCTTCCTTCAACTGGGCCAACTGGCGGTGAATCGAGGAAGTACAGTACGTACTGACGAAACTAAAATGAGCTCTGACATGTAAATTAAGCGTTTCCGGACACATGTCCACATAACATCTTTTCTTTATTTGTGTGTGAGGAATGTTTCCTGAACGTTTGGCCGTACCTTTTTGTAACACCCTGTATATGCATCCATAATTCCGAAAGTATTTCCGGCGCAGCATTTTGTGCACGAACGGACCTCTCGATTACGTCCCATTGATATTCTATTTAATTCATGTCGTATGATCTGGGTGGCCAAATGATTCACTCGAATTGTCCAGAACCAATTGTGGCTGAGTAACATGGCGCACTGTCATCCATAAAACTCACATCGTTGTTTGGATACATCAAGTCGACCATGGTTGCAAATGGCCACCAAGTAGCTCAACATAACCAATTCCAGTCAATGATCATTTCAGTTGGACAGAGGATAATGCCCATTCCAGGTAAACACAGCTCACAGCATTATGGAGCCAGCACCTGCTTGCACAGTGCCTTGTTGACAACTTGGGTCATTGGCTTCGTGGAGTCTGCACCACACTGGAACCCTACCATCAGCTCTTGCCAACTGAAATCGGGATTCATCTGACCAGGCCACGGTTTTCCATACGTCTAGAGTCCAACCGATGTGGTCACGAGTCCAGGGTAGGCGCTGCAGGCGATGCCGTGCTGTTAGCAAAGATATTCGAGTCGGTCGTCTGCTGCCACAGCCCATTAACGTCAAATTTGGACGCACTGTCCTAAAGGATACTTTCGTCGTACATCCCACAATGATTTCTGCTAGTATTTCACGCAGTGTGGCTTGTCTGTTAGCACTGACAACTCTACGCAAACGCCGCTGCTCTCAGTTGTTAAGTGTAGGCCTCGGCCAATGCATCGTCTGTGGTGAGAAGTAATGCCTGAAATTTGGTGTTCTCGACACGCTCTTGAGATTGTGGATCTCGGAATGTTGAGTATCCAAACGATTTCCGATACAGAATGATACATGCGTCTAGCTCAAAGTACCATTCCACGTTCAAAGTCTGTTGATCCCCGTTTTGCGGCCATAATCACATCGGTAACCTTTTCACATGAAGCGCTTGAATACAAAGGACAGCTCCGCCAATGCGCTGCCCTTTTATACCTTGTGTACGCACGCGATATTACCTCCATCTTTATATGTGGATGTCGCTATCCCAAAACTTTTATCACCTCAGTGTGTACTTTATTCTTTATTTTTTATTTACACGTCACGTTCCGTAGGGCCAAATGAGGAGCAAACCTCCATGGTCATGGAACGTGTCACTACATGAAATTACAACGTAAAAGTAATAACAGATCAAAATAACCCGAAAAAAGTCAGTCCGTAAGTTTAAGTAAACGCAATCAACAATACAATAAGAATCAGTTTAATTTTCCAAGGAACTCCTCGACAGAATAGAAGGAGTGAACCATGAGGAAATTCCTCTGTTTCGATTTGAAAGCGCGTGGATTACTGCTAAGATTTTTGAATTCAAGTGGAGCTTATTGAAAATGGATGCAGCAGTATACTGCACACCTTTTTGCATAAGAGTTAAGAAGTCCGATCCAAATGCAGGTTTGATTTCTCCGAAGTATTAACAGAGTGAAAGCTGCTTATTCTTGGGAATAAGCTAATATTGATAACAAGAAATGACAATAAGGAATATATATATTGAGAGGCCAATGTCAAAATACCCAGAATCGTGAACAGGGGTCGACAATAGGTTCGTGAACTTACACCACTTATTGCGTGAACTGCCCGTTTCTGTGTCAAAAATATCCTTTTAGAATGGGAAGAATTACCCCAAAATATAATACCATAAGGCAGAACTGAATGAAAATAAGCAAAGTAGACTAATTTTCGTGTCGAACGATCGCTCACTTCTCATACCGTTCAAATAGTAAAAATGGCAGTATTAAGTCTTTGAACAAGATCCTGAACGTGGGCTATCGATGACAGCTTACTATCTATCTAAACACCTAGAAATTTGAACTGTTCAGTTTCACTAATCATATGCCTGTTCAATGAAATTAAAACGTCAGGTTTTGTTGAGTTGTGTTAGAAACTGTAAAAACTGAGTCTTACTGTGATTTCGCGTTAGTTTATTTTCTACAAGCCATGAACTTAGGTCATTTACTGCACTATTTCAAACCGAGCCAATGTTGCACAGAACATCCTTTACTACCAAGCTAGTGTCATCAGCAAACAGGAATATTTTAGAGTTACCTGTAATACTAGAGGGTTTATCATTTATATAAATAAGGAACAGGAGTGGCCCCAACACTGATCCCTGGGGCACCTTCCACTTGACAGTATGCCACTCAGTCCCCACATCACAGCCGTTATCAACATTGTCAATAATGACCTTTTGGTGTCTGTTGCTGAAGTAAGAGGTGAACCAGTTGTGAGCTACTCCCCGTGTTCCGTAATGGTCCAACTTCTGGAGCAATATTTTGTGATCAACACAATCAAATGCCTTAGTTAAATAAAAAAAAAGAACATGCCGAACGTTCGATACCTTTTGCTTAGCCCATCCAGTACCTCACAGAGAAAAGAGACTATAGCATTTTCAGTACACAGGATAACTGAAAGAAATAGTAATGAGACGAGCAGAAATGATACTTTTACTCAAACACAATAATTATTTTTAAATCACCACGATTCGTGATTATCACTTGGACATTACAGACGGTGGGACATGGTTTTTAGTAGCTTGTGTGACGACCACGGGCGGCAGTGCTCCCATGCTCGCCACAATGTTGACAAGTAATTCTTACGGTAGTGCGTTCAGTACCTCCAAGAGCTCGGTTGATAACTGATGAATGCTCGTTGGTATGTGTGGACGGGCTGCAGTGCGTCTTCGCAACGAGTTCCACGCGAGCTCGAAGGGGATTTAAGTAGTGAAAAGGGCAGGCCAGTCCATTCATCAAATATGCTCCCGTTCCAAGACGTCCTTCACCTGTGCTGTTCTTTGAGGTCGCGCACTGTCATCCGTATAAACGGAGTCAGAGCCGAAAGCACCCCTGGAAAACGTACTTGGGGATCGAGTACAGTGTCACAATCACGTTGATCGGTGAGCGTTCCGTATTCAATGATTTCTACGTCAACAAGCTGATGACAAACCGAAATTAGAGGTCAAGCGCGTGCAAGAGCGGGATCCGAGCGCAGCGATAGACGCAGGTGAGCAGCTACCCAGCTATTGCAGGTCGCGACACTTTATTCAGCTGTTGGCCAGCGACACCCTACAATGTCTATGTACGCAGCTCGTGGTCTCGCGGTAGCGTTCTCGCTTCTCGAACACGGGGTCCCGGGTTCGATTCCCGGTGGGGTCGGGGATTTTCACCTGCCTCGAGATGACTGGGTGGTGTTGTGTCGTCTTCAACATCATCATCATTCATCCCGATTACGGTCGGAGGAAGGGAATGGCAAACAACCTCTACTAGGACCTTGTCTAGTACGGCGGCGGGGGTCTCCCGCGACGTTCCCCTATGCTCTGCAAAGGACTCTAGGACTTCATCATCAGTGTAACAGCACGCCACAATAACGTAGGTAAATCGCTCTCGAAGGAAGTGTCTGAGCCGCCACACTCCAGTTCATACACGTCATGATTCACATTGTGTCTTGCAGTAATCTCTGACCGAACTTGCCTCCGGTTCACTTGAGCGTTTTTCAGCAAATCTTTCCCATTTTCTTGTGTTATCATCTAAGAAGAGGATACATCATTTCATTTGACCACATGAATGTTAAACATTCATTTAATTCTCATCGAAATGTACTTGGTCTTGTATTGGTTCCTAATGAGGTAGCTTTCAAGTGAAGAAACTGTGATAGTAGTGATTATAGTCCATAAAGTCACGATTTCATAGTTGCTCCAACGAAGCTAAGTCGCAGATGAGGTACAATATCGCCAATACAAAGACCACATTACACTCGGTTTACTTAAGTTAACATCCAAAAAGGAAGCAGTTTGAAATTACCTTTGTAGCGACACTTTATCACAATACTTGAAACTGGCATTGCCCTCGTTTTTATTTTTTCCAAATGATTTTAGTCTCGACACCATTGGATGTTTTTTTTCCCAAAATTATATTAGTCTGGACACTATTGGATTTGAACACTTTTGATTTTACAAACTTACTTGTAGCTTACTTAAAGGCGGAGAAGACTGTAGTCAGGACAGCTACCAGCTTGAATTATCATTTTGAAGATAAAACCGCTTCAGCTGTATTTCACTTATAACCACGGCTGTCTTTCGAAGCATTTTAGCTGCATCGTCAGGTGGAATAGAAGCAAGTCACGTTCTGACCAGAAAAGAGAATGGGATGACCCAGCTGACGATCAACGCTGCGTCATCCCACTCAGTTTCCTAATCAGAACGTGATTTTATTTCAGGTGATGATGCAGCTAAAATGCTGCGAAACCAGTCGTACTTATAAATAAAGTACCTGAAGCGGTTTTATCTTCAAAATTACTTAAATATGACTGCATGCTTATTGTCATTGAGAAGAAAATAGAGAATTATAATTAGAAAAGTAAATTGTAAAATGGGCACCTCATCCTCTTAAAAGGCAATATGAGGCTTAACATTATAAGGACATATTGAACGTCTTATGGAGAACGTGATGGAGTCCAAAACTGAATGAAAGAACTTAAATGCTGGGCAACTTTTTTATCTTGCTGAAGAGTGACTTTACAGAAAATCCTAAAATTGTTTTGTGTTGCCTTAGAATTAATATTAGCATTAAAATACAATAATATTTCACAATTGTGAGTCATTTCATTGTACGAGTCCTCTGCTTGAAATCCATGGAATATGATTATGTTATTCAGTTATGAGTTTTATGGCTTATTTTCGCAAATGTGTTCAGTTCTTCGTGTAATCTCTTTGTAGTTCTTTTGTTTGATCACTTTTGTCGTTGACTGTAACATCAGAATACTTACTGCGCATCAGTTCGGCAAAAGTGTCGTGGGTTCCATTTACTAGTTTGGCCTTAGGGACGTCCAGTAGGCCAGTAGGCAGTTTTTCCATCACGTAACGCTGACCCACACTGTCGCGTCCGTTATACCATGATCTTTGGTGTCATGTTTCACTACTGCATTATTACATGGTTCCTAGCTAATGGAGAATTTATAGATCCTTGTGGAGAACTTGGTTGCTCTATTTAAAAACGTCTATTATTTAGAGCATCAGCTATTACAGCTCAGAGCAATTATGCATCATTTGTTAAATTCCTAAAGCTCTTGACCCAAACACGGCTTTGATGTAGTAGTAGCGAATTCTTCCGTTGGCTGATACAATATCTTTTGAATTAAAAGGGTCTTTCTTGGAGTCCGAAAATTTTATTCCGACGAATGGTCACTGGGGTTCAGTCACACATGCAGTGAAAGAATTTGTCAGCAGACATTAATCTGTTTTCTTGCTAATAGGTGAAACAAAGAAAAGTGAGAGCATATAATGTACAGCTAACTACATTATTACATTGAAAGAATTATCACGAAAAGAGCAATAAGAAACGGCACGTACGAGGCACAGAACAGGAAACCGTAAGTTTTGATATCTGCACGGAGGAGAGGTGCAAGGGAAATAGCGTTTTAATCCCGTAAAGAGGACATGTAAATGTCAGTCATGCAGTCTGATGGTGCATGCTCCAGAAGTTTTGGACAACTCAAGACGATAGTCAGCAAGTCATGGAACCTAATCACAACATTGCCCACTACCAACAATGAAATGAAATAGAATTAAGGAGCCATCGAAAATCCACCGTTATCTGGTGTTGTCTGATTGAATAAAGTTAAGGATGGAAGAGCGATGGAATTTAATATTGTGACTAGAATACTGCCATGATATTTACTTTGCAGTCTTCTACGGAAAGTGGTATTCGAAAACATAGGAATTAGTTTCATAATTTTCATATGTTGACATAGGATCTTTGAGGACATTTTGTGCTAATATCATCTTTCAGCGAATCTCCTATGTTTACTCTTCTACTGCTTATTTATTTACTGTTAATAAACAGATATAAGTCTGCTTTACTGAGTGCTGAATCAAGTCTCCATATTAAAGCAACAGATTCCTTATTGTTCTTCACATAAACGTAGGGGGCAGTCAAATGAAAAAAAAAGGCAGATGGAAAAAGGTAAGTAAACTATCTATTATTTTAAAAGTATCCGCCATAACTTTTAATTCATTTATCCCACTGTGAGATGAAATGGTCAAAGCAGTCATGGAACAATGTTTGCGGTCGCCTACAGAACCATGATTGTAATCTCCTCATACGAATGTCTTTCTTCAGGGACCGAAAAATAGGGAAATCGCGTTGAGAAAGAGCGGGACTGAATGGGTAAGGGTTTCGCAGCGAAACTTCTCGCATTCGCAATGCCAGATTTGCACCTGGTGGCCACAATTGGAAATAACGTTTTGCTTAATAAATCGGCTCCGCGGTAACGCATTAGAATATACATCAACTTTCGCTACCAGACGATAATTACAGCC